>NC_060138.1:678475870-679093161 GCF_021461385.2 Schistocerca piceifrons
TTCTGGAAACTAGTCCCCATCAAGGTAGTAATCGACCACAGGGGCCTCAGGTGTTGTGTCCTTGTTAGCTAGAAAATTCGTCCGGCTGCATCGAAGAGATGCAAACCATGGTCCACCATAGTGCTACAGACGATTTTACTATCCTCACAGCTTGTGCAGAAGGTGTCCGGCTCAGTGATGGCTGAACGACTGATCACCAGCAATTGCCCTCTGCCTCAAAAAGAACATAATAATAAGGAACACAATATCGTCGACGTAGCGCTGTGCTGTAACGGTGCCTAACAACACAACAAAGGGGGCATTCACGAAAAGAAATGGTACCCACCCCAGTGCTGGTTATCTGGCCGTGTTGTGGGTAACGGTCTGGCTGGTATCCCACGGATGTCCGTGGAGTATCCAGACGCGTCTTCGGCCTCGAATCTCGTTGACGGGAGTAGGATTGTCTTCGGTAATGAGTCCCGCTTCGAACTGAGCCCTGATGACGTGTCTGTAGACGTCCCGGACAGCCGTAGGATACCAATCTGAATTTAGTCCGCCATACAGCCCGACTACCAGGATTGATGGTCTGAGGTGCCATTTCTTTTCATAGCAGGACTCTTTCGTTGTCAACGGCCACATCCTTACAGCACAGCGGTACGTCGACGTTATTATACGCCCCGTTTTGTTGCCCTCATGGCAAGCCATCCTGGGCTTACATTTCAGGCGGATGAAGCCCGCGTGAGTGTTTACTGCTGATCCTCGTTCTTGCCAACAATGTCGCGGATATTACCCCCAATTGAAAACACCTGCAGCGTCATTGGCAGGGCCTTCCAACCAGCTCGGGATTTTCACATCTATCACTCCAACTGGGCATAACTTGGCACGATATCCCTTAGCAGGACATCCAACAACTCTACCAACCAAAAGGTGGTCATGTGCTTTATTGACATGTCCTTGTGAAATTCTTTCTCTTGGATATGTCATCCATTTATTTATGAAATTGTAATCATTTGTCTGTCTGTACATGTACATCACATCTACCGATTAACGTCCTATTCGATTAGTTCCTTTCGTCGCGGTGCTTCTATTTTTTTTCTTAAAGTGACGTATTGAAATTGCATAATTTTTAAATTTGGCTATTCTTGCTTCTTTGTGCAGAATGGTTCCTCCAACGCGATGTGCACCCTTAAACCAATATAGTATCCACGTTGACAAGCAATGATCAGCTTTAAGGTGTGTATTTATTTTTCGCCTTCGACGCGGTGGTACTGCTAGAACAGCTCGAGGTGGGACCATTAGTGCTCGTTAGTCTGCTCTTTATTTTCTTTTGTAGGAGCTCTTCCCTACTCGTGTTTCGCCGACTGCCGTTCTCACAGCTTTTTCGTCGCTGCCTGCCCGCTGACGTCATGCTGTCTGCACGTTTCAAGGGACGCACCCGCAGCCACATGTCAGAAGGCAGCGTAGACGGAGGGACTGCAAAGCCTACAGAAAAAAGCCTGCACCATACCACGCCTTACGATTCCTTCCTTTTTATTTACTAGTCTTTTATCTATGATGGAATACTCTAAGCATTATTTTTGTAAAGCAGTGTCTCAGAAGTGCAAGTACCTACCAAAGAGAAATAACGTCTTACGTTAAGTACCCAGTATGTGCAAACCCAAGACAGTAATTCCGTATGTAATGTGGACCATTGTCCATATCGTCCCGCTCCAGTCAAATTATACAAGAACCGTTTCGTAACAGTTGACAGCTGCAGCAAAGAAATTACGATACCAGAAACAGCCAAGACTATTCCTAAAGCGTGGCAAACTTAGGGACTACGTTTTAGTTCCTGGAATTAGGACGATTCTTCTACTCATGGGAAACCATCACATTCAAAATAGAGTTTATTTTATCGGATCATAATTATCTGGACACTCATATCTGATGCGGAATTTTCTATTAGATGCCACGACAGGCGAAGCCGCCAGTATAAAAGAGGCGGGGACTCTGCGTTGCCAGTAAAGGAGCAGTACCAACAGAGTGGGTCGTTTCAGGAGCACTCAATGACTTCGGATGTAGGATAGTCGCTGGACATCACCCAAGTAACAGATCCATCATGGACATTTCAACCGTTCTGAAACTGCCAAAGTCGACTGTTGGGGAAGAGGAAACGCGAAGCATCAACCACACTACAGTAAGACCAGCAATTCCCCAAGTACTGACGGGCAGGGACCGTCTTGGCACTGCGGACTGTGGTTGTAAAAAATCGCATGAAATCAGCGGAAGGAATCATCCATGAGTTCCAAAGTGCTACCAGCTATCCATTTGGCACAACGACTGTGTGTAGGAAGTTAAAAAGAATGGGGTACAATGGACCAGCAACTACTCAAGAACCAAACATTTCTGTGCTGAGCGGCGCTTGAGGCGGTGTAACGAGAGATGTAAGTAGACAGTGGATCACTAGAAACGAGTGACTTGAAGAATGACTCACGCTGTGCTCTGTGACAATCCGATGGAAGGTTTTTGGTTTGGCGAATGACTAGAGAACGTTACCCGCTATCATACGTAGTGCCAACAGGCAAGTACGGAGGAGACGGTGTTGCGACAAGGGCGTGTTTAGCGTGATTTGAATGCGCTCCCTTCACTGCGCTTAAGAAAAGTCTAATTGCGGCAGAACATGAATACATATTACAGTATTCTGTGCTGCGTATAATAAAGGAATAATTCGGAGGCGATTATTGTTTGTGTCAGTGTGACAACGCACCCTTTCAAAAAGCAGCATCTATGAGGCAATCATTTATGGACAAAAACATTCCCAAAACTGACTGGTCTGTCTAGAGTACCTAACTGAACCCAATAGAACACTTTTGGGACTAGATAAAATGTCGACTTCTCCTCAGCCCACTGGCGTCCTACGTCGCCACCTTCTCCAGTTTCGGCTCTTGAGAAAGACTGGGCTTCTATTCCCCCAGTGATATATTCCGACACCTCATTGGAAGTGTCCCCACCAGAGTTCAAGCACCGAGCGAGGTTGCGCAGTGGTTAACACACTGGACTCGCATTCTGGAGGACGACGGTTCAATCCCGCGTCCGGCCATCCTGATTTACGTTTTCTGTGATTTCCCTAAATCGCTTCAGGCAAATGCCGGGATGGTTGCTTTGACAGGGCACGGCTGACTTCCTTTCCTATCCTTCCGTAATCCGATGAGACCGATGACTTCGGTGTTTGGTCTCTTCTTCCCCCCCTCTCCCCCCCCCCCCAAAATTAATCCAATCCAATCCAGAGTTCAAGCCATCATAAAGGCGAAGGGTGGACCAAATATTAATACCCCTTACAGGTGTCCAGATAATGATCACATAGTGTATCTTTTCCAGTGTTGTAACAGGTCCTAAAAAGTCGTCTTTACGTGCGATCAGAAGGATCATGTGGTCTGTATGCCTTCCTATGCGCATCCGCCCTCCTTCCTATTCAATAACTTTCTTTCACTTCAGTGTTTCTTCATATGCAATTTGAAGAGCAGAAATGACGAGCCACAAGCGTGCCTTAACACGAACCAAAGGTGTACCCGACCAGTGTTGTTCGGCCAGCAATCGCTGACGGTGAACGGACAGACTGCTGAATACGCAAATCATGTCGGGCGCTAATTGCATTCCGTAGTTGAGCCCTGGATACAGCACAAACACTGCGCGACTCGCAAATGAGTGGTTCGTCGGGATACGTACATGCCTGCTCATTAGAGAATTGAGCTCTCTGTCACTCGTGACCTCCTTCCCGCGAATGGCAAATCTAGTAGTCCGTGTAATGGAAACTGTTTACATCCAGTGTCTTATACACTCGGGAACAATAAGTCCAATGCTATGTTGCATACACGTTCATTATATACTCCGGATTTGGGAACATTCGGAGGCCATTTTCAGTGGTAAAAAGTACCGTATCCAACGCCAGTTTTCTTAGTAGCATACCTAGCTGCAGTGACGAGAGAGAGGGAGAGGGGGGGATGGAGGGAGAGGAGAGGAGAGGAGAGGAGAGGGGGAGAGAGAGAGAGAGAGAGAGAGAGAGAGAGAGAGAGGGAGAGAGAGAGAGGAGGGAGATCAATACATACCTTGAAGAAAGAACGTAAGTGATCTTTCTCCCGACAGGTATTTCGCAGAAATCACGAACCTAAACAACAATTTTGACGCGATGTCCGAAATCCGTTTACTTCTAAGCGTCTTCTGTTTCGTATCGACAAGTTCGCCACCGCCGTCGTCATTTCACGCTCAGTTTGGCTGCTGCTTGTGGCATATACTGTAGTTTTGGCACTGATACTGGTGCGAGGCTTGACGATTCCAACGTCCAGTCCACTGGCTGTGCGTGGCATGTAATTTCTGTTATATAGTTACGAAGATGTGTGCACATTAGAATAAACACACGCTCCAAATAAGCTAGTAATGCTTGATAAAATTCGCTTCTAAGCTAACAACAGTGTGGAAGCGATGCCGTTCTTTTAAATTAATTTATAATTATGGTGCATCCCGAGCGCTCTTTGAAATTCCTCCCAAAGCAAATACTACCCACCCTTCGCCTTTTTGACGGCTTGAACTCTGCAGAGATGCTTTCAATGAAGTGTCTGGATTGCTGTGGGGAAATGGCAGCCCATTGTTCCTCAAGACCCGAAACCGGAGAAGGCGGTGATGTTGGCCGCTGGATCTCGAGCGATGTCGACAATCTGACATCGCAAAGGTGTTCCATTAGCTTTGGGTTAGGATTTTGGGCATCCCAGACAATTTTAGCAATGTTATTGTCCACAAAGCATTGTCTCACGTTCACTGCTTTGTGACATGGCCCACTGTCCTGTTGGTACAAACAGTAATATTCTCCGAGCTACTGTCCTACTGTACGCAGTACGCAGAGCTGTAAAACGTATTCGTACCCTTCCGAATTTAGCGTTTTCTTAACCGTAATAATGGGACCACATTTTAACAACGAAAAACACTCCTATGTCCTAAAACCACTTCCTCCATACTTCACTGTTAGCCGTACACGCAACAAGGCAAGGCTTACCAGGTATTATCGTGATTCATCGCTCCAAATCATTTGTTTCCAGCGATTCACAGTCCAGAGGCACCGCTCTCAACACCAGTTCAAGCGTCGCTTAGCACTGCCTACAGAAATGTATGGCCTCTAAGGAACTGCTCGACCATGGTGCACTATTCATTTTATTTTCCTAAGCACAGTAACTGTGCTAGGTGGGATGTTGGAATCACTATCAAACTTAAGAGTGATTCCTTCCACAGATTTAATGCCATTTTTTATGTCTATTCTCCGCAATGCTCGATGGTAACTGCCCGTCAGTACACGAGGTCAGCCAGGCCTTGGTTTAGCTCGACTTGGGCAGCTTTTGGTGGGTTGGAATGTACCTGATGGATTTGTTACACTGGTGACATCCGGCGACTAGTCCACGACCGCAGTCACTGAGCTCTCCTGACCCACCCATTCTGCTGTCACTGTTTCTCTCCTGGTAACACAACACTTTGTCATGCTGCATTGTCATGACACTACAAACAACCACCGTCTCCGAAATGATCTGAAACGCATGGGAGTGCTTCCCAGGTGAGCAGCTCTGGTCGGATGTGGTACCGCCACCTAATCCTTTTCTCAGACGGAATCGTTTCCCGAGCTACTCCTGATATAGAAAACCAATTTCAGTTTTAAATCCAGGCTCTCAGACTAATTGTATACTGGACCTAACAAATTTCCCGCCGAGTACAGGAGCACAATGAAGGTTCCTGCGCGAGTCTTACTTGCCCGCAGTATTTTGGAAATCTTGTAATATAAAAGTTTTTACGTTTGAACTTGTGTTAAAATCGATTCATCTCTCTGATACACACAAACACTTTCACAGTACAACGACATATTTTCAAAATATGCATTTATACTTACACTGAAGAGCCAAAGAAACTAGTACACCTGCCTAATATCGTGTAGGTCTACGCGAGTACGCAGAAGTGCTTCAAGTATGGACTCGACTAACGTCTGAAGTAGTGCTGGAGGGAATTGTGACCATGAATACTGAAGGGCTGGCCATAAATCTGTAAGACTACGAGGGGTGGAGATCTCTTCTGAACAGCACGTTGCAAGACATCCCAGATATGCTTAATAATGTTCATGTCTGTGGAGTTTGGTGGCCAGGGAAGTGTTTAAACTCAGAAGTGTGTTCCTAGAGCCACTCTGTAGCAATTCTGGACGTCTGTAATGTCGCAATGTCCTGCTGGAATTGCCCAAGTCCGTCAGAAAGCACAAAGGACATGAATGGATGCACATGATCAGACAGAATGCTTACATACTTGTCACCTGTCAGAGTTGTTTCTAGACGTATCAGGGGCCCCATATCACTCTAACTGCACAGGCTCCACACCATTACAGAGCCTCCACCAGCTTGAACGGTCCCCTGCTGACATGCAGGATCCATGGATTCATGATGTGGTCTCCATACTCGTATATGGCGATCAGCTCGATACAATTTGAAACGAGACTTGTCAGACTAAGTAACATATTTCCAGTCATCATCATCAACAGTCCAATGTCGGTGTTGACCTGCCCAGGCGAGGTGTAAAGCTTTGTCTCGTACAGTCATTAAGGGTACACGAGTAGGCCTTGGGCTCTGAAAGCGCATATCGATGATAATACATTGAATGGTTCGCAGGCTGACACATGTTGATGGCCCAACATTGAAATGTGCAGCAATTGGAGGAAGGGTTGCCCTTCTGTCACATTGAACTAGTCTCTTCAGTCGTCGTTGGTCTCGTTCCTGCAGTATCTTTTTCCGGCCGCAGCAATATTGGCGAGTTGATGTTTTACCAGTTTCCTGATATTCACGGTAGACTCGTGAAATGGTCGTACGGGAAAATCCCCACTTCTCGCTACCTGGAGATGCTGTGTCTCGTCGCTCGTGCACCGACTATAACACCACGTTCAAACTCACATCACTCTTGATAACCTACCATTGTTGCAGCAGTAACTGATCTAACAACTGCGCCAGACACTTGTTGTCTTATATAGGCGTTGCCGACCACAGCGCCGTCCGTATTCTGATGTTTGCATAAATTGAATTTGAATTCGCATGCCTATACCAGTTTCTTTGGCGGTTCAGTGTATTAACAAAGGAAATGAATTTTCTGTATGAATCCGCTATCATTGTGAATAGTTTGTGAATAAAACCGTCTAGGAGTAAATCGCTCAATAACATTTATTTGTAGCTTTGTTTCGGCTACTGCCATCATGCGTTCAAAACTTGTAACGTTTAAAACAAGATTCAGTATCACTAAAATGTACGACGAATGTGGCCGTCGCCACTTACTTTAGAAAATGCCAGTAATGCCATCGCGAGTTTTCGCAGTTCATTCTGGTGAATATCTGAGGAAGCTGATGATCTGAAATCTATGTAGTGCCGAGAAGAGGTGGCGAGACTATTTGTTAACAGAATTTCATTCTGCCTTATTGTTACCGTAGCGTCAGTAGAAAATCTAATATTTCACATGTCGAAAACTGATCCTGTTTCGTATCTTCCTAAGTCCTTAAAATGAACTACACAGGACTCATGGGTATAATTTCACTATCAGTCCAGTTCGGATGTCGCTATGTTCATCCCTCGCGTAACGCGTGAAGATGAAAGGAAACGAAAATCGTTATGAAAAACCAATTACTCGTCCAGTATCCGACTGTCAGTTACGAATCAGAAATCAAAATTCAGAACTGACAGGGGAAACGGCGGATATTGTCTCTCTTTGTGCTGCCCCGTTGTGGCGCCGACGGAAATGGGGATCCCGAACTGCACGGCGCACGCTATCCCATCAGCTGCTTCCACGCCAGCACCGGAAAATAACGGGCACGCCTCTTGCAGTTCCTGATGAGAAGTGACGGCTACGCGTCGCCGTTGTTTTTGTTCAGGCGGATGGAACATTTTTTCTTCCTTTTTTTGCGTGATGCTGTTTACTGCTTGTCACGAATATGCGTGATGAAAACTTCCCTCTGGCGCAGGAAAGGTTCCGAATTGACACAGTCGAATTCTGCGCTAATTTGAGAAGCCGATTCATTTAAGGTAATCGATAGCAAACTATCAGGGCCGGTTTGGTACGAAGCTTCAGGCACTGTAGGGAGTGTTAATTAGAACCAAGTGTGTTGCAAGATGTCGAATTCACAGAAACGCATGATGAATCCGTGCTAGCTGGCCTATCCGGGTAACACTAGGATTGCATTTGGGAGGAGCTGGACACAGTTTGTTCCTCCGTACGTAAGTCCAACATATCTGCCTACCTGCGCTGCTATTTTTTAGCCAATGATCTCCAAGATTAACATGTAAAGCAAGGCACATAAAGCAGTCAGCTCTAATATATTAGCATAATCAGAAATCAAAGCGAGCCGGCCGGAGTGGCCGTGCGGTTCTGGGCGCTACAGTCTGGAGCCGAGCGACCGCTACGGTCGCAGGTTCGAATCCTGCCTCGGGCATGGATGTGTGTGATGTCCTTAGGTTAGTTAGGTTTAATTAGTTCTAAGTTCTAGGCGACTGATGACCTCAGCAGTTAAGTCGCATAGTGCTCAGAGCCGTTTGAACCATTTGAAGAAATCAAAGCCAAGTATTCGGCAATGACAGTTGGCAACCTGTATTGGTAATATTCACAAATATTTTTCATCCACACACACTGAAACCTAACTTCAGTGAAAAATTTCAGAAATTCTTTAAACGTTCAAATGTGTGTGAGTTCTTACGGGGCCAAACTTCAGAGGTCATCGGTCCCTAGGCTTACTCACTACTTAAACTAACTTCAACTAATCTAAGCTAAGAACACACACACACACACACACACACACACACACACACACACATACCCGAGGGAGGACTCGAACCTCTGGCGGGAGGGGCCACGCACAGAAATTGTTCATGGATATTTTTCTGAGTTTTCCGCTATAGGTCTAAGGTGCAAGTGGTCCCCTGTAACTCGCTACAGAGTGATTGCATTTCGTTTGGTTTCTCGCCCTCATTTATCTTTGCATGTCTATTGCACTTGAAATATATGTACAGAAGTGAAAATGTCGATTGTATGCGCTTTATGTCTTTGTTTCGACAAAACTTGTTCCAGTCACATACAGTACTTGCTAATGAGAACAGTAATGCCGCTTTATCCTTCGTCCTTACATTTGTACTCAGTACGCTCTAGTTTCCTTTTCTGGTAGTATTATTTTGATGTTAAAACTCATACACAGAATTTTTGGATAAAATATGTGCATAAAAATTCTAGGTCAAGATAGCTAAAATTCGTTAATGGATTGCTAGTTTCAGCTCACTGAAGAGCCATCTTCAGATCTAAAACACAGAAAATTGCATAAAAGACGTGAACAATAGCCAAATACTTTCGATATTTAAACTTCCATTCTATGATACATACCAATAAAAATTATTACTTAATTCACTATGTATCAGCCACCAAGTGTTTTATATCATCACGATGTGTTGAGCTGAATCGCTGCCATTGTCCCGTACGCACTGAAACTCTATTTAGCTCGTGACAAAAATAAAGACATACAAAAGCACATTTGGTAAGTGGTATAAAGCTATATTATTGCCTAAAGTAGGGCGTCATGGTTACATAATGTACAACGTTAGCCATATGAAGGGTGATTCAGCTGCTCTTACCACTGGTTGCAACGCACAACAGTTTCTAATACCACACTCAAGATTTTCATAATCTCTCTCTTGTTTTGCACAAACTCACAAAAAAATGAATAGGATCTTTTTGTTGGCAATTTAATGTAGCTAAATTTTGTACTCAGATGAGGTTTCGCTAGGGCCTAGCTTTCGAATTATTCAAGAAAAACGTACAGAAGTGACCTTCAAAAGCGTTTTTCTTGAATATCTCGAAAACTGTGGCCTCCATCGAAAACATATCCCAGTACAAAATTTAACTACATTAAATTTCCTGCAAAAAGGTCCTGTTCATTTTTTTGTAGGACTAACAGTTTGTGCATAGTGACCGAGAGAAGAAATCCTCGCGAGTGGTATTTGAAGGAGTTGCGGGCTGCATAAAACCCAGTGATAGGGGCAGCTGAATCACACTGTGTATCTCCATTACTCATGTTGCCACACTTGTGTTTAAATGTAATCGCATAGTCCACGAGGTGATGTAAATATGGCATGACACCCGCAGTGTTACCAAGAGGAACAAGGAAGCTCCACGCGACCCTGAAGGCGCTGGAGCGGATGAATCGTGTTCGGGCAATCGATTTCTCCTCTGCTCCGATTCTCTTAGTGCCTTACAATCACTGCAGAATCTGTACCCAACTGAGGAGATGGTCCAGCTGATATATGACCAACTGTACTTGCTCCAACGGCGGGATAAGGAGGTGTCCTTCTGCTGGGTGACTGGTCATATAGGAATATGGGGCAATGAACAGGCCGATCGGGCTGCCAAGGAGGCCTGCAGAGAGCAGGATGTGGTCCAGTGTCCTATTCCCTTGCAGTCTGTCATTTCTGCACTCCACAAGAAGTGCATGGAGTTGTGGGAGGAAGAATGGCTGGCGGTGACGGCCAATAAACTGCGGTTGGTGAAGTCAACAACTCTGCCGTGGCGTTACTCCTGCCGGTTGCTCAGACGGCAAGAAGTGACCCTCACGCGTCTTCGGATTGGGCAGTGTCCTCTCACACATAGCTTTCTATTACGGCTGGAGGATCCCCCGTTTTGTGATGCTTGTGGTGTGCACATCTCTGTCCGGCACATTTTAACAGACTGCATTTTATACCGTGATGCAAGGGCAGGAGCACAAGTTGATGGGGATCTGCCCTATGTTTCAGCTAATGATGAGACGTGTGTGTCTAGGGTTTTAAAGTTTTGTGAGATGTCTGGACTCTGGCCTAAACTTTTAGGCTGGAGGTTTTAGTGTATTGCAAAGTGGCTGGCTCCTCCCTTTTTTAGCTTGCGGTCAGCCAGTCACTTCCATCTGCTATATTGTTTTATTTCCCTCTACCACTTTCTTCCTGTGTTGTCCATGTTTTACTGCTGACGGCATGCTTCGTCCCACGGTTTGGTGTGGGTAGGCACATATTTTTCCATGCTTGTTACCTGTGTTTTACGTTCTGTTTTATCTTACTGTTCTGAGTCTTTTCTTGACACCCGTCTCAATCTGTTACTGAGCGGGCGCTAAAGACCTTGCCGTCGTGCGCCCATACAACCCTCTCCATCCATCCATCCATCCATCCATCCATCTATCCATCCATCCATCCACAGCTGTCAGAGAACTGGTCGCATATATACTGTCGTTGATACACGAAAACGCTAACTACCAGATGGCACTACTAACCAACGAAGTTTAAAAACTCATACCTCTACAGGGTGTTAAAAAAGGTACGGCCAAACTTTCAGGAAACATTCCTCACACACAAATAAAGAAAAGATGTTATGTGGACATGTGTCCGGAAACGCTTAATTTCCATGTTAGAGCTCATTTTAGTTTCGTCAGTATGTACTGTACTTCCTCGATTCAGCGCCAGTTGGCTCAATTGAAGGAAGGTGCTTGTATTGACATGCGACTCATTGCTCTACAGTACTAGCATCAAGCACATCAGTACGTAGCATCAACAGGTTAGTGTTCATCACGAACGTGGTTTTGCAGTCAGTGCAATGTTTACAAATGAGGAGTTGGCAGACGCCCATTTGATGTATGGATTAGCACGGGGCAATAGCCGTGGCGCGGTACGTTTGTATCGAGACAGATTTCCAGAACGAAAGTGTCCCGACAGGAAGACGTTCGAAGCAATTGATCGGCGTCTTAGGGAGCACGGAACATTCCAGCCTATGACTCGCGACTGGGGAAGACCTAGAACGGCGAGGACACCTGCAATGGGCGAGGCAATTCTTCGTGCAGTTGACGATAACCCTAATGTCAGCGTCAGAGAAGTTTCTGCTGTACAAGGTAACGTTGACCATGTCACTGCATGGAGAGTGCTACGGGAAAACCAGTTGTTTCCCTACCATGTACAGCGTGTGCAGGCACTATCAGCAGCTGATCGGCCACCACAGGTACACTTCGGCGAATGGTTCATCCAACAATGCGTCAATCCTCATTTCAGTGCAAATGTTCACTTTACGAATGAGGCTTCATTCCAACGTGATCAAGTTGTAAATTTTCACAATCAACATGTGTGGGCTGACGAGAATCCGCCCGCGATTGTGCAATCACGTCATCAACACAGATTTTCTGTGAACGTTTGGGCAGGCATTGTTGGTGATGTCTTGATTGGGCCCCATGTTCTTCCACCTCCGCTCAATGGAGCACGTTATCATGATTTCATACGGGATACTCTACCTGTGCTGATAGAACATGTGCCTTTACAAGTACGACACAACATGTGGTTCATGCACGATGGAGCTCCTGCACATTTCAGTCGAAGTGTTCGTACGCTTCTCAACAACAGATTCGGTGACCGATGGATTGGTAGAGGCGGACCAATCCCATGGCCTCCACGCTCTCCTGACCTCAACCCTCTTGACTTTCATTTATGGGGGAATTTGAAAGCTCTTGTCTACGCAACCCCGGTACCAAATGTAGAGACTCTTCGTGCTCGTATTGTGGACGGCTGTGATACAATACGTCATTCTCTAGGGCTGCATCAGCGCATCAGGGATTCCATGCGACGGAGGGTGGATGCGTGTATCCTCGCTAACGGAGGACATTTTGAACATTTCCTGTAACAAAGTGTTTGAAGTCACGCTGGTACGTTCTGTTGCTGTGTGTTTCCATTCCATGATTAATGTGATTTGAAGAGAAGTAATAAAATGAGCACTAACATGCAAAGTAAGCGTTTCCGGACACATGTCCACATAACATATTTTCTTTCTTCGTGTGTGTGAGGAATGTTTCCTGAAAGTTTGGCCGTACCTTTTTGTAACACCCTGTATAATGATAAAAATACTTCTAACGTAACGAACTTCCTACTAAATTTGCGTAAGAAACCCATGCGTACTGCTTTTTTAGTTGGCATTTACAGCAAAATTTTAGTTGATGAAACTCTCAGACTTCATATGTATCAGCAGACGCAGACTGCCCCGCATATTCTGTCACCTGGAAGTCGGATAGTCGCCGTCAGCTGACTCGGAAGCCCGATAGCACGGGCAACGGGTCCGTGGGAAGACGAGCAGCGGCAGCAACAGCCAGCCACGGAAGGCCCTGCGTTTCACACGCCGCTGGTTCCGCCCCGTCAGCCGGGCTAATGGCATCTGCCGACTCCGGACCCGGCTCTGCGGCGCGGTCGATGACGTCCGTTTCTCTCATCGTGCTCAGATGGCTATACGTAACGTGTCCTACGCAGTCCGGGCTGCCTTATTTCAGATTAGTTCGGATGTTGCTTTCCCAATCTAATTTGTGGACGAATTACCATTATTGTTCCATTAAGGTGCAACGGTCCGCAGCTCGTGGTCTTGCGGTAGCGTTCTCGCTTCCCGCGCACAGGGTCCTGGGTTCGATTCCCGGCTGGGTCAGGGATTTTCCCTTCCTCGAGATGACGTGTTGTTATGTTGTCTTCATCATCATCATCATCATCATCATTCATCCCCATTACAGTCGGAGGAAGGCAATGGCAGACCTTGCCTAGTCGACGGTGCGGGTCTCCCGCATCGTTCCCTACGCTCCTCGTAATATGGGAGCTAATCATCAAGGTACAAGGGTGGACAAAAATATGGGATCACCAAAAACACAATACATCATCACACCCAATACGGGGTGGGAAAACCGCTGGCACTCAAAACAACTTCCAGTTCCTATTTGGTTTGCAAGGCAATCTTATGCCAGTCTTCCTGCACAATAGTGGGAAGCTCAGGTAACGATGTTAGCTCAATAATATTGAGATCTGATGACTGTGGCGCCCAGGGGTAAAACGACAGTTCATTCTCGTGCTCACAAAACCGACAAGTTGAAACACAGCATCACTGCTGAGGAACAAACACTGTACCATCAGCCAAAATGGTCATACAATCCTTGGCAGTAATGTGACCCATACAATACGACGATATGGCTGTCCAAATCATCACCGAACACTCTCCATGCTGACTATTCGGACGAAGGTGGAACCAGTAGGCAACAAGGCTCATCCGACGAAATAACTTTCCTTGCATTGCTCCACAGTCCACGTTTTAAGGCTTCGGCACCACACTTCCTGTTACTAGCATTTGCGTCACTAATATGGGTTTTGGAACTCCAGATCGCCCTGGACTTCGATGTTTATGGAGCTCCGTGTTGTTTTGGGTCCGACAGAAACCGCAAGTGTGACATTCAGTTCCAGAGTGACTTTTGCAGCGGTCGTTCTCTTATTTTTCGTCACAATTCTCTTCAATGACCGTCTGCCACGATCACTCAACACACGATTTCGTCCGCGTTGTGACTTAGCGGATGATGTTTTTCCGCTTTCCCTGTACGCGATTTAAAATCTTTAATACAGTGCCTCTCGAAAAACCAAACACTTCGGCTACCTTGGTTACTGAAGCATCCACCATACGAATATCAAGACTTTGCCCACGTTCAAATACTCTTAGTTCCGACATAATACACTCGCAACTTCACAGGACACTGTACTGACCAAGGCCAGCACTTGCAAAGTTTCTAGGACATTGTACAAGTGCCGTTCTTCGTCAGATACAACAGCGCAACCTGCAGGCTTGGCTACCATCTATTTTAATGTTCAAAAATGCATTTTTCGAATTGTTGACTTATTTTTGCTCAACCCCTGTAAAGCTGCCATCAGTCTGAGGGCCGGTTTGAGCACCTCACAGCTTTACTAGGAATGGTCATGTTAGAGTTGGTATGTCATTGCCTTCCCTCGACCTTTCAACTGACTTAAGCTGTCAGTTACAGGAGGGAACGACAGTTTAACGAGGAACTGCAGAACACTATGCAGCTAAACATTTGCCACATTAACAAACACTGACAGGGGTGAACGAAGTGACAAGTGACCGATAGAAGTCCTAGTACTAGTTGTGGGTCAATCACCAGACCTTTGAATGCATAGCCTGATTTTTGACCACTCAGCAGCCGACCGAAACAGTCGACAAACCTGCGAGGAGAGCCTGCATACGAGCAAAACGTGCATACTTTATATACAAGATTGGTATAGAATTAACCGACGAACTAGTTGTGGGTTGTTTGTTGAGGAGTTACACGTAAGAAACTCATGGTCTCCAGAGGCCCGAAAGATTGAAAGTAAGCTAGCGATTGTCTGTATCTAGTCGTCAGCGTTTATTGACTTTTCAGTTTAATTTTAATTTATTTATTTATTTAGTTTCGACTTACAATGTTGCTCAGATTTATGAATGTGCGCAATCTTTCACCAGAAAGTTTTCTCAGCACCATCAGAGGCTTTCCACAACAACGTTAGATGGCAATATGTAGCTTGCTCTTAATTAAACAGATTTTGCGAATGGAATCATCTTGTAACAGGCAACTTACATTGAGGCGACAAAAGTCATGAGATGCCTCCTAACATCGGACCTCCCATTGCGCGGCGTAGTGGAACATCTCAACAGTGGACTGAACAAGTCGGTAAAAGTCCCCTTCTGAAATACTGAGCCACGCTGCCTCTTTTGCCGTCCATAATTGCGAAAGTGTTGCCGGTGCAGGATTTAGTGCGCGAACTGATCTCCCGATTATCTCCCATAAATATTCGATGGGATACATGTCGGGAGATCTGGTTGGCCAAATCATTCGCTGGAATAGTCCAAAATATTCTTCAAACCAATCGCGAACAACTGTGGCCCGGTTACATGTCGCATTATCAGCCAAAAAAATTATGTCGTTGTCTGGGTACATGAAGTCCACAAACGGCTGCAAATTGTCTCCAAGCAGCCGAACATAACCGATTTCAGTCAATGATCGGTTCAATTAGACCAGAGGATCCAGTCAATTCCATGTAAACACAGCTCACACCATTTTGGATGCACCATCAGTTTGCACAGTGCCTTGTTGACAACTTGTGTCCATGGTTTCGTGAGGTCTGCGCCACACTCGAACCCTGTCAACATCTCCTACCACTTGAAATCGGGACTCATCTGACCTGGCCACGATTTTCCAATCACCTAGAGACCAACCGACATGTCACAAGCCCAGGAGAGGCGCTGGAGGCGATCTCGTGCTGTTAGTAAAGGCAACCGCGTCGGTTGTCTGCAGCCGTCGCCCATTAACGTCAAATTTCACTGCACTGTCCTAATGGATACGTTCGTCATACGTCCCACATTAATTTCTGCGGTTATGCTTGTCTGTTAGCACTGTCAACTCTACGCAAACGCTGCTGCTCTTCGTCGTTAAGTGAAGGCCGTCGACCACTGCGTTTGCCGTGGTTAGAGGTAATGCCTCAAATGTGGTATTCTCGGCACATTCTTGACACTGTGGATCTCGGAACATTGAGTTTCCTAAAAACACCCGAAACGGAATGTCCCATGCATCTAGCTCCGACTACCATTCCGGGTTCAAAGACTTAATTCCCGCCGTGCGACAATAATCACATCGGAAACCTTTTAACTTGAATCACATGAGTACAAATGACAGCTCCAAGAAAGCACTGCCCATTTATACTTTATGCGAGAGGTACTACCGCCATCCGGGTACGTGCATATCGCAGAATCGTGACCTGTGTTGCCTCAGTGTAATTACACAGGCTGGGATCGTAATCAACAGGAACTGCCAATGGAATGGTGCATCCTATTCTCACAGCATCATCTGCAGTCCAGGAGAGGCTTGCGACAGAAACGAAAGCGCAGACGCGCAGCACGCGCAGCACGGACAGCCGTTGTGCAGCCAAGCAGAACGCAAAGAGAAAGGAAGACTGCCAGCATAACTCCAGATGGCAGTAGCTTTCAGATGACGGCAGCTGCAATGGCGGGACAGCTCTATGCAGCGGCCTCAACAGTGAACATCGGCAGTGCGGATGCCAACCTTTGGAAAATGTCAGCCAAAGGCCGAACCGGCACACCAGTGATACCAGCAACACTGACGACGTGGAACCGCCAGCTCGCCGACATATTACCTCCCCGTGCGCGACCCTCGGGAAATATTAGAGTTCATCGCAATTTTTTCTGCAACGAAGCCGTGCCAATCTGCTAGATGGCTGTCGTGGAGGTTGGAAGATGGCGTTCAGATTCTCGCCTCCCACGCTAGAGGATTTGTGTCGAGTGCACTGTGATAGGGACCAATGCCGCCGTACCTGAGCTTCTGGTTCAATTTTTTATGCGTTGTTTTTTCAGATCTCCCCACTCAAACCCCAGGACAGTTCCTCTGATATGTGTATGGCAGATCTTAAATACGTGGCCATTTGATGGCCGCATTAGTAACAAGCAACTGAACGTTAAGAAAGTATCTTAAAGAAGACGATTACTTGCTTACACTGGCCGCACAAACCGCAGCCGGTCCTTCCCCTCACTCATTCCAGCCTTCCGCACCTACCTGTCAGCAGCATCTTCATCTCCCAGACCCAGTTTCTGCATGTCTCCCATGATATTATCCTTCCATCTCATTCTCGGACGTCCTAGTGGTCTCCTTCCTTCGGCTTCTCCATCCATCACTGCCTTTATTACCGTGTTCTCCCCTCTCCACCTCCTCACATGTCCGTACAGTCTGAGTGTTTTAGTTTTCACTCCTGTTACGATAACAGGTAGTGTGTATAATTTTCTGATCTCTCTATTTCTCCTTATTCTCCACTGTTCACATTCTTTCATTAGTCCATAAATTTTTCTCAGTATTTTATTTTCAAAAGTGATGAGTTTTCTCTTTCTTTTTTTGCCAGGGTCCACGTCTCGTTTGCATAGCACACTACTGGTGTCATGATGTTCTGATACATTCTAATTTTTGCCTGCGTGGACAGTGACTTAGATCTTAAACATCTTCTTCCGGCTTGAATTCTTGTTACGGTCTCTTGTTCTATAAGGTTTTGTTGTTTGATGTTGACATCGAGGTAAGCGAATCTGTCTGTCTTCCGTACTGTTAGGTTCCTTATAGTTAGATGGCTTGGTCCTAACTGAGCTCTTCTTCCTATTACCATGAACTTCGTTTAATTTCCATTTATACGATTACTTTTACGAAATACTCCAAAGAAGACACTGTCACATTAGGAGTATGCTTACAGACGTAATTCTTATGGCAGCACAGTGTTCCATTAGGAAAACAGATATTTTCCTTGAAGGTAAAATCTTCTGGGTTATCAGGCAGCGTCACGTTTCTTCTACACGGTCGCCATTTCGACTCGTCTGCAGGCATGTTCTTAGGGATGTTGTGGCGTTCGCGGTTAGCTGAACATTCGACGCAAAATCCTGAAGAAGATCCCAGTAGAGTGGTCGAAACGTCGATCGTGTAGAAGAAACTTGAAGCGGCCTACAAACCTAGAAATTTTACCTTCAATTACAGCGGCGGAAGCAGCCTAAGACTTAATTTTCTTGTTTCTTTGGACGCTTGGCGACACCGCCCGCAATTTGTACCAATACTGTCGGTTCGGTTCGTGACTACTTTTCTTGTCTTAGTTGCAAGCATGGAAGAGAACTAAACATATTTTCAAAAATCCAATAGAAAATTGGATTTATTTTGGCAGTATAGCAATAATTTTCACGCCACTTGAGCTTTCTATGTGTGTGAATGTCAAATGTTAGTACGGGAGGAAAGGGGTTTTCATAGAGCAGTTCAAAGCACTCAGCTCACATTTATCAAGAACGTAGTGCTACTATATGCCTATTATTTTAATTTCTTGCTCTACACCAAAAAAGAGTATCAAATTTTCTCTCCGGAACTCAGAAGGAAACTTGTAAGATGAAATTATGATTTCTCTAGGCCTTCATTTATAATACAGGACGACGAGGGTGGTTTGTTAAGCCTGGGAAGTTATTACTAAACAGCAGGAAATTCTGTTATCGGTTTGGTTCTTGGTAATTTTATTTCTTGTAACAGTTTTTGCCAAACTTTCGTACAGAGCGCACAGCTTTTTATTGGTAACTAAAGTAGATGATCAGTGCCAAAAATTTGTAGAAACAGATAAGACATGTATCCGTCAGCTGTTATTTTAGAAATGTGGATTTCGGAGCAAATGCAAACGGGGTGAAGGAGAATTCTGCACATGCTATCGAATCCTCTCATTACTGGGTTAGTGACCGTATTACTAATGCACATTTAGCTTTTTTTTCTGCAGAAACGGTGAAGAAAATTCACATTTATTAATGCAATACCGTCGCATTACAATTTGTTACTGTTAATCTGTGTGACATTTCATTTGAATAGGTACATTTTCTTCATACGAAAAGTCTGATCGGTGCCTCGTTTATTGACTTCAACGCATAAACGTACGAGCAAGGTTATTTGAAAGTCGAGTGTGAAAAGGAGAAGGATAATCAGGATTTCCGGCATATTTGTACAACCGAAGACTAAATAATGAGCCATCATTACTCCAATACAAACAACAGCCTAGTAGCACAAAATATTGGAAAATGCAAAATCAGTTTTGGCGCCAGGAAAAATATTTCGGTGACAAGTTCTTTAGGATTCGCAGGGTATCATAACCCACAACTTTTAAAAGTGAAAGGCAGTAGCTGGCACTTATAAAAGCATTATGGTAACGTTCATGGCGAATTTCAGTAGAAGTGGTTAAAATTAGCAGACAGAAAGTGCTGTTGAACCAGGACAGTACGACTGAAACACATCGGCCTCTCCGATGGCAAAAAATGTATGAACTGAATTCTGAAATAGTTGTCCACGCAAAATACCCTTCTAGGTTTCGTCCCATTTGTAATTTCCTGTTCAGTAAGAACAAAAGATAGCGGAGACAAGAAATTAAATTAAAGTGGTGCTATGAACAAGTGCTGTGCAGTGCTGGGGGTTTCTTGTTTTATTAGGGATGTGGGAGGGAGGGGGGGAGGGAGGGGGGCACAGGAATCTCGCTGTTTCTAGTGCACTAGCTTTTTAAAGATTGTGTAGAGAATAATTTTTTTTGTGTGAAAAAATTATATATGCAATATTTTTCCGCCGACGTACCAATACAGCTTTTTGAAACGTCTACAGCTTTGTTGTAAAGTTTGTATATGGCATAAAAATAATAAACTGCCACAAAATCCACGAATGTAAAGAAAATGATCTTGAGATCTGAGAGTAGCTCGTACAATACCGGCACCAACGTGATTCGTCATGCTATCGTGACACTGGCCACTCCTGCAATGCAGTTTTCTGCATCTAAGATAGAAAAAAGATATGTACCCCGTCAGTCCAAAAAGTTTTGAGACTGGATTAATAAAATACAGAGAAAAATTGAGGTGCTTCATGTGTTTTACATGGTCAACCACCCTCCCCCTCCAATCTTCTGTACAACGCAAAGAACGCTCATACAACCGTGTGAGACTGTCATAAAAGTTCCTCGTTGGGTTGTTGTATAACTCGTGCGTCACGTTAGTTTGAGTGCTTTGCATTTTAATAAAATCGAGCCCGATGTCCACGTGTCGCGTCTTTGTGCGGTAAAATCTTTGTACACACTTTTCTCTTCTTCAAAACGTTCCGGAGAACGTCTAGAACTCTTGATTTTGCGGTGTTGCTCCGTTGCCATTCGTGACAACGGCATTGCTCCCTTACAGCAGCACGTCCGTTACTTAATACTGCCTGATCACAACTGACTGGTGAAAAATACACTACTGCCCATTAAAATTGCTGCACCAAGAAGAAATGCAGATGAAAAACGGGTATTCAGTGGGCAAATATACTATACTAGAACTGACATCTGATTACATTTTCACGCAATTTGGGTGCATAGATCCTGAGAAATCACTACCCAGAACAACCACCTGTCGCCGGAATAACGGCCTTGATTCGCCTGGGCATTGAATCAAACAGAGCTTGGATGGCGTGTACAGGTACAGCTGCCCTTTCAGATTCAACACGATACCACAGTTCATCAAGAGTAGTGACTGGCGTATTGTGAGGAGGCAGTTGCTCGGCCACCATTAACCAGACGTTTTCAGCTGGTGAGAGATCTGGGAAATGTGCTCGCCTGGTCACCAGTCGAACATTTTCTGTATCCAGAAAGGCCCGTACAGGACCTGCAACATGCAGTCGTGCATTATCCTGCTGAAATGTAGGGTTTCGCAGGGATCGAATGAAGGGTAGAGCCACGGGTCGTAACACATCTGAAATGTAACGTCCACTGTTCCCACTGTTCCAAGTGCGTCAGTGCGAACAAGAGTTGACCGAGACGTGTAACCAATGGCACCCCATACCACCACGCCGGGTGATACGCCAGTATGGCGATGACGAATACAAGCTTCCAATGTGCGTTCACCGCGATGTCGCCAAACACGGATGCGACCATCATGATGCTGTAAACAGAACCCGGATTCATCCGAAAAAATGACGTTTTGCCATTCGTACACAAAGATTCGTCGTTGAGTACACCATTGCAGGCGCTCCTGTCTGTGATGCAGCGTCAAGGGTAACTGGTCTCCGAGGTGATAGTCCATGCTGCTGCAAACGTCGTCGACCTGATCGTGCAGATGGTTGTTGTCTTGCAAACGTCCCCATCTGTTGACTCAGGGATCGAGACGTGGCTGACGATCCATTACAGCCACGCGGATAAGATGCCTGTCATGTCGACTGCTAGTGATACGAGGCCGTTGGGATCCAGCACGGCGTTCCGTATTACCCTCCTGAACCCACCGATTCCATATTCTGCTAACAGTCATTGGATATCGACTAACGCGAGCAGCAATGTCGCGATACGATAAACCGCAATAGGCTACAATCCGACCTTTATCAAAGTCGGAAACGTGATGGTACGCATTTCTCCTCCTTACACGAGGCATAACAACAACGTTTCACCAGGCAACGCCGGTCAACTGCTGTTTGTGTATGAGAAATCGGTTGGAAACTTCCCTCGAGTCAGCACGTTGTAGGTGTCGCCACCGACGCCAACCTTGTGTGAATGCTCTGAAAAGCTAATCATTTGCATATCACAGCATCTTCTTCCTGTCTGTTAAATTTCGCGTCTGTAGCACGTCATCTTCGTGGTGTAGCAATTTTAATGGCCAGTAGTGTATATCCGTTGCTTACACCTGTTAGTTGCAACTGCCACCGTAGTTACTGCAGTGACTTCGATTACACACCAGGAATGAAATCAGTCTCGGAACTTTTGGGACAGGCCGTGGATATTTGGTTTTCTCGCGTGCTGGGCTGTAGTTTGGTTCAGGTTTCCATTCGTAAATTCCCGGCTTCCAGCTGATAGATCGATACCTTGTGCAAAATGGAGCAGGACAAGATGGAGTGTGGTAACAGCTACAGTGTCGGGCCGTCACCCACACTGTCCCTGCAGAAATGAGGGTAACTCGACCTGCAGCGCCGCGACACGCCGCACCGCCGCAGGCAAACAGACCGCCCCGATCGGAAGCAATTAAAAGGCAATTCCCGCGCGTGTCCCCTCGCACCCGGCCGACAACTCCCTCTCGGATTACGCGTGCAATTTCACACTTGGCGTAACCGCCGGTTAGTGCGAGCTGAGACCGTTCGCACAGGGCGAACACACCCATTAGCTACAAAGTTGCAGACTCCCTGCGAAGTGCGGGATTATTAGACAGAGCGTTCTCTCGCAAAATGTACATTTTGTCATACCAGATACGGAACGGCTTACGAACATTGGTACAGTTACTAATTACTTTCCGTTGTCTCATTGGAGGCTTCGATGAAACTTTCTTCTGTGCGGAAAACAGTGCAGTACGTTTAAACATATTTGAGATTACTTCTTGTTATCATAAATATTCACCATCATTCCATCATCATAATTCCGAGATCGGGTCCAGAAGACTGCGAACTGCTAGCAGCGTTCCTCTTCCTGTAATTGTTATCTGCCTCTTCTTTCCCCCTTCAATCAGTTACTATATTAATTTGTCAGTTCTCCTGGATTACATCCCCCCATCTTTTCCATGGAGTCCGGTACCTTTAAAGGGCAACCCATGGTATTCGATCGGTCGAAGTGACCCACCCATCAAATGCGTTTATTTCTCATTAGGTCGCTCTGTGTTTGATTTCTTACTAAGTTTTTCAAGTTCGTAATTTCACCAGATCCGCCAGTTTCACGATATCTACGTCCGGTACTTAAAAATCTTCCTTTCAGATGTGACATGTTTCACATGTCTTAAGCCAATGGTTTCGATTAGGGTCGCATACATGTACAAAAATTAACAGCGAAAACTGATGCAGGTGGTATACAATAACAGAAGCAAAAACCTTACGGCGAACATTGGTCGGCCAGTGTGAAAGTGTGGCTACGAGACATCACCGACTTCAATATGAAATATTATCCTAGTGTAAAAACGTATTTGAAATGTAGACTTGCTAATTAAGCTCATGGTCCGTGGTTCGGGAGAGGGTTACATGCATGATGGGACGTGGGATCAGTTTGCTGCCAATGTAAGACATCTAACGTGACAATATTCTCCAAGTTGAATACACCGAGTACGTCCTATGAGAGATCAGAAATGAGCTCCGTATATTCGCTTTAAACTCGTCGAACATCTCGGAACTCATCGTCCCCGTACCCTCGGAGAATCGACTCGCGAATCCCCGCTGCTGCCCGTTTAACTGAAAACTCGTCACTTGCGTCTGTAGACTATACCAGCGTAGGAAGAAGAGAGAGAGTTCACGAGTTCTAAACTGTAACCGCGGATTCGTGGCATTGCCGCTATATATTTAACCGTTGGGCAAAATAATTATTATATACGCCACCAACACACACACACACACACACACACACACACACACACACACACACACACATTATATATACGTGTGTGTGTGTGTGTGTGTGTGTGTGTGTGTGTGTGTGTGTGTGTGCGTGCGTGTGTGTAGGTCTATATGTAAGCACACATATGAGTACATATCTGTATGTATGTATACATGTTTGCATGTAACTACGCATATATTTGTATGTGTATATGAATGTATATGTGTAATACTTTTTCGAAGAGTGCCGTGAATTTATTTCCTAATAGTTAATCTCTATTCAGAGATTGTCTCATCACTTGACTAACACGCAACTGTGATAAGTTACCGTAGCTGTGACAACAGTACAGGAAAACAAGACACCTGCCTGAATGTATTGTCTAAATGGTGATTAATTATTAAATTAATTTAAAGCGGTTTTGAAGAAAGTTACGGAAATGCTACAGAACTTGCTATTAGCCCATAAACGCAGGTTGCCATGACCAAAAGAATGCCGGCCGCTGTGGCCGAGCGGTTCTAGGCGCTTAAGTCCGGAACCGCGCTGCTGCTACGGTCGCAGGTTCGAATCCTGCCTCGGGCATGGATGTGTGTGATGTCCTTAGGTTAGTTAGGTTTAAGTAGTTCTAAGTCTAGGGGACTGATGACCTCAGATGTTAAGTCCCATAGTGCTTAGAGCCATTTGAACCATTTGAGCCAAAAGAATACACAAATTTTGGTCGCAGTGACGTCATAGTGACGTTGCGTTGTGCCAAATCTTCGTTTCGTAGAGCACGTGTGTTTTCTCAAGGTGGATATGGAATAAACAAGAATACAACCAATTTGTTTGCTTTGGACTATGTATGTTTTTCATATGAAACGTGGACTACAGCATCGAACTTTTTCCAGACACCAGCTCTTATGGAGCACATTTGGAATTGTACACACTGCATCAGTTTTCGTCCAACGTTCTCTACAGTCTCACAAACCACGGTTCCGCTAGAGGCCATCTGGTTACGACAGTCGGTCATTTCCACCTGTCAGTGATATTTTATCACAGCATGATCGTGCTTTCAACTTCCGAATTACACCCCTGCACGGTCCAGTAAGGGAGAACAAGTCGAAGAGCAGGAATCGACCACAGCGCGACTGTTCTCCGATTCGCCATACTCACGGAAGTACGGTGGAAAAGAAGTAGGCTGGTATAGCAATGCCGTAACAGTGGCACCTTGATTTCTAGAGTATGCAACCCTCAACATTGGACTCGTGCTCGCTTCGTTTCTGATCGCTAGATCCTATCCCTTGGCCTCCTGGATCACTTGACTTCAGTCCTCTTGGTTATGCGCTCTGGTGTCATCTCAAAAGTGAAGTGTACAGTACTGCTGTTGTTACAGTTTATGAGCAGCAAGAAGTGAATTCTACAATCTTGTCAAGATTAACGAGATGCTCCAAGGGGGGTTTGAAAAAATTCTTACCTAACTGCAGAAGCGATTGCAATATTGCATCCAAATGCAAGAACGACATATGGAATAACTCCTTTTACAGGTAAAGTTGTGCAGTATATTGTAATACCGTGTTTTACGGAGTAGAAGATGCACTTCTTTCTTCGAAAAATGGCCTCCAAAATTCAGGTGCATTTTATAATGGAAATTAATATAAAAAGTCCAGCGGTTGATTTAAAATTTCCGCTAATCTTAAAAGTGGCCGTATATTGTATGGCGCGGAAAACCTACCTCTATCTAAGAAAAGTGGATTCAACTGGTAGCAGCAGTGCACCGATGCAACGAACATGAGTTGCAGGGATTCTCAAGCTTGGTAACGCTGTCTCCCTCCCGCCGCGCCATCACAAATCCAGAACACTGTCTAGCCTATGATGCGTCATTGCAGTCTACGGTGCCAGTCAACTTTAATTGAAAGTGATTTGAGTTATCGGTAACAGGATAATATTTTTGTTAGTAGCTGGTTTCGTAATGGAAAAAATAAAAGCTATTCATATTATGCGAGCTATAAATTGAAAGTAATAGCATATGCAGAAGAACATGGGAACAGAGCAGCTGAGTGACATTTCAGCCTGTCACCAACAGAAGAAAACCATTTGCGATTGACGGGATAGTAATGAAGAACTGAATAAAATAACGAAGACTAAATGTGCAACTAAAGGACTGAATGCAAAATGGCCAAAAATGGAATATAACCAAGGGACTTAGCGTGCGAACCGTAACCAAAATGTCTCAGAAAATTCCACAAGAGTATGAAGAGAAAACATTATTTTTCCTTCGCTTTACTATCCAGCAGTGTGGAACTATGCCAAATAACGAATATGGGTGAAACTCCTCTGACATCCGATGTGCCGAGTAACAGAACTGTTGCCATAGAACGTGTTAGCTGAAACCGTAACTATAAAAACAAGTGAAAATGAAAAAGTACACTACACTGTTGACCTTTCATGTTGTGCTGACGGTGCTAAACTTAATCATATGATTACTTTCAGGAGCAAAACAATGCCAAACCTTCTGAAACACCGCCAGGTGTTGTTGTTCACGTACATGACAAGTGTTGAATGGACGAAGCTGGTATGAAATTACGGATTAGCAGAGTGTCGGAGAGGAGGAAAGGTGCTTTATTGAAGAAGAGTTCTCTTCTTGATCGGTTTAGTAGTGTTTCCCTTTACAGGTGGAAAAATTCCGCTTTGTGAGGAGATATTGGCCTACCACGAAACCACGAACTGACAGACAGTCCCTCAGGAAGGAATCTCATTCGGATTTCTAGAATGCTTTATGTATTCTGGGCTTTAAATATAAAGCCCAGAACCTCATTAGGTTTGGAATAAAAGTGTTCTATTTAATTTGAAAAATTCTGTGAGAAAGCAACTGAGACAGGGAAATACAGAGCTTCCTGTTTTTCATAGAGGACTTACTTCACAATTGCACCCTGTTGATGTGTCGATAAATAAACCCGAAATTCAAGTTCATGAACTTCTTGTATTGACAGAGTACGGATTCGCCCTACATTGTTGTTTTATCTACGTCGGATTTCTTTGATAAGTGGCAGTTCAGTCTTCCTTTCTGCACTCTTCATG
This sequence comes from Schistocerca piceifrons, assembly GCF_021461385.2. Classification (NCBI taxonomy): domain Eukaryota; kingdom Metazoa; phylum Arthropoda; class Insecta; order Orthoptera; family Acrididae; genus Schistocerca; species Schistocerca piceifrons. The sequence continues at coordinate 678,502,639 of NC_060138.1, forward strand.
GGAAACAGTATTCTGATTAACAGTGATACATTGGACCTTATCCACACGTTTTATGCGTTTTTAGTTCCAGTCCTGTCATGTCTGCTTTAATACGTTCCAAAGTAGGATACAAATGATTTTTCTGTGATAGTATGTTGCAAAATTCAACAACAGGCTGCAATCTAGTGACTCTAGTCACAACAAAAGTGCATATTCGACTGTGCAGTTAGAGATCTAAAAACTAGTTTACAATATATTCCGAAACACGTGCATAACCGGAGTGGAGTGTAGTCTTTCCCTTTACAGGTGGAAAAATTGCGCTTTGTGGGGAGATATTGCCCTACCATGAAACCACGAACTGACTGACAGTTCCTCAGGAAGGAACCTCACTCGGATTTCTAGAATGCTTCATGTTATGATGGGCTCGCAAGAACACGTTTATATTTACTCATTCGGTAACAGACTGTTTGGAACAGAAGTGTTTTATTACTGTATGATACCCAAGTTTATTCATTTCTACGGAACATTCGACACCGATCTCTTACGATGAACGCCAGAAGACAAATACGGGTTGCATCTGTATAAATGTTAAGCACTAACGCAGAAATTTATCAGATTGTGCAATCAAAGTGTATGTTCAAGAGAAAGCGCTGTCTCATCACGACGTGTGTACAGAAAACTAGACGCGCTATGTGAACATCAATCTGGGAATGCCAAGGGCGTCCACGTGCCAACAGGAATCTATCGCCTTAATTAAAAATCAGACTCTGAGGCACACGGGGAACCCTCTTCAGGCGACAGCTTCGAAATTGGGTCTCAAGGTACGTTGAAGGGCCTAGCCGAGAGCGAGGAGGAGGAAATAAATAACCGTTATTAAAAAGTTTACGAGTCACCAAGCCACGGTTCCCAAGGGAATTAATAATTCCCGTTATGAGAGTCGCTCAAGAAACTTTGCTTGCAGGTGAGAAAGCTGGAAGTTGTGGGAAGCAAATTTTTAAAGAAAGTTCTTTGACAATGAATAACGGTCATATGAAAGAAAAAGTTGAGCAAATTAGTTCTGTAGTTCTGTTGTTCTCTCTCTCCTTCACACACAGGTTTCTGTGAGTGAGTGGGTGACTGCTCTCTCTCTCTCTCTCTCTCTCTCTCTCTCTCTCTCTCTCTCTCTCTCTCTCCCCCCCCCCCCCTCTCTCCCTCTGTCTCTCTCACTCACTCACTCACACACACACACACACACACACACACAGAGAGAGAGAGAGAGAGAGAGAGAGAGAGAGAGAGAGAGAGAGAGAGAGAGAAAGAAGAGAGAAGAGAGAGAGATACGCAAGTGCTCATATTACGTGGAATCTGGTGACGCTGGTGGAACACGGACTGCTTTTCCTTTGTAGGATTTAATTTGTTAATTATAATTTAACAACGCATGAAATATCATGAAAAACTGAATAAAAGTTTCTAGAGCTTTCAGCTGCGTTAAGTGGTCAAAATTCCACTTGAGGCGACTGAAAGACCGAGAACTTTTTATTGAATATTACCGCCGCATTCCCACATACCATGAAACATTAGTTGTACTGTTACTTGCGGTCTGCTTGTGTTTCACCTACAAGCTGTCCTACCGGTTGTTTTCATCCTTACTTTTTGTCTTAGCCGCCGTGCCACTGGAAAGTCGAGATGTGCTTGCCTGAAATACAGAAGTTCCAAAAAGGTATGGAAGCACAATGAGATGCATGCTTGAACATGAATGCTTAATGCTAGCCAAGCCTGCACGTTGCACTGTTGTATCTGGCCGCGAACGGCATCTGTGCAATGTCCTCTATACGCTGCAAGCGTCAGTCATTGTCAGAAAAGTGTTCTGTGTAGTTGTGAGTGCATTAAGTACGAGCGAAGATATTTCGAACATGGGCAAATTGTTGTTGCTCGTATCGTGAATCCTTCCGGAACTACAGTCGCCGAAGTGTTTGATGTTTCAAGCGGCACCACATCGATGATTCGTACTGCACAGTGCAGTGTGTGTGTTTGTGTGTGTGTGTGTGTGTGTGTGTGTGTGTGTCTGTTTGCGAGGTTTAGGGAGCTCAACAGCGAGGCCCGCTAAATCACAACGCGGACGAAAGTGTGCGTTGAGTGATCGTAACGGACAGTCATTGAAGATTTTTGTGACGAAAAATAAGAGGACGACATTTGAAAACGTCAATGCAGAACTAAATGTCACACTCGTGAACCCTGTCACTCACAATACAACATGAAGGCAGCTCCGCAAGCAGGGAATTGAGGGGTGACTTGGAATTCCAGAACCACTCATCAGCGATGCAAATCCCCGCAAAAGAAAAACATGGTGCCGAAGCTTTAAAGGATGGAGTGTTTAACAATGGAAGAAAGTCGTTTGGTCGGATGAGTCTTGTTTCACACTGTTTCCAACTTCTGGCCGATTTTATTTTCCGTGACGGGTCCTCAGTGATGGTTTGGGTAGCCACATCGTGGTCTTCAACGGGCTCCATGGTTACTCTGCAAGATCGCGTTACCACCAAGGACCATTTTGGCTGATTGGGTCTATCGCATGGTACTATGATAGTTCCTCATCGATGATGCTGTGATCCAAGACGATAGAGCTCTTGTTCACATAGATCGCATCGTCCAGGACTAGTTTTGTGAGCACAATGACGAACTTCCGCAACTCCCCTGCCACAACAATCTCCAGGTGTCAATATTACTGAGTCTTTGTGGTCTGCTTAGGAGAGAAGGGTGCTTGACCGCCATCTACATCTATCATTGTTATTAAACTTGCTACTATTTTGCAGGTAGAACGGTATAAGATTCTCTTGAAAACCGTACGGGACCTGTATTTAATCATTCCAAGATGACTGGAAGCTGTTTTGAATGCCAAAGATTTTCCTACACCGTATTAGTCATGGTAATGTGTTTATTTATTTTTCGTATGGTGATACAGAGCTTGGATCAGATACATTATTTTAAGAGTGTACAGTGTGTAAGGAATGACAAGCAAAATACAGGTAAAGAATCAAATGTCCGAAGTATATACTAAATTACGTGCACATTACACAAGCGCTTAGATTTCTAAGTACAATATGCTGATCCAGTTGAACCCTTCAAGTGATGCATGGTGGATGTCATTTATTGATCCCCTGAAGGCTCGTTTCGGTGATTCACCAACAATGTGATTTATTGTTTGCAGGGCAGCTCCACAGTCACAATCTTTAGATGTTGCCCAGCCCCATTTGTGCTTTAGATATCCGCATTTCCCTTGTCCTGTTCGGATGCGGTTGATGGTTCTCCACTGGCGTCTGGGGAGTGTGAAACCTGGAACTAGCATGGAAGGCTTTTCAACCAGATGGCCGTTGAACACTGGCGATTCATCCCATTGACTTTTCCATACTTCGTTGATGTTAAAGTCGGAGGCTTCAAGGTGTTGTGCAGTTCGCCAAGGTGGTTTTCTTGACTTCAGACGCTGATGTTCTGCTATTAATATATCGCTGTGTACGGGGAGGGGGCCAAGGTTAGTCGCGTCCGTGACGTACCCTAATTCACACGTGCCTCCTGGGTGGTACTTAATGAGTAACAACAACAGGATGAGACCGAACTGCCCGAAAAGGTCTGCCGGTCATAGAATGAAGAGCAAACAACCAAAAAGTCCATCCCAGGACGCACAAGTTCGTAGAATTGGTAATGTGTGTTTGCTATTTCCGTATTTTTGTCCATTCCTGTACATCGCGGTTGAGGAAGGTTTCAAGTTAAATTAGACTCCGGGGGTGTGCTCTTATGGTTCAGTCGTGTTTAACTGGTCAACTCTTCTTATATTTGGAAGTCAAATTAAACACCTTTAAGCGGCCAATATTCAACTTTATTTTATTTGGCAACCAATTTCAGTGTTTTACTATGCCATCTTCAAGCCCGTGACCGACGTGTAGGAATCATCTACCGCGCTTGTGGTCAGTAATACTGGTATTAGTAGATATTTCCTACAGCCACCACTTCAGCCATCACCAGCCGACAAGATGGACATACGAGACTTTCTTATATTTGGTCGGTTGGGCTAGTGTTCTGCTTAGCATACATTTTAATTAAATCGACTATGACTGAGACAATAACTGCTTGAGAAAACCAGTCTTGGGAGACCAGTTTTGCCTTTCCACAAATCCAACATCATGTCGACCTTTTACTGCATTGTTTAAATCGATTATCTCTTGCCATTTTATTTTTAATTAGCAGAATTGACGTTAGATTCTGGATGCCTCCTATCATCTCTCATTTATACCCCAATTAGGAAATATTGTTTCCTCATCTTGTGTCCACTAACCTTATTTTATTATTTTTCTTTTGCAGCTTTTGTAGTTAGTTAGTCACAGACTTATTGATTTATATTGAATGGTATACACACAGGATAAATATTTCAAGTTTTATTGAACCAGAGATGGTCGAATGTAGTATCGATTGTGTAGTAGCTTCGCTGCTCAGCAGCGATCGCTGATTCAAGGTGCTATGGGTAATGTGTCAGAGTAACTTTAGATCGAGAGATGTATGAAGGAATCTCAAATGTAAAGACGTGTTATATCTGATGTGAGCTGGATATATACTTACTCGTTACGGGAAGTAATGATTTATTTGTAAGATACTATGATGTTCGTTAACTGTAAAGGGAATCTGAACAGAAGTTGGAAATAATTAAGGTAATGGAAGTTGTTTTGTTACTAATGAAATGCGCGTATTCATAACGGATGATTGGGACAAGGTATAGCACTCATATCCAACGATTTTTGAAGCTAATTGTTTATGTATAATCAGTTTATTGAGTGTGTTAATTGTGAGTTTTATTAATTTTAAAATCAAAATACAAGTGTTACAGTTAGTGCCATATTGTTACTTAGCCCAAATCAATACCCGTTCCCAGATCCATGTCATTTTTGATTCACTATTTTTCTCAAGCAGTTATTGTCTCAGTCATAGTCGATTTAATTAAAATGTATGCTAAGCAGTAATCTAGCACAATAGCTGTTTGCTAACTATAGAGTTTAAAGTACTAACAGACCGCAGTGCGAAAAGCGTTGCCATGGCGAAGATAAAGGCAACAATTTTTATTATTTCAGGGATAGCATCCACTAAGCACAGGGACCATTATTTTCAAATTGATCAAGTTCTGTGTTATTATCTGGGCCAATTTCAAATCAATAGTGTTGCATCAGATTCAGCTTTTGTGTTACCTAAGTTCGTGCAGGTTTGGTTTGGTTTCAAGTTATTGACGTTTACATTCTCGAAGCTAAATTAAATTTACATTCTTGCAGCTAAATTAAATTCACTTTCTCGCAGTCAAAAAGTTCAGTGCAGGTAAAGTGCATAAGCGACAAGGTTAACTACACGATCATATACTACTCCCAATTCTAACACTTTGTTTCAGTTACGTAATTTCAATCATTTCTAACGTACATGTTTCAATAGTATGCTCTCGCTTTACTGTTAAAGCAACACTGAAGTATCAAGACTTTTGTCCAGTTGACGTTTAATGCTGACGTTCCTAGTTCGTTTGTTGGAGTGGAGTGCAAGTTTTTACCTTATTTTATTACTTAAGCTGATGCGCTTTGATTAGCTGTGTTTTATTGTGAATAAATTATATTAAATCCGGAAGTGATTTCACTCCCACGACCCTCAGATGAATACCACGCCCAACGTCTCCTGCGCTACAAGCGTTTCGCTACAGGTTGGTAATAAATGGCTGGTAGGTTCAAGCCGCCTGTCACGTTTTACAACAGACAGGGAGAAAAATGTAGTGCACAGAGCTGACACCTCTGACAGCGACAAAGCTCTAATCTGGCTGGGTATCACGTGGAACTGAGCTTGGTTGACGGATAAGGGCACGTCATTTCATAATGCAGCAGTTCTATGCCGGAGTTCAACCCTAGCACCTGGCATTATAGGAGCAGATTTTTTTCAGTGAGTGAGAGTTTTAGATAACGTGCTGGCTACAGTAACAGTCGAAACGCCATCTGCTTCAAGGTAATGAGGACATTTCCGTTATCCCTCTGAAAAATCACGGAGAATCGGGGATAGACAACAGCATTTAAATGTCAAAAATGGAACGCTTGCAGTCCAAATTACCGGCTATGCGAATCAGAGGTGCTCGTGTTGTGTACCGATTGGCATCTACATCTACATGGATACTCTACAAATCACATTTAAGTGCCTGGCAGAGGGTTCACCGAACCACCTTAACAATTCTCTATTATTCCAATCTCGTACAGTGCGCGGAAAGAACAAACACTTATATCTTTCCGTACAAGCTTTGATTTCCTTTATTTTATCGTGGTGATCGTTTCTCGCTATGTAGGTCGGTGTCAACAAATATTTTCGCATTCGGAAGAGAAAGTTGGTGATTGGAATTTCGTGAGAAGATTCCGTCGCAACGAAAAACGCCTTTCTTTAAATCCTGTATCATTTCAGTGACACTCTCTCCCATATTTGGCGATAATGCAAAACGTGCTGCCCTTCTTTGAACTTTTTAGATGTACTCCGTCAGTCCTATCTGGTAAGGATCCCACACCGCGCAGCAGTATTCTAAAAGAGGACGAACAAGCGTTGTGTAGGCAGTGTCCTAAGTAGATCTGTTACATTTTCTAAGTGTTCTGCCAATAAAACGCAGTCTTTGGTTAGGCTTGCCCAAAATATTTTATATGTGGTCTTTCCAATTTAAGTTGTTCGTAATTGTAATTCCTAGGTATTTAGTTGAATTTACGGCCTTTAGACTTGACTGATTTATCGTGTAACCGATGTTTAACGAAATCCTTTTAGCACTCATGTGGATGACCTCACACTTTTCGTTATTTAGGGTCAACTGCCACTTTTCGCACCATTCAGACATCTTTTCTAAATCGTTTTGCAATTTGTTTTGATGATCTAATGACTTTATTAGTCGATAAACGACAGGGTCATATGCAAAAAACCTATGACGGCTGCTCAGATTGTCTCCCAAATCGTTTATATAGATAAGGAATAGCAAAGGGCGTATAACACTACCTTGGGGGACGCCAGAAATCACTTTTACTCGATGACATTCCGTCAATTACTACGAACTGTGACCTCTCTGATAGGAAATCACAAATCCAGTCACATAACTGAGACGATATTCCGAAAGCACGTAATTTCACTACAAGCCGCTTGTGTGGTACAGTGTCAAAAGCCTTCCGGAAATCCAATAATACGGAATCGATCTGGGCCTGTAATTTAGTGGATTACTCCTACTACCTTTCTTGAATATTGGTGTAACCTGTGCAACTTTCTAGTCTTTGGGTATGGATCCTTGTCAAAAGCAGCCAACACTTCATAAGGAGCTAGTTGTGTTTCACAAGAACGATGTTTTATAAACTCATGCTAACTGTTTGTCAATAGACCATTTTCTTCGAGGTAATTCATAATGTTCGAACACAATATATGTTCCTAAATCCTGCTGCATATCGACGTTATCGATATGGGCCTGTAATTTAGTGCATTACTCCTACTACCTTTCTTGAATATTGGTATAACCTGTGCAACTTTCTAGTCTTGCCTAGTACTAAGTTTATCTTATTTCAATAGTTTTGTTTATCAATAGATACCGTTATGTAGGCATGTTATTCTTATATTGTGCTAAAGGTTTTCCTGTCAACTCCATTGTTATTTATGTACTGTTCAGTTTTTACTATTTCATTGCAAAGATGTTACTCACTGTATGTTTCTACTTCACTCTAGATGTGTTACTTCTCTTCCAGTGTTGTCTGCTAACATTTAACTTCTTTGGTGATAATACTCAGTAAATGCCTGAAGATGGCCTTGTAAGCCGAAAACCGGTTAGCAATAAAAATAATATTGTAGAACAAAAGCAAACTGGTGCTTTTCATTTATTACTAATTGGTTTACAATCTGGACCAGAAGAGTTGCTTTTATTAAGTGATTTAAGTTACTTTACAACTTCAAGGATATTTACTTCTACGTTACTCATGGTTGGCAGCTGTTCTTGATTCGAATTCTGGAATATTTACTTCGCCGTCTTTTGTGAAGGCATTTCGGAAGGCTGTGTTTAGTAAACTCTGCTTTGGCAGCACTGTCTTCGATCGTATCTCCATTGCTATCGCGCAGAGAAGGCACTGATTGCTCCTTGCCGCTAACATACTTCACATACGACCAGAATCTCTTTGGATTTTCTGCCAGGTTTCGAGACAAAGTTTCGTTGTGGAAACTGTCATAAGCATCTCGCATTGGCGTCAGCGCTAAATTTCGAGCTTCTATCGCCAATCTTCGGGATTTTGCGTCTGTTTGCTTCGTAGTTTCTGCAACAGAATTGTGACCCGTTTTGTGTACCAAGGAAGATCAGCTCTGTCATTTATTAATTTATTTGGTATGGAAATGAAAATGAAGACCCATGCTTCTTGACAGAGTGTAGGGGAACGATACGGGAGACCCGCACCGCCGTACTAGGCAAGGTCCTAATGGAGGTAGTTTTGCCGTCGCCTTCCTCCGACCGTGGTGATGATGTAGGCCACACAACAATACCCAGTCAAACGTGGTTAGCCTATCCTTTCGGAACGCCGTTAGGTTCTTCGTAAAAATTTCGGCTGAGCTTATCTCCGGCTTTATCCAGCTATCAGTGCCCATAACGATTTGAGCATCAGTGCTTGCTATCAGCGCTTGGAGCTCTGGTATTTTCCCAACACGGCTATGACAGTTTACAACTGTTATACCAATGATTCCTGTGTCTACGTTCTTCCTGTGTTCGGCCTGCGCACTTTGTGACTGAAGCCCTTCTTGTGTTTTCTCGAGACCCTCTAACCTAAAAAAACCGTCCAGTCCACGCCACACAGCCCCTGCTACCCGTGTAGCCGCCTCCTGCGTGCGGCATCTGGAGCCTACACGGTCGAAGAACCGTATGAGCCTCTGATTCAGACCCTCCACTCGGCTCTGTACCAGAGGTCCGCAATCGGTCCTGTCGACTATGCTATAAATGGTCAGCTCTGCTTTCATCTTGCCACTTCTGTTAGCCGCTCGAAACCAGAGAGAATATGTGCCCCAAGTTTCATAGTTGTAGGTCTTACAGTTTAACGAATATATGCGTTCGATATACGTATATTCTTTTCGAAACACTGTACAAAACGTCTCGGTTATCAGCCAATATTTTACTGCGTATAGCGGCATTCGCACTGACGAAGCGGCTCGGGAAGCTAGAAGGCCCGGCGGTGAGACCAGCTAGCGGCGCCGAGGCCGGCTGTTAACAGATTTATGCCGGGACATAAACAGGCGGCCGCTGCGCGTGCCGGCGATCGATGCCCGACTAAACTAAACTACCTGCTGCCACCCCTCCCGCCCCTATCCTATCCTCTCCCCCCCCCCCCCCCCCCCCCCCGCCCCCGTTCCCCGCTACGCCTAGCGCCGTATCATTCTGCAGAGTGCGACGCGTCATCACTGTTAATGGGCGGCACGCACGACTCTCAGAAATTGGCTATTTCTATTTTGACGAACATGCGCCCGTGTAATTCAAAAGTGGCGAACATCGGTGAGAGTGGTGGGACAAGTGGCTTCTATTTGTTGCTTGACCAGCTGAATTTGCGGCTAATGGCCCGTGACATTACAGGCTCGTTAGGCTCTCTGTGGCCCTCCCTGTCATTTGTACCTGCCACTTTCGTCGTCGATACGTGCGCGAGTTGCAGCGTTCACTTTCCAGGAACTAATGCTGGAATCGATTTTGCTCTGAAAAATTGTCTATGCGGGGAGACCGTAATTACTCTCTAAGAAACAAAAAAATTGACGCACCATGAAGGAATCATGCGAATGGGACAGAAATCGATAGATGTAATGTACGTGTACAGACAAACAAATGATTACAATTTCAGGAAAATTGGATGATTGATTCAAGAGGAAGAGCTTCACAAATCGTGCAAGTCAATAACGTGTCGGTCCACCTCTCGTCGTTATGCAAGTAGTTACTTTGCTTGGCACTCATGTTGGGTGTCCTGATGGATATCGTGCCAAATTCTTTCCAATTGGTGCGTTAGATTCTCAGTGTCCCAATACCGTTGGAGGGCCCCACCCAAAATGCTCCAAACTTTCTCTGTTGGGGACAAATGCAGCGACCTTGCCGGCCAAGATATGGTTTGACAAGCTCGAGGACAAACAGTATAAACTCGCGCCGTGTACGGACGGGCATTATCTTCCTGGAATATAAGCCCAGAATGGCTTGCCATGAAGTCCAGCAAAACGGGGTGTAGAATATCGTGCTGTAAGGCTGCATGGACGACAACCGACGAGATCCTGCTATGAAAAGCAATTGCACCCCAGACCATCACTCCTGGTTGTTGGGCCATGTGACGGGCGGTAATCACAATGGTATCTCTCCAATGCTCGGGGCCTGTGTACGTATGACATCATACTGCACATCGTCATTACAACACGGGTTAAAGACAACGTTTAGTATCTACAGGTTCAACAATCCTTTCCCCCCCCCCACCCCCCCTCCATCGCCCCTTCCTCTTACCGCCGCTAAGACAATTTAATGCCCCCAGGGACAATGCTCTGCTACGTATGGCAGGCCGAAGACCTACGAGTACAACTGTTTTTATGTGTCCCTCACTTTCGACGATAGAACACATGTGACTACGTTTGCTTGGAAACTTATTCCTCACCGTCCTCCACGAAACTTTCTCACCTGCACAGCAACCAAGTGGAAGGTGATTACGCGGCAACGTATCTACATCCTCTACGAATCCATTTCACGACATTTAAAGGTTTTGATGGCAGAACATGGGAGAGGGTGGGCTCAAACTGCACTGAATTTTCAAAGTAAGACAACTATGCTAGTCATTTTCGCATTCTCATGTACATAACCGGTCGTATGGAGTCCGTTACGGTCACCTATTTCTTCTTGGGGTTGCAGTTTTCACAGTGAAGTGTAGACAAAACTTGGCGTGCGCTGGACTCTGACTGGGGTCGGGAACGTCGCCTTTCGCGGGCTATGTTCTTTCGAGGGAAGTGCGTCATTTCGAACGCTCAGAACCGCACAAAAATGTGCCTCGAATATGAATTACTCATTCCAAAAAGAATTATCTTAGCAGTTCGTATACAAAACTGTACGTCTTACCACGAGAGACATTTGAGTGATCATCTATTAAAGGTCTAAGAGACGTACTTCGGAACACGGAAAACAAATTAGCGACATAATAAGGGCAAACAAACATGTTTCAGTATCTTAACCTATTGCTATCTTTGACTCTATTAAAATAATTATTCTATCTGAAGAACAAAGTTTTTCTATTCACATGATTTTCTGCACAGCTATGCAGTCTTCATAGTGTAAGTGTGGATTTTAAAGAAGTGGTCAAAACAAAGTGGAGTAGGGCAATATACGATCTGCTTTCTGCACTGCAGTACGTTTAAAAATGCTTGGTAAGAGGCAGATTATGATGCTGACGTACCAGGATAAGTGTTTGAAAATGGAGTTAGTATGTTTCATACTGGACTCCTTGAAGGCGGAGTGACGTTGAGTGAGAGAAAGTGGCTTTAGTGAGGTGTGCGTATTGTTCTGTTCTATTCTGCTTTGACTACATCACGGAAATCCTCCCATGCTTGCACTTTGAAGACTGAACAGCTGTGCAGGACTGTGCAGATCAGTACAAAAAAATTATTGTCCAGTTAGTGTAATTATTTTAATCAAAGGCAACTATAACAATAAGTAATGACACTGAAACACTTGTAAGCTTTCTATAAACCTTAATCCTGTAAATGAAATTACTGAATATTCTTCTTTCAAAAACTTTCTTCTCGAGTAACGTGTGTTTTAGGTATCGTATTCAACTGTTGAGCAATACTGGCTGCTGGTTGACCCTGTGTTGCGCATGTGAATTGTATCGTGAAACAAAACTTTAAACTTGGTGAAATACTGAATCTGAAATAATGGAAAGTAATCTAATGAAATGCCAAAAATAAGTCATTGTTGCAAGGCATGAAATGGAATTTGTGACTTGAAATAGCCACATAAATAAAATACAGCTCTACTCAGAAGAAAAATAACTGTTCGAGAATACGTTCATTGTTCACTATAACTTAATCTGCTTGTTTAGCACAAAACGCAATTCTGACTACGAACTGTTTCTTCATAAGAATGCAAAGTGAGATCTGCCCTGAAATAAGAGTAACTTACCTCATGCTCAGTGTGTTGTTTTGTGTCTGGTGTACTGACGCTCTCGAAAGCAACTAGAAATCAGCAGATGCAGAAGCTAAAGAAAAAATGATAATAAAATACTCACTACAAAATTTGTTTTTTGCTTGTCAGAGACGTTCTGTGGCTTCGGCTGGCGTAATGTGCAATGCATGACAAAATATTCAAAACTTTACTAAGAATGATTGAGGACAGTTTTTCTTTAAAGAAAGTCAATAAATTCTGACTCTTGTAACAAATAAAATAAATTGTACAATATAGGAAGATGCGAACAGTCACGAATTTCCTTCAAAAGAAAAAAAATTACAGACCTTTCAACCAGGTACGTAATTTGTGACGTAATGAAAAGAAAGAGATCAAATGAACACTAATCATGAATATTATTAGTTATCTGAGGGACAAAGATTTCCTTCAAATAATAGTTCTGACAAAGAAACATTTCATCCTTGAGCATGTATTTGTTACCTTGAAAAATTCCTCCAAAAGATCTTCTCCACCGGTAGGATCAATAACATATGTCTACAAACAAGTTTTCATATCCTCAATAAAGTACTCCAGATAATTAGTCTCACATTCACAAACATTAAAACTCCTTCTCTAAGAACTCAACTGGTCGCTGCAGTCTCTCAAATAAGACTGCCCCAGTGCTGCACAACTGACAGGCGAACAGCAGATAAACACAGAGTCAAGGATCTTATTCACTACTCGTGCAGCACTCTCATTCATCTTTGTCCCACTATATTAAATGTGAATTGTTTACAATGGCAGAAAGAATGAAAACCTTACACATATATTTTTTGTCCTATTACCTCGATTATTATTTTTTCTCGTAAAGTAAGATGATCATTCAAATTTTTGTCGTTGTAAGATGCACAGTTTTTGATTGGAATGACACGTCACACTTCTCTAGAAGAGCAATTTATAGAGGGTGAGTCAGCACATGCTCTGACAATTCTCTCTCGTATATCGTGCAAATAGTAAATATTCGCCACATACGGCATATCCATCTAACGTGCCACTAACATGTAAACACCATTCGATGTTTTCACAATACAACACTAACGGGAATGGTAAGACTGGTATCGTCGAATCAAGCGAATGTGAATGACATATTACTTCGAAGAACAAGACGACATGCTTCTCATTTACGGAGAATGCCAACGAAATCCAGTGAGAGCTAGAGACTTATACGCTGAAAGATATCCTCAATGTGCTCACCCTACACGTCATACATTTAAATATGTGTATGATAAATGGAGAAGAAATGAATCTTTAACGCATCGGAAACATATCCAGCAAAGGGAAGTTACTAAAGAGTAAACAGAAATTGGTACCCTTGCCATTGTGGTTCGAGATCCTTGTGTTAGATCGCGTCAAATCGCAAGGGAATCTGGCATGAGCTAGAGTAGTGTTGTTCGTGTTCTGCATCTCCATAAATATAATCCTTAGTATATCAATCTCCACCAAGAATTAAGTGGTACGGATTGTATGCGTCGCATTGAATTCTGCTGATGGGCTCAAATTCAGATTCACAGGGATGACACATTTATTAATTTGATTTTGTTTACTGACAAGGCTACATTCACTAGCCATGGAAATGTTAATTTGCATAACATGAATTATTGGGCAGCTGAAAATCCATGTTGGCTGCGGCAAGTTTCACATCTAAAACCGTGGTCGGTGAGTGTATGGTGTGGGATTCTGGAGGACAAAATTATAGGCCCCTATTTCATCGAAGGAAATCTTAATGGTAGGAAGTACACCATATTCTTGCAAGGAACATTAGATCTGTTACTGGAAGAAATGCCTTTAGGAACAAGGAACAGAATGAGGTATCAACACGATGGGTGTCCGGCACATTTTTCGCTGATGGCTAGAAATGAGTTGCAGAGACGATTCTCAAATCATTGGATTTGACGCGGAGGAGGTGTGTCGTGGCCGGCTCGTTCGCCAGACTTGACGCCTCTGGATTTTTGCTTGTGGGGATTCGTAAAAAGACATTGTTTATAAAGACGTTCCAACTACACCTGAAGACATGCGAGAGAGAATTGTCAGAGCATGTGCTTCGATAAGTGCTGATGTGATAAGGAATACCACTCAATCCATGATGAGAAGATCGCAGCACTGCATTGATACCAATGGTCATCACTTTGAACACTTCCTGTAAATGGACGTTAATGCCATCTTTGTGACTTTCGTTGACCTTCAAAGACCTTACTGTTACACATCATTGGATTCGTCCCTATAGCCCAGATAATACCAAACTATAGCATCCCATTTAAAAAAAAACAAAGTTGACATTCATGTCTCTGACGCGAACCCACCTAGCAACAAAAAATCAACGTCGTATAATGGCCCTCGTTGTCCCATGCAACTTTTGTCCCACAAACTTTTCAGCTCCTATCATAGTTTGAGTTATTCTTGGTGGCAATAGTTAGCGACTCACCCTGTATAGCCGGCCAGTGTGGCCGAGCGGTTCTAGGCTCTGCAGTCTGGAACCGCGGGACCGCTAAGGTCGCAGGTTCGAATCCTGCTTCGGGCATGGATGTGTGTGATGTCTTTAGGTTAGTTAGGTTTAAGTAATTCTAAGTTCTAGGGGACTGATGACCTCATAAGTTGAGTCCCATAGTGCTCAGAGCCATTTGAACCATTTTGAATCACCCTTTATTCTACACACATTTTCGTGCGGTTGTGTGAGCTGAAAGGTCACGTGCTTCCATTGTGAGAGATTTAGATATCCAGGAACGATTCACGACATGCCCTCGCAGCTTCAGTGCTGTCAGTTTTAATCCGTCAGAAAGGTTCAAACATCGCACAGTGTGCTACAGAGCGAAAGTTTGAGTTTGGTTAGTATAGCTGCGCGTACACACACACACACACACACACACACACACACACACTCTCGCACGGACAAGAGCCGTCCCAGGGCCGCGTGGGCGTGCCCCCGCCTACTGGGCGCCCGGCGTCGCGGCGCTGTTTGCCCGCTGGCGTCGCCCGGCCCTGACCCGGAAACCAGCAGATATATCATTGTGTGCGTGGGCTGGCCCACACACAGGCCTGCCCAGTCGGCGGCTCTGCGGGCTCGCTGCGGCACATTTCTTCAGACCTATATGGAACCGTGGCTTTAAGAGAGGAGTGGGTATGGCGAAAACAGTATAAGCGTGTTATTTTTCAATTATTATCTCTTAATAATACTTGATGTTTCATGAGCGATTTGATGTATTATTTGTCAATTTTTTATCGTTTTACAGTTAATAGTACAAATGTAATAAAGTCCAATCGATCTGCGTTGACTACCTCAAACATCTCTGTCTCTGGAAGTATTCAGGCTAGAAGGCTGTGGTTTTCAGCTGTTTATTCCTTGCTGTCATGTTCATGTTAAGATGTTGGAAGCACTGTATAAACGGAAGTGGCGGTATTTGTTATTCGACATGTGACAAGCATGTAATACTTTGTAAATATTGAATTGAAAAGATGGTTCAAATGGCTCTGAGCACTATGGGACTTAACTTCTGAGGTCATCAGTCGCCTAGAACTTAGAACTAATTAAAGCTAACTAACCTAAGGACATCACACACATCCATGCCCGAGGAAGGATTCGAAACTCCGAAATTGAAAAGATAATAAACTCTAAACGATAAAGGAAGTCTTACAGTGAAAAGTTTGACGAACTCCAAAATTATTATGAAATGACAATAAAATACAACCCATACGACCTACAATATTCGTCCACTCGGTAGCTGACGCACGGTGGAAGTACTACAAAGCTTGGGCAACAGGTACAGAAATAGCACAACATCTTCAGCAATGGAAGCTATTAAATCAGTGTAGAGAGTTAACACATCCTGATCATCTCTCCAAATGTCACTATGGTCGAACGCAAAACACGAATGGGTCTTTCAGTAATGTCATTTGGACCCACTTACCATACAATGTGACTGAAGCAATGAAAACTACGGGTGTTTATGACGCTGTGGCTCAAATGGCTCTGAGCACTATGCTACTTAACTTCTGAGGTCATCAGTCGCTTAGAACTAATTAAACCTAACTAACCTAAGGACATCACACACATCCATGCCCGAGGCAGGATTCAAACCTGCGACCGTAGCGGTCGCTCGGCTCCAGACTGTAGCGCCTAGAACCGAACGGCCACTTCGGCCGGCCATGACGCTGTGATAACGTCTAACGATTGTAACAAAGGAAGAATTGGGGTACTATGGCAGCTTGATAGCACTCTAGGAGCCAACACGCTTCAAGCATTCTAGCCAATGGATCGATTTAGAATAATGAAAGCACAGCGCGCAGCAGAAGAAATAACTAACAAAGCAAGAGCCACGAGCAGAAGGAAGCGTCTAGACTTGCAGGAATGGTCAAGAACATGACACAGAAAATGCTGAGCACGGGCCTGGCTGTTTATAAGAGATGTCACAACTTCATATGTGAGTTGATGTCGCCTGTAACTGTGAACTTGATATCCTGAAAGTGACTTTTTTTCTTCAAAATTTCACCCATTATGTCAGGAACTATTATAGATACTTATACCTAATTTTGCACCTTGTTACCTCTTAGTACATTGTCGTCACTGAATCATAAAATATTTCTACCCCTATTTCTTTTATTTACGACGTTATAGAGTGGAGTTTTTAGAGAAAATTGCACAAAATTTAAAAAATTATATGTCGGTATATTCTGAATCGCCCCTCATGGACCATGGACCTTACCGTTGCTGGGGAGGCTTGCGTGTCTCAACGATACAGATAGCCGTACCGTAGGTGCAACTACAACGGAGGGGTATCTGTTGAGAGGCCAGACAAACGTGTGGTTCCCGAAAAGGGGCAGCAGCCTTTTCAGTAGTTGCAGGGGCAACAGTCTGGATGATTGACTGATCTGATCTTGTAACGCTAACCAAAACGGCCTTACTGTGCTGGAGCTTTACTGTACGGTTAAATGATGATGATGCCCTTTTGGATAAAATATTCCGGAGGTAAAATAGTCCCCCATTCGGATCTCCGGGCGGGGACTACTTAGGAGGACGTCGTTATCAGGGAAAAACAAAACTGGCGTTCTACGAATCGGAACGTGAAATGTCCGATCCCTTAATTGGGTAGGTAGGTTAGAAAATTTAAAAAGGGAAATGGATAGGTTAAAGTTAGATATAGTGGGAATTAGTGAAGTTCGGTGGTAGAACGAACAAGACTTCTGGTCAAGTGAATACAACATCAAACAGGGGTAATGCAAGAGTAGTTTTAATAATGAATAAAAAAAGTAGCAGCGCGGGTAAGCTACTACGAACAGTATAGTGAACGCGTTATTGTAGCCAAGATAGACAAGAAGTCCACGCCTACCACAGTAGTAAAAGTTTATATGCTAACTAGCTTCGCAAATGACGAAGAGACTGATGAAATGTATGATGAGATAAAAGAAATTATTCAGATGGTGAAGGGAGAGGAAAACTTAATAGTCATGGGGGACTGGAATTCGACAATAGGAAAAGGCAGAGATGGAAACGTAGTAGGTGAATATGGAATGGGGGTAAGGAATGAAAGAGGAAGCCGCCTGGTAGAATTTTGCACAGAGAATAACTTAATCATAGCTAATACTTGGCTTAAGAATCGTGAAAGAAGGTTGTATACATGGAAGAATCCTGGAGATACTAACAGGTATCAGATAGATTATATAATGGTAAGACAGAGATTTAGGAACCAGGTTTTAAACTGTAAGACATTCAGGGACAGACGTGGACTCTGACCACAATCTGTTGGTTATGAGCTGTAGATTAAAACTGAAGAAACTGCAAAAAGGTACCGGCCACGTGGCCGTGCGGTTCTAGGCACTTCAGTCCGGACCCGCGTGACTGCTACGGTCGCAGGTTCGAATCCTGCCTCGGGCATGGATGTGTGTGATGTCTTTAGGTTAGTTAGGTTCAAGTAGTTCTAAGTTTTAGGGGACTGATGACCTCAGATGTTAAGTCCTATAGTGCTCAGAGCCATTTGAACCATTTTTGCAAAAAGGTGGGAATTTAAGGAATGGGACCTGGATAAACTGAAAGAATCAGAGGTTGTAGAAAGTTTCAGAGAGAGTTTTAGGGAACAATTGACAAGAACGGGGCAAAGAAATACAGTAGAAGAAGAATGGGTAGCTTTGAGAGATGAAATACTGAAGGCAGCAAAGGATCATGTAGGTAAATAGAAGGGTGCTAGCAGAAATCCTTGGGTAACAGAAGAGATACTGAATTTAAATGATGAAAGGAGAAAATATAAAAATTCAGTAAATGAAGCAGGCAAAAAGGAATACAAACGTCTTAAAAATGAGATCGACAGGAAGTGCAAAATAGCTAACTACTGATAGCTAGAGGACAAATGTAGGGATGTAGAGGCTTATCTCACAAGGGGTAAGATAGATACTGCCTACAGGAAAATTAAAGAGACCTTTGGAGAAAAGAGAACCATTTGCATGAATATCAAGAGCTCAGATGGTAAACCAGTTCTAAGCAAAGAAGGGAAAGCAGAAAGGAGAAAGGAGTATATAGAAGGTCTATACAAAGGGGATGTACTTGAGGGCCATATTATGGAAATGGAAGAGGACGTAGATACAGATGAAATGGGAGATATGATACTGCGTGAAGAATTTGACAGAGCACTGAAAGACCTGAGTCGAAACAAGGCCCCGGGAGTAGACAACATTCCATTGGAACTACTGATAGCGTTGGGAGAGCCAGCCCTGACTAAACTCTACCATCTGGTGAAAAAGATACGTGAGAAAGGTGAAAAACCCTCAGACTTCAAGAAGAATATAATAATTCCAATCCCAAAGAAATCAGGGCGTAAAAATTACCGAAGTATCAGTTTAATAAGTCACGGCTACAAAATACGAACACGAATACTTTACAGACGAATGGAAAAACTGGTAGACGCCGACCTCGGGGAAGATCAGTTTGGATTGGGTAGAAATGTTGGAACACGTGAGGCAGTACTGACCCTACGAACTATCGTAGAAGATATATTAAGGAAAGGCAAACCTACGTTTCTAGCATTTGTAGACTTAGAGAAAGATTTTGACAATGTTGACTGGAATACTCTTTCAAATTCTGAAGGTGGCAGGGGTAAAATACAGGGAGCGAAAGGACATTTAGAATTTATACAGAAAGCAGATGGCAGTTATAAGAGTAGAGGGTCACGAAAGGAAGCAGTGGTTGGGAAGGGAGTGAGACAGGGTTGTCGCCTATCCCTGATGTTATTCAATCTGTATACTGCGGAAGCATTAAAGGAAACAAAAGAAAATTCGGAGTAGGAATTAAAACCCAAGGAGAAGAAATAAAAACTTTGAGGTTCGCTGATGACATTGTAATTCTGTCAGATACAGCAAAGGACTTGGAAGAGCAGTTGAACGGAATGGACAGTGTCTTGAAAGGAGGATATGAGATGAACATCAACAAAAGCAAAACGAGGATAATGGAATGTAGTCGAATTAAGTCGGGTGATGCTGAGGGAATTAGACTAGGAAATGAGGCGCTGAAAGTAGTAAATGAATTTTGCTGTTTGGGGAGCAAAATAACTCACGATGGTCGGAGTGGAAGGGATATAAAATGTAGACTGGCAATGGCAAGCTAAGCGATTCTGAAGAAGAGAAATTTGTTAACACCGAGTGTAGCTTTAAGTGTCAGGAAGTCTTTTTCTGAAAGTACTTGTATGGAGTGTAGGCATGTATGGAAGTAAAAAATGGACGATAAATAGTTCGGACAAGAAGAGAATAGATGCTTTCGAAATGTGGTGCTACAGAAGAATGCTGAAGATTAGATGAGAGGATCACATAACTAATGAGGAGGTATTGGATAGAATTGGGGAGAAGAGAAATTTGTGGCTCAACTTGACTAGAAGAAGGGATCGGTTGGCAGGACATGTTCTGAGACATCAAGGGATCACCAATTTAGTGTTGGAGGGCAGCGCGGAGGGTAAAAAACGTAGAGGGAGACCAAGAGATGAATACACTAAGCAGATTCAGAAGGATGTAGGTTGCAGTAGTTACTTGGAGATGAAAAAGCTTGCACAGGATAGAGTAGCATGGAGAGCTGCATCAAACCAGTCTGTGGACTGAAGACAACAACGACAAACAAGAATACGTTCTGAATCTGTTTCAGTAATCAGGAAATGAGTTATACAATATTTCGTAAAAATTTCAGGTCTCTATCTATAAAAGGTTCTGGCTTAATGCATCATGAATACTGAAAGTTAGACACTGTAAGCATAGGGGGTGCGTACTCTCCTTAAGCGACAATCTGTTATACTGGAAGTCGGAAAATATTTAACAATCTCACGGCCTCAGTCTCGACGGCAACGCACTGTTGTTCCGCCACGGGAGAAGCCACTATGCAGCATTACAAGTGGGTACGCCACATGTCAGAGGTCTCGCTTCCCGGGCCCCATATAAACAGAGCTGACCTGCCAGAGGCCGGTACAGTCTGTAAACTGAAGAGTGAGCAGCATTTGTGGTGGGGGAGGCCGCCTTTGCCTGGAGGACGCCGCAGCTGCCGTACAGGATGACGGTGATTAATCAGTTTCCCGTCTAGCAGTGCACAACAATGTGCAGCGAGTTACGTAAATTCTGTCCCTGAGCCTTTCTTCCGTTAGTTTTATTAGTAACTAATCTTTGTATTGCAGTTAGCCTAAACGCATTTTGTGGAAAATGAACATTCCACTAGCGTGTCTGCGGACTGTGTCGTCTGTGACTGAAAGGGCGCATTACGAAAGAGTCGGCATAACTTCGTGAAACAGCTTGTAGTGTGCTTCTTGTGGGGTAGTACGGTACGGAGAGGAGGGACTCGCCTGGTTCAAATGGTTCAAATGGCTCTGAGCACTATGGGACTTAACATCTGAGGTCATCAGTCCCCTAGAACTTAGAACTACTTAAACCTAACTAACCTAAGGACATCACACACATCCATGCCCGAGGCAGGATTCGAACCTGCGACCGTAGCGGTCTCGTAGTTCCAGACTGTAGCGCCTAGTACCGCTCGGCCACCCTGGCCGGCAAAACACAACAGACCTCCACCTTGCCCGCCTATGACCTCTCGCTTGACACCACTGAAGTCGCAAATGGCGCTGGTTTGAGGAGCAGTGAAATAAACTCTGCAGGACGTCTGGCTCGGAGCTGTCCTTGAAGTAACTGACTTGCAACAGTTCGTTGTGTCATTGTGGTGCCAACTGCTGCTCATATTGCTGCTACCGATGCAGTACGATGCGCCAGAGCCATATGCCGAACACGATGGTCTTCCCTCTCGGTAGGGCCACGTGGCTGTCCAGAGCCCCGTCTTCTTGCGACCGTACATTCTCGTGACCACCGCAGTCAGCAGTCATATACAGTGGCTACGTTCCTGCCAAATCTTTTTTCAGTATCGCAGATAGAACATCCAGCTTCCAGTAGCCCTATAACACGACCTCTTTCTAACTCAGTGGAGTGTTGATAATGGCGTCTTCGTCGCCATACAGGCGTTTTTGACTAACTTCAACTCACCACGTCCAATCTCAAAGGTACCTAACGTTCACGATCATTACCTGATTTGCATTCTTGCAGTAACGCTAATAGTGCCACTATTATGCGACTGGTGCGAAATTTGAATAAACGTCATCTTTCAGATGTAGAAACACGCCTACCAAATTTCGTTAATTTTCTTTTTTTTTTTTTTTTTGCCTTCTTTGTAGTTTAGCTCGCTTCACGGATTCTGGAAAGGCCACGTTTACGAAAGAACTACCGTACGACTCGTCTCTCTTCTAGAATTTGGACAAAGTTGTTGTTGATCTGGCTGTGGACTGGACGTGAATCGTTGCAACTCCACTACTCTATTTCTAAAGTGACTGTCGCAGACAGACTGGTGTTCAAATGGTTCAAATGGCTCTGAGCACTATGGGACTTAACATCTATGGTCATCAGTCCCCTAGAACTAAGAACTACTTAAACCTAACTAACCTAAGGACATCACACAACACCCAGCCATCACGAGGCAGAGAAAATCCCTGACCCCGCCGGGAATCGAACCCGGGAACCCGGGCGTGGGAAGCGAGAACGCTACCGCACGACCACGAGATGCGGGCCAGACTGGTGTATGTTCGAATTCTTCCAATAAAGTTCTAATTCCAAAATTACAAAATAATCTGCATTTACATAGGCAACACAGCTCTGCAGCTCACACCTAAGTCTTCGGCATAGTGTTCATAAAATCACTTTCAGTTGGGGGCTGAGGGACAAAACAGTGGGAAAAATAAGCACCTATATCTTTCCACGTGATCTCTGATTTCTTTTATTTAATTAAGACGGTCTGTTCTCCCTATGTAGGTGGAAGCCAACAAAATACTTTCACAGTCAGGGGAAAAAGGTAGCGATTGAAATTTCGTGAAAAGATCTCGCTACAACGACAAGCGCTTTGTTTTAATGATTTCCACCCCAACTGTCTCCTTCATTTTCCGACAGTAGAAAACGAGCTGCCCTAGTTTGAACTTCTTCGCCGCGCTGAGTGGCCGCACGGTTTGTCACGGATTGCGCGGCCCCTCCCGCCGGAGGTTCGAGTTCTCCCTCGGGCATGGGTGCGTGTCTGTTTTGTTCTTAGCATAAGTTAGTTTTAGTAGTGCGTAAGTCTGGGGACCGATGAACTCGGCAGTTTGGTCCCTTAGGAATTCACACACATTTGAATATTTTTTGAACTTCTCTGGTGTCCTCTGTTAATCCTATTTGGTAAGGATCCCATACCGCGCAACATGACTCCAGAAGAGGACGGAAAACCGTCCTCTGGGCAGTCTCTTTTGTACTTTTATTGCATGATTTGAGTGTTCTTCCAATTAAATGCAGTCTCTGGTTCACCTTCCCCACGACGTGTCCTATGAGATAATACACTCATTGAGCAGTCATGTATCCTGAAGATGTGTATGCTTTTAATTACATTAAATGAACGACCAGCTGCACGTCGCGCGCCAGAACCGACGTCACCTCAGTGAAATATACCTCTCCGCTTGAGAAATTGCACCCCAGTTCCGTACCGCATCGGAAGATTTATGTTTCTCGCAGTATCCGGCACGGAGTGCGTATATTCCTGGAACGTTTCTCTGAACTGGCTGTCACGTCGTTGCAAATTACTTCTTCCCTGGTTGTCCTTTTTCCTCTTTTTTAAATTTCATTTCACACTGTTCCGAATTTCTGTCTCTCTCTACCCCTTATTCCACCTTCTCACCCCTCTCTCTTTTTCTCGGCTATTGCTACTAAGGATGACTAAATAGACTCTTCCAAGATGAAGGC
Organism: Schistocerca piceifrons; assembly: GCF_021461385.2. Classification (NCBI taxonomy): domain Eukaryota; kingdom Metazoa; phylum Arthropoda; class Insecta; order Orthoptera; family Acrididae; genus Schistocerca; species Schistocerca piceifrons. The sequence continues at coordinate 678,526,082 of NC_060138.1, forward strand.
AATCTTAGAATGTATAATGGCGCAACTTTCTGGGAGTGCGTTGGTTTAATGCGTGCTGGTATGTCTTTCCTTTTTTTTTTTTTTTTTTTTTTTTAAGGATTTTAATGTCAGCTCTCTCGTTTAAGATGGATTACAATTACTGCAGTGTGGCAAACTTATGCCTCCTCGCTTGTCATCTATACTTATTTATGGGTGATAAAACTTGTACGCGATATATCTATGAATCTTGTGTCTTCTCTTTTGTTTATACGCATCGATTGGCGGTTGGAGGTAGGAATAGGGAAAAAATCCAATGTTTGCACGATTATAATATAGCTCCTAGCGAAAAATTACACTGAAGCAGTTCAATTTTCGAAAAAGATTTTAATTTGGTCGTAGTTACCTGTCTGCCTTGAGCAAACCGTTATGATATGCGTTACGTTATCGGAGGAAATCAGATACAATGACGATACATTTTTTTCGCAAAAAGATGAGTGACAATGGATCTAAAATAATAATAGTGACGAAGGTTCGAAACAGGGAAACACTTCCTATCCTGGGAATACTCGTACATGTGTCAAAGTGAATGTTCACCAAAAAATCTGATTTAACGGTCTGAGTCTCTACTTGGCAAGCTTAATAAAGCTAGATTATGCTTCTGGATACTACATCGGATCCTCAGCTTTCATTACTTTTGATTTTTCACCTTTACATTCCCAACAAATTTATAACACACTATGTGAGGGAAAAATACAGAAGTAGCACGCTGTTTGTACCGGTGATGAAACACTTTCCGTTAAATTTCTTTGGCAAGTTAGCTTAACTACTATATTTCCTTGTTCACAATAAAATTTAATGATATAGATTTCACTTATGGTTTCATCCGTTTACCAAAGAGTAAAAAAATATTGAAAAAGTTACTGTTCAAGCCATGCAAAAGATTGCCCTCTTCCGTGGTGCGATCCGGTATTCCTTAAACCATACGGTAACCATTCTCTCTACCCAAAAGATTTTCGTCTTCAAGTATATATACAACCGATCGACCTTATTAATAATTCGATTTCCTGGAAAATATTGGATTGTGGGCTTGATATGCACAAACATAATTCCATAAATTTCAAATGTTTTAACGATTTAACTTGATCCGAAACAGATTCTACATCAACATCTTTTTTCCGAAGAGATAAATGTAGTGACCTAAATCCTTTCGCAAGAGCTACTTGCAGGTGGCCCACTACCATAGAGGTGTATTATTTAGAGGGAAGATGTGTGAGGTGTATGGCAGAGGATGTTTCCCTTGTTTCAGTGTTAGGAAATCTTCCTGATGCATTCATGTGCGGAGCGCGGGGAGAATGATTACTTAAATGTGACAGTGCTCTGTAATTAGCCTAACCTTATCTTCAGATCCCTATAAGAACGATACGAAAGGGGTCTTAGTGTATTCCTATGCTCATCACTTATATTTTGTTCTTGAAACTCTGAAAGTACGCTTTCACAAGATAATTTTCGTCCTTTTACAAGCGCTTATCAGTTCAGTTTTCTCATCCATGACGCTCTCTCATTGGTCAAATAGACCTGTGACCATTCGTGCTGTCCTTCTTTGCATACGTTCAGTATCCCCTGTCAGCCCTAACTGGTATTGGTTCCACATAGCAAAATTGTAGTGTGGTTCGGAAGCAGTCTCCGTTGTAGACTGATTGCATTCTCCTACTCGCAGTATTATATCAATGAACCAAAGTTTGGCACGTGCCTTACCTACTACTGAGCCTACGTGATGGTCCCATTTCATACCCTTATGAAGTGTTATACTAAGGTATTCTAACTGTTACTCACTGATATTACAGTCATGGAATGCTACGTTTTCCCGCTTTGTAAAGTGCGCAGTTTTATATTTCTTAACATCCAAAGCAAACTGCCTATCTTGGCACAACTTTAAAGTCTTAGCAAGATCTGACTTTACACTTGTTCAACTTTTTTCAGACAGTACTTAATTATAAATACCCCCACAACATCAGTGAAAAGTCAAAGGCTACTATTAATATTGTCTGCACGCAGCAAGATGCCGCGTCACATTTCCGTGGGACACACTTGAAGGTACTTCGTCTGTCAGTGACTGTCCATCCAGGATAATATGTTGCGTCCTCTTTACAAGCAATACTCAATCTAGTTACAAATTCTCTTGATACCCCATACTATCGTACTGTGAATAACAAGCGTAGGTGTGGCAGTGAGTCAAATACTTCAAGTGCGAATATTTTAAGTTAGGCTTTACCGTGACTGTTACTGATATCGAATGAAACAACAAGTTTACTGTTATCGCTCACTGTTTGACATCTCGTTTCACAGGTGTAAACCTCCATCATCAAGTGGATTTATATGTATTAATACGACATGTGTGTGTTGTGTTACTACTTTGAGGTCACCTGTGGCACTGTCTCATGGAGAAAAAAACACTGTATCAGAACATGGCGTCGGGAAGTTTTTTGACTAGAAACTAAACGTAAGTGTAAATGTGAAAATAAAACAAAATAGAAATACCTCCAATAGCCACAGGCTCCTTTCTCTATCTTATTATATGCGATGTATTACAACAGAGACAGGAACCTGCGACTACTGGAGATATTTCTATTTTAACTGTTTTATTTTCATATTTACTTTTACGTTTAGTTTTTAGTAAAAAAAAAAAAGCCTCCCCAAAACGAAGTTCTGCTTTTTCTTCCTCCGCTAGTCAATGCCACAGGTAATGCCAAAGTCGTAACATGACACACACGCATGTGACCAGCTTTTAATAAGCGTACGGTATTAAGTTGGCGACGCATTTCGATGTTTATAGATGGCACTGATGAAGAATTGTTATACCTTGACCATTTAAATCGTGACCGAAAGCGTATTCGAGTGACTGCGAAAGAGGGAAAAACCTTTTGAAGGTTTTGGTACTGTGTGGCTATTCCCGGCCGAGGTTCGAGTCCTCCCTCGGGCATGGGTGTGTGTGTGTTTGTCCTTAGGATGATTTAGGTTAAGTAGTGTGTAAGCTTAGGGACTGATGACCTTAGCAGTTAAGCCCCATAAGATTAAAAAAGTAAATAAATAAATGATTTCGGTGATAGGAAGTTTGAAGAGAGATTTTGTCTGTTGAGAGAAACAGTTAAACCAAATTAATAACGGGTTAGAATTTCCCACTGATCATAATAACCGTATTTTGCCGGTGAACACACTTATGATGACCTTAAATTAACTGCCCTTCTTGTCCACAAGAAGACCTTGCGAGATCCTGCCCACTTGTCTAACATCGGCTGCCTAGGAAGCTGTTTTTCGGATAGCTAGACAACATTCAAGCGAATCTGATTAATGGAGTTTATTACAGTAAGTTAAATTGACAATACTTAACTTTGCCTTCTTGCAATGATGAGTCGCAAGCAAACGATGACATGCAGACAATCAATGTCCTTTGATATATACAAATTTCCAAGGAAGCAACACATAAATCCAACTAAAGAGTTAGGATAACGTCTCGTCTTTTAGTGCTGCTATTCTAGTTCGTCGTGGTGTCGTCGTAGTAAGCGTTCTATTGGCTGACGTCGTCTCAGCCTTCCCTGCTGTTACGCTCTTGCTCTTCGTGCCGACGCTTGCTCGTTACGCCGGAACAGAATTACCACTCCTAGGTCTATGATAAGGCGAGTTGTCACATACACGAAACTCCAAAAACTACTTGGTGTCTGAACTGTAAACAATGTAATATACCGCCGTTGACACTTGACTCCTATATCCAGAAGTATCACACATTTTACAAAAAGACAAATACAGGGTGTTACAAAAAGGTACGGCCAAACTTTCAGGAAACATTCCTCACACACAAAGAAAGAAAATATGTTATGTGGACATGTGTCCGGAAACGCTTACTTTCCATGTTAGAGCTCATGTTATTACTTCTCTTCAAATCACATTAATCATGGAATGGAAACAGCAACAGAACGTACCAGCGTGACTTCAAACACTTTGTTACAGGAAATGTTCAAAATGTCCTCCGTTAGCAAGGATACATGCATCCACCCTCCGTCGCATGGAATCCCTGACGCGCTGATGCAGCCCTGGAGAATGCCGTATTGTATCACAGCCGTCCACAATACGAGCACGAAGAGTCTCTACATTTGGTACCGGGGTTGGGTAGACAAGAGCTTTCAAATGCCCCCATAAATGAAAGTCAAGAGGGTTGAGGTCAGGAGAGCGTGGAGGCCATGGAATTGGTCCGCCTCTACCAATCCATCGGTCACCAAATCTGTTGTTGAGAAGCGTACGAACACTTCGACTGAAATGTGCAAGAGCTCCATTGTGCATGAACCACATGTTGTGTCGTACTTCTAAAGGCACATGTTCTATCAGCACAGGTAGAGTATCCCGTATGAAATCATGATAACGTGCTCCATTGAGCGTAGGTGGAAGAACTTGGGGCCCAATCAAGAAATCACCAACAATGCCTGCCCAAACGTTCACAAAAAATCTATGTTGATGACGTGATTGCACAATTGCGTGCGGATTCTCGTCAGCCCAAACATGTTGACTGTGAAAATTTACAATTTGATCACGTTGGAATGAAGCCTCATCCGTAAAGAGCACATTTGCACTGAAATGAGGATTGACACATTGTTGGATGAACCATTCGCAGAAGTGTACCCGTGGAGGCCAATCAGCTGCTGATAGCGCCTGCACAGGCTGTATATGGTACGGAAACAACTGGTTCTCCCGTAGCACTCTCCGTACTGTGACGTGGTCAACGTTACCTTGTACAGCAGCAACTTCTCTGACGTTGACATTAGGGTTATCGTCAACTGCACGAAGAATTGCCTCGCCCATCGCAGGTGTCCTCGCCGTTCTAGGTCTTCCCCAGTCGCGAGTCATAGGCTGGAATGTTCCGTGATCCCTAAGACGCCGATCAATTGCTTCGAACGTCATCCTGTCGGGACACCTTCGTTCTGGAAATCTGTCTCGATACAAACGTACCGTGCCACGGCTATTGCCCCGTGCTAATCCATACATCAAATGGGCATCTGCCAACTCCGTATTTGTAAACATTGCATTGACTGCAAAACCACGTTCGTGATGAACACTAACCTGTTGATGCTACGTACTGTTGTGCTTGATGCTAGTACTGTAGACCAATGAGTCGCATGTCAACACAAGCACCGAAGTCAACATTACCTTCCTTCAATTGTGCCAACTGGCGGTGAATCGAGGAAGTACAGTACATACTGACGAAACTAAAATGAGCTCTAACATGGAAATTAAGCGTTCCGGACACATGTCCACATAACATCTTTTCTTTATTTGTGTGTGAGGAATGTTTCCTGAAAGTTTGGCCGTACCTTTCTGTAACACCCTGTATACCACTGACAAAGAAACATAAAAAAAATCTTTTCACTCAAGTAGATATATAATAAAAAGAGAATTTAAAGCAGTTGTATAAAATGAGGTATTTTGGGATTATGTCTTGCTCATCTGCTACATAAAACAAAAGTTTATAACATTAAGGTTAAGTTATTAAAATGCTAAAGTTTCTGCATTTAAAAATATCGTATTGAAAACGTATGTGGAATAAAGTCGCGATATTGTCAAGGATTTTCGTAAAGGATTTACATATTTTTGCCAATAATGCATTCATAAAGAGCTCAGGCAGACGTTTAAAAAGACTGACATTTATGTAAGACAGGCAAACCAAAACAAGGCACTAGGGACACAAATGCGCTTCTTCATGAAGTCCTATATATGAAATCAGATGAGGAGCTTGTACTAAAGCTCTAAACTAGTGACTTAATGCAACATCGATACATCTACTGTTTATCCTGGTCCCGACGGAGGTTCGAATCCTCCCACGGGCATGGGTGTGTGTGTTTGTCCTTAGGGTAGTTTAGGTTAAGTAGTGTGTAAGCTTAGGGACTGATGACCTTAGCAGTTAAGTCCCATAAGATTGCACACACATTTGAACTTTTTATCGAGCCATAATTTCGTAGCGGTTAGATACTTTTATTTTCCACATCGCCAAACATAAGCGAGGCCTAAACACATTTGTGCTTGTTGACGAAATTGAGAGCATGTGACAATGACATCACTCACCAGCGATTGTGGCAACGAAAGGAGGGTGTGACACGTGCGTCACAGGACGTGACACTGAAAGTCTTACTAGTATCATCAGCCACCTCCAGAGAGGGGCGATTAACTATTTCAGACGAGTTTAATAATTTTTTACTGCGTGTTTAAATGAATGACAGTTTTCGATATCCCACGGCAAAATTAAGACCTTTAGTGGGTGTCTGTTAAATTGAGTATCGATTTCCCCTGGGCCCTGCACGGACCGGAGGGTTCGCAAAGTGTGGCAGACAAGCCGACTAGTATGACGTCACAAGTTCGTTGAAGAGGTCGTATATCTCGTTGGCCCCGCCAGCGATCCTCTAGAAAACTGATGTAGGTAGGAGGCAGCGTGCAACTTCATATCTCTTTTAAAATCTTTGCGTCTCCAGGGCGCCTTCCTCTGCAATATACGGAGTTACCCGCGACTAAAACGGACGGTTGGCTGGAGACGGTTTGCTGACCGGCAATTAAAGTTGGTGCATCGTATATAAATTTTAAACGTTCTTTACTTTTTACCGTGATCACGGCACCATGGTTATCGTACTTCTTGACGCAGGTTGGTGCACTCAGCCACTAGTGTTGGCTGCGCACTCGTTTAAACGCCGCTCGAGGTATCTCAAAGGCGCCACCACATGAAGCGCCATACAGACAGTAGCTAAGCAATGAAACCAAATAGGTTCCGCAAGCACAGGTACCGTTATGAGCACGCGTACGGCTCAAATATGCCCCAAGCTTTTTTTTTTTTTTTTTTTTTTTTTTTTTTTTTTTTTTTTTTTTAAAAAGACAGGATATTGCGGAGAAGGCTTACCCACAGCCTGGGGGATGTTTCAAGAATGAGATATTCACTCTGCAGCGGAGTGTGCGCTGATATGAAACTTCCTGGCAGGTTAAAATTGTGTGCCGGTCCGAGACTCGAACTCGGGACCTTTGCCTTTCTGCAAGGTTCGCAGGAGAGCTTCTGCAAAGTCTGGAAGGTAGGAGACGAGATACTGACAGAAGTAAAGCTGTGAGGGCGGGGCGTGAGCCGTGCTTGGGTAGCTCAGATGGTAGAGCACTTGCCCGCGAAAGGCAAAGGTCCCGAGTTCGAGTCTCGACCCGGTACACAGTTTTAACCTGCCAGGAAGTTTCATGATTATAGTCCAATATCAAAACTTGTAAGGTACAGATATTTTTAGTGTCGCATCCTGATTGCACTAGAACCTCTCTTGGACGAGGACGTCTCGGAGGATTGACTTAAGGGAGAGTTAAGCTGCTACCTGAGGCCTGAGAGGCGGTAACGGGAGCTGGTGAGAGGGTGCTCTCGCCACGCAGGAGGGCCCTGTGGCCGCGGAACAAAGGCCGATCGTGCCCGTGCGTGCGGGAGCAGGGGGGAGGGGGAGGAGCCGCTTAATAAAAGACGACGCCCTCCTTTGTGGCCGCAGCCGCGCCAAGTGTAAACCGGCGACGTCGCTGTCGCCGTCGCCGCCTCCACGGTGGGCGTCCCACAATGGATCCCCGTGCCTCCGCCGGCTTCCACGGGCTTTGTGCTCGCCATCCAAGTTCGTTAACTTTGTCTCATTGAGTCCCTCGGCACAAAACTCCCTACCGCTAATTCATTGTAGGCTGCTGCTGGAAATATATCAGACAGGTAAACTTCGCTGCTAGGACGTCAAGGATTCATGACGCTTATTTTCCTTACGAAACATGCTGAGGGAAGGTACGTACTACATAAACCAGTGCTTCTCCGTAGTTAATTAATCCTTTCCTAACCGCAAATATTCCGACGTTCTGTTTCCATTGGATCATATTTTACTCGTCTGTGTTTTATTTACTGACAAGAGAGGAGCCTCTGGCTAAACTGGGAACTGTCCTCCATTTTAGGTGACAATGATGCGCGTGCGGTTCATATTTTAATTCTCTATAGCGGAAGTGTTAATACGTAACTATCAAGGTGGCCGGCAGAGCCAGCAGTTTGCTAGCAGATCAACGTGTTCTGACACGTCGATTTAGTAGTTTATTCCACGAGTCCGCTGTTCCGTTCGGAAGCGTTGTACGTGACGTGAAAAAATAAATTACGCATATTTAAGCCATCTTTCAGCTGCGGATTAAAATGCGACTTTCGGCGTTGTTTATTTCGACGGTGCGAAAGTTCAACATAAATTCCCCAGAGAAATATAAGCTGAATGCGAGCAACTTGCGGCTGTAAATCGCGCTTTTGGGGCAAGGTGCCAGCTTGATGACATTGCACTGTAAATCACAGTACATGTTGTGGTACACATCAAACTTTGCGGCCTAGAAGTCGTGTGTCAGATTCACCACCTGACACCGCGCGGTTCGCAGTCATAGATGACAGCGCTGCGTTCGTACCACAAATAAGTTTTCGTCATTCAGCATTTTTCTAATGAATTCTGCGTTCTCGTATTAACGTTATATATAATTAACGTTTCGTTTAAAATGAACGATGGATCATATTTATTTTATAGGGAATATTACGGCCGTAAAGTTCCCATAAGTTACTTTGGCACTTCATGTATCAGGATAAAATACTCATCTCATTTCGTTATCTGTGTCTGTGTGTGTGCGGGCGCGCGCGCGTGCGTGTGTGTGTGTGTGTGTGTGTGTGTGTGTGTGTGTGTGTGTATAGCGCCCTCATCCACATCTACATTTACACTCCGCGAGGCACCTTACTGTGCATTGTGGAGGATACTTTGTTCAACATCGTCATTTGTCCTCTTTCCAGTCGGGAATAGTTCACAAGAGCAGCGAAAGGTGGTAAGCCACCGCGTGAGTTCGAATCTTTCTACTTTTATGTTCATGGTCTTTTCTTGAGAAATGACTAGGAGGACGCAATATACTGGTTGACTCTTCTAGCAACGTACACTCCCGGAAATTTAACAGTAAAACACACCGATGTGCGGAATACCTTCCTGCGGTATCATAAGCAGGAATTTACGCGAAATCTTCTCCAAGTTTCCTCTCAAATGCTCCGCCACTGCTGTGCCTGAGACAGAGCGTCTATAAAAAATATCGTTGATCCTGTTTGATCCCCTTTAACACTTATTTTCACCCAAGTTGCCTATCATTCGAAATCTGTACTAACATTGAATCTGTTTTACGTACGCGGCTATAAACACCTACACTAGCGGCGTTCAACTTATCTTTGCTATAAACATTCGAATCTGAATTTAGAATTTCACTGATGTTACAATCTGGTTTCAACCAGCTTCTGTCCCTAGTGCTATAAACGCCATTGTTAATAGTTTAAAAGCGAGGCTAATTCTGGGATCTTACGGACAGACACTTCTACAATTAACTAACGCCATTTCAACATTTTCTTTCTCCGATCTCCCATGACGACTGCTACTCTCTTTAATTAATGGAGATCGTATTGCACCCTGTCAGAAATCAGAACGTATCTTATCGAGCTCTGGCAGGATTTTAGTATTCTTAAAAAAACCTCATGTGCATGCCGCACCTATTCCGCTACTCTAGCAACGCTTCGCGCAAGTATACGCCCGTTAGCGGAGTTCGACAAATCCACAACCAAGATCGTCACACAGTCGTGTGAGCCTCTGGTTTAAGCTTTCCATGAGGCTTCAAACTAGAGGATCCCAATCGGTCCTATGAAAGCTGCTGCAAAACGACAACTGCAGTTCCCCCGCGCCGAAGAGGCTAGCTGTCTTCATCAAGCCTAATCCGATTTATTCAGTTTCAATCTTAGTGAGTTTTTGTGGTGTCCGAATTATTTTGGCAGTACTACTTTTGGAAGAGATGAAAGAAAATGACTACTGCTCTCCATTTCAAGAATAGTATGTACGGGAATTGCTACCTATTTAAAACTACACCGATGGGCACTCCAATTAGACACACCTATCTGGCATGTTGGGTAGTATCAGTATTCCCAACGGGTCGACAGAAGCGTCCGATCCAACGCGTCGGCTTTGACCCGTGACGTAAGGGTGTTGTCGTGTGTGACGTCATGACGTCGCGGAGTTTGGTTTGAGTGTGGCTGTCTCTAGTTCTGTTTTATCTTATTTTATTTACTTTTCTTATCTGTTCGTTCTATCTCGTGAGATTTTTTTAAATTTAAAAACACTTATTACTTATTTTAATTATCTGTTTCCTCGAATTTCCGTTTTAGTTTATCATATTTATCTTTCTGATCTGTTGGTTCTATCCCGTGAGATTTTTTTTTTAAAAAGACAAAAAACACTAATCAGCTACTGAAGCATCTTTATCTTCTATGGGTTGCAGGTGTTACGACCTCTGGGGAGGTGGGTGGGTATTCATGCATGGCTGTCTTCACTTACTCGTTGTAGCTACGCAAGGCGTCTAAATTTGTTTATATTTAGTTTGCCCCCCATCCAAAACACCCCATTTCCCGCGCTTGTCCCGTTAATGTCATTAGGCTTCTTGTTGAAAGTGTGTGTGTTTGTTTTTGTTTCCGCCATATTTGTGACGTCATGGGTCAAAGCAGACGGGTGGGATCGGACGCTTCCGTATTTCCTTCCCAACGGGAATAGAAGAGGCAGCGTAGCTCCATGATTGCTCAACGAATGGGTGAGACTTACGGAAAGTGGGCGCAGCAGCGTCCAAGAAGTATACCGAAGTGGCTGGAACAGTATCCCAGTTGTGCTCGGGAGAACTGGCGACTGGTCAGTTGGAGAGCCACGTAAGGACTTTGATACCTGTAGATTGTCCATTACGTGACTCTGACGCAATTAGAGGTGCTGTATAGCCCTTCTGCCTTTAAAGGTCTCCATCTGGCTGCTGAAATTGAACCAACATACGGACATGATCTATTTGCAGGCCCCTCACATAACTGTTTCCCACATGAAGAAACATCAGCGAGCGACCTGAACAAAATCATAGTGGCAAGAACACCCCATTATCTCTTTACGCACTGACAGAAACATGGACTGTGAATCAAGCAGTGCATCTTTCATGTTTCGGTTATCCGATGGCGGACCCTCGGACAGTGAAGACAGCAAGGAGAAGGTTCTGGGTGTATGGTTGCTAAACGTCACTGTTTCGATTAGAATGTCAAGTAATACAATCCAATGTGGCTCTTTCACGCGTTGTTTCAACCTGGGATGGTCGACAGTAATCTCAGAATAAGAGACATTACTGATCCGGTAGTTAACAAGAGAGGAAGTGATTCTGCAGGAACCGAGGTACCACTGGCACTTTTTTGGTACGCTGTAACGTTGAAAACCTTGTGGCTGCTCGACTATATGCGTCCGTTGCAATCAATTGCGCTACAGTTTGCTGAGTTATTTGTTACTTAGACGATTAGTACGTCTTCTACGTCTGCCACGACGAATAACCCCAGTTCCTAGAGCCAAAGGCTTGTCTAGTTACTGTGTCCCGTTGCGTCTCAACTACCAGCAGGACGCAACAAGAACCGAAGCAATTCGGAGCTTGCTTGGGACCGCCTTGCACAACAGCAGTGGAGCGAGGCCGCCTCCAGACACGTCCATTTGTATTCCGAGTCGTTCTGGATGTCGGCTCCCTGCCGGAAATTGAGGCGACGGTACCGAAAGGGCTGCGCCGGTTAGCTGCACAGCGCAGCTACTATGCACCCTGCTTCCGTTAAGCCCCTTTTATGCTATCGACTTTCAGGTGTCATCTGGCTACTCGAGACAAGTGAGTTTTCTACAGCGCCCCTGGCGTTTTAGTCCCGTACTGAGCAGTGTTTCCGCTTACGATTTTGGTTTTGCCTTAGTTTCTTTCGGAATTAAGCCTAAAATAATCAAAAACCTTAAAAATTCCTAGATTTACGACAAAATATTATAGTAAAGAAGAAAATATTATTTCAAACACAAAAATTGTTATTTTTGTAACTCTAGTCAATATTATTATTGTACTTAAAGTTTGTAACATTTCACCGGATTGTAGAAACGAGTACGAAGTTCAAGTTATTTTAACTTGTCAAAATCGGATTTGCATACCACCTGAAGTGTTTATTCCAACGCATATATTCGACACCCCCAAACCAACACTTCCAAGTCCTTTAAAATTTATTCTGTAAAAATGTTGTTACGATGTATATTCTTTGTACTTTGCGATAATGTCTTCTCTTCTGCTATACGAACCTTGCACTCAGCAGTTTCCAGACGCCATATTTGTTTACAAATATGCCCGTATACGTGATGTGTTACGACCGTGAAAAGAACCTGTGACCACTAGAAGTACTCCATTTATACTTATTTTATGCTTACCGTTAGATATACGTTTACTTGTTTGTCAAAAGAAACTCAAAACAATGTTCTGAAATAGTGTTTTGTTTCTCCACTAGACAGTGCCATAAGTTCCTCCAAAAAATTGTAACATAACACTCACAAATGTCTTACTAACAAATACAAATCCACCTGATGGAGGTTTAAATCTTCGAAACGCGTCGTGGAGATAAATAAACAGTGACTGTTGTTTCATTTGAGGAGTGATCGCCAGAATAAGTTAACTTCCGATGTTAACAGACGCCCCCATAGTACCTTGTTTCTGTGCATGCGCAAATTGCAGCATACTCGGAAATTTAGAACTCCATATTCAGCACAATCTACAGAGTGGTCATAAACAGTCGGAAAAGCTTGTAAAGGTGTTTCAGGATAGGTTGTACTGAGAAATATTGTGAAGGGAAAAAGTCGATACTTTGCGCCTTTTGCTGGGTTAATTAGTATTGAAGTTAGCTAACCAGGCAGTTGCGCGTGCAAATTCAAACGGCCCACCACAGAAGGTGTCCCCAAACGCATTCTTTGTTTCCTAAAATCGAAAAAGAGAGCGAAACAAAAATTGGATATGGGGCGGTAGTAAGTATGGAACCCGAGCCAAAGGCTGAGTAGTCTCGTGCGCTATCATCTGGGCTGTGAGAAAAAGTGATACTAATTGTGCCTGGCGGTCCGCCTGAATCATCGCGCAACGTCCTGATTGGCTAACTTCAGTGTTAATTATCTCGGAAACAGGGCAACATATCGAACTTTTTCTTAACACTTATTTCTCTGCGCAATCTACCTTGGAACACCTTACAACTTACCAGATTCTTTCTGACCGCTCTGTACTGGCGATTGGATTCACAGACACTCTCGCGTAGTGGATCGTTGCTGGTCTACACGCAGACACGAAAGCCGATTTTGACCAGGAAGTCGTTCGTGTGAAACGGGATTTACGGGCTGCTATATTCACCTTCGAGGGGCGGCTCTGTTTTCCGGACACAGCCAACGGATGTGTCAATCATCTAGACTGTCTAAATGACGCCGCACTGACCATTTAAGAATGGCAATCGCAAAGTAGGCCCAAATCGAGTTCGATGCTGCAACAACAGCCACTTCCTGTCCGTCATCCACGAAGTTTAAGCTAGTAATTGTGTGATTAGTACGTCGCTCATGTTTTGAATAGTTACCCGATCGTATGTGACCCATGTTAGGTCAAGTTTCATCCGTCGGTCTCGCAATCCTACTCCAGTTATATTAACCACGATTTACGATAGACAGTGCAGAAAACACATTGACCTGTCACTTAAAAGTGAGCACCACCTACGTTCGACGTGGAAGTTCAATAACCACACACAGACTGCACGTGCCATTGGAGGGTATATAAAGCCTGTCAGGGGACGGGGGTGGGGAAGGGGAAAACAGTGCAGTCGTTGTAATGGGGAAACGGTGCGATTTAGCTGACGTCCAAAAGGGTATGATCATTGGCTTTCGGGTCCAGCGTGGAAGCATTTCCGAAATGGCTAGGTTTGTAACGGTTCAGCGAACGTCGCTTCGTATGGGTCTGCGTAGCAGACGCCTGGTTCATGCACCACGTTGACTGCTGTTCATCGGTAACGAAGGCTGTAATTTGCACGCCATTATCGGAAATAGGCGTCTACTGAGTACAGACAGGTGGCCTTCTGAGGTGAATCATGTTTTATGCTCCACTGGAATGATGGCCGCTGGTATGTACGCCGTGAAAAGTCTGAAAGCAAACGGTCTAGGCCGGAGGAGGGAGGGTTATGGTCTAGAGAACGTTTTCGTGTCATTTCATCATTCTGTAAGGTACAATAGATCAACACGACTATGGATCTATCTTTGGAGACCATGTCTACCACTACATGCAGTTTGTTTTTCCTTGGCACGACGGCATCTATCACCACGACAATGTAACGTGTCACACAGCTCGCCATGTACGTGTGTGGTTCGAAGAATTCCAGAATGAGTTTACCGTACTCCACTGGCCACCAGACTTACCGCATTTAAACTGAATCGAGAATTTGTGGAACCACTTCGATCAGGCTGTTCCCGGTTTGGTTCCTCAAAAGAGAAATCTAGCGGAGCCGGCCACGGCACTGGAGTCGACATGGGTTCACATCCCTGCCGGTGCTTCTCAGAAGCTCGTTGCCTCATTTCCTGTACGTCTGGCATCGGTTCGCGCTGCAAAAGGTGACTATTCAGGCTTATAAGAGGCGGTCACATTCATGCGACTAGACAGCGTAGATTCTGCATTTTGCATATGGGATAGCAGAAGGTGTTCTGAGATTTGGTTTGTGGTTAGTTTTTTGGACAAAACGTTACAGCAGACATTCAATGTCAAAACTGTGGTATTTACAGGAAAAAAATGGGTGATTCGACAGGTCTTAGCAATATGTGAATGAGTATTTGATGATTTTCACGATGAAGTGCGAAGCGCAGAGTCGTTGAACATTCTTGATACCACGATTATAGAAGGAGTGAAGGAAGCTAAATGTTTTGCCTCCCATCGACGAAGAGACCGACCCAAAGCTTGGTTTGGGAAAGGACGGGAAAGGAAATCGGCCGTGTCCTTTTCAGGGGTATCTTCTCGGCTTTTGGCTCAACAGTGTAGGGAAACAATGGAAACACAAATCTTCATGGCTGGACGAGGATTCGAACCGCGGCCCATCCGAATGCGAGTCCGGTGTCTTACCATTACGCCACCTCGTTCAATATGAATGTAAAACTACGGTAGAACAAGTACAGTTAGAACGGAAATGTGAGAAGATTAGGCACGCGGTTAGACAAGGTGCAGAACGAGAAGGGTCAATGGCAACACACTGGGCTCGCATTCGGAAGGTTCAAATCCCCTTCCGGAAATAAAGATTTAGGACTTACGTGATTCCTCAAATTATTTAAATCAAATGTTGAGATGGTTCCTTTAAAAAGGACACGTCCGGGCTTCTGCTTCTTCTCTAAAGACTTCATCACCCATGTGGCATTAAACCCGACCTTTCTGCACTCTTTTGAGAGAGAGAGAGAGAGAGAGAGAGAGAGTAGTAGTAGTAGTTTCATAATGATGACATTTATATCGCCAGTTTGTTGTCACCATATGGGGTAAACTTTTGCTACGGAGATAAACAAAATCTGGTTATGGTCTACGGTAACTGTGTCAGAAATGTATAAAAATGTGTAAGGTTCAGTAGAGCACACTGTTATTGTTAATTTTTTGGACCCTCGAAACTTACTTCTCCTCGTGTACTTTTTTCATTTCTGTGTCCTGTTCATATTTTGTACTGTCACTGCAGGTATGCGAAAGCCTCTGACTTGGCAAACCTACAACTGTCTTGCTCTCATATAAACGTGGTATGATGGGTCAAATATTTTTAAGTGCTCAATAATGATAACTGTGTGTATCAGTAGTGTGGAGGCGGACAATTATCGATTTCAGAAACCTGAGATAGTGGCAGGTCCTTCATTGATAAATTTTTGACAGAGGACGTTACATAGCAGCTGATAGAACGTACGATTTGTCTACTTTAATTCCATACAGTTAGCTTATTATTCATCCACAGTAGGGAAAGAGATGATTAATGCATATGCATGCCGTGATCGATATATCGTTCGGAGCCATATTTAGTTGACATGTCACATAATGGATTGCATGTCCAGTGGTTTCGTTGTATTCAGAGAGCGTCCCAATCTTACAACAAAGACGCTTCTTCCAGTTGCAGATTAAGCTCATTTTGGAGGAAATATACCTTAAGGCATAGCTAGAATACAGTATGCTCGATATTTGCACGCGCGTGAATGGATTGAGCTTGCGGCGTAACGCTCAGAAACTGCTACCATCTACGACCGTTCGGGATATTAACATCGCCATGAAAGTGAATGCAACAACCTAACCCCAAACGTTCTGAACAGCCTCAGACAGAAACGATCTTGTATTGCTGTCCGCCTTTCATACTCTTTACAAATTTCGTGCCATGAAACTGATAAAAATATATCATGAAACGAACGCTGCTTCAAATGTCGAATCTTCGATGTGTTTTTTACATATCGGCTGGGATAGTTTGTTGATGTTGTCGTCGTCGTCGTCGACGCTGTTGTTATTGTGGTCATCAGTCCGAAGATTGGTTTGATACAACTCTTTATTCTAGTCTATCCTGAGTAAGTCGTTTCAACTCTACATCACTGCTACAACCCACATCCTTTGGAAGCTGCTAATTTTATTCGCCTTGGTCTCCCTCTACAATTTTTATCCCACACAATTGATTCCACTACAAAACTGGCAATTCCTTGATGTCTCAGAATGTGTCCCAACAGCCGACGCCTTCTTTTAGTCAAATTTTACCATAAAACTCTTTACTCCCCCATTTGATTCAATACCTCTTCAACTAATCGAGCTACCATTTAAACTTCAGCATTCTTCTGTAGCAAGACATTTTAAAAGTTTTCATTTTCTTGTTGTCTGAACTGCTTATTGTCCACGTTTCACTTCGGTATATGGTTACACTCCAGACAAATACCTTCAGAAAACACTTCTTAATGCTTAAACTGGAATTCGTTGTTAAGAATTCCTCGTTTTTAGAAATGATTTTTTACTATTGGCAGTCTCATTGTACAGGGTGTCCCAGGAGGAATGGTCAATATTCAGGAATATGAGACGAATGATCATTCGAAGCAAAAAGGTCTAGTAAAACAGAGGCTCTAAGATACATACCTTAAGTGCTATGAGCTCCTCTCATCTTAGATAGTGTGAAACAAATCTCTGCTACTGCAAGCTCTTTGCTTTCCATGTTTTGAGAGGTGGTAGTATGAACCAAAACAAGAAAATCGTCCAGTAAACATGGTCTATAAAATGCATACATTAAGAGCTATGAGCACGTGTTCATCTTTCCTACTGTGAAACATATATCTTCTACTAAACAAGTGCTCATAGGTCTTAAGCTACGGATTTTAGAGCCCATGTTTACTTTACAATTTTTTTTCTATTTTGGTCCTTTCCAATTTCTCCGAAAATATGGAAAGCAAAGAACTTGCAGTAAATGAGATTTTTTTCACAATATGGAAGATGAAGTACTCATAGCTCCTAAGGTACACATTTCAGAGCTCATGTTTACTAAACTTTTTGTGCTTCGAATGAGTATTTATATAATCTCCCTGAATAATGAGCATTCCTCCTGGAACTCCCTGTACCCCTATCTACTTCGTCATCATTAGTTATTCTGCTGTACAAATGACAAACCTCATTTACTACTTTTAGTGCCTCATTTCCTGTTCTATTTCACACAGCATCGCCTGATTTATACCGCTTAAGAGATTGCAGTATGAGCAAGCGCGTTTTGGTTTTAACGGATTGGTAATTACAGTGCGGAATAACTTGGACAGACGTTCCAAGCCACGAAAACGGTCACAGGGGATTTGCTGACTGTGGGATTCATTGTGTTAAGAGAATTCCGGCGAGGAACGGTGAACAGATAGCACTTAAGAGGGCGAATTTTAGGCCATGAGCTCGCAGCCCGTCGCAACTTCGGAAGAAGTGTATTCAGAATTGCGAATATGATTCGACTGTGGCTGTACAATTTATAGGTGCTGAATGAAAATCTGTGCCGGATCTGGACTCGAATCTGCATTTCTCTCTTTATGCGAGCGGTCACCTTAACCACTTTGGCTATCCGAGCATTCCTCCAGGACCGACCCAAATCTCTATATGTCACTGAGTGTCCACGTCCTGCGGTCGCACAATTGCTGTGACTGCAGCACAGCCGCTTGTACCGGCAAGTAATACTCTTTGCAGTGTCGTTCAGATATACGTCCGTGTCTGAAGGAACAGACGCTACTACGATCGACAGTCATCAAAAATGGAAGAAATGTCTTCGGAATTGCGAATACGGTGAGACCGCAGCCGCACAGTTTACATCCATAAACAAAAACACTGCAAAGAGTATTACTTGTCTGTACAGGCTGTGACAATAATAATAAAGTCTTTCCATCAGTGGATTAGTCCTGGAGGCGTGCTCGGGTAGTTAAAGTTGTTAAGGTGGCTGCTCGCGTAAAGCCGGAAATTCGGGTTCGAGTACCTGTCGGGCACAAATTTTAATTGTCAGTAATAAATTGTGCAGCTGCAGTCAAATCGTACTGACAATTCCGAATATGTTTCTTCCAGTTAATATTGGCTGTCAATCGTAGCTTCAGACATGTATGCATATCTAAAACACATTGCATAGTACTTCGATAAACACCTACACAGTAAATAGTTCTAGAAAATATTGTGGGTCAGGATGTGTCTTTTTGGATATGGGTCGAGGTAGTTCCAGTTCGTACAGCTGAAAGAGATTGCATTATACGGAACATGCTCTTGTATGCCACTGGAGCGTCAAGATATTGAATGGCTGGAGCAGGTACCCGAAGGGATATGTTAGGCTGGCCAAAGGGGCTTAGGCAGCAGACTCCAATAGGTCTACACAGCTGTACAGATGAAGCTCTGGCCACGAGCGACTGAGGTGGAAGTTCCACCAGATAGTGAAACATGTAACGCACCCAATACAACATGTAAAGCTAGGTCACATTACTGTCTAAACTTTCACAATTTTAATTTGTATAAAAATTTGCAGATTATTCATGTCTTCGGCTAGCTATCCACGTAAACGTAACGCATTTAAGCACAATTTATTATGAAAATGTTTTTTACAAACAATACCCGTAGGTAGCGCACCGCGCCTTGTGCACGTCAACCGCGGCGCTCGGGGATCACAGCACCGCATTACGACACCTGAAGATGGGCTTATAAGAGGCCGAAACCGGTCGTGTGATAATAAAAGAACTTTACAGCTGAAGCGGTATTTTCAACCTCTGGTAAAATGCTCTTTATTTGTGTAGGTCGATGGTCCAAAACATTGTACTGAATTGTAATGTAATGCACGTAACTAGGAAGGTGTGGCATGGTAGGAAAGAGACGATAGCTGTAGCCAATAGGAAGCAAAATAAAAGAAATGGAAGGGCTCTGAGCACTATGGGACTTAACATCTTAGGTCATCAGTCCCCTAGGACTTAGAACTACTTAAACCTAACTAACCTAAGGACATCACACAACACCCAGCCATCACGAGGCAGAGAAAATCCCTGACCCCGCCGGGAATCGAACCCGGGAACCCGGGCGTGGGAAGCGAGAACGCTACCGCACGACCACGAGATGCGGGCGAAATGGAAGGGGTAATGCCTAGTAAGCGGGTCTTTGGTGTGGAGATGGAAGGGGAATCTGTTTTCCTGTCGAAAGGGTGAGGCGCTCTGCCTGCGGGTCACGAGTCTGTAGAGTGTGTGTGTTTTAATTTCTAGGCTGCATGTGGCCGCTTCATGCAGTTTGTTATTTAGCTAGTCCAGTTCATATCGCGGTTTACGGTAGAATTTGTCCACAAGTTTTATAGGGAAGAGTGTTGATATACATTGTGGAATTAACAGGTTAATCAGTTATTTGTGAATTGTGAGTGACAGTTTGATTCTTCTTTTTTTTTTTGTGAGTTTGGTTGCCAGGTAGGGTTTGCTGAGATAGCTGGTGCCACAACAGCAATGTTTTATGAATAAACTTTTGAATTTCAACGCTATTCCTTGTACCGCCTAACTCACTTGAAACTCCAGCCATTTTATTTATACTGTACTTAATAGGTTTACAAAGAATTGACAAACTTGCAACTTTTTTAAAAAAAAAACAGGAACTGTTTGGAGCGGTGTGTGATCGGTCTGTAGAGTACAGCTGATGGGGCAAAATCAGTTCAAGTAAATCCCATCGTGCATTTGTGTTCCCTTCGCATGATATATTATCAAAACAGGTGGGTAGCTAGCACACTACGTTCCATTAGCCTAGTTTTCCTTTCTCTGATTTTCATCTTATAACCTCCGTTCAAGACTGTTCATTCTGTTCGACTGACCTTGTTTATCGAGAAGTAATTATTCGATCCGGATCTGAATCGTGGGAGTAATTTTATCTTCTTAATTTGCGGTGTGGCAGACGGACGAAGTCGTTGTGAAGGGCGCGAGGGGGATGCAACAGCGGGAATTTTCACAGGGCGTTCCGAACCGCACGGGAGTCGGGAAATTCCTTTTGTCATCAGCCTAAGGAGACTCAGGGCGGGGGTGAGATATGCCCTGTATGCGAGCGTTCAGTGATGCTTGGGAATGCTTTCACTACATCTGGCATTCAGAGTGTTTACCGTGACGTCTTGGGAGCTTTACTGGTTCTGAAGTTGCCAAATTTGGTCACAAATATGGTGTCGTTAGATGTTGAAGTAACAGAACCATTGAGAATACCTATGTGCGAGTAACAAGTCAGACAGACAGGCGTTGATTGGCTAACTATTTGTTCTGTACTCCCGAAATTGAACGAGTCAGTCACGAAAACGCAGATAGGAAGAGTGTGGGTTCAGTGGGACATCGAGGGCTTTGTTGTCCACTCTTCCGAAAGTCATGGTCGTACTTCGTAACTGTAGCCCATGTGAGCGTGACTTATTGCTGACAGATATGCTGGAGAAGAGCGAATCTACAGCTGTAGCTGTCTATGTCGAGTGCACGGTTATGCTCGCGTTACTATTCAGCGCTGGTTTTGTGTTACGTCAGTGAGCTGATACTCAGCGTTTTAAATGTTCAAATGTGTGTGAATCCTATGGGACCAAACTGCCGAGGTCATCGGTCCCTGGCGTCCGGGGTGGCCGAGCGGTTCTAGGCGCTACAGTCTGGAACCGCGCGACCGCTACGGTCGCAGGTTCGAATCCTGCGGTCCCTAGACTTACACACTACTTAAACTAACTTATGCTACGAACAACACACACACACACACACACACACACACACACACACACACAAGCGCGATGGAGGACTCTAACCTCCGGCGGGAGGGGCCGCGCAATGAGTGACACGGCGCCTCTAACCGCGCGGCCATTCCGCGCGGCTCAGCATTTTAAAAACATTTTAGTGCGACTGGTCGAAATTTCTATACGATCATCCGCTATTTCACTAATATAGCAGTGCAGAGAATTGTTACAGACTTGTCAATTAACAGCCCCTTCGTCGACAGTGGGGCAGTTACGTGGGATGGTGGGATCCGGTGGTTGTTACACTTCTTGCGTTTGTCGCCCTGCGCACCTTCGTGGTCCTGACGGGATATGTAAATACGGTAGGTATTTTCAGTATATATTCACAGGACCATTGATTCCTTCTGTCCGGTTAAACAAGGGCTTAAACACAATATGCGAATGTTTCTTAGCTATTGCAAAGCAGTCTCTTTCGCTGCTAGTTGCAATTCTCCGCTGATATCTTGAAGCTTACTGTCACATGTAGGAGTGGCTCATATGATTGAGTCATGCTTGTAATATGCAGAAGTGTATCTTGACATTTACGACTAAATCGCCTCTCACGACAGTTTACACATTTTTACTGTCCCTCGACAGTTATTACGTAAGTTATCGAAAATAAACGCTTCAGCTTTAGCGTACAGTTATGAAAATTAGCGGTGATATGAAATTACTTGTAAAGAAGCGCTTGGACGTGAGAACACGAGCACACCAACGTACCACACAAGACTGTACACACACTATGCGTACGACTTTAGAAGAATACAGTAAATGTCTTGTAAATTTTTTCAGTATACGTTTCAGTCTCCGATCACGTAATTGGTACCTTTAAAGGTTTCTACGTATTACGACGTCGTCGTCACATCCACTTTAAAAGAGAGAAGTGGAGAGTAAAACATTCGGAAAATAAATTTCAAATCAAATTAATTTCTATACACAACTATACGTACTTGAATACACAGTAACTCGCCAGCTGAACAGATCTGGGGCGATGCTTATAGTGTCAACGTACCTGTTCTCTGATTGTTGGAACTGATTGTTATCATTATATTATCCGGAAACGAGTAACTCTTTAGTATGTAAAGAGTACAAAACTGGTAACTCGTGAATTGCAAAAAAATGTTCATATGTGTGTGAAATCTTATGGGACATAACTGCTAAGGTCAGCAGTCCCTAAGCTTACACACTACTTAATCTAAATTATCATAAGGACAAACACAAACACCCATGCCCGAGGGAGGACTCGAACCTCCGCCGGGATCAGCCGCTCGGCCGTGAATTGCAAACTTAAGACCAAAACATATTCAAAATATGAAATTGGCTATAAGAGGAAACTTTCTCAGTGTGAATATTAAAGAAAAAAATTGCTGGTGTAGATAAAACAGACCATCAGCTCCAGCAATCAGAGTGACGATATGCCTGCCTTGTGAGCACCTCCACGGATCTATTTTAAGTTGAGGAGTTACTATGTAACGCATTCACGTACATGTAGCTGTGTACACAAGTTAGTCTGATTTGTGCTTTAGTTTCCTTATATTTTGCTATCTTTCTTTTTATACAGACAATCTGATGATGACTTGGTATAAAGTCAGAACCGGTAATTATACCATTTGTGTGACTTGACGCTGAAATATACAGTGCTTTGAAATATACAGTGCTTCAAAGTCTTTTACGAGCAACGTCTAGGGACGGTAGATCACGTCGTGGGTAACAACTTACGTTAGAGACAGAATGTTCGCTGACGTTCCCCAGTGCCGCTAGTATTCAAATGGTTCGGATTGCTCTAAGCACTATGGGACTTAACATTTGAAGTCATCACTCCGCTAGAATTAGAACTACTTAAACCTAACTAACCTAAAGACATCACACACATCGATGCCCGAGGCAGGATTCGGACCTGCGATCGTAGCAGCAACGCGGTTCCGGGCTGAAGCGCCTAGCGCTCGGCCACAGCTGCCGGCTACGCTAGTATTCTCCGGCCCAGGGACCACGAGATATCACCGAACTAGCAAGGGTCTCCTAATCAAGTGTGCAGCATATTTAACTACCCCAACTGATAGAGTGATTGTAAACAAGAAAGCCATAAGAGTGAGAGTCTCTCAGCAAAGAAACATATTTCAGAAGCGAATCAGTGACTTTAATTTCGCTGGGCCTACCTCCTTCCACGGGGAGCAGACGACTGGGTGATAGGCACAACACTCCGCATGTGAATGCAGTATAGTGCCCATGTCCCGCTACCTCTCAGGAGCATAACCAGTCTTAAGCGATGCCTAGCGTCACCAGGAGGTGTCGGCAAACATTTTGTCTCTAACAAAAGAAATTTGTCGAAATGACCTTGAAACACCATGTATAGGGTGTTTAAAACAAAGTGTCGTATTTCTACAGGAGGCAATATCTCTTAAAGCTAGCAGTTCCTATTATTATATTATCCGGAAACCAGTAACTGTTGGGATACAGGTCAGTTTTGTCCTCTCATTCCCACCTGTCTGTTATGAGGAAGGAGGCACTATAGGCAGTGCTGCATGCGCTTACCACAATTCTTGACACATCCTTCAGCCATTCTCCGCAGTGAATCACCTGGCTCCATTCGAATTGCGTCACATGCACACTCCTGTAACGTCTTCACATTGTTGAGGGGTTGGGCATACATCAGTGCCATTAAATGTCCTCACAGCAAGAAATCAAACGGATTTAGGTTCGCAAAACGGGAAGGACATGCTACCGGACCTCCTCGACCAGTCTGTCAAAAAAGTTGTGTGAAAACTTATGGGACTTAGGTCATCAGTCCCTAAGCCTACACACTACTTAAACTAAATTATCCTAAGGACAAACACACACACCCATGCCCGAGGGAGGCCTCGAACCTCCGCCGGGACCAGCCGCACAGTCCATGACTGCAGCGCCTCAGACCGCTCGCCTAATCCCGCGCTGCGACGACCAGTCTGTCGCCAGTGAAACGTTTCTGTGAGGTACAGTCGTAGAAATTGGTGACACGCAGCACCTGTTAGAGTGTTTGGGAAACGTTTATGGCCCTGTGAGTCTGTCACCGACAATTCCCGTCTATCCATAGATACTGAAGCGATCCTGATGCCTCGCCTCCATAATTGCTGTAGGACATGCATCTTTCCACACGTGCCTATTGTCTTAACTTACTACACCATGTTTTCTCAACCCTGGCTCATCTGCAAATAAAATGCACGCTGTGAGCTGTGGCTGTGCAGTGATGGCCGGCCTTGTGGCCGAGTGGTTCTAGGCGCTACAGTCTGGAACCGAGCGACCGCTACGGTCGAAGGTTCGAATCCTGCCTCGGGAATGGTTGTGTGTGATGTCCTTAGGTTAGTTAGGTTTAAGTAGTTCTAAGCTCTAGGGGACTGATGACCTCACAAATTCAGTCCCATAGTGCTCTGAGTCATTTGAACCATTCTACAGTAATCCATGTCTGGCTCTCAGCACTATGGGACTTAACTTCTGAGGTCATCAGTCCCCTAGAACGTTGAACTACTTAAACCTAACCAACCTAAGGACATCACACACATCCATGCCCAAGGCAGGATTCGAACCTGCGACCGTAGCGGTCGCTCGGTTCCAGACTGTAGCGCCTAGAGCCGGTCGGCCACCACGACCGGCGATCCGTACCCCAACTGGTAAAGGTTCCCGGATATATCACTAAAGGAACTATTCTTTTAGTTTTGACCAATATTGCCTCCTGTAGAAATATGCGACACTTTTTAAACACCCTGTTGTAACGTAAATGGTTAGTCACAAGTCGCTAAGTGACAATAAATTAATTCTTTGCTGTTTAAATTTCTTGAGTGGAGGGACAGGGCTTATGAAGTCTGGTGCTTGAGCTTTTAAAATTCACCACTCCTGGAGCGTGGTGAGAGAGGCGAGCTACAGGATTCAGACATTGGGTGGTCGAGTAGCGGATATTCGGGAGGTTTCCCCTAATTCCTCCTAAGGAGCATGTATTCGCGTGAGATGGCCGTTATACGTAGCGGTGATCCCAGGCCGGGTACCGGATAGCGCGTTTCCAGAGCTGTGAGGACTACGAGAGGTTCCTGGGGATGTAGTCAGAAATGTTCACGGAATTCCCTACGAGCAATGCCATTTTACCGTAGATAGAGTGGGAAACGAGCTGCATTTCGGGCCCAGACGGATATCCAGGCAAGTTGAGCACCAGTCAAGTGCTAACTTCTAGTCAGTTTATGGAAATATAACAAGTGCTTGTGTTTTGGAGGTGCGAGGAAATTCTCGGTTGTTACGGTGGCAAAACTTGGGGATTCTCGCCACCAACGGTGGTATTTTGGACCGGGGTGAAACGTAGACAGAACACTGCAAACACTGCATTTGGTGCTCGGGACTGCGGGGCGATGGTTCGTCGTAGAGGTCTAGAGATGTGTCCGGCCCTAACCTGGCGCTTCTTGCGCTGTTTTTCTGTAAGTGTCGCATTTAGCGATTGCGCTGCTATTCATCTGTGCAGCTCACAATTTGCGAGTTTATTTCGCAACATAGGTTTGCTTTTTGTAGTAAATTTCTTGTACTGAGGTCGTGAGTCAATCTCCAGTATTCTTGCATTTTCGAGCTCCTCAGACTTTGATATATACAGTGTTTTCAGAATTGATTGGAATCTTGCCTCACTGGATTAATGTAAATCTCTTTTGTATCTCTACGCTCATTAATTTTTATCGTTGATCAAGAGTATTGTAACTGTAGTTTACCTTGATCTGAGAAGTATTTTTGGAGATCAATAAATCAATGTTTAATTTTAAAGGCTTAAATATCATCATTTTTGTCCTACAACTGGTTGATGAGTGACCGTTTAATCTTCATAAACATCATCAGTCAGTTCTATATGACTGAACTGTGGTCTCGCTGTGACGGTGTTCCAGTGTAAAACAGGTGCCATTACTAGCAACATTAAAGCAACCGAGTAAGTTAATTATTTCACATATTTTTTTAATGATTTTTTATTTTAGTTTCAGTAATTAAACTTCACTTGCATTTGCAATGAGCAGCACGAATGATTATTGTTGCATATGTCATTCTGTTGATTTTTAGACCTATAAGGCACAGAATTGCTTCTTGAGTTAATCGTGTTTTGAGTTCGCAAGTGAGGCAGCCATCTTGGACTAACTGCTGCCGAACCGCAGTCGACTCATAAGCACCATAACAAACAGCCGTAAATATCATCAAGTTACCTTCCATTAGGAATGGGAATGCACTGAACGATTCTGATATGACTTTCAAAATGATGGAGCACAGCAATCAGTCGTCCTTTCCTTTCAGGTTTTATTAAAGCAAATCTAGATTTCGGCTAGTGCCTAGCCATTATCAATGCACTATTTCAT
The DNA here is from genome assembly GCF_021461385.2 of Schistocerca piceifrons. Taxonomy (NCBI): domain Eukaryota; kingdom Metazoa; phylum Arthropoda; class Insecta; order Orthoptera; family Acrididae; genus Schistocerca; species Schistocerca piceifrons. The sequence goes on from NC_060138.1 coordinate 678,552,566, forward strand.
AGTTTCTGTACGTGTCCTAGAACGTCAGTCCCCTGTTGTTCAGGCTCTGTCACAGTTCATTCAGTACCTTCTTGAATGAACTGTGACAGAACCCTGAACAACGGGGAACTGACGTACTAAAATATGTATTGAAACTAGAAATAGTGCTCTGGTAATGGCTAGGCACTTGCCGAAATCTAGATTTGCTTTAGTAGAACCTGAAAGGAAAGGACGACTGATTGCTGTGCTCCATCATTTTGAAACCGTAAATATGAGACTGTATTACTCGTATTTTTACAAGATAACAGAAGAATTTCGAAGCCATATTCACACAAATATAGCGACAGTACTGTGAAAGAAAGCAGTGAAATGTCGCAGACGTGACAGTTGTGTTTCCTCATGATGGCCCCGCACAGTGCGGGTGAGTATTAGTGTGAGTACGAGGGTGGTCAGGATGTACTCACTCGGAGTCGGCGTCCGCCGGGAAAGGGGTCGCGTCCTCCAGGATGGGGCTCGCCTCCGGCTCCTCCTGAACAGGGCTCTCGTAGATCAGCGTCTCCACCATAGAGCCCTTGGAGCTGCCGAAGGACACCCTGAAACACGCCAAACAGCGGCACGTCACACAACCGGTCGAGCAGCAGCATCGGAGCACAGCGATGCTGTGGTCTATAAACATTTGGAACGTCAGTGTCGTCACCCGAAACGTTTCACAGCGGTATCAACTGGACTGGATTATTGTTACACTACTGTGTGCTAATGAAGGTGGACGGGTGTGCTCAGGGACGGGAAAATTTCGCGGAAACGATAACGCGAAAGATAACACGATATTACCGGTATTTAGCGAAATGATGCGAAATAGGGGAATTTTTTGCGAGGAATCGGGAAATTTGTAATTTCGCCATACAAAAATGTTATAATTCTTCAGATGGTAGTTTACTAATATTTGTAACTGACAGCTACTGAATGTTGAAACTGCATTTTGTTCTAATCTCCTCAAGGCTTAGGTTCATGTATATCTTAAAAACGCACTGTGATTTGACGACGAAAGTAGTACCGAAACTGTCAAAAAATAACACGGAATTTCGGCACAAAAAAAACACGTTGGATTTCGTACAAACAACACCAAAAAGGGTTCAAATGCCTCTAAGCCCTATGGGACTTAATATCTGAGGTCATTAGTGCCCTAGAACTTAGAACTACTTAAACCTAACTAACCTAAGGACATCACACACATCCACGCCCGAGTCAGGATTCGAACCTGCGACCGTAGCAGCAGCGCGGTTCCGGACTGAAGCGCCTAGAACCGCTCGGCCACAGCGGGCGACTAAGCAACACCAAATTTAGCAAAAAACAGATTTTGGCAAGAAACAAAATTTGGCAAAAAACATCTAATTTGACAAAAAATACCAAATTTGGCAAAAGAATAACACCGAATTTGCCAAAATCAACATTAAATTTGGCAAAATCATCGATTTTCTTAAAGTCTGACGTTATTCTAATGAGAGGTGGCTTTTAAGTTCATTAATCTATATTTATACTCCGAAAGCTACATCACGGTGTGTGGAAGAGTGTTTTTTATGTACCATGGGCACTTCCTGCTTTCCTGTAGCATTCGCGAACAGAACGATTGTTTGTAGGCACCGAGTGAGGGCAAATCTCTCTAGTTTTAGTTTCATGGTCTTTTCGTGAGATTCACATAGGATGTAGGAATAGATTGGCTAGCTCTTACAGGAACCAACACTCCTGCAATTTTAACAGTGAACGACACCATGATGAATAACGCTTCCATTGTTGAGTCTGCCACTAGAGATGAACGAGAAATTCCGTGACGGTTTCGCATTTACTAATCGAATCCGTGACTAAAACCACTGCTCTTCTTTGCACCTTCTGTATTTCCTCTATCAATAGTATTTGGTGCGAGTCCCAGACCGACCAACAATGAAGTCAAGTCCCGGTGGAACGAATGTTTTATAAGTTACCATCTTTGAGGGCGGAAATTGAAACCTTTTTTACAAAATTACGTTTCAAACACACTGTGTTTCGTGTCAGTTGCTTTCACTTCGCTTTGGGAAATAACAGTCTATTTTTTTCTGTTTTTAATTCACTTTTTTCCCTATCGCCGGTGTTATTTTCCGGTAAGTCGAAACATCGATATAGTCAAACAACGGATTAACGCACTTCAGTGCCTGAGCGTCGCTCTCTTTCTCTGCCGAACACACGTTGCACGACACATCTGCGTCACGTAGATGCTCAGATCGCGGTTCATAGGCGTCGTTATTTACCCACTCATGACTGCTTTTCATATCTACGTCTCCACAACCAGAAATTTGTTTTCAAATCGAAAATATTCGTTCTAATTCTAATAAAACACTTCTGGCTTTGTTTTTTATTTTTTCAGAAATCACCGAGCTGTGCTCGGATAATTCACAAAGAGGATAATTCGCATCCGGGTGTATTGGAACTTACTGCACCGTCGACAGTTATGGTCCTATAGCGTTTTCTTAATTCTAAGTCTGAAGATTTCTGTCAATTAAGATTGTCTCGGAAAAGAGTTTGTAGGCTGTATTTAAACCCTTGTTTGTTTCACCACTCCGACAAAGGCTGTGCGCAGACGGTTCTAGATTATCTGATCAAGAGTATCTGGACACGTATTAGTGGAGATTAATATGGGCTGTGGACTCCGTTTGCGTTTATGCTTGGGACACTTTCAGTCATGTGTCTGAATGTCTCTGAAGGAGTGGCAGCCCATTCATCCTCAAGAGCCGAAATAAGGGTGTTCTATTGTGTTCGGTCGGGAATCTGGGCAGGCGAGTAATTTCAGGAATATTACTCCACAAAGTATTTCCTCGCAGATGCTTTTTTTTATGACAGGGCACGCTGTCATGCTGATACAGTTGGAGTCTCCTAACTGTTCCTCTACTCTATGCAGTACACGATGCTGTAAAATGTGTTCATATCGTTCCGCATTTAGCATTTCCGTAAGTGCAATATGGGGACCAGATCCTAACCACAGAAAACACCCTCATACCATAATAGTACACCCTCCACACTTCACTACACATTACGGCAGCTAAAGCTCTGGAGGCATTCGCCCGACCGAATCCTTCCATCGGACTGCCACAGGGTACAGCGTGATTCATCACACCAAATCGCTCTTTTCCACTCATTCACTGCCTTGTGGCGGCGCTCTTTACACCACCTCAAGCGTCAGTAATACACTGAAGCGCCAAAGAAATTGATACAGGCATGCGTATTCAAATACAGGGATATGTGTACCATGTACCTTGTACCGTGAATATCAGGAATCCGGTAAAACATAAAATCTTCGACGTCGCTGAGGCTGGAAAGAGATCTTGCAAGGATGGGACCAACGACGACTGAAGAGAATCGTTCAACATGTGAAGTGCAACCCTTCTGATATCAATGCTGAGCCGTCAACAAGTGTCAGCGTGCGAACCATTCAACGAAACATCATAGATACGGGCTTTCGGAACCGAAGATCTACTCATGTACGTTTGATGACTCCACGACCCATAGTTTACGCCTCGCCTGGGCCCGTCAACACCTACACTGGACTGGAAACATGTTGCCTGGTCCGACGAGTCGCGTTTGAAATTGTATCGAGCGGATGGACGTGTACGGCTATGGAGACAACCTCATGAATCCATGGACCCTACATGTCAGCAGGGGACTCTTCAAACTGATGGAAGCTCTGTAATGGTGTGGGGCGTGTGCAGTTGGAGTGATACGGGACCCCTGATACATCTAGATACGACTCTGACAGGTGACACGTTCGTCAGCGTTCTGCTTGATCCCCTGCATCCATTCAGGTCCATCGTGCATTTCGATGGACTTTGGCAATTCCAGCAGCGCAGTGCGACACCCCACACGTCCAGAATTGCTACAAAGGGGCTCCAGGAACACTGTTCTGAGTTTAAACGCTTCCGCTGGGCACCCAAATCCCCAGACTTGAACATTATTGAGCGTATCTGGGATGCCTTGCAACATGCTGTTCAGAAGAGATCTCCACCCCTCGTACTCATACGATTTATGGACAGCCCTGTAGGATTCATGGTATCAGTTTCCTGCAGCCCTACTTCGGACATTTGTAGAGTCCATTCCACGTCATGTCGTGGCACTTCTGCGTGCTCGCGGGGGCCCTGCACGATATTAGGCAGGTGTACCAGTTTCTTTGGCTCTTCTGTGTGTATGGGTTATGAGGAATCGCTCGACCATTGTACCCCACCCTTTCTAATTGCCTAAGCACAGTCACTGTGCTAGCTGGACTACTGGTAGCAGTTTGGCAGTCACGAGTGAGTCCTTCTGTTGATTTCATGCGATTATTTACAATCACCTTCCGCAATCCTCTACGATCCCTGTTAGTCAGTACATGAGGCCCACTTGTTCTTCGTTTAGCTGTTGTTATTTCGCCGGCCGCGGTGGTCTCGCGGTTCTAGGCGCTCAGTCCGGAACCGCGTGACTGCTACGATCGCAGGTTCGAATCCTGCCTCGGGCAGGGATGTGTGTGATGTTCTTAGGTTAGTTAGGTTTAAGTAGTTCTAAGTTTCAGGGGACTGATGACCATAGATGTTAAGTCCCATGGTGCTCAGAGCCATTTGAACCATTTGTTGTTATTTCGTAGTACTTCCACTTCACAACCACAGCAAGAAGAGAAAGAGATTTTCACTCTGCAGCGGAGTGTGCGCTGATGTGAAACTTCCTGGCAGATTAAAACTGTGTGCCGGACCGAGACTCGAACTCGGGACCTTTGCCATTCGCGGGCAAGTGCTCTACCAGAAGGTTCATACCAGCGAACACTCCGCTGCAGTGTGAATATCTCATTCTGGAAACATCGCCCAGGCTGTGGCAAAGCCATGTCTCCGCAATATCATTTCTTTCAGGAGTGCTAGTTCTGCAAGGTTCGCAGAAGAGCTTCTGTAAAGTTTGGAAGGTAGGAGACGAGGTACTGGCAGAAGTAAAGCCGTGTGGACGGGGTGTGAGTCATGCTTGGATAGCTCAGTTGGTACAGCACTTGCCCGCGAAAGGGAATGGTCCCGAGTTCGAGTCTCAGTCCGGCGCACAGTTTTAATCTGCCAGGAAGTTTCACAGCAAGAACAGTCGACTTCTGCAGTTTTAGAAATTCTGGAATGTCTGTGATGGATCTGTTTCTTTGGTGTCATCCACTGACTAGTCCACATTCTCTCCTGTCGGACGCGTTCTCCTGTTACTGCTGGTCTACTGACAACACAATACTCCGCACTTTCTTTTATACCGTCTACATCTACTGGTCAGTTCCGCATTAAGCAGGAGTGTCCGGACACGTTTGATCAGACACTGTACAAGAAAACCGACTGGTTCCATGACGCATGATGTAGTGTCGCTATTGATTGGCAGTTTCACAAGAGATGCCGAGCAGCTAAGTTTGAATCCGAGCCACGCCCACGTGCCACGGCTGTTGATCTTATCGGTCAGCGGAGGCGGGACTGGTTGTGGGGGTTGGGGCGGAGGTTAGACGAGTGAGTGGGGGTGGAGGGGCAGTGACGCACGGCAGGGCCGGTCTGCCAGATAGCCGGACAGTACGGGGATGGGGTGCGCTGCCGCCAAACTCGGAAGGCCTTCCGATAAGCCGCTTTCAATTTCTGCGCTCGGCTTCGGGCTTGCAGCCACCGTTCGCATGGAAACCGTAGTCGTCGGAGTCCTGAAGCTCACTTCGTTACCAAAACACCATAACTTACTGCTGCTCGGTTTCAAACAAGAAAAATTCTTGTGATGGATCTGTTTCTTTGGTGTCATCCACTGGCTAGTCCACATTCAAAGTTACTGAACTCTCCTGTCGGACGCGTTCTCCTGTTACTGCTGGTCTACTGACAACAGCGGTACACAGCGGTACACAGACCTACGAAAAAGCAATCTTGAGAACCAGACTGATCAAATTCTTCTGTGCGAAGAAAGAAGTCCAAAGCGGGCCCCTCTCATGTCACTTGATCATTTGGAGAACCATAGAGAAAGAATTCAGCCACGGTTTTGTTGAAGCAACCATCTGGGTAACGCGAAAGATAATGATTTAATGTTCCGTGAAAGACGATATCTTTAATGAGTGAGCAAAAGTTCGGAATATGCGACGATCGGAAACGAAATTGACTGTATCGTTTTTAGACGAATCATTCAGCTGTTTGCTTATTTTTACACTGCCTAGTCGTATGAGATGTCTGCATTCATCTTCAACAACAAAATGTCGTTTCAACGGCAGATACGGACGACACAGACGTACCGAGGAGGTCCAGCAACCCACAGTCTGTTACGTTTATGACTCCCAGGATGTTGAGAGTGTGGCGTGTTACGCGACACCTCTGGCCATCCGACTTGGTCGACAGATTCTTGAGCGCTCTACGAGCGCCTCACTTACCATTGACATCTCGCTCAGCTGCTCGACGAACATTTGTAACAGGATAACGCAACTGCGAACAGGAGCCTGCGTGAAATAATTACTGCACAATGAAACTTCCACACAGGTCAGCGACTTTCATATGTACTGAGCAATTGCTTAAATTTTGCGTTTCATTCAAAATACAAGTTAATAATTGAATTGTTTGTTTTAATGTATGTGGCTACTTATTAGCCACTTTTCTTTCATGTAATCTGTGTCCAGTTATTAATTTGAGAGTTGTTAGTTTACCTTCAAGAAATTTGAAAACTGTGGTAAGGTCTCAGGGGACCAAACTGCTAAGGTCATCGGTCCCTAAGCTTACGCACTCCTTAATCTAACTTAGACTGATTTATACTAAGGACAACACACACCCATGCCCGAGGGACGACTCAATTCGAGGGGGAGAGCCGCCTGGACCGTGAAAAGACGCTCTAGACCGCGCGGCTACCTTCAAGAACCTGGCACACGTAGATAACAAAAACGACTGACAGGACAAGTGGATCAGTACAGAATTTGTTTCCTAGATGTTGTTATTTAAGGTAGCAACATGTCTCATTTCATGGAGACATTTGATTTTAGTAAGTAAGACGGAAAGGAATGCATACTTCGCGCATTTTTCTTTAAATTTTAATTAAGGTGCTATATGAAAGGAGAAATGTGGACACAGTCCGTCAACAAGACGCAACGACGAGCGAGTGCCTTTACTTGCGCTGGGGATGCTGCGGACTCCAGAGAAGAACAGCTCCCGAAAACAATGGTCTGGCGCCGGAACAAAAGAAAATCTGTTATTCACTTATCTCTCTCTCTCTCTCTCTCTCTGATTCTACCCCTGTGCCTGCAACTTGCAGGGTCGTCATAAGTTAAGTTGAGACAGTACATAAGAGCTCTGTTTAATTGCTATTATAAAAGTATACGAGAAACAAAATACACAAAAATTATTGAAAACGTGGTTACGATATTTCATATCTAGTCGAAAGGGTAAATGAACTCCCTTACAGCCCTCGACTGGCTTCAAATGGTTCAAATGGCTCTAAGCACTCTATGGGACTTAACATCTCAGGTCATCAGTCCCCTAGACTTAGAACTACTTGAACCTAACGAACCTAAGGACAACACACACAGCCATGCCCGAGGCAGGATTCGAACCTGCGACCGTAGCAGCAGCGCGGTTCCCGACTGAAGCGCCTAGAACCGCTCGGTCACTCGACTGGATTCAGCTGGAAGGAAAGCCGATAGAACAATTATTGGTACTGCTTAGCAGAACCACTGCATCAAGAATCATCGAAAAAGGGAACTGTAACAAGATATTGAAGGTAACTGACATCTCTACTAAAGTCAAGCTGACGGACTGAATCATTAATGCTAAATATAGGCCTAACAAGGCGGTGCCATTCCACTGCTGTGCACCCTGCAGAAGTAACCACCAAATTTCACATTCAGCAGGTTGTCAACAATAGTTAACCACAAAAGCATCAACTATGTCGATTGAAAGTTTCCAGGGACATATACAGGTCCTGTCTGATTCCATGACATAAAATTTAGAGGCTCTGATTGAAGCAAGTGGGGGCTTCAGATCATTCTGAATTCTCAAAGGTTGCGATTGTGCGTTTTGCCACGTACTTAATGTGTGGTGTAAATTTCATTATGTTACAGATAGTTTTGCAAAAGCAGCACAAAAAATACCGTGAGAGGCCGCCACAACACGGGCACAACTATTCGCCAGGCGTCTTTCAGCTCGAGGCAGCAGCCTCCAGGTGGCACCCACGAAGCCGGACCTTTTCCTGCTTTCGCGCAACTTCCTCTGGCGCCTCGTTCACCTCCCGCCGATTGTGTGGACTGTCGCCATACGGAGCGCTGTCAGACTGCACTGATTCTGCCTTGTATGGCAGATAGGGGAAGCGTTCCGTCGACAGACATCAAAACACAATGCACCATGGGCGCTCAGACAGTTGTGAACCAGCAGTTAGACAGTTCAGCTCAGCCCCTGCAGTCAGTACAGTACTCTGAAGACAACCTTCCGACTTAATAGTTACTATTTACAGAGAACTAGGACCCTTAACAGTGTGTCTGCTCATTTACATTCAGTCATAGTGAAGACTTACAGACTACCAAGAGACAGATAAGTTATTTAGATGTCATTGTATTAGGTTAATGACATCAAGTGCCACACTTCAAACTGTATCGAAACACAGTTTGTAAGACGCTCTTAATTAAAGTTGTTTGTGTTATGTGTTGCCACATTTCTCTTATAGTGCTGCCCTATCAAACAAGTGTTAATTAGCAAGTGTGCTAAGGGCTACCTTTCATAAATTAATGTAGGGAAGCACTTTTCTGCTACCGTGGATATTTGGGCAGAATTAATAGTAGTATTCAATTACTACATTTACAACACATACAGGTGCGAACATATGAAGTACACAGTGGTATTTGGGGACAGCGATTATCTCGGCTGCTTTTACACGATTTCAGAATGCACTTTTACATTTCTTGAACACGGAAGAGTAAGCCATAATGGTATACAGTAGTATCGTAACATTTCTGGTGGGTACTTCAAAGTGTTTGAGTATCGAGGCAAGTGTACTGATAATAGCGAGACTGAAAATTACCGACATGATAGGCATATAAACAGAGCTACATACAATCAAGCAGAACTTGATGAAGGTCCACAGTTTCTTATGCGGTTGTAAAACTCCGTCTTGAGCCGGTGACTCAGGCCCCTTCACTCATTCTGTTTCTGGTACAAATGGTTAAAATGGTTCTGAGCACTATGGAACTTAACTGTTGAGGTCAGTTCCCTACAACTTAGAACTACTTAAACCTAACTAACCTAAGGACATCACACACATCCATGCTCGAGGCAGGATTCGAACCTGCGACCGTAGCGATCGTGCGGTTCCAGACTGTAGCGCCTAGAACCGCTCGGCCACTCCGGCCGGATTTTTGGTCCAGGAAGAAAGGTTATAGCTTAATCCATAGTCGATATAAAAGATGGATAGGTAGTTCACACTGGAGAATGGCAGTCGAAGGAACTTACTGTGATCCGTATCACAGAACCATCCGTACAACTGCTTGAAACATTTTAAAGAAATAGCAGAAACCTTAACTCCAGGGGGATTTGAAACCAGATCTATTGGACAACAAGTGTAGTATCTTAAACAACGACAAGAGTAGAGCATTAGTGTCAACAGTTTCTGTTATAACAAACAAAAGACATAATATGTAATATGTTGAGAAAGATGTCTGCGGGAGAAGAGTAACATATCAAAATGTTGAAATGTGTGTGAAATCTTATGGGACTTAACTACTAAGGTCATCAGTCCCTAAGCTTACTTACTACTTAACCTAAATTATCCTAAGGACAAACAAACACATCCATGCCCGAGGGAGGACTCGAACCTCCGCCGGGATGAGCCGCACAGTCCATGCGGCTCGGCTAACCCCGCGCGGCAAGAGCAACATAATCAAATGAATAAAACGTAGAACATAAAATTAAAATTTGAGAAGGAAAGTGTTGGTGAATTGAGTGGAGAACATATTTTATTTATTTAGTTATTGTTTATTTAGCTTGATCAGATTAGTGACTTCAGGCCCACACTTACAGCTGACCAGGAGCAACACACAGAAACAAGATAACATAACAATCACAATAACAATAATTTGCATTATTAACAATAATAATAATTGCGAATAATAGTAACAGTAACAATAATAATGAAGAGAAAATGATGGAGGGATTAAGAATGACATTGATTAGTTATCATATAACAAATTCAGTAATAATAACTTGCATTATTAATAAAAATAATAATTGGCAATAATAATAACAATAGTAGCAACACCAAAAGTAATAATAAAAATAATTATAAAATACTGGAGATATTAAGAATCATATTGATTATTGTAGCACGTTCGAATCATTGTTTGGCATGAGAAGAGGTGGAAATGATAATGAAACAGGAGAGGATTGAAATGAAAATGACGGTGGCTGCTAGGAAAGAAGAGAATTTCAACAGAGGACTCTGTAGATCAGGGGAAGGAAGACTAACGAGAGTGAGCTGCAGAAGAGACAGCTACTGCGATAAAAGGTGTGCCATTAGCTGTTTTTTAAAGTTTTAAGGGATTTTAATGTCTCCAACTTTTAATTACTAGGTATAACGCGTGTACAGGAAGTATCATTCTAAAGGATCCATCACATTTCGAAAAGCGTGACTCATATTAAAGAGAAAAGGCCTTCGTATTCTGGTTCGGTTATTTTGATTTAGGTTGCTTTCGGTTTCCCTGGAGACGAACGCCGGTATGCCTCTGTCCAGAAAGTCGCTACGGATTCTGTATCTGTCCTTGTCGATCTGAGTAAGTGCTGAGTAGCTAAATTCTAACAAACAGAAGAGTCAGAAGCTGAAGGGCGTCAATTCAGTTTACAGGTGGTGTCGAATGTTTAATCCACACCAGAAAAATGGAGGCTGAACTGTAATGATTAGACGATTGCTCTGTGTAACTCCACCATGACCTCACCTTTCAACGCCAAATTCACAAAAGCCTATTACCTGGGAAAACATGAAACTCTAAAAAATGCTATGACGTCACATCCGCTTTGGCAGCAGCTAAATGAAGGCTAAAATGTGAAAATTTGACCGATGGTGTTTAGTGCAGACTAATCGCATTTCTAGTCCATCGCGCGGAGCGTTCAGGGTAATGCGCTTAACACAGGACACACAATAACGGGATTCATTCACATGAAATGTTGCCGAATGACACTAGTTCCGGGCCAACGTGCAACGTAATTAGTTTTGGAGGGATTTTGCAGAACGTTAACACGTGGACAAGCGAGTATCGTCATACGGCAAAACCATTCAAACGTTGTGTGACATGGCTCATACGTAGGCGAACTATTCCCGTCCATCATTTTCTCTACTTTGTGCGCGTTTCGCTAAATATTTGCGACTCCCTCTTCCTCTCCCTCCACAAAACAGTACTGTTTCGTCTTCCTCACTGTGTTCACAGCCGCAAATGATACTGCATTAACGTACCTGAGAGAACTATTGTGTGATCCGCCCATTTATGAACTGTGGAAGCCGTTTTTCATGTATTTTCTTGATGATTTGTTTCCAGATTTCTATACAATTGCCGAATAACAGGTGAATCCATACGTTCATTACTGTGCTTTGCAATGCGTAACATAGTTGCAATTTTATTGACTACTGTTTTTCTCATTTCTATGACTAATGTATTAGACATTTAATCGTACAATATGGGTGACTGTGATCAATGCTTGTGCAGTGTAGTGTTTTGACTGCACGAAAATGGAAGCGGTGCTCCTTTTGGCCAGTACCAAAGAGACCGCTGAACTTAATGTTCCAATCTGACGTACGACTCGACAGTATTCACACGTTATTCGGTGAGACTACCAAATGTTGTGGGTTCAGTCCAGAATAGTCAAGTACCTCCGTGTGATATGGAGCTATGTCCCACTGCGTCTCCTGCCCATGTACCTCAAATAACAGCGAAGAAAATCTCTTACACAACCAAGACTCGACCACATTGACCGACTGCGTTCTATCGTACATCAGAGATTTCTGCTATTGAAGTGGGATATATATTTAGGCCTATTTGTATGTGTTTCCTGAGAAGTATTTCAGGACTTGTACAGTTTATATCGTGTAACAACACGATGACGCTCCTCTATGGCAACGAAAGAGAGGGATGACGCTCTGGTTAACTACTGGGCTCGTATTACATTTGGGCGTGGGGTGGGGGACGGCTTGTCCCCGTCCAGACACCCTGATTTAGGTTTTCCGTGGTTTCCTATATCACTTTTGAACAGGTACCGAGTGAGGTGGCGCAGTGGTTAGACACTGGACTCGCATTCGGGAGGACGACCGTTCAACCCCGCGTCCGGCCATCCTGATTTAGATTTTCAGTGATTTCCCTAAATCACTCCAGGCAAATGCCGGGATGGTTCCTCTGAAAGGGCACGGCCGACTTCCTTCCCCAATCCGATGAGACCGATGACCTCGCTGTCTGGTCTCCTTCCCCAAACAGCCCAACCCTTTGAACAGGTAAATGCCAAAATGTTTCCTACACACATGGACCGCAAAAAACACACTTTCCCCATCATTGTCCGACGAAGTGAGCGTCCCGGCTGTACCAATCAAGCCAAGAGAGAAGTAGTGCAAGACCATATCACGTATCGTATCTGCTGCGAAAGGCAAGCTGCTGGGTTCGAGCCCAGGCCTACAGCACCCCTTTACGCTCTCGCGAAGTTTCCATGCAACGAACACTCCACTGAAGAGCGAAGAATGATTCTAGATAGGAAACAATGTAGGTGTTTAACACCTCTAAACAATGTGAACATCAATAGCTAATGCTTTCACTCTGTGCAAAGTACTGTACGTGGCGCGTGACACTAGTGTACAAGACTGGTATTCGAATCTGAATCCCTCTCCTTTGTGGGCAGTGAACTGACATTCACTCCATCCGAGAGCGCCTCGACTTTTCCGTTATCCGGCCCAGCGCAATATTTTAACTTATCACGTACAATGAATATGGATGTTAATATGATGCCAGAAAGCTTAACAGAGAAAATCTTTTGAAGACGGAAAACAAAATTTATATGATAGAGGGTAGCGTCCATAGCAGAGAGACAGAAAAAAACATAGTTTAAACAGCAGTTACATCAGTGGAAACTTTTGCAACGTATGTAAATGCGGCAAACCACTGAAAAATATTACGCAGCACTACAGATTGGAAATACTTCTATGAATATCATACAGATACTTGCTGGATGTAGGTGGGCAGTAAGTGCAGTAGGTTTAAACACTAGAAGTGAACCTCGATTCCTTCAGACAGTTTCCTTCCATTGTCGCGAAATCCGTACCACCTCAAAAAAAAAAAAAAAAAAAAAAAAAGGTTCAAATGGCTCTGAGCACTATGGGACATCACACACATCCATGCCCAGCCCGCATCTCGTGGTCGTGCGGTAGCGTTCTTGCTTCCCACGCCCGGGTTCCCGGGTTCGATTCCCGGCGGGGTCAGGGATTTTCTCTGCCTCGTGATGGCTGGGTGTTGTGTGCTGTCCTTAGGTTAGTTAGGTTTAAGTAGTTCTAAGTTCTAGGGGACTTATGACCACAGCAGTTGAGTCCCATAGTGCTCAGAGCCACATCCATGCCCGAGGCAGGATTCGAACCTGCGGCCGTAGCGGTCGCGCGGTTCCAGACTGAAGCGCCTAGAACCGCTCGGAAACCCCGTCCGGCCGCGCCACCTCACTCGGTGCCAGTTTGGTGAGATGTGAATATACTCTTAGCGGAAGTGCGAGTAGCTGCTGCAAAGTGAGGTACGTAAATGTTAAAAGATCAAGCTGGAAAAGTAATGCACGAGTACATAAAAGTAAAAGGAACTGTAGGAGAACAATAAATCTCCAGGTTTGGCTACATCTGTCGAAGTATTCAACAAAGAAATTTAAGTTCAATTGCAGAGATAGTAGTGGGGGTAGGCGTGGGAAGGAAGTGACATACAAAAATGATCGAATTCGAAGTTTCCGGCGTTGTTAGATTCATGTGTGACACTTACTAGAAGATTTAATTTCCGGAGGCTTCATGGGAACTGGGGTGGCGGTGGAAAAATAATCGTAAATGGAGAATAGTAATGTCGGAGCTTTTGTATTCAGGATTTCTGGGCTGAACAATGCCTGTCCTGTTGATTAATGAGCTGTAGGGTCTGGTGTGAGGGTCGGGATGGGGAATACATGTAAAGCATGTGTGTGGAATGTGCGGAGCAAATTCAAACCGACTTGCTTCACTTATCACTTACAATCTGGAAAATATCCTAGGCGAGGGGATGGGAAGCTGGCGACACGGTTAATAATCGCAAAAGACTTAATTAGCGTCACATTAAACGGCCCTGGGGTTGTTATCTGATTAGGGGTGAGAACATGTTAACGTAAAAATAAATAACCTATGAATGCCACGTAATCAGCTAGTCCTCCATAATATCCACACAATACCAACCAACCAACAAGTTAATTGCCGCTCCAAGAACTGCGCTTAATTAACTATATTGTTTCTTTCTTCCAGGCTCACCGCACCGATGCTTATATTCGACTGAAGCTAGTGAGTGTGGAGTTGATACCGAAAGCCATATATAACAGTATCGAAATAAAATTGTTCGTTTTTAGTCTCGCGCCGAGCGTCAAGCATAAAGTAACTGCACTACTATTCTGTATCTAGTCAATAGTATACAACTCTTTTTTTTTTTTTTTTTTTACTGTTTATAGCAATGTAATTGTCATTTAACACTTTGTTCTGCAATAGTTTTATTTTGTTACAGTCTTACTCACCACTTCTTTTTCTTGTGCATTTGTCCCGCATCGGCGCAGGGTCGGCATGATTATTAAACGGATCTGGCACGGTTAGTTTAAGGGGGGGGGCAATGCTCTTCTTGCCAAATCCTCATTACCACCTGGACGGGGTATGTGTACCGCAACTGTCTGTGTGTTGCGGTATTCACGTGAAAGTGAGCAAAAGTATTCGAAATGTTTGCGAATCGTCTGAGGCAGGACTTTGGTACCAGCCCGCTATCTGAGGGATATGGGAAACCGCGTAAACAACACACCCAGGCTTGCCGCCATGCCGACCCTTCTCGTTAATCCACCGGGCGGACTCTATCCGGGCCCGGCGCAACTCCCCGTCCCGGAAGCAACGCTTCAATACGCACGGCTGTCCAGGTGGGTTACAGTCTGACTGGATAATATTCTTCAAATTATCTGGGCCACTTAATATTTATTCCTGTAGCTACCCGGGTAGACGATGAATCGAGACATGCCTCACTCTTTTCTTCTTCATATCCGACGGCAGCTGCAACACCAGTGCGCGTGTGGTAAAACGTACGTGACCTTTGCTAATGACCATGTGGCTAGGCCAATGGCAATGAATACCACGTATTATTCGAATAACAGAGAGTCTCAACGAAACTATTACTTCTTTTAACTGCAACGTAATGGTATTTACAAAAGTTAGTACTTCTTTTTCTTTTGCATTTTTCTGTTTCTTCTGCGGGATCGTCGTCGTTATAAGAGACAGTGTTTGTGGCAGCTGGCGACTAGATGACTCTGACGCCACCACTGTCCCCGGCTCACAAGCCCTCTTCGTTAACAGCGAGGCGGATTCGATCCGGGACAGCGTCGCCTCTTCGAATCCCGGAAGCGGAGTTTTAACACACTCGGCTAGCCGGGTCTTAATATTAATTATTAAGCAGCATGACACCATCAACAGAGAAGATAGTTACAAACTCCCGGCGTCCTGGCTGCCGACCATCCCAGTCCAGCTGGCCGCGAGCGGTCGCGGGGCAGGAGCTACACGGGACACGGACGTATCTGCACGAACAGCTGTAGAGCAACTGTCAGTCCACTTCCGCGCACACCGGGAGGAAAACTTGCCGACCAGAAGCCGAACGCTGATTGGCGGACAGCTGCCAATCGTTGACGACATGGACATCCACGAATAGCTTCTTTCCTTCCATCTTCCCTTACGTCATGACTAACTAATCATATTAAAGGGCCAATTAAAAGATTTATAACAGTGACGTCAGACAATGATAGTCTGTAATAAATAGAAGCACCTATCACCATGCAAAACCAGTCGTGCCCTGAGGAAGGCCGTTGCAATTCGGCCGAAACGTCGGTTTTAGTTTATTATTGTTAGTTTTTAGCAATGGCGCGGCATAATACCCAGAAGAATTTGAATCACTATGACACCGGCCGCGGAAGCCTACGTTCTTATATTATAAATACTTCATGAACCTTTGCCCAAAGAGCGGTATTAGCACGACCGTGCGGTGTGACAGATATAGAATACATAGAAATGACCGAAGCCGTGGCAGGTTTGTGAGGCGTATTTTCCCTACTATCCCAATCTTGTATCAAAGTTTCGTTTTTTTATCAAAACGGGGCAGCTCCTTCATCTCTATTGACGCTTTGTGACAATGAAATTTAGCAAATCTTTGACATACAACGGCTGTTATTATTGTCCTTCCAGGAGTGTGTAACGACGATAGCTCCCCTGCGCCACGTTGTGTAGGCGGCTATACCCTCCGTTAGAAGCCGCGGGTCCCACCAGAGCGTGGCGGGGTACGGCCTGCCAGTAGCAGCGCAGCCCAGGCAGCGTGTCGATACACGGCGGCTGATGGATGCGGCGCCCGGCACGCCACGCCTGGGCCGGGCTACGCCCACGCTGCTCCTGATGTCGCCGTCCATCAACACGCGCCACGCGCCGTGCACACGAGCCGCCGTGTCTAACTGGTACGCGGCACTCGAGCCCGCCTCGCGGACGACTCGAGAATTCAGCCTGTAGGCCTCTCCAACGGTTCCAAACACACACGTAAGAAGGAGTCAGTCAACATTTTGTCTTAGTCAGCAGTTTTCTTCACTTCAGTAGTGCTCCGCTAGAACGGTTAGAAAAAGAGTGTCCGAAACGAATTCTTGTACCCTTTCGCGAACTTCTCACACGCCGTAGTTAACGAAGCATTTCTGAATTCCATCTCTGCCACCCAGCTGCATATACTCGATTTTGGGATTTGTGGTTAACAACATGGACTCATTCCGATTAACTACAGCTTTAATTTAGTCAACGCAAAAAGACATCCAGTAAAACTGAAAGACGCCAGCTATTAATCCCTGATTTTCACATTTCCTTATGGCACACTCCTTATATTCTGTACACGGCTCCCTGTGTTATCTATTCTATGTACTATAGTAAAACTCATGTGTTCGGAATATTTAGCTTGCTAATGTTTTTAAAATATCGTTTATAATTGTTCTGTATTCTGTTGCGACTTTGTCTGTGACCGAGTAGCTCTTGTAAGTAGGCTGTTTAGGTTTTTATGTTGGTAACGCCACGTATCGCTCTCTATTAAAATCACTGTGCTGTGTGCAGTCTGTGGCTGGTTGGCATTGTTGAAATATTCGCTATTGTAGTGTTGGGCAGCTGGATGTGAACAGAGTGTAGCGTTGCGCAGTTGGAGGTGAGCCGCCAGCAGTGGTGGATGTGGGGAGAAAGATGGCACAGTTTTGAGAGCGGATGATCTGGACGTGTGTCCATCAGAGACAGTAAATTTGTAAGACTGGATGTCATGAACTGCTATATATATTATGACTTTTGAACACTATTAAGGTGAATACATTGTCTGTTCTCTGTCAAAATCTTTCATTAGCTAACTATGCCTATCATTAGTTAGTGCCTTAGAATCTTTTATTTAGTTGGCAGTATTGGCCCTCACTGTATTGCAGTAGTTCGAGTAACGAAGATTTTTGTGAGGTAAGTGATTCATGAAAGGTATAGGTTATTGTTTGTCAGGTCCATTCTTTTGTAGAGATGATTGAAAGTCAGATTGCGTTGCGCCAAAAATTTTGTGTTGTTCAGAATAAGTAAAGAGAGAAATGTCGTAGTACGTTCAGTTTTGCTCAGCTGTTTGAAAGTCAAATAACGTAAGGGGTTTATCAGCACAGTAATTCATAAATTTTTCTAAGGGGACGTTTCACTCTGTCTCACATGCTACCAAGCAATCTAAGAGGGAATAACATTAAACAAAAAAAAAAAAAAAAAAGAACTACTGCCTCACAAAATTGTCGTCTCTCACAATGGCGAATTTCAGCTAACACCAATAAAATCAGTTGATGGTATTGTTATAGTTATCAACCCGAAACAGCCGGCCTCGGTGGCCGTGCGGTTCTAGGCGCTGCAGTCCGGAACCGCAGGACTGCTACGGTCGCAGGTTCGAATCCTGCCTCGGGCATGGATGTGTGTGATGTCCTCAGGTTAGTTAGGTTTAAGTAGTTCTAAGTTCTAGGGGACTGATGACCTAAGATGTTAAGTTCCATAGTGCTCAGAGCCATTTGAACCATTTTTGAACCCGAAAAGAGGCTCATTGCAACTCTCGAATTTGATCGTCCGAGTGCAAGTCTGCGTAACTGCCGCACCACACATCCATTCGCGCTGTTTACGGTATACAAGCCCTAGTTTCCCTCTAAATTTTTAGGTCCTCAGCTTCCCCCAGTTCTAGATGAACTATTCTTTGATTCCTCCTGGTGCGTTCTGCCAACGTACCCCTTCTTTCAGTCAAGATG
The DNA here is from genome assembly GCF_021461385.2 of Schistocerca piceifrons. NCBI lineage: Eukaryota > Metazoa > Arthropoda > Insecta > Orthoptera > Acrididae > Schistocerca > Schistocerca piceifrons. The sequence continues at coordinate 678,571,087 of NC_060138.1, forward strand.
TGACGTAAAGAACTTTTCTCCCACATTCAGTTCAGAACCTCTTCTTTAGTTACTCGACCCACCCATCTAATCTTCAGCTTTTTTCCCTAACATACATTTCCAAAGCTACAATTTTTACCTATACTGTTTCTCATTTACGTTTCACTTCCAAATAAAATTACATTCATAACAAATACTTCCAATAAAGATTGTGCTAGTATTCCGAAATTTCCGACAGTCATCAGTCACTGTCCTATTCGTGATAAGAAAGGTAATCCCGAAAGACTGACGAGCGTCGTAGCGCACCTCACTTTCTCTCAGCTCAAAGTGGATCGGCTTACTAATCACTGCATTTCTTGACTGTTGATACTCGACTGCTTACTATGGCGCTAACGTTTCGCTACTGCAGCTCGTCTACTATACAAAACGTTCCATCTCAATGAAAGTGTGTTTTCAGAAATCGTCTTCAAGGACCTGTTACGTCAGCTCCATGGCGCCTTTAGTGATGTGGAGTATGTGCTTTGCTGGAGACGGTAGAAATCCTTTGTATGACAACACTCTATCGAGACATTTGCAGCGAAATCATATCTTTATTCTTTAATGACTGCTGCGCCAGTCGCTTCTAGCAGCTAGGTAGTGCTGCTCCAACGATGTATCTGCAGGCAGACGTTATAAGGAATCGCAAGTAAATTATTTACCAAGACCAAGATCCATTTGAAGACTATTAGGAACGGTTATTTCTGAGATAAGACGATCTAGCTTGCATCCAAAATGAGAATTAAGTCATCACGGCCGATACCAGTATATACGGTTTAATAGGGAATATAAATAACGACCATATTTACGACTTCACATTCAGGCAGTTTTACAAGATGAAATCCACGTTAAGTGCGACAAAAAACCTTTAAGACGAACCCAGAAGCGAACCTTGGCTCTTTAAATGGATCACTTCACAATTAATTTTAAATATTAATGACCGGATAGCAGAGTATGTTAAAGATCCGCTTCCGGGATTCGGGGAGGCGACGCTGTCACGGATCGAATCCGCCTCGCAGTTAACGGAGAGGGCTCGTCAGCTGAGGAGAGTGGCGGCGTCACGGACATTTGGTCGCCAACTACCAGAAACATTGCATCAACCACTACAACAACGACGATCCCGCAAAAGAAATAGAAAAAAGCAAAAGAAGAAGAAGAAGACGGTGTATCATTTTAAATATAAATGTATTGGATAGGTAGGAGGCAAAGTGATGGGCCTTACTAAGATTGTCAGGGAAGGAGTGGTCATCATGAAGGAGAGGGTAGTGGGGGCCAGGGCGGGGGGGGGGGGGGGGGGGGGGCTTAGATCAGGTAAGGCTGCGGAAGGCTGACCAGTACTTGGACGAGTTAATAGGTAGGGTAGCATTAAGGCAGGTGCAGACTACCAGAAACATTGCATCAAGCACTATAACAACGACGATCCCGCAGAAGAAATAGAAAAATGAAGAAGAAGAAGAAGAAGAAGACGGAGCATCATTTTAAATATCACCAAGTAGCAGTTAAAGGAAGTAATAGTTTCGTTGAGACGTTCTTTATTCGAATAATGTATTTTATTCATCGCTACTGGCCTAGCTGTATTATCATTAGCAATATTTGATCATACATATGCAGATATTGTAGATGCAGTCGGAAATATAAAAGAAAAGGGGAGGCATGTCCAGATTCTTTGTCGACCAAGGTAACTATAGACAGCACGTAAATCTGCTCACATTGGTTGCCAAATGGAATATAAAACACGAGTACCTTATGCTATACAGGGTAAGTCACCTAAAACTTTCACCGCAAATATCGCGGAAATAATGCTATTGATGTACTGTTTTCACAGAACGGATTGGTGGTCAGAGGCTTTTATTGTTAGCCAATCAACAGATTGTAATAATACTTGGAAAGTGTATTTTCTGTACAAAAAGCGAATGGGGATTGTCAACAGGCCGATAGTGTTTGTTTCGGCGGTTTACCTGACCATGAATGATCAATGTGGCCTCATCATTAAACAAGATACATGATACATCTGGAGTGTCCAGTCTTAATGCCCACGCACAGAAGTTAACACTATTCCCTAATCGTTTCCATGCAGCTCTTGATGGAGACAATGCCACAGAGCTGGAACCTAAGTGGATGGAGAATGCATCCGCACTGGTAAATCCCATAGTCCACACGCGACCTACTAACTGTACTGTCACACACTGAGTAGCAAGTCGCAGTGCACTCAAGGAACAGAAAAGCATACTATAAGCAAGTAAAACAACATCGTACCTAGCAGCTACGCACGTTGAATGGCAAAAACAAGTGCCGTTGTGGAAACTTTTCAAAGAGCGATGTATCGTACACGACTCGCTCTAGAATCCTGGAAGAAACGTCAGTAACATTCTAATTTCCCTACTTTTAGTCTGTTAATGTCCATAGAAACTGTCCTATTTAAAAATGTATGTTTGCACAAAAAATACACAGTCTAAGTATTATTGCTATCCTCTTATTGACTAACAGTACGAGTTCTTGACTGCCAAACCATTCTGTGAAAACCCCACATCTATAGCACGTTGCATTCTGCAATATTTGCGGAGCAAGTTTTAGGTGACTCACGCCGTGTAGTACTCGGTGGGGTTATCGCGCTCTGCCTCGGAAACCAACGGCAGAGCCCCAACCTGCAGCGCAACTGCTACGGTCGCAGGTTCGAATCCTGCCTCGGGCATGGATGTGTGTGATGTCCTTAGGTTAGTTAGGTTTAAGTAGTTCTAAGTTCTAGGGGACTGATGACCATAGATGTTAAGTCCCATAGTGCTCAGAGCCATTTGAACCATTTGAACCCAACCTGCAGCTTCCAAACGCTAATAATCGCGGGAGCTCTGCTTTGTGCTGTCCAGTGACCTTGGCCGGCCACCTTCAACGTTAAGAAAGGTTACGCTGACATATGAACCTTGTCGCAGAGCTCGCCCTTTATACAAACAGTGGTTTTGCTCGTCAGCTCACAAAGCGGGCATCATCGTTTAGAGGTCAGTAGTGGCAAAATGCATAGCTGTAAGATCATTGCAGTGATAACCGCATAATGGTGACGGGTTGGAATGCGGGATTCACTGAAAACAAATTAAACTTGAATGGCTTTTCAGGATTGCGTAAACAACGCTGTGTATACGACATAAAACGCGAAAAACAGAGCATACTTCCCGGACAAATGTTAACATCACAAGAGAAGGATGAACATTACGTGAATGTGCGAATACATATGCAGCCTCGCGAGTAATGGACACTAGGTTTGATATTCACAAAAGAATCAGAAGAATGTGAACTTGGAAAGTTCAAAATGGTTCAAATGGCTCTAAGCACTAAGAGACTTAACATCTGAGGTCATCAGTCCCCTATACTTAGAACTACTTAAACCTAACTAACCTAGGGACATCACACACATCCGTACCCGAGGCAGGATTCGAACCTGCGACCGTAGCATCAGCGCGGTTCCGGACTGATGCGCCTAGAACCGCTCGGCCACAACGGCCGACCACGTGGAAAGTCACAGAAAATGTTGTGACTACTACGCTACCACGAGAGAATAAATGTATCACTTCTAGGGAAAAAAGTATCTGGAGCTTTCAACAAATTATGGACAGGATTCACATCTGGGGACGTTGTTGACCGCTATATTGGTATGGTGTAATGCTTCACCTATGATCGAAACATATGTGGAGAGACATTAAGGTCTTGGAGAACTCCATTTTCTGGCAAGTCTCCTAACGTAAAAGTCCAAGTTATCGTTGACTAATGGTTACGCAAGTGGAAGTCCTGTACATCGGCCTATGACCGTAAGGAATAGTACGGTATAAGCAAGACAACAGTTTAATGCCCAGCAAACGACCCGATCAGCAGGGGGGTGGATCATTAGGTCGTGGTTGACAGGAACAGGAAACGAAATCGGCCGTCTCTTTTTCAAATCATCCTGCATTTGCCTTGATTTAGTGAAACCACCGAAAACGTATATCTGGATAAACTGAGATTTGAGCCCAGCCTATCCCAATACGATAGCAGTGGCTCACTCGGTACCCTTCAGACGCTGCAGCTCAAACAAACAGCCCTTCTCAGCTTTCGTATTGGGCTATTGACTGGTATTGGATGGATGATCGAGTGCCAGCAGCTCCTCATAGATCATTACACGCCATGAATTACGATGTAGTGGCTACTGAAACTGCACTGTAAGAGGACTGTGCTCAATTTATTAAACTGTGAGAAGCGTGAAGCAACATTTTCAATGTACTGCTTTAGATCTTCCGGTGTATGAGGATTATTTCCGTGCGCCTGGTCCTTAAATACGCCCCACAGGTGAAAACCTCAAGCGGGTACATCACCCAGCGATCGAGGTGGCCAGGAGACTGCGATGTCTCCGCTGACTCTCCTCTTCCCACCGAATACGTCGTGCACTCGTGTCAAGGTTGTCAAGGCCGTGCGTGCTATTGCTCCGGCTTTCTGTAAACGCCTTACAGTCGTTCATCCTCTGTGAGTTAATAGGCATATAGATAGTACAGCTTCTGGACACACCGGTTAACGTTAACAGTTCGATGAAACAATCGTGTTACGATACTGACACTAGACATTGCGCACTAATCGCCAATCACGAGATTACGCAACGGTTATTTAAAGTACTGATGGAGATTTCCTGACACATAACGACGCTTATTCTGGGCTTTCAAATAATCTGACAGGTTCAAAGAAAAGAAGTTATAAACTGAGGATCCAAAGGTCTTTATTTCACTTCACTCTGAAACAACCGGCAGAATTCAACACATGAAAGTTCATCTGGGCGCTTTAACTAATGTGTAACAGTAAATTTGTAAACGTACAGATACACGTCATTTTCGATAATGTTCCGACACGACTCACTCTAACTCCCACATGCACGGATGAACGGCGGTGAGGTTTTGTTGGACTTTGTTCCAGGCTTTCCTCGATCCGAAGAATATTTTCTGGTGTTCGATCTCTCTTCGGATAGTCAAGGTTTTTGTTCGCTACAGAGGCCGTTTTGCAACCTTTTGCCACAAAGTTTTGCATTACAGACCTCGCTAGAGGTTTTGCCAAAATACACTTATGACCTAAACTTAAGAACGCAACTAACTTTCGCGTGATGCGTCACTGGTTAGCTCAAATGGTTCAAATGGCTCTGAGCACTATGGGACTTAACATCTGAGGCCATCAGTCCCCTAGACGTAGAAACTACTTAAACTTAACTAACCTAAGGCATCACACACATCCATGTCCGAGGTAGGATTTGAACCTGCGACTGTAGCGGTCGTGCGGTTCCAGACTGGAGCGCCTATAACCGCTCGGCTACTGCGGCCGGCCACTAACATAGCTCGTCGAAAGACTGCGTTTTATAGGCTTATAGGCATTAGGCAGCATACTTAGAAAATGTAACAGATTGGCTAAAGAGACTGCCTAAACTACGCTTGTCCGTCCTCTTTTAGAATATTGCTGCGCGGTGTTGGGTCTTTACCCGATAGGACTGACGGAGTACATCGATAAAGTTCAAAGGAGGACAGCACGTTTCGTGTTATCGCTAAATAGGGGAGAGACTGTCACTGAAATGATACAGGATTTGGGGTGCACATCAATAAAAGCGTTTTTAGTTGCGGCGGAATCTTCTCATGAAATTTCAGCTACCAACTTTCTCCTCCGAATGCGAAAATTTTTGTTGACGCCGACCTACACAGGGAGAAACGATCATCAAATAAAATAAGGGGAATCAGAGTTCGGACGAAAAGAGATTGGTGTTTTTTTCTGCGCGCTGTAGGAGATTGGAATAATACGAAATTATTGTGAAGGTGGTTAGATGCACCCTCAGCCAGACACTTAAATCTGATTTGCAGATATCAATACAGATGTAGATGGACCATACATAGAATGAACTGCTACAGTACAGTACAGAAAGTAACAGAAAGAAACGCGCAATGTGATGAACAGAAATTACTCCTTTACTCAAAGACAATAATTACGCTGAAATCACTGCAATTCATGATGGTGGGAAATGGTCATTACTGGAATGTGTGATCACCACGGACAGCAATGCAAGCACTGCAATGTGCTTCCAAGCTGGCCCCAAGGTTGCTAAGGAGTTCCTGTGGCAGGCCGTTCCGTGCCTCCAGAAGCGCGGCTCACAACTGGTGGGTGGTCGCTGGTGCATGTGGACGTGCTGCAGCACCTCTTCTCAAAGCATCCCACACGTGCTCAATGGGGTTAAAGCTGGGGGATGCGTACGCCAGTCTAATCACCAAATATCCTCCAGTTCCAAGAACTACTCCACCTGCGCTGTGTGATGCAGTCGCGCTTTGTCATCTACACTCATGCTCATAAATTAAGGATAATGCTGATACATGGTGAAACAACGCTCTGGTGGGCGGTTTGCGGGTTTAAATCACCTCGGGGTATGACCATGTGGTGCATTGACCTGCGGTCGTCGCACGGTGGCGCCGGCAGCAGTCCACATACGCAGAGGTGAGTTGGTGGGTGTCAGAGTACGGTGCAGCGAGTAAGTGTGCAGACGTTTTCAGACCTGCTAATGGTGACTGTGTGTTGAAAATGTCTCAAAGAACACATATTGATGACGTTATAAGGGGTAGAATACTAGGGCGACTGGAGGCTGGTCAAACACAGCAGGTCGTAGCACGGGCCCTCCGTGTACCACAAAGTGTGATCTCAAGATTATGGCAACGATTCCAGCAGACAGGAAACGTGTCCAGGCGCTACAGTACGAGAAGTCCACAGTGTACAACACCATCAGAAGACCGATATCTCACCATCAGTACCCGCAGACGGCCACGGTGTACTGAGGTAGCCTTGCTCGAGACCTTACCACAGCCACTGGAACAGTTGTCTCCAGACACACAGTCTACAGACGACTGAACAGACATGGGTTATTCTCCCGGAGACCTGCAAGGTACATTACACTGACCGCTGGTCACAGGAGAGCCCGTAAAGCCTGACGTCTAGAACACAGTACGTGGTCATTGGAACAGTGGTCCCAGGTTATGTTCACAGACGAGTCCAGGTATAGCTTGAACTGATTCTCGCCGGGTTTCATCTGGCGTGAACCAGGAACCAGATACCCACCCCCTAATGTCCTTGAAAGGGACCTGTATGGAGGTCGTGTTTTGATGGTGTGGGGTGGGATTATGTTTGGTGCACGTACACCCCTGCATGTCTTTGACAGAGGAACTGTAACAGGTCAGGTGCACCAGGCCGTCATTTTGCACCAGTATGTCCGCCTTTTCAGGGGTGCAGTGGGTCCCACCGTCCTGATGGATGATAACGCACGGCCCCACCGAGCTGCCACCGTGGAGGAGTACCTTGGAACAGAAGATATCAGGCGAATGGAGTGGCCTGCCTGTTCTCCAGACCTAAACCGTATCGAGCACGTCTGGGATGCTCTCGGTTGACGTATTACTGCACGTCTTCAAACCCCTAGGACACTTCAGGAGCTCCGATAAGCACTGGTGCAAGAATTGGAGGCTATACCCCAGCAGCTGCTCGACCTGATCCAGAGCATGCCAGTCCGTTGTGCGGCCTGTGTACGTGTGCATGGTGATCATATCGCACACTGATGTCGGGGGACATGAGCAGGAAACATTGGTGGTTTGTAGCACGTGTTTCGGGATGGTTTTCTCAACTTATCACCGATACCGTGGACTTACAGATCTGTGTCATGTGTGTTCCCTATGCGACTATGCTATTAGCGCCAGTTTTGTGTAGTACCACGTTGTGTGGTACCACATTCTGTAAATATCCTTAATTTATGAGCATGAGTGTATAAAAATGAAATCAGAGCGGAATGCACCCCTGAAAAGACGAACATCGGGCAGGACTACAGTGTCACAATAACGCTAACCGTTGAGAGCACCATGTCCAAAAATTTGGAGGTTAGTATGCCTATGCTACTTTATGCCTACCCATAACACCTGGGCCACCAAAACGATGTTTGACAATTTGCTTGGGTGCATTACGCGTTCCCGCCACTCGGCGTATGAGGGTACATCCAGAATCACTACTGGTGTGGCTGAATCTGCTCTCATTCTAGACAAGTAGGCGACCCTACTCCTTGTTGGTCCAGCCCCTCTGTTCTTGGCACAATTGGAAACGGTGCTGCTGATATACGGATGTCAACGGAACACAACGTGTTGTTCATGGGGCGCAGAGACCACCACCGCACCGCAGTCGCCGTGCCACGATGGGGCATGCGATTGCATGCCTTGTAGAACTGTTAAACCTGGTTGCAATTTAATGTGTGTGAATTCCTAAGGAACCAAACTGCTAAGGTCAACGGTCCCTAGCCGGCCGTTGTGCCCGAGCGGTTCTAGTCGCTTCCATACGGAACCGCGCTGCTACTACGGTCGCAGGTTCGAATCCTGCCTTGGGCATGGATGTGTGTGTTGTCCTTAGTTTAGGTTTAAGTAGTTCTAAGTCTTGGGGACTGATGACCTCAGTTGTTAAGCCCTGTAGTGGTCAGAGCCATTTTCTTCAACCGTACCTAGACTTACTCACTACTTAAACTAACTTATGCTAAGAACAAAACACACACACACACACACACACATGCCCGAGGGACTAGAACCTCCGGCAGGAGGGGCCGCGCAGTCCGTAACAGGATTCCTCAAACCGCGCGTTCACTCCGCGTGGCTGATTGCAATTGCGTCCGCTGCTTGACGTGGGTTGCTTCTTGCCTGTTGACAATGCAGCGGTTACCTACTGCTCTAGTTGACTGTGGTCGACCACCTCCTTTTCTACCGGCGCTATACTGACGCTAACCTCACGCCGTGTGACGTCCAGCATTCTGTGTACGGTTAGGAGACCTGTGACAACATGCTTCCGTACTTCCACTAACTTCCTCAGCGTTGTTAATATGTTACGTTGCTTTGTCTCCTCACTAAGTTTTGCAGAGCTGTGTTCTTCCAGCTAAACTCCTGCGGAAACAGTTCCGTACGCATTTTCGACGAATTGTGCTTCCCATAACACCCGACAATGAACACACACTGCTTTATCGTGAGCACAATTTCGTGTCGCATTCAGCTGGTCAATAAACACGTCTGTTCCGCTCACTCACTCAATCGTAGTGACACAGTGAAGCACTCGGGAGGAGCATGCGAGATATGTCCACGCGCAGACATGGATTGGTGCATCAGTATCACGGTTTCCAGTATTTTATGTGATCACCAGTTCTCCTGTTCATCAACAAGGGTCAGTTCCGCGTTGACCTTATAATTATTTTCCGGGCCAGTTTTATTCTTATCACCTCGTACATGTAAGGCGCCATTTTAACTCAATTTGTGAATGCAAGGGAAAGATCAGCAAGGCTCGGGGTAGTGGGAAATATCTCACGTCATGTAATATAATGGAATTTGCTGGGTAGAGTTGTAGAGGGCTTGCTAGACGTTTTGCACGTGCTGTTGCCTTGGCCAGCTGCAGAGTGGGCTGCCACGTGGCAGAAGACGTCCGCCCTCCCCCGCCTGCCGTGACCCAGTTCTTCCCTAGCGGCGCTGCCCGTTCTGAGGCTGTGTCGTACCGGCTACACTACGGGGTGGGCTGGGCTGATTACAAGAGAACAACCAGCAGCAACAGGAGCAGCAGCAGCTGCCGCCGCTCCTGCGCCTCGTAAAAACCCGCCAGGCGTAAACCGAGACGGCAGCCGGAGATGGGCCGGCAGCGAGACAATACCGCCAGTCGTAAACATTCCTCTCCCACCAGCGCCTGTCTCATTGCAGCTATATTCCGCTCTCTGTGATCGTTTCCAAACTTCCTGCAGGCACCTGGTAACTCGTAAACTGTCAAGCCTTAAAACTGCAACGCCAGGAAGAATGACAGGTAACAACATTTTCCATTTTGTGAGTATACACTATACAGGAAGAACAGGAAGAATATGTGATTAAATTTGTAGATGATTTTGGGATACACAATGTGCGAAATTTCGTACGCAGTACTGGCATTTCTGACTATACAGCATGGTGAACTGCCATGCCGAGGGACCTGGATTTGAGTCCCGGTATTGACAGGCGAGGTCAGTTGAGGAGCTACTCGTCCGATTAATAGCGGTTCCAAAGTCAAGAAACCCGTCAACGATTGGGAGAGCGGTATGATGACCGCGTGCCCCTCCATACCGCATCCGATGACGTCACTAGCAGAAGGTGAAACGGCGATTGGTAGGGCGAGGGCCAGAACGCGGAACTTGACTGCCTTCACCTTTACTGCCTCTAACCCGGCTGGCCATCGAGTCGAACTCAGATTGCATGACTGGTTGTTGTTGTTATTGTTGTGGTCTTAAGTCCATAGCCTGGTTTGATGCTATCCATGCTCGCAAGACGGGTACCGGTATATAATTGACACATGTTGTTGGGGCCATCTAATGGTTCAAATGGCTCTGAGCACTATGGGACTCAACATCTGAGGTCATCAGTCCCCTAGAATTTAGAACTACTTAAACCTAACTAACCTAAGGACACCACACATATCCATGCCCGAGGCAGGATTCGAACCTGCGACCGTAGCGGTCGCGCGGTTCCAGACTGAAACGCCTAGAACCACTCGGTCACCCGGGCCGGCGGTAAAGGTTCCTGGCGGGATAAAGGGAGTCATTCATTGTTAGGATTATCTTCAAGAAAGCTGGCCCAATTCTATTTTCGTGCTTTGTCTCCTAAAATAACGTTCTACAAACTCAACCAGCTGGCAATGACTACAATTAGGGGTGTCTTGGATCTTAATTTTATCGGCTCTTTCCGCAGTTGGGATGCTCCCATTGATGATGTCGTACCAAGTGGTGTTTACTCCTATGTGTAGGAATGGGGTTTAAGACCTTGTTACAAATATTTTTCCAATTATTTTCTTGGATACTTCATCTCGACGCAGTTTTGCGAACACTGTACTGTTAGTGATTCGCAGATTTTCGTGAATTTCTTCGGGTCAAGATGTACATAAGTAAGTTCTATGACCTATCTGCGTGCGTAGTCTTGCTCCGCATCTATACGGCCGACACTGCAAGGCGCTGCACTGTCCGCAGGTCTGAAAGTTTTGAAATAGGTGTCGCGTTATTGTCGCGTTATCCTCGGCTTGTTTGTTTGCATTATTTTTTAGACCCGGTTTAGCAAGATGGCTTTACTGACAATGAGACTGGACTTGTTTGATGCCCAGACTCTTCCTCTTGATGCCCAGGCTTTCCTCTTCAGCGTTGCCGTGTTTAAGGACACCACCACCACCAGCAAGCGACCGCCAATATTTTGTGCGCTACGCCCGATGGTATCGGTATTATAGCAGCTATATGGTTGATTTTGCTTAACAGATAAGATTTCATAAATAGAACTTTTTTTTAGATGGTCTAAACCCTGAATGTCGGTCTCCCGTAGCATGCCACGATTGCGGTATAGCTTCTTTAACCACTTGAGTGTAACCACTTTCACGTGAATTTGGCATTAAATATTTTCGTAACTGAAATCGTGCTGCCGTTGCCTTGAGCTAGGACGTGTCTGCTGCCGTATAGGCTCAGATGCATTTCTTTAGATTTTTGAAGATTAAGCTTTGCACCAGAGTAATTGGTACGTATTGAAGCCGACTGAGCCACGATAACGTTAACAACTGTTAACACCAATATACCATTTACAAGCCTTATTTTTAGGTTCTCTTCGTAAAAATGGCAGGTTATCATTTTCTACAAAAGAAAAGACAGCAATACCTTCCAAAATCGCAATGAATATACTAACTGAAGATACAATGAGCTGCTCCTCTAAATCGTCTGCTAGAATGGCTAGCGTCGTTTAGCGCCTCGAACGATCGTAAAAGCCAGTACACGACTTTTGTCCTCTTTGGGAACGCCCATTAATTACGTGAGCTCAAAGTGGAGGGAGGGTGGGGGGAGGAGGGATTGACGGGTGGAAGGGATCCGGTAAAATCTCACTAAATCTCAATCTCATTAAATCCCGAACATAGACACCATTCTTTACGGCCCCTCTGAACTGAACGGAACGCTTTACACGTGTGCATGCCCACGATTTCCCGATCTGAAAGAAGTGTCAGATTTCATTCAGGTAGCTCCCTGCAGCACAGGTCGAAATCACTGCATGTCAGCCAGTCAGTAAGTCAGTCGTGATATTTTGCAATGCATATAAAGCCGATGTTATTGTGTTCAGCATGAATTTGTATCAAAACTTCTACAATGCATATGTTAGGCGGCATACGGACAAGTCGAAACACACGTGGTAGCAATAAGTGAATCGTTTGTTGAAGTTTACCGACAAGAATTCTCTTAATGATCAGATACGTCAAGAGACTGAAAAGCTGAGTAATCATACGGTTCATAGAAGGTAAAAACAATGTCTTTTATCTACATAGTAACTGAAGGTTCAATGACATTTAATGTACGAGAGTTGGAACGTAAATAGTGGCAACTATTTATTCAAAACCGATACAAAAGAGTTACATGTTTGTGCCTGTTACTGTCCTTGAAAGTAGTCATCCACGTTGTATAAGATCCGTTGCCAGCAATGTGGAAGGCGTAGTATACCGTTAGCGGAGCCTGTTCCGTTGATGGTGCGAATGGAGCAGTCTACTACCTGTCGAATCTCTGGCATAGTTCTGAAGTGAATGCCACGAAGTGGTTCCTTCATCTTCGGAATCAAATCAAAGTCACAAAGACTTAAGTCCGGGGAGTATGGTGGATGGTACAGTACTTCCCAGTCCTATCGACCGAACAGAGCAGCCACAGCTTGCGCTGTATGCGCTCGCGCATTGTCGGGCAAAATGATGGGTGGGTTGCGCAGAAGGTGTCGCCGCTTCTTTCGCAAAGCTCGTCGCAGGCGATGCTCCAAAAACGAACAGTAATACTACTTAAGTCCTTGTGACTTTGATTTGATTCCGAAGATGAAGGAACCACTTCGAGGCATTCGCTTCAGAACTGTTCCAGAGATTCGACAGGCAGTAGACCGCTCCATTCGCACAGTCAACAGAACAGGCTCTGTTACCGGCATACTACGCCTTCCACATCGCTGGCAACGGGTTCTACACAACGCGGGTGACTACTTTGAAGGACAGTAACAGGTGCAAACATGTAACTCTTTTGTCTAGGTGAATAAATAGTTGCCACTATTTAAGTTCCAACCCTCGTACATAATGTATCAATAGCAGGTCAATTGTTTAGGGATCCGTGAAAACGGTTAATACTATTTTCGTTTATCGTATCTGTCTCTGTCTGTTTGAATACTACTGACGATTGGCATGTTTAAAATAGTGTTTTTAATTGCGCGATAAAAACATTTTTAATACTTTCTAAGTAAATTCTGTTTTTATGAAAGTCTCTTGATCAATGTTAAAAACAAATAAAAAATTACTTTTTGAAGCGTTTTTACCCGACTACGGGGAGTAAACTTCACGTGAGGCGGAGGGGCGTCCAACCACATCTCATCGACGGGGAGGGGGATCCAAATTTAAAAAAAAAAAATCTCGCTTAATTAATGGGCGTCCCCTTCGATGAGCATGTACACCTTAACAATGACGTCATTTTATTCTGAAGCTGTGTGAACTGAATGTTACCCGTTCCTTCGCGAGGTGGGTAGGTAGCGGGTGCCGGTGCGGTGCGTGAGCCCAGATCGCACACACACACACACACACACACACACACACACACACACTAGCGCGCGCGCCCGTCACGCAGTGGCACGCGCAGGGTATGTGTACGCCCACCCCTCCCCCACCTCCCACCCTCGGCCATGCGTGACAGCTGGCGGCCCTTCCGCTTCCTCGTTCACGCGTGCGCCGTCCGCGGCTGGCATGCTAAAGCAGACCTACCGGCTCCGCAGGAGCAACAAATGGCTGTCACGAAAGTGCCGCCACTCTAAACGACGAGCGGTGTACCGTATTCCGGCGAAGAATCGAACAAAGACGCATACGTTACTCATGAGAACATCGGCCATTCACGTTTACGATTTTTCCAATAATGTGTATTTCGTACTACAGCTAGTTTGCATGTGCCCCGAGCAACACTAGACTCGCTTTCGGGGTTAACGGGTATAAAGCGCTGGTATTTCCGTTCTCATGTTGGTCTCCCTCAGTTTTCTAAAGCCCAGCAGGCAACAGCAGTAGTGATTCCTACACCGAAAGTACGTCTGACTGCTTCCTCCTTATAATCCATTACGTGTGAAACTGAGGAAAGCATAAACCAGGATTTTTCGACTAGAACTGGACCCTGATTCCCCTCATAGACGAAAAAGCTGCACAAATATTCAATCACATCTTGGTAAGTGGCGCAAAGATTGGTCACTCACTTTAAATAACTAAAAAATGTGAACTTAAAAAACGAAACCGCTTAGTATTCTATGACTACAATATCAAATAGTAACAGCTGGAATGCCTGGTTGTAACAATTTGTAGGAATATGAAACGGAGTGATCCCTTGGTCCCAGTTGTAAGTAAAGCAGGTGGCAGACTGAGGTTCATTGCTAGAATACTAGGGAAACGCAGTCAGTCTGCAAAGGAGACTGTATGCAGAACACTCGTGTGATCCATCCTAGAATGCTGCTCAAGTCTGTGGGACCGTACCAAATAACAAACAGCCGATATTAAACGGATACAAAGAAGGGCAGCAGAAATGGTCAAAGCTTGTTTGACCCATGGGAGAGTGCCACGGAGATACTGAAAGAAGTGAACATTCAAAGGAATAGAAAGTTTCTAGAACTATCTTCGTGTGATGAATGTAGAAATATACTGCAAACCCTTACGTATCGCTCCCACATGGATCGTGAAGACAAGTTTAAACCAACTACAGCGCGCAGAGGCGTTTAAGCAATCATTCTTCCGCCGGCCCATAAATAAATGGAACAGGAAACAGCCATAATAACTGGTAAAATGGAACGCATCGTCTGCCATACACTTAACAGTGGTTTCAAGAGTATAGATGTAGATGTAGTTGGAGACGATACTGTATCTTAAACCGGGGACCTCTGCTGTTAAATGGTGGGAACAGCTCTGTGGGCGCTGTTCACCTGCTGAGAGTAGTCGCATAAGAAGGCCTTGTGTGTCAATGATAAAGATTTCATATTTTTTGCAGTAACAAGACCTGTCGTCCCCTCCCACTGTACTGGGACCTAACGCGTTTTCTGCATAGTCATCGTCATGGCAATGATCGTAGCCACCATATACACCGCTGTAATTCGGATGAACTTGTTGGAATTAGTGTCACATACCATATAGCACAACGATTGCTGAATGATTGCATGGTTCCTCTTGTTTATTCACCATGATGACGCAAATGTCGTATAATCAAAATACAGTTAGAAAATTCCGATATAAATGTATGGAACACGTCAGTGAGAGCAAGCAGACAAAAATCATCTCTAGTTTAGAGACACTTTAGTTGTTCCCAGCACCATCAGTAACAGCAGTATCTGTCTAGGTAGCAAAGTGAAATAAGGGCTTAGTAATTTAGCAACTCCCGAATAAGGGCTTAGTAGCTCAGCAACTTCAATTAACGACTGAAATACGAGCAAAATCTTTGTGATCTAAATAATTAGAGTCATATTTATTTGTCTTAGGGCAATTTGTCAACTTAGTTTATTCTCACCTAGTTCTGCTTTACTTTTTTTGTTTGTTTGGGTTGTAAGATTAATCTAATATGGTTCGTGATTTCGTTTTCGCTACATTAACTTTTATTTTTGTTGTTGTGCAGTTCAAAAAAGAAAATGGTTCAAGTGGCTCTGAGCACTATGGGAATTAACATCTGAGTCATCAGTCCCCCAGAACTTAGAACTACTTAAACCTAACTAACCTAAAGACAGCACACACATCCATGCCCGAGGCAGGATCCGAACCTGCGAACGTAGCGGTCACGCGGTTCCGGACTGAAGTGCCTAGAACCACTAGGCCACACCGGCCGGCTGTTGTGCGGTTCGGGTAGTAAGGGTAATTAACACAAATTCGTGCTTAGCCGAAATAAATAGTTCGTTCTTTAACTGCTGTAGCTGCGATGATTAAATATGACGTATCTGCATCACATGTTCCTGGATCTTCAAAATATTTCAGCAATAAAAACGGAAAGACTGGCATATTATCAAGGGAGAAGCGCAACACCAACACAACGTTTTAACAGATTGATTGCCGGACTCATTCGCTTTTATGTGTTCACAGCTGAGCAGTTTCGAACATCACTGATCATCTTTCCTTTGTGACAAGTCATGATCTGTCGATACAGAAGGTACTACATTTTTGGATTTGAAGCTGATCAGTGTTGTTCGCAACAGTTCAGCTGCGAACAGATAAAAGTGAATACTCCTGAAAATAATAGTGTTAAAGGTTACGAATCCTTTCATTGAAGACCGGTGATTTGTCACTTGAATAATTAACATAGTGTTGTAAGTGATGTCCACAACCATTTAGAAAATGCTGCCTAGTCTTTCCGTTTCCGCTCTATTATGCCGTACACAGAAACCCGAATATGAGAATCAGACTGGCACAGTTCACACAATATGCCTACAGACATAGCAAATAACTTTTACTTGTACCCGTATGCGTGCATTAAGGGAGCATTAGATCTTAGTGTGTTATGGAGAGGATAATACGAGAGGTATGGCACAGTCAGCAAACGTGAAACTACAGACAAATGTAGTACTAATAGTGGAAAATGCAGGTTTTATGGCCGACACCGCACTCTCAAACGACCGTCACGGACGTCAAAGCAGGATATAATGAAGTGAGAACGTCATGGAATAGCGATATGCACATATACAGGTGGCAGTAGTGTCAAAAAAAATGGCTCTGTGTGTGAAATCTTATGGGAAATAACTGCTAATATCATCAGTCCCGAAGATTACACACTACTTAATCTAAATTATCCTAAGGACAAACACACACACCCATGCACGAGGGAGGTTCAAATAGTTCACATGGCTCTGAGCACTATGGGACTTAACTTCTGTGGTCATCCGTCCCCTAGAACTTAGAACTACTTAAACCTAACTATCCTAAGGACATCACACACATCCATGCCCGAGGCAGGATTCGAACCTGCGACCGTAGCAGTCCCGCGGTTCCGGACTGGGCAGTAGTGTCGCCTACCAAGGAATAAAAGGACAGGACATTGGCGGAGCTGTCATTTGTACTTCAGGTGATTCATGTGAAAATGTTTCCGACGTCATTATGACTGCATCATGAGAATTAGCATATGTTCAACGCGGAATGGTAGTTGTTGCTAGAGTCATTGGACATTCCATTTCGGAAATCGTTAGGAAATTCAATATTCCGAGATTCCGAGAGTCAAGAGTGTGTCGAGAATGCCAAATTTCTAGTATTACCTCTCATCATGAACAACGCGGTGGCCGACAGCCTTCACTCAACGACTGAGGGCAGCGGCGTTTGCGTAGAGTTGTCAATGTTAACAGACAAGCAACACTGCATGAAATAATCGCAGAAATCAATGTGGGACGTACGACGAGCGTAGCCGTTAGGACAGTGCGGCGAAATCTGGCGTTAATGGGCTATGGTAACAGATGACCGCCGCGAGTGCCTATGCTAACATGATATCGCCTGCAGCACCTCTTCTGGGCTCATGGCCAAATCGGTTGGACCCTAACGACTGGAAAACCGTGGCCTGGTCAGATGAGACGCAATTTCAGTTGGTAAGAACTCATGGCAGCTTTCGAGAGTGTTGCAGACCCCGTGAAGCCATGGACCTCAGTTGTCAACAAGGTACTGTGCAAACTAGTGGTGGCTCCGTAATGGTGTGAGATGTGTTTACACGGAATGGACTGGGTCCTCTGGTCAAATGGAAGCTATCATTGGCTGGAAATGGTTATGTTCGGCTACTTGGAGACCATCTGCAGCCATTCAAGGACTTCCCAGACAACGATGGAATTTTTATGGATGACAATGCGCCATGCCATCGGACCACAGCTGTCCGCTATTGGTATGAAGAGCATTCTAGTCAGATGCAGCGAATGATTTGGCCATTCAAATCATCCGACATGAATCCAATAGAAAATTTATGGGATATCGAGAGATCACTTCGTTAACAAAATCGTACAATGGCAACACTTTCGCAATTATGGACTGCTACGGGGGTTGCATGGCTCAATATCTCTGCGGGGGGAGCTACAACGACTTGTTCAGTTCATGCCATGTCGGACTGCTGCACTACACCGGGCAAAAGGTAGACCGACACGATATTAAGAGGTATCCCATGACTTTCATCATCTGAGTGCACACTCTTATGAGCAACCTGGCCCCATTCGTGTTTGCAAATACAACTTTCATTATAGCGTCGAATTGTGAGAGGAGGTCTTAATTGCCACCGGTTTCCTGCAAACTGTTCCTGAAGGTCCTACATGACATTCTGGATGTGACACTGGCTTCACTGACTTGCGTTCACTGTGTTATCGACTATGGCTGGTGTCAGATGCAGTATTCCGTGTGTGAAAGTGGACGACTATCGCGAACTCGTTACACCGAGGCAGCTCCTTTTTTATTTAGCTGTTATTTAAATTCCAGTCTAGGGAAGGGTGGGAGGGATGGCAGAAACCATGTTGCCTGTCTTCAGCCTTTGATTAAAATAACTGAAGCACTGAGAACCATAAGGGCCCGAAGCACAGAAACAAAGTTTTGAGAGAAACAGTTGTTTGTGGACACCAAATCTATAGACAAACCACCAGTCTCAAAGGTGTGAACTGTTTTTCAACCAATTAACATCCCGTACTTGCTATGAAAAAATAATGTACCCACTTTATTTTATGAAATATTAATTAATGTTAAGTTACAAAATTTCCACATACAGGCTAGTGACTACAGTGTCTTTTAGTAGCTGTAAAGATTGCAATTAATGTGAAACTAGAATCAGAACATAAAGACCAGATACTAAATGCAGCGCACAAACAGTTACGGCTTATTACAATCCTTCATGGTCCTCGTTATCACAATTTTCAGATGAAACCACTGATAGACTTCCGATTATGAAATATTACTACCATGTACATGATGTAGACACTAAATTATGTTGTTAACCCTAGAAAACTATTGAGCAGCGCAGAGCAACAAAATTATGCTTTGTGCTTTTGGCCCATATGGAAATGCATATCCGAGAAATCCGTGAGACAGCTTTTCGTGAATTTTCGTGTATACAGTGTGGGGCTACTAAAGCTGGTTCACCCTAAGATCAGCAGTTGTCAGAAGCATGCGAACATCTTACAGTCTCAAGATCGATGACGGTGTGCTTTAGGTCCTTGTGGTTATCAGCGCGTTATATGATTTAGCATACATTTATAAGACTAAAAACAATGTTCTTAGTCTTTATGATACGGTGATAGGCGTGATCCTGAGGCCTGAAAGGATGCTGGAGTTGCTGGCTCCTGGTAACGTTTCATAGGTGAGACATTTGTGTGCAGAGGTGATTGGAGAAGATATGAGTAGTGATGTTGGATGAATACTCGGAAAGGTCAAGAAACTGTAGTGATACGTCGTACAATAACATGTTACTCGGTAATCTAGCCAGATTTATGTTACATGCTAAGATGCGTTAATAATTTGCTTATGTTTGCTAATGATTGTGGTAGTAGTAGAAGCAATTTAATTCTGAAAGTACTGTAAAGCATTTCGTGTATGTTCCTTGTTGTATGAACGGTGCAGAAATCGAGTGGGAGCCGACACCGGTTCAACGCACCGCTCTACCATTTTTCGTCGGCGGATGAAATCTTCAGTGGGTCGACAGCCGTGTATCGCGAAAATAAGTCAGATGCTGCACTCCATTACTACGTCTGTTATTTTAACACTAATAAAAACAAATGAGGAATGTAAATGTTATGAATAAAGTTCAGCTTTTTTGTCTATGGTCGGATATAGATGTATGTTAATGGATTTAAAAATTTTTTCATAGCATATATTATGCGCTGTGATATATTTTGTACATAAATAAACCAGCGTGAAGACATTATGTCAAGAAAAGTATTTACAGTGTTGGAATTTCTGAAAGCAGCAAGCGTTCGGGAACTTTATATTTTTGTAGGCTATCCTTAATATTTAAATGAAAACTATTTTGAAAAGAAAAGTGATCGAAATAGTGAATTTTGTGGGAAAGACAAATCTAGAATGATCTGTGGTTCCGTTTTACTTTGACTAAATAAATTTTAGAGTGGTTATTTAATATCTTAGGGAAGGATGGCTGCATTAAATGATCTGAGTCTGAAAAGCAGACCAACACTCTCTGTTAGTATCGAAAGTGCTCAGAGTTAAAAATCAAATCTTTGGTTAGTGGAGGAAGGCAGTCATCAATCCAAAGATTGCTTTGAACGCCACGGTGCTTTACCAAGCATTGTCCTGTTGGAGGTGGTACGTTGTTGCCTTCCTCCTTCCTTTGAACTGACTGACCCAACCAGTTGTATGGGGACCTACGGTTAACGTGGATTCCGAACTACGGTGTAATTCGCCATTTCTCACACCAACAAACGCTGCCAAAGGTGTAAGAAGTGATAAGTGACAGTAAAAAATCCTAGGATTGACCGGGAATCGAACCCGAGACCTTTTGATTTGTGGCCTGACTCTTTACCTTTTTTTTGTTCTCATTTTGTCCATTATTGTTCGTTGTATTTGTTTGGGGCGGACGTCCCATGATTCTTGTTCAAGTTTATCGTTGATCCATTAACTCAGTTTTTTTATTACAGAGGGCAGCAATCCCTCTGGCCGAACACGTTGAGCTACCGTGCCGCCACCTTTGACCCTCTAACCCATATGTGTACATTACAATAAAAAAAAAATTGAGGAGTATTTATGCACATGAAGAGAGTATCGCTAGTCGCAGTGCGACAGTTTTTTGTAATCTCTGATCACCATGGTTACGGAAAATCAGCTGCGTTGATATTACACAGAATTTTAATTTGGAGGAGGAGGAGGATATTAGTGTTTAACGTCCCGTCGACAACGAGGTCATTAGAGACGGAGCGCAAGCTCGGGTGAGGGAAGGATGGGGAAGGAAATCAGCCGTGCCCTTTCAAAGGAACCATCCCGGCATTTGCCTGAAGCGATTTAGGGAAATCACGGAAAACCTAAATCAGGATGGCCGGAGACGGGATTGAACCGTCGTCCTCCCGAATGCGAGTCCAGTGTGCTAAACACTGCGCCACCTCGCTCGGTTTTAAATTTGAATTTTGTTTGAATGCACATGAAACTTTCTGGCCACATTTAACTGAATTATCGATCAGAAAGAACCTACAGATTTGCGTCAACTTTGGATAAAAGAAAGTGATCTACGATCGGAAAAAAGGCGTAGCTGTTTTAATTGTGGAGTGACTAAATCGCAACAAGTCCGACTGAGGCACGGAGCAGGCCACTATCCTCAAGGATTTTATTCTATTTTGAGGAAGACTTAGGATTTGCAAGGAAATGTATGAGCTGGTACAGGAGAATAAAAGGATATCGAAAGTAAGACTGATTACCACAGTCGATTCGACAGTCATTTAGAATAACACCCGAGCTTCTCACAACGTCACAGTACAACCCAGCAGAAGTGCAATTAATTGGTTAATTGTACTTGTGGACGTGGTCGTGATTTCTCTGTAGTTTTTAGAAATGCAATAATAAATTCAAAAGAACAGACAGTTCTTTCAACTAGCAGAGGGAAAAGAAAAGCAGTTAATCGCTCAGTGTTTTCGTGGTATTTACGTGCTTCCCATTCCGTCCACTGCACAGCGTTCCGAATCATGACCTTTACTGCCCTCCTTTTTCGTGCTCCATGCAAATAGGGTGTTTCACCTTTTGAGGCATGATTTTTCCGTTTTTCCGCTGGCGCAGTTACCTTTAGAGCACTCCTCTTTGAGAGGAAGAATTCATTTGCCGGACTTTTGTAACTAGAATACACAGTACATAGATGCATTAGTGTGTATGCTACAGATGCGGCCAGATAAATTCCTCGATGTGTGTGTGTGTGTGTGTGTGTGTGTGTGTGTGTGTGTGTGTGCGTGTGTGTGCACGCGCGAGCATATGCGGTAGGTGTTTCGTTTTTGCTTCCACTGCTGTTTCTATCAGGTATCGTTGCACTGTCGAACGGGAATTGCAAATTCCACTGTGCGAATAACAGAGTGCCAGCTGCATTCGGCTGATAGCGGTACATGCACCGCGCGACTGAGGCAACGCTGCTCTTTTTCTCTGCGTTGCTCACTCATTCGCTGTGAAATTCGTTTTATAAAATTGCCGCCAGTGTCGTCGGCGTGCAGTACAAAACTGTACAACCATTCAAACAGCTTATTTGCAGTTGAAATGTTGGTAAACGCATTTCGAGCATCAGTATCAAAAGCTTCTGAAATTGGGCTTGTGAAACTATAGCGCCTTCATTACGGTATATTAATAATTTTTACTTATGGACCAATTAGGGATGGGTTCAGCTGGACGCTAATGCCGAATTGAGTTTATTAGTGGCCTTGTTACAAGAACTGATCCAGTTGGCTCCTGGAATGCTTAGAGAAAGTACAGCGAATTTAAATTAGGATAACCAATGCAGGTTCTGTAGCGCTATTTTAACTGGCCATTTGTCAGCGAATGGGTTTGACAGTTCCCGCTATGGCAGTTGTCGGCTCGCACTCATTTGCCGCTTCCGTTAACCAAGGAATTTAGTTCACCTGCTGGAAGCTTTTCCGGGTGCAATAATTTCGTCTGTTTTAAGCAGTAAACATAACTCTGTTCCTGAGTAAAATTCAGATCAGGAATCTGTCATGCTTTCAGATATTGTAAAGATATACAATATGCGAATTTCAAAATTTTTACACGATTTTTGTAGGACGTATAGATTTTAAACTTCATACTTGTTACGAGTTAAGTATTAACAAAATTGGAAAAAAGACTAATAAAAAAATGTATGCATACTTCATGCCAGGGCACTAGAGTTTTCGTGAAAACGTAGAGATAAAACCATAACAGGTGTTTCAATACATAATTTAATAATTAATGTTTTTAATACAATGATTACACAGATTAGAGTAATGGCTACAGAATAGATAAATCATAACTCTGGACTGTCGATGGTCGCTATATGTCCGATGGAGCACCTATGTAATAGCTTTGCGCCGTTTTTCATTTTCTTTTCGATGGTGCCATAGCTCTCGTATTCCCTCCGCACTGATCGTCGTAGGCTCTTTGGATTCCTTTCGACGCGAGCTTTCCTCCGACTTGTGTTTTCTACGGGGTAATCATAAACAGGCTGAAAACCTTGTAAAGGTGTTGCAGGGGGTGCTGTGCTGAAAAATAAGTGTTAAGAAAAAAAATCGATCCGTTGGGCCGTTTCCGATTTAAATTAACTTTGAAGTCAGCCAGTTAGGCTGTTTCGCGCGTAAATTCAAGCGGCCCGACGGATGTCAGCTGTTGTCACAGTATAGCTGACAGCGCATACGACTGCTCAACCTTTAACTCGGGTTCGATCCTTACTACCACCCCATGTCCAGTTCTTGTATCGCTCCCTTGTTCGGTTTGAGGAAATCAAACGAAAATACACCTTCGGCGACACCGTCTCTGGAGGGCCACTTGAATTTGCACGCCCAGGGGGGACTTGAATGCTAATTAACTCGGAAATGGCGCAAGGTATGGAACCTCTCTTAACAATTATTTCTTAGTACAACTTACGCTGCAACACTTTTAAGACTGTTTCTGACCACCCTGTATAGTTCCGAGAACAATTACAACTCATATGAGACCACATCTTTCATTACTTGGTAATTTTTTTCAGTTTAATACCAGTTTTCACTTATTTTTCGGCGAATATCTTTTTGTCCCGCTTCTGAGTCCTAGGTGTTCTCTGCAGTCCGTTCACAATGACACCTAAATCAATGTCCTCGCTAAACGCGTTTCCAAGCTACACCGACTTTTACCTCTACACAAGGATAGTTCGTAATGGTCGCGTGAATGCGCCTACACTGGTAGAATGACCTCACAGGCAAAACAAATAATACATGACAAGCTCGTAGAGACATCATCTATCCGTTGTAGACTCAACCATTACTTACGCATTATTAGTCATATAGTTATTGGTAAATCAAATCAGACGGTATTTTATCGCAAAGAAATGGCTCTGAGCACTACGGGACTTAACATCTGTGGTCATCAGTCCCCTAGAACTTAGAACTACTTAAACCTAACTAACCTAAGGACATCACACACATCCATGCCCGAGGCAGGATTCGAACCTGCGACCGGAGCGGTCACGCGGTTCCAGACTGAAACGCCTTTAACCACACGGCCACACCGGCCGGCTATTTTATCGCACAAGAAAATGCGACCTATGAGTGAATAGGCGTTTTCTTGCCAAAATACAGCTTTTTATACGTGACGCACGTAATGTGATACGAAACATTGGAAGGATCCACTGCCATGCGAGATATTTTGATACTCAACGGAAAAAAAAGAGAAGACAGCATGATTAGCTTGAATTTTTTTCAGACAGCAAAAATTAATAAATAAAAGAAAAACTTTCAACTCTAATGAAAATTAGTAACAGATTTTTATCGTGCTGGATCATACTATAGAGGTCGGCTTCGTACAAATTTCTGATTTTGTATATGATGTTTAAAGATGACTTTAATCCCTGTTTCCTGTCAACGCAGAAGGCCAAGCGCTTTGGTGGCTGTCTGAGGACAGTATTCGTCGTGACAACCTCGCAGCTCCGGACGTTGTACGTCAGATGCCAACTAAAGATCAGAAATGGAGCGAATACAAATCTACTGTAATGTTGTTGGTTGCATACTTCACAAATCAAGGCGCCGCTCTTACGTCAGCGGTAACGGGCTTCCTTCGTTTCCGTTCTAGTCCCACAGGTATGACGAGTCTGAGAACTGTGCCGCTTCATACTGTACCGTTGACTCATTCTCTCTTCCTGTAGCATGAGGGAGTCTAAGGCTAGTCGTGATTTACTTTTAGTACGGAAGATGAGCACACGTTATTGCTGCTGTGAAGCAGCACTGACAAGACGAAATGACCGATTGTCGGGATCGGATGGCCTTTAACGAATCCGTGTTTTGTGAGACTGTGGAAGAGTAATACGAAAATCAGTTGATGTACAGTACAAAACTGCAGATGTGTTCCGTTAGAACAGGAGTGATATATGGAATAATTTTTGTTCTGGCGTAACCACAAACGCCGGAACGAAGATGAGAAACGGAAGACCAGAGAAGGCAGTGAAGAGACGGCGGCCAATGGTGCGCGGAACCGGACAGCGCCGCGCCAGGCGCGCCCCCTGCAACAGCTGCAGATAAACGCAGCTCCTGCTGTGACTGTCATTCATCCTCAGGTTATGTTTTGCGATATCGTCGTGACAGTCTCGGTGATGCATCGAAAGTGTGTGTATCTCAACGTAATTGTTAGACATTCTTCGAATAGATACTAAATATTAAAATAAGTTTACAGAAGTCATAGAAAAATATTTATCTATATTGTTATATGTACAAACAGAACAATATTCGCTGTTAAACAATCAGTAAGTATACTGGAATATAGTAATCGTCACGCCCAGATGTTGCTCCTGTCATTTAGGCAGGTCGGGCATTTTCTGATACTTCATTTTGCGCTTGAGAATGGCAATAACGCCGAAATCGTGATTATGTGACATAAACAAATAGTAATTTACAGTTTAATGGCGGAAATCTCTTTCAAAACTGTTGCTTACGTAGCAGGAATGCCGTGAGTCTGGGATTATGCTTGCGAAGTTGTGTACTCGCTCTCCTTTCTGAGCCATTCGAGTCTACTTGTATCCGACAAGAGACGGAGGTGACGAATGGGCTGCGGCGGAGACTCACGAGCCGAGCATACGGGCACACGGAGATGACGAGTTCGGATATGACGTCACTGGATTCGTTAACTAGTTTAAATCGAGTATTCGGAGTTCATTTCTATTCTCTAAATGCCATCTAATGTTTTTTACGAGATATACCCCGGCTGGTCCCGGCGGAGGTTCGAGTCCTCCCTCAGACATGGGTGTGTGTGTTTGTCCTTAGGATAATTTAGGTTAAGTAGTGTGTAAGCTTAGGGCCTGATGACCTTAGCAGTTAAGTCCCATAGATTTCACACACGTTTGAACATTTTTTGTTGTTGAGATATACCCTTTTCATGCTGAAGATGGTCCCTTTGTTTTGGTAACTGATCGACACCCACAAGAGCAGCTTCTTAATAAATAAACCACGAAAATTCTCTTCAACTCCAGAAAAACGAGCTTCTCTCGATGTTCATTTTAAACGTTCGTGTTGCACTGGTACTTTAACGTACAGCTTGCTTCTACAGCAAAATCCGCGGACTGCAGTTGTTATTCCTGTCGACAGAAGAGACTGGCCAGTGTGAAGTAGAGCGCCCATATAGGCGCTCTCTAGTGGAAGCTGCTTTCAGCGCGCCGGCGGGCAGAATCGTAATTAGCGCGATGCGAACGGCTACTGGCGCGGTTGGTGGTGATGGCGGTGGGAGGAGGGGGGTGGGGATGGGTGCCCGGAAGCTGACGGGGAACGGCCGTGCTCCCGGTGGCGAGCAGTGAGCACTCTGCCCCAAAAGGCGGCGGCGTTCTGCCGGCAGGCAATGGCCCCGCCCCCCTGCCGCCACTTTATTACCCACATCTCCTCTGCTCTCCTGAGCTTTAATCACGGCGCGTTCAACACTGCCACCTGCATTGCTCGAGTACCGTGCAGTAGTGAAAGGAAGGCTACATGTTTTGGTTCCAAGCCGCACTCAGGGGGCTATTTGAATGCTGAGGTTAAACTGTACAGGAATACAGGGTGGGCCGTAAGTTAGTTGTCAAAAACCCGTTTTGTGCAATAATACATGTAAAACGTGTAGAGTTCACTGAACCTACAAAAGATGCTCAGAGTGCTTTCCGTGCATTTTTTCAATGATGATTTACAAATTCTGTCGCAAATTTTCAGGGACTGTAGGATTCGTTCCCCAAATGGTCAGCATCACGAATCTAGACGAAATAAACAGAATTTTTTTTCAGTTTACCCAGACTGAAGCCGGTGGGAGTGGCCGAGCGGTTCTAGGCGCTACAGTCTGGAACCGCGCGATCGCTACGGTCGCAGGTTCGAATCCTGCCTCGGGCATGGATGTGTGTGATGTCCTTAGGTTAGTTAGGTTTAAGTAGTTCTAATTGCTATGGGACTGATGACCTCAGAAGTTAAGTCCCATAGTGCTCAGAGCCATTTGAACCAGACTGAAATATCCGTGGATGTGATATCCCAGTTCATGGAGGTCATTCAATAGTCCCCCTGCCTGCCAATCCATTCATCAAAGTTTCTTACAATAACTCAATAATGCGGGGCGGGGGTTTCCATCTTGTTGCCATGGAAACTTCTACTCAACCGGCTGTGGATGTCGAAAACGTGGACTGTTTACTAGTTCTACCAGCACTTATTGAAATATACCTCGGTAATTTACGGAGCTGACGGTTCCGTTAAGAAATAAGTCTTTACCAGCTCACTGCTGAAAATCCCTTCCCATTCACCGGTGCCAGGAGAGAGTGTCTCCATAGCTACATGCGGAATCATAGGCTCCCCAGTGGGTAAAGTTGTGTCTGTTCACTCTTCTATTCACCTTAAAAGCCGCTTTGTCACTCCAAAGAATGCTTTTGTCAAATTTCGGATCAGCTTCTTGTCGGAATGTGTACAACTCGCAGAACTACATACTCCGGTCCACATCATATCCAGATTAGGCTGGCTGGTTCAAATGGCTCTGAGCACTATGGGACTCAACTGCTGAGGTCATTAGTCCCCTAGAACTTAGAACTAGTTAAACCTAACTAACCTAAGGACATCACAAACATCCATGCCCGAGGCAGGATTCGAACCTGCGACCGTAGCGGTCTTGCGGTTCCAGACTGCAGCGCCTTTAACCGCACGGCCACTTCGGCCGGCTCCAGATTAGGCCTAGAAGTAAAATAGGATTATATGGTCTCACTTTGAGGTTTTTATAAATATTTCGTAGGCTTATTCTTGCTATTCCATACTCCTTGGACGCTTTTCTTTGCGTTTTAGTCAGTGACTGGTCAAAACATTGCGCCATAACATTAAGATTCTCTTCCCTAGAAGGAGACTTTGGCCTATTTGAACGAGGAAGCTCCGCTACCGACCCTTAATCTTCAAATGTAAATTTATTTTGCCAATACCTCGTTTAGATGGAGGCTGGATGATTTGAAAACGACTCACAAAGAAATTAAAAACATCACTGCAATTACTGTCATGTTACCATCAATTTTGCAAAACAAATACACGCCTTTCTGTAGTTAATTTTCTATGCATTGTTTTTCAGATCGGAACAAACAACGTAACTTCAAATTGCTAATGTCAACTGGCATTACGCCCTGGTCAAGTCCACAACTGACTGCTACTATTGTAGGCAATACAAAGGCTAAGCACTGCTAGTGACAACTGGTTTATAGCCCACCCCGTATTTCCAAAGTGCCGTATTTACATATTAACAGATATAAGTTTAAATCATATTGTACCTCCATTTACTTTTACTCTTTGTCACAGTTGCTATTCACACATTTTGTAGCCCTGGCAATACGATTTTTTTTTCTTCAAACGTCGTTGAAGTTTCAACTAAATCCTTCTTGGTGTACGACTTAGTAACGCTATAATATGGACCAACTTTTCGGCTGTTATTCAAGAGCCCTTCCGCAGGATGATCTACCGTAGTGTCTGGTACAGTGGACATACCATAGGCCCATTTATTTACTTATTCGAATAACCCTTTAGGGGTGTATTATAAATCAACTTTGGGTTCGTTTCTCTGTGTTTAGTTTCCTTTGCTTCTTTCTTCCTTCGAGAGTGTCGTCCTTTTTCTCACTGAGCCCAGTGCCCTCCATTTGACGACTTCTTTCTTTCCTGAAATCCTGCCTTTAGTGTTGTTTCTCTTAAAAGCTTTCTGTTATATTTTATGTTCATTCCAATTCCAGTGTTTTCACACATTTATCAATTTCAGTGAACCATATGGGCTTGGGTCTATAGCTGTAAGTTGAAAATCTTTCTGGTTAGTCTGTTGTTATCTATTTGGTACGTCTGCCAAGCCTTTTTTCGTCATTGCACCAGTTAGCTTTCCCACTACGAAGTTGAGCTTTACCTTTGGTTTTAACTTGTATACAACATTACTACTACTTTTACACCCCAGTATTTTCCTGGAATTCTTCTTTCATCTATTTCCACTTTTTTAAAATCCTTACTTAGAATGTTTCAGCTGCATACAGTGTTTCAGGCCTTATATCCTCCTAGTTCTACGTTCCACGTCGAAGATTTTTTGTTATGTATGTTTTTTGACGTAAGGAATGCCATTCTATTTTGTATACTGTACTTTCTATTGCTATCTCTTCTTTTTTACTGTCGCTTACCTATGCTTCTTGACATTTAAAACAATTTCTTTTGGATATTGCGTTATGAATTTAGAGATTTTAGGGGGAAACTGATATTCGCGATGAGCTGTGTTTTTTACGATACTTTTGTGGCACAACTATCTGAAACGATTACCGCAAAGCGTGTGTTAGCAATCACGGCTACAGAGACGGGCGACGCAATAATATCCTAATGGGGTATCTTTTCAGGGTATCTTCCTGACAAAACTAAAAGTATGTGCCGGGCTGGGACTCGAACCCGGAACAGTAACGACCGTGCTAACCAGACACGACTCACGACCCCTTCTCCCAGCTCAATTTCTTTCAGCACCTCTCTCCTACTTCCTAAACTTCACAGAAGGTCTTGAGCATACCTTGCACGACTAGCACTCTTGGAAGAAAGCACACTGCAGAGAACTCGCTTACAGACAGCCTAGGAGCGCGTTTCTGAAGTTTTTCTTCTTCGGGGCACACGAAAGTACGTTTCAAACTTTCGCAACACCCCTGCGTGTGATTTTCTTTTCCTAGATGCAAAAAAGCAAACACATAAGATACATAAATACATTTTTTATTATTGAGCGATAATCACGTATAGAGATGGGAGATATTTTGCAAATTGGGCTACTCCAACAAACGATATGGCTACAAATTTTTTATGTTCCACATATTTTATGTCCAGAAGGTTTGAAGGCTTTAAAAATCTCGCGACACGCCTGACATATATTCGCGACATGCCAACCTGTCGCGACAAGGCGGCTGAGAAACGCTGGGCAAGGTGACTGTTTTCAAAATGAATACTTCAGTATGCAGCGGAAGGTCGTGGCTCGTGCCTGGCTAGCTCAGTCGGTAAGAGCATAGCCTACGAAAGGAGAGGTTCCGAATACGATTCTTGGTCCGGCACGTATGCTATCTGATTAAAAGAATCCGGACATCTATTAGTGGACATTATGACGCTTTTACGATGTCTTGAACGCGGCTGAGGGCACTTCCGACGAGGTGTCTGAATGTTTATGGGTGAATGACGGAGCATTGTTCTTCAAAAGCCGAAACCAGAGCCTGGCCCCTTGGGCCTGGAGCGAAGTCGACGTTCTAAATCATCCCAATTTGTGTTCCATTAGGTTCAGGGTGGGATCCTGGGCAGGACACTCCATCTCAGGTACGTTATTTTCGACGAACCATTGCCTAACAGATGTTGCTTTATGACAGGGTGTACTATTATTCTGATACGAATAATCATTATCTCTGAATTATCTCTCTACTATATACAGTAGATAACACTCCGAATTTTTTCATGTCCTTCGGCATTTAGCGTTTTCTTGTTCCCAACAAGGGGACCACACTTAGGCCATGAAAAATGCCCCCATACCATAGAACCACATCCTCTGCCCTTAACTGTTGGCGTTACACAAGATAGCAGATAGCGTTCTGCAGGCATAGCGTGACTCATCTCTCCAAATCACTCGTTTCTAGTGATCCACTGTCCAGTTGAGTAGGTCTTCACACTACCTGAAGCGTCGCTCCTCGTAAGCCATACATTTCTGAAGCGACGCTACAGAAATGTGTGGCTTACGGGTAGCTTCTCGATCGTTGTACTGTATTTCTTTTAACTCACTACGCACACTCATTGTGCTAGCTGGACTGCTGGCAGCACTTTGTAACTTAAGAGTGATTCCTTCCGCTGCTTTTATGCAATTATTTACAACCATCCTCCGCAATGTTCTACGGTCCATGTCCGTCAGTACGTGCGGTATGACTGGTCTGGTTTAGCTGTGGTTTTTCCTCCGCTTTTCCACTTCACAATCAGATCATCAACAGTGGACTTGGGCAGCTTTAGAAAGGTTGAAATGTCTCCGATGGATTTGTTACTGAGGTTACTTCCAATGACTAGTCCATATTCTAGCCAATGGCCTTGCCGCTGTGGCAACACCGGTTCCCGTCAAATCGCCGATATTCAGCGCTGACGGGCTTGGCTAGCAGTTGGATGGGCGACCGTCCGGTCTGCGACCGCTGTTGCCATGCGCGGTACACTCGGCCATCGTGAGCCAAATTGAGGACCTACTTGACTGAGAAGTAGCGGCTCCGTTCACTAAAACTGACAACGGCCGGCAGAGATGTGTGTTGACCTCACGCCCCTCCATTTCCAGTAACGCCTATAGGCTGAGGATGACACGGGGGGCGGTCAGTACCGTTGTTCCTTCCGAGACCTGTCGGGCGGAGTTTAGAAAAAATGGTTCAAATGGCTCTGAGCACTATGGGACTTAACATCTGAGGTCATCAGCCCCCTACAACTTAGAACTACTTAAACCTAACTAACCTAAGGACATCACTCACATCCATGCCCGAGGCAGGATTCGAACCTGCGACCGTAACTGTCGCGCGGTTCCCGAATGAAGCGCCTAGAACCGCACGGCCACACCGGCCGGCGCGGAGTTTAGATTCCACCTTCGAAGTCACTGTGCTCACCTGACAGACTGATTTGATTGTTATTGCTTCTCTATTGAAAATAATGCCCACATCCTTTTATAGTAGCGGGTTAGCGGGTCCGCTTCTCGTGAAATGTAGTAGCCGTTTTCGCATTAGATATGGGTTATAGTGTTATATAACCTAGCTATGAAATACGTTAATGCGTGCCCCTATGATACCACAAAAACGTGAAAGAACAGCATAAAGGTATATCAATGAAAATATATTATAATTTTTATACTATATGGATTTCTGTTCTGTTTTTCTTTTTGAAATACTTCCTGTAGTTAAAGTCGATATAACGTGGTTTGACTAGAGACTTTTGTTAAAGTGGCCAAACTGAAAGGAATGCTGCGTATCTTTTTGTGTAAAACAAATGAATTATTGTACTTTTTTTTCTCTCGTCTTACTTTGGTGTCTTTTCTCGTCTGGAACTTGCAACATACACAGCTATGTTTCTATGTACCGTGATTTTGACTTAAATTGTTGTGACGTAACAAGACTGTTACGTCACACTGAAGTAGCCGAAAGAAAGGCACGCGTACACACACGCCGACGGGCGTCAAGTCTGGAACAGGATAACTATTGAATGGTAGCAAGAAAAGTACGTAGCTGCTTTATACTTAACTTTATTAGTTGATGACTACAGCGTTCTTCTTGAGACATTTATACTATAATTCTCAAACTATGTAAGGCTAATGGCGCCTTGCTAGGTCGTAGCCATGGACTTAGCAGAAGGCTATTCTAACTGGCTCTCGGCAAATGAGAGGACGGCTTCGTCCGTATTGTCGCTAGCAATGTCGTCGTACAACTGGGGCGAGTGCTCGTCCGTATCTCGAGACCTGTCTTGTGGTGGCGCTAGGTCTGCGATCACAGTGGCGACACGCGGGTCCGACATGTACTAAATGGACCGCGGCCGATTTAAGCTACCACCTAGCAAGTGTGGTGTCTGGCGGTGACACCACATAAATAGTGTTTCTTTTTATAGACATGAATGTGGAATTCATTTAAAATACGTGACGTGATTATTCCCATGTGAAAAAGCATGACTTTGTACGAATCTTTGAATTTTTTCAGAGGCTGTGCAGAAAGGATTTGTGACGAATTGTTCGAGGGTATAACGGCGGAACAGATTACGTGCTCATTCGTTATTTATACGGTGTCGCTAAGCAGAACCTCGCTGAGATTAATTTGCCGATAAGTTCTTTTAGTTCCTTTTTACGTAAGAAACTTGTTAGCTGATCGGTCAATTAGCTTCGAACAATGACGTCGGCAGTCGCTTCACTGGCTGCATGTATCACCAAACTCAACAGGCGGCGACCTCAAATATTAAGTAAATATCACAGTTTTGGATCAGGTTTGTCGTCTTTGGGTGTTTCTCTCAGTCGTCACGCTGTTACATTATAATCTGTATTTTAATAATGTACTGTATCTCGCAGTGCCTTACTCAGAAAATTTTCGTTAAAAACATCACAGGCTTTTTCTTGTAGTAAATTCAAGAGGGAAAGGTTCAGGGAGTCCAGATGATTTTGGTGAGATACTGTAGATATCAGGAATTTACAAAGCAGTTCACACTCTGCTGCCTATAGCGGAAGCATCCTGCAACATTTATTTCTTTTAGGAGTGCTAGCAGAAGAGTCTCTGTGAATTTTGGGCGGTAGGGAGATGGGTCCAACCATGTACATTTAATTTCCAGGAAGTTTCAAAACAGTGCACATCCGATGCAGGGTGGAAAAAGCGTTCTGAATCTGAATTTGTATATATAAACGGTATACCGAGAAATCTCAACATCCACGATGGCGACGAAGCGTAGAAATAACTTTTTACAGAGAACAGGCCAGGAAAGTGGTTCGCAGAGCGCTGTATTTTCGGCCAGGGCGCGTAAGCGGACGCCATGACACAGCGCGCCGTTGCTCCGGCTGGCTTCCCGCTAAGTAACTGTGGCGGCGGCTCGGCCGCGATTTGGGGTATTTCTGGAGAACGGCCGCCGGCCTGGCCAGCTCAGCGGGCCCGGAGCTGCGCAACTGGAAACACCGTTGCGACACTGGCTAATAACATCCCGCTCTGCTGTGATACGCCTCAGTTATTCGACAAACAGGTGTGACGGAAGGGAAATTGTCTGTATTCTCCCAAATTGTAAGCATGCCGTACATATTCCAACTAACGTCACCAGAGGATGATGATGGCAATGTGTTTAGAGAGACGAAACATCTGTGGTCATGAGTCTCTTATTCCCCACCAGGATAGAATCTATGTAGTGATGATGATGTTTGATTTGTGGGACGTTCAACGTCATGGTTATCAGGGCCCGTACAAATTAACGATCTGAAACTTCCTGGTAGATTAAAGCTGTGTACCGGACCGAGACTCGAACTCGGGACCTTTGCCTTTCGAGGGAAAGTGCTCCACTTGACGCTGTTAAGACGGGTCGTGAGTCGTGCTTGGGTAGCTCAGTTGGTAGAGCACTTGTCCGCGAAAGGCAAAGGTCCCGAGTTCGAGTCTCGGTCCGGCACACAATTTTAATCTACCAGGAAGTTTCATATCAGCGCACACTCCGCTGCAGAGTGAAAATTTCATTCTGGAAATTAACGATCTCTTCACAGTCCAGTGTCGCCAATTTCTGAATGATGACGAGACACAAATACCCAGTCCCCGGGTGGAGAAAATCCCGGCCAGGCTCTGAATCGAACCCGGGACCCCGTGATCCAGAGGCAGCTACGCTAACCACTAGCCACGGAATCCATGTATCCCATCTGTCTGCGTCTAGAGTAAATCCCATGAGCAAACCATTTGGAAGGGACTATGTCCATATCAAGTTGTCCGCTTTGAGTGGTTGGTTCAGATGGTTCAAATGGCTCTGAGCATTATGGGACTTAACATCTGAGGTCATCAGTCGCCTAGAACTTAGAACTACTTAAACCTAACTAACCCAAGGACATCACACACATCATTTCCCGAGGCAGGATTTGAACCTGCGACCGTAGCGCCTACAACAGCTCGGTCACACCAGCCGGCTCCAGTGATTGTTCATGTCATATACATCTACATACATACTCCCCAAGCCACCGTACGGTACGTGGTGGAGGGAACCCTGTACCTCTACTAGCCGTTTTCTTTCCATTCGCGAATAGAGCGAGGAAAAAACGACTATCTATATGCGTCCGTACGAGCCCTAATCTTTGTAACCTTATCTTAGTGGGCCTTACCCGAAATGTACTTTGGCGGCAGAAGATTCGTTCTGCAGTCAGCCGATACTCTAAATTTTCTTACAGTAGAGCTCCTCGGAAAGAACGTTGTCTTCGCTCCAGCGATTTCAATTTGAGTTCCCGAAGCAGATTCATAATACTTGCGTGTTGTTCGAACCTACTTGTAAAAAATCTTGCAGCCTGCCTCTGAACTGCGTCGGTGTCTTCCTTTAATCCGACCTGGTGCGGATGTCAAACACTCTCACATTTCTGAACAATGGGTCGCACTAGTGCCCTATATTCGGTCTAATTTACAGATGAACCATACTTTTCTAAAATCATCCCAGTAAATCGAAGTGTATCACTCACCTTCTTTACTACAATTCTGACATGCTCATTCCGTTTCATATCGCATTGCAACGTTACGTCTAGATATTTAATCGACATGACTGAGTCAAACAGCACAATATTAATTCTGTATTCGAAAATTATGGGTTTGTTTCTCCTACTCACCTGTATTTTCTACCTTGAGAGCTACCTACCATTTATCATACCAACTAAAAAGTTTGACTAAGTCATCTTGTATCCTCCTACAGCAACTCAAGGACACCTTCCCATACACCACAGCATCATCAGCGAACAGCAGCAAACTGCTGCTCACCCTGTCGGTCATATCATTTATGTCTGTAGAAAATAACGCCGTTGCTATCACACTTCCCTGGGACATTCCTGCCGATATCCTGATCATATCCCCAAATATTTAACTTTTCTTCAGATATATCGTGTGTAGAAAAATCTAAACGGTAGAACATTACAGCAAATTACAGAAACATCTGCGGAAGCTCGACACTTGTCATAGGGTTCGGCAGTTGATCCTTGACAGAAACAAATGTATTGTGCTTAAATAGGTGGAAAGACTTCTCATTCCTCGATTACTAGATTGCCGAACAGTAACCGGGAAAGTCATTAAATATTTTTGACAACGCGTGCAGTGTGTCCAAAGAGCAACCAACACGTAAGACTAATCGTAGGAAGTGGAGATGCCCGACTGAGATCCACTTCCGTTACGAAAACCTCGTACAACAAGTATTTGAGTACTGTTTGTCAGTCTGGGACCCGTACCAGATACGATTCACAGAGGAAATAGAAAAGATCTGTAGAAGAGTATAGAGTTTGTTTAGAGATTCGTTTACTAACAACGTATACATCACGCAGATGTTCATCGAACTCCAGTGGCAGACGCTACAGGAGAGGCGCTGTGCACCACTGTGCGTTTCAACCCTACATTACTTAACCTTCGTAAAGTTTACTATTGTAGTTGGTACCAATTCACGATTCCCTCCAATCTGGTATTGCTAGTATTTGGTGAGACACACAACTTTTTCTGCTTGTTTTGTTTGTGACGTACCACTGGAGATCTCAGAATTGTAATTAACTAGTAGTGCGTAACATTTAAAGTATGGATTACTTTGGATAAAATCTACGATTGTTTAGTAACAATGTGGCATATTACGTCCTTTAATGCCTAGGGTTAATGCTAAAATTCCGAGAGCGTACGTTCCTAGAGGAGTTGGTTGGTTGGTTGGTTGTTTTGGGGAAGGAGACCAGACAGCGTGGTCATCGGTCTCATCGGATTAGGGAAGGATGGGGAAGGAAGTCGGCCGTGCCCTTTCAGAGGAACCATCCCGGCATTTGCCTGGAGTGATTTAGGGAAATCACGGAAAACCTAAATCGGGATGGCCGGACCCGGGATTGAACCGTCGTCCTCCCGAATGCGAGTCCAGTGTCTAACCACTGCGCCACCTCGCTCGGTCCTCCTAGAGGAGTCAATCAATATATTGCTCCCTCCTACACATGCGACAATAAAGTAATGAGACTGATGTGAAAAAAAAAATGTTGCTTACCGTTTTAGTCAAGTTTAGTGTTGTCTCATTCAAAGTAGTTCCTTTCTGGTTGCACACACTTTTCCAGGGCTTCTGCGATTGATGGTAACATTTCTGGAACTCATCTTCTGTAATATCCTCCAAGACCCTCGTCACAGCTTTTTGGACATCTTGTATTGTTTGAAAATGGTGTCCCTTGACCGCCGTTTTATCTCTTGGAAACAGAAAAAAGTCGCACAGAGCGATATCTGGTGAATAAGGTGGCGGTGGTACTACTGATATTTGTTTTGAGGTTAAAAATTGCTGTACTGACAGAGCAGTATGGGAGGACGCATTATGGTGATGCAGAATCCAATTATCAGCAATGTTGGCACGGTCACGAAGAACTCTTTTACGAAGCCTTTCTAAAATTTCTTTGTAGTAATATTGGTTAGCTATTGTCCAATGGGCACTCACTCTTTATGAACAACTCCCTTGGAATCAAAGAAGCACACAAGCATGCATTTCACTTTTGACTTTGGCATTTTTTTTGGTCTGGGTGATCCCTTTGAGCACCATTGCGAACTTTGGCGTTTTGCCTCTGTATCTTACTGAAAAAACCAAGTTTCATCACCAGTGATGACACGGCTCAAAAATTCTGGATTGATTTCCATTTGCTCTAACAGATCAGCTGCCACATTTTTCCGTGTTTCTCGCTGTTGTGGTGTGAGATTTTTAGGGACCATTTTTGCACAAATCTTTCTCATACCAAGATCTTCAGTTATTATTAGACGAACCGTTTCTCGATTGATGTTCAGTTCTTCTGCAATCATTTTCACGATTAATCTTCGATCATATCGTACGAGTTCACGCACCCTGGCCAAGTTGACATCCGTCCATGAGGTTGATGGTCGCCCACTGCGGTCTTCATCTTCAACATTCGTTCTGCCTTCGCTAAACATTTTATGCCAACGAAAAACTTGAGCTCTTGTCATAACCTCCTCTCCAAAAGCCTTCTGAAGCTTACCGTAAGTTGTCGTCGCATTTTCACCCAATTTAACGGAAAAAGAAATGCCATACCGTTGCGCAATATTATGCGGTTCCATTTCCGTGACGAGAGACACAAACACGTGTTAACTTATTACAGCACAACTCAGAACTGAGCAGTTGCATCGATGTGCCGCTTGGACTAGAAGCAGCCTACGCAAGCCTGCAGGGTTGCCACATCTTGCAAATAAAATCAGTCTCATTACTTTATTGTTGACCTCGTATACAGCGAAAAGACCATGAAGGTAACATTAGAGAGATTCGCAACACACAACGGCTTCCGTGCACCATTCGCGCCTAGAATAGAAATGTGAGAGGTGACTGTGTACTCGAAGTACCCTCCGCCAGGCACCATAAGGTGCCTTATGGGACGTTATGCAGAGAACTTAATTTAACCAAAACAGCACAGAAATAAACAGAAAGCGCTGTATGTCCTGCTGGCGACACTGTAGTCTTCTTTGTTTTGAGCAAATCACTGACATTATTGGTTCCATAGGTCGGCGACCTGGCCAACGAAGCGTGAACCGTTCAAAGTCAGCACCTGTGACATCGTGATCCGTGGGTCAACGCCCGGGATCAAACGCGCGTCCGGCTCGCCGCGTCCGTGGCTCAGCCAGAGCGACAACAACCGGCGCCTTGCTGGCTAAACACTACGAGCGGCGGGCTCTCTGGAAATACCCTGAAAATCTCATTGAAACGGCAGCGTCAGGTAGAACACGGCACAAGCACTTGTTTTCGGGAAGAATATCGTTCATGCCACAATGGTTTAGATATCTACCTGTTTTCCCTCAATTACTGGACGATACGAAAGTGGAAATTGTTCTTAAAAAAAAAAGGGCACTTCCCATGCAGTGTTTTGTATGTATTGATTAGGGCTTCGCTGTGACTTTAAACTCAGAAAAATAAAACTACAAAGGAAGCATGAGTACATTACCGATTTAGCAGTATGTGCTAGACTGTCAATATGTTGAAGATGGAGTGAACAATCGAAAGTGACTGAATGAACTGTGGTGCACTGCACTCAGCCAGCTCTCCAGGCAGTTGTTCAGGCAGAAAGGTACCAACTGCGAATAAATTTATGGAGATAGTTGGAACAATACTCACGATAGCGGTGCAGTATATGACAGGAACAGGTTTCAAATCCCTGTCAAGTCATCCTCCGTAATGTTCGCCAGGTTTTATTTCAATCATTGTAGGTGAATGCGGAATGGTTGTTGAAACGAGCCAAGAGCGATTATTTTTCAAACAGAACTTGTATTTTTCTCTAATGACCTCGACTGTGGTGAGATACAAAATCTCAAACATATCTACCTTCGATTTGCGCTAAGGTTTTTGTCACAACCCCATCTGAGAACTGTTATCGATAGATATATTACCTCTGTTCTCCTGATGTAGATGGACCAGAACTCTCGCCACTTTCAGTCATGCCATTCTATCGAACCTTGACATGGTGAGACGAGGAGCGTGTGCAAATACGGGTTACTTCTTACAGAAAGAAAAAAGACTAGCCACTGTCAATAACGCCCTTAAAATTAAATAGCGCCGTTTCTGGTTTCGAACCGACAGTAGGAAAAATGGAAATGTCGTGTGACTTGGGCCTCCCGTAGGGTAGACCGTTCGTCGGGTGGAAGTCTTTCGATTTGACGCCACTTCGGCGACATGCGCTTCGATGAGGATGAAATGATGATGGTTAGGACAACACAACACCCAGTCCCTGAGCGGAGAAGTCTGCGACCCAGCCGAGAATCGAACCCGGGCCCTGTCGCTCTGACCACTCAGCTAACAGGGGCGGACGAACCGACAGTTTCATCACAAGACAACTCTTCGCATTAGTTTTTGCTTTTAAATTACGCTGCACAAAGATCGTGAGTTGTTTTTGATTGTGGCGAATTTCTTTTGCGTGGTGCTGCCGTACAGACCTAGGACATCACTGTAACGTATGAAAGAACCGAAAGTAACTCCATTTTCAATAAGTCACTTTGCATCCGAGTCAACAGAGCTGAGTTCAAAATGTGTTGGCAATGATGCTAGTTAAGCTCAAATGTTTCAAATGGCTCTGAGCACTATGGGACTTAACATCTGAGGTCATCAGCCCCTAGAACTTAGAGCTACTTAAACCTAACTAACCTAAGGACATCACACACATTCATGCCCAAGGCAGGATTCGAACCTGCGACCGTAGCGGTCACGCGGTTCCAGAGAGTAGCGCCTAGAACCGCTCGGCCACTCCGGCCGGCGCCAATTCATTCCATATTAATGACAATATATCTACATTAGCATTAAAATGTTCTTTTGTATGTCCTCCAAGAATTGTTTCAAAAGCTGCGGGCAGAGAATTGGATGGTCGTGCAGTTGTATAACTACCATCTACACAGAACGTGAGAACAGTGCACAAGAACCAGATTTGGATAACACAGCCATACGTGTACGTCAGTATTCAGACACATACATATAGGCGGTACACAGTACATTCATGTATGGGATGAGTTTTCAATATCGTGCTCAGCACCACTTGGGAACATAGTCAGTTAATTGTGCTATGGTATTCCCCTGACATTCTAATTGGCAAGAGTATTAGATTAACAGCGCAAGGAGGTATATCGGGATGTTAGGGAATTCTTGTATTTTATAGGTTGTTATATCGGTGGATGCTTACTAGGTTTGGAGGCTGTTTCGGAACTAATGACCAAGAACTTTACTGAAATTCCAGTGATCAAATTTCAGCCTTGCTGTAACTGTTGTGAAGCTCCTCGATGATTGTGTCTTATTTTACCATCTTACTCTTGCAATCGTTGGATGAGTTAGTGCGTAGTGACCGATTTTAGATATCCTTTACCAATCCTCTTGCCAGTCCGATGACAGCCGGTTTCTGAGCATGGCTATCATATGTGTAAGAGGGAGTTTATCATATTTAAGGGCTCCATGTAGAGATGCCTGCTTTCGTAGGCCATCTATTTCTTCGTTTCCAGGTATCCCAGAGTGACGTTTCATCCATGCTATGAAGATGTTGGGGTAGTTTATCCGCACCCGAAACTCAAAGCCGATAATCGCTCCAACTGTGGGGTTGGTACAACTATCACGATGGTTTCTAATCAGTTGTATGGCTGACATACTAACGGAGATGGTAACTATTGTGTCTGCTGTGGTCCTCTGTGCGAATAGCAGAGCCTCCAAAATGGATATCAACTCGGCTGTCATAATAGTGAATCGAGCTTGCTTAGGCCTTGTCAGGTAATTCTAGTCGTATAGCGTGTTTTATGCGTACTGGCATTTAATGAGTGGCTTACACGGAATGTTGATGTCATCGAGGGCCAAAGCAAATGGGTGAGACCGGCGGGTCCCATATTTTGTACAGTACTTGGGCGGTTACAAAATACGGTGCATAGAGAGCACCAAGCGATTCACCGGAGTGTC
This sequence comes from Schistocerca piceifrons, assembly GCF_021461385.2. Classification (NCBI taxonomy): domain Eukaryota; kingdom Metazoa; phylum Arthropoda; class Insecta; order Orthoptera; family Acrididae; genus Schistocerca; species Schistocerca piceifrons. The sequence goes on from NC_060138.1 coordinate 678,612,405, forward strand.
GTTGAAGAAACCTCGCCAGAACTCACCTAATGTGATTTGTGAAAACTATAAAGTGAAGATCAGTGCCACGGAATTTCAGGCGCCGAAACCAGGAAAAGTCGACTGTCTGATGTACTTCACCGCCTTGCTTTGTATCGCGAAGAGGAGGGAGAAGAAGAGAAGGAAGAAAAAGAGGAGGAGGAGGAGAGTAACGGCGGCAGACTGACCCCGCACACGGCCGTAATCCCCTGGAGTGAGTCCTGGGGGAGCCGGGAGGACGGCTGCTGAAACTTTCATAGCGGCCACCCAGACAGCTCGCAGCGCCGCCGCTGCCGCCACAGCACGTGGCTGCGGCTCCTGCCTGCTGCTCACACAGCACGTACCGCGACACGGCCATTAGCTGCCGAGAACACAGCTAACCGGCTGCCCGAATACAGTGCAGCATCCGCAAACACATACAAGGACAATGTACCCTCTCATTCCGTCTTGTTAATGCCAAACGTCGAAAGGGAATTAAAGAAAGAATCACACATTCCATTTGGTTATACAATAACAAAACTGACGGTGTTCCGAGGGCTGAAGTGAGGGATATACAGGGTGGTCCATTGATAGTGACCGGGCCAAATATCTCACGAAATAAGCATCAAACGAAAAAACTACAGAGAACGAAACTTGTCTAGCTTGAAGGGGGAAACCAGATGGCGCTATGGTTGGCCCGCTAGACGGCGCTGCCATAGGTCAAACGGATATCAACTGCGGTTTTTTTAAATAGAAACCCCCATTTTTTATCACATATTCGTGTAGTACGTAAATAAATGTGCATGTTTTAGTTGGACCACTTTTTTCGCTTTGTGATAAATGGCGCTGTAATAGCCACAAACGTATAAGTACGTCGTATCACGTAATATTTCGCCAGTGCGGACGGAATTTGCTTCATAATACATTACCCGTTTTAAAATGGACCGTTTACGAATTGCGGAAAAGGTCGATATCGTGTTTATGTATGGCTATTGTGATCAAAATGCCCAACGGGCGTGTGCTATGTATGCTGCTCGGTATCCTGGACGACATCATCTAAGTGACCGGACCGTTCGCCGGATGGTTCCGTTATTTAAGGAAACGGGAAGTGTTCAGCCACATGTGAAACGTCAACCATGACCTGCAACAAATGATGATGCCCAAGTAGATGTTTTAGCTACTGTCGCGGCTAATCCGCACATCAGTAGCAGACAAATTGCGCGAGGAACGGGAATCTCAAAAACGTCGGTATTGAGAATGTTCCATCAACATCGATTGCACCCGTACCGTATTTCTATGCACCAGGAATTGCATGACGACGACTTTGAACGTCGTGTTCAGTTCTGCCACTAGGCACAAGAGAAATTACGGGACGATGACAGTTTTTTTGCACACGTTCTATTTAGCGACGAAGCGTCATTCACCAACAGCGGTAACGTAAACCGGCATAATATGCACTATTGGGCAACGGAAAATCCACGATGGCTGCGACAAGTGGAACATCAGCTACAGTGGCGGGTTAATGTATGGTGCGGCATTATGGGAGGAAGGATAATTGGCCCCCATTTTATCGATGGCAATCTAAATGGTGCTATGTATGCTGATTTCCTACGTAATGTTGTACCGATGTTGCTACAAGATGTTTCACTGCATGAGAGAATGGTGATGTACTTCCAACATGATGGATGTCCGGCACATAGCTCGAGTGTGGTTGAAGCGGTATTGAATGGCATATTTCATGACAGGTGGATTGGTCGTCGAAGTACCATACCATCGCCCGCACGTTCACCGGATCTGACGTCCACGGATTTCTTTCTGTGGGGAAAGTTGAAGGATATTTGCTATCATGATACACCGACAACGCCTGACAACATGCGTCAGCGCATTGTCAATGCATGTGTGAACATTACGGAAGGCGAACTACTCGCTGTTGAGAGGAATGTCGGTACACATATTGCCAAATGCATTGACGTTGACGGACATCATTTTGAGCATTTATTGCATTAATGTGATATTTACAGGTAATCACGCTGTAACGGCATGCGTTCCCAGAAATGATAAGTTCACATGTATCAGATTGGAACAACCGAAATAAAATGTTCAAACATACCTACGTTCTGTATTTTAATTTAAAAAAACCTACTTGTTGCCAACTGTTCGTCTAGAATTGTGAGCCATATGTTTGTGACTATTACAGCTCCATTTATCACAAAGCGAAAAATGTGGTCCAACTAAAACATTCATATTTCTTTACGTTCTACACGAATATGTAATAAAAATGGGGTTCCTATTAAAAAAACGCAGTTGATATACGTTTAACCTATGGCAGCGCCATCTAGCGGGCCAACCATAGCGCCGTCTGGTTTCCCCCTTTAAGCTAGACGAGTTTCGTTCTTTGTACGAGGCCTGTTCAGAAAGTAAGCTCCGATTGATTGCCAAATTGAAACCACAGTGAACATCAGAAATGTTTTACTTGTAACAATTAGCTACACCTTTCAGCTACTTCTCTACGTAGTCGCTGTTCTGACTTAGACTTTTGTCATAGCGTTGTACCAACTTTTCAATAGCCTCATCATAGAAGGCAGCCGCCAGTGCTTTCCGCCAATTCTCCACGCTGGCCTACACCTCGTTGTCTGTGTCAAAATGTTGTCTTCAAAGACAGCGGTTCATGTGACCAGAGATGAAACTCAGGGGGAGACAATTGCGGACTGTATTACGGGTAATCTAACATTTCCATTTGAAAACGATGCAGGAGCATCTTCATTGCCCCTGCAGAATGCGGCTGAGAATTGTCGTGAAGACGAAACAGCACGACAGTTATGTAATGTTAGCTGCATAGCTTCAGGCGAAATTTCTCACCAGGCCCTCGTACTTGGCGGCAGACACTATTTTCTAGACATCTTTACGCACTCACTGCGAGCTCAGAAATGAGAAGAGCGACGTGATGCTAACTGGGGTTATACTAGAGACACTACCCAACACATCTGTGCAAAGCTTTATCGGATTTTCATAGTCGTTTCCATTTCGCGACTGATCGGAGCTTACTTTCTGAACGCCCCTCGTAGTTTTTTCGGTCGACGCTTATTTCGTGAGATATTTGGCCCGGTCACGATTAATGGACCACCATATACACATCGCAGGACGCTGAAACATGGTAGACATGTTCATTAACCGGCGCGCTCGCGGATTATACTGAAAAAATATAGTTCAACTTTCTGCCACCAGGTGAAAACATGGCACTGGAAGCAGTCATAATGTAAAATGTTTCCTGTACTGCCGTCTGTACGCTGTCGCTTGGTGACGCATATTGATTTCTTCTGTGAAGTGACTTTTGGTGTAAACGGGTAAGAAGTTTGAAGTTTTCCGTACAAAACGCAATAGCAATTGAGAGGGAAGACCGTGATTGGTGGTCAAAGTGTTTGATCAGAACGGCAGCAACAAAAGCACCGCGTTGCAGGAATATCGTCAACAGTAACAGCTGCGAAGAGGTCCATATCAATAAATGCGCTAAAGAATATGGTCAATAAATTTGAAGAAACAAGTGAATTAGGTGGTGCAGCTGTGAGCAGGGAGCGGGAAGCGGTCCATTTCCACGGCAGTTGTTGATAAAGTTGTTGTATCTGTTCAAGTGGCTCTGAGCACTATGGGACTTAACTTGTGAGGTCATCAGTCCCCTAGAACTTAGAACTACTTGAACCTAACTAACCTAAGGACATCACACACATCCATACCCGAGGCAGGATTCGAACCTGCGACCGTAGCGGTCGCGCGGTTCCAGACTGTAGCGCCTAGAACCGCTCGGCCACTACGTCCGGCTGTTGTAGCTGTAGCCGGCCTCGCAGTACATGCCTCAAATTCTGCCGCCAGTGCTCGAGCTGTGTCACGGGGATTGTCTCTTCCCCGGTCAACAGTGCAAAATATTTTGAAGCGCATTTTACTCTGATATCCATACAACATTCAGAATGCGCAACAAATGAAGCCTCAAGATAGGCTAAAACGCCATTATTTCGGCATTCGTTTCTGGCAAGTATGGAAACGAACGTCATGTTGCCTTTGGATGAACGAGGCACATTTTTTTTTCTGCACGGCGCCGCGAATGTACAGAACTGTCAAATAAGGAGTTCTACTCCGCCAGATGATGTGCAGGAACATCCATTGCACTCATCTTACGCTACTGTATGTTGTAATTTCACAAGTTCTTTCATTGTCGGTCAGTTTTTCTTTGAAGACATAACACTTCACGGGCCTGTTAGTTGGACAGTGACATCGGCACGTTACAAGGACATTCTTGTTTCATACGCGATTCCAGATTTGCAGGAACGCAAATATGTCCACACAAGATGGGCCGACAACACATGTCGCTTTGCAGGTGAAAGATTTATCGCATCATCGCTAGACAATTTCAAGATGTGTGGCCTTCCAGATCTCCCGACGTAAATCCGTGTGATCTGTCGTTGTGGGTGTATCTGAAAGATCGAGTCTATCGGGGACGTATCCGGACTCTTCCTGATCTAAATGATAGCATACGACGACGTATCGCTTTGATTGCACCATATATACTGCGAGCAACTGTCAACCACACCTTGTTAAGAATGCAGCATGTTGTTGAGTCGGAACACCATATCAAACACATATTGTAACATGTGACCATATCCTGAAAAACGCTTCAGAACGATGGTCCCTCCCCTGATCCTACACCCTCACCACATTCTGACTGCTTACAGCCATGTTTTCACCTGAACTATTATTTTTTCCAGCATACTCTATCAACCCATCGATTGATGAAGATACCTGCGATGTTACACTGTTCCGCGATATACACAGCCCGCATTGGAGCACTCGGAACATCATCAACTTAATTACAACCACCTGGTACCAAGATTATATTTACCCAGTAATTGAGAAAGAGAGCACTTTACTACTTCCAACAAACTTTATATATAATTTCAAACTTATAAGAAACTTTTTATTGGTCTCATACTCCGTAAAATTTTGCAGACAGTATCCACATATACCACTGAACGTACCTGCAAAATTGTTTCACTGTACATTGTTAGGGAGATATGACGTCATAAACGTCGAGATGAGTCAAAAACTAACTTATGCTTAAAATGGACGGATGCGCGAAAAACTAACTTGAGCTTAAAATGGACCTCAAATTACCCAAACTGTACTCATCCAGTGTTTGATAGTGAGCGCTGAGAGGCTACCAACGAAGTTTGAACAAATTTCTTTTTTTAAAAACTTTTCTCGCCTACTCTAATAATCGGGGGTTTACTGGTTAGAGCCTATCCTGTCCGTTCTCTGGACTATTGATGCGCGGTACGGAATCTTTACCGGATGGAACTGATAGACGGCATAAAAAATTTCAAACAGTGCAGTTCTGTTTTTATATCACGAAAGATAGGCGAGAAAGTCGTGAATATTATACGCTGGTTGCAGTGGCTACCATTAGAAAAAATCGTTTTTCGTTCCAGCGAGATCATGTTACGTTATTTCAATCACCAACTTTCTTCTCCGAATACTAAAATATTTTTTTTATTGACTCCCTCCTGCACAGGGAGAAATGACCATTACAATATGCCATCAGTCCAAAAAGTTTTGAGACCGGATTAACAAAAAAATAGTGATGCGTTAAGACGGTTGTTTTACTGCTTCGCGTGTGCTGCACAGTCTTCGTCCACTTGAGTACAACGCACAGAACTCTAATACAACCACGCGGAACTGTCAAAAAAATCTTCCTTTGGAGTGCTGGTCAATTCGCAAATCAAACCGGTTTGAATGTCTGTTATGTTGTCAAAGCGTTGACCCTTCACTTGAATTTCTGCACTTTGTCGTTTTGTGGTAGTTTCGTATAGATAACACAAAGTTTCCCAGAAAAGAACTGTCTGCTTTTTGCATTTCAGTTAACTGACGGCAGGTTCCAGCTTGGTTGTTGTTGATCGGAAATCAAGGTGTGCGGGACAAACTTTGCATATACTTTTCTTTTCTTCGAAACACTGTTGAGAATTCCTTGAACACTTGATTCAGAGATGTTGCTCCATTGTGATCTGTGACAAAGGCGTTGACACAACATAGTCCCACGTCAACTACTCAACACTGACTGACTACTTGAGTGCACATCTGTTGCTTACAGTTCTTAGTTCAAGCTGCCACTTTCGTTACTGCGGCGATGTTGTTTATTGGCCAAGACTAAAATTCATGGAAAAGGAGTTGAGACTTCGAGACTTGCCGATGAGAGTGTCATACTGGCAGAAGCGGCAGAGGACGTGGAACAGCAATTGAACGGGATGGATTGTGTTCTGAAATGAGGTTATAAGGCAAACATCACCAAAAGTAAAATTAAAGTAATGGATTGTAACAGAATTAAATCTGACGATGCAGAGGCAATTGGACTGGAAAATGGGACACTAAAAGTCGTACATGACTTCGGCTATTTGGGCAGTATAATAGTTGACGATTTCCGAAGCAGGAAGATATAAAATACAGAGTCGCACAGCTAGAAAATCGTTTCCGAAAACGAGAAGTTTGTTAACATAGAATGTAAATTTATGTGGTTGGAAAGTCTTTTATGAACGTATTTGTTCGGAACGTAGCCATGTGCGGAAGTGGAACATACATGATAAACAGTGCAGAAGAGAACTCAAGCTGTTGAAACGTGGTGCTACAGATGAATGCTGGAGACTAGAGGGGCACATCGAATAACTAATGAGGCGACACTGAATAGAACTGAGGAGGAAAGAAATGCTTGACTAAAAGAAGGAAGCGGTTGGTAAGACACTCTCTGAGGTATCGTCAGTTTTGTAATGGGAGGAAGTTATCAGGGGGGGGGGGGGGGAGATAAAGACTGTAGAGCTGCATCTAGGCTTGAAGGGCAACCAGGTCCCAACGGCTGTAGCTTCCAGTAGTTTCCGGGAGATGAAAAGGCTAGCACCGGGTAAACTGCTCTGGAGAGCTCCATTAAATCAGTGTTGGCTGAAGAGAACAGCAACAACAATGACTACTAGTACTACTACTACTACTACTACTACTACTGATTCAAAAAAAAAAAGAGAACGCAAATGTTTTCGACGTTCCTTTCACGTGTTGCGATGAATTGATATTTTCAAGTAAGTGCATAATGTCTCATTTCAGCAATGTATTTATTTCCATACAACAGACTTTCTCTCCTCTATAAAGTAACATCCTTTTCATTAAGAAGATGGTCTGCATTCCCTGTTGAGAAAGCATTGTTGATCTCAGGTGGAAATATTCGATTTCTATTATTACTACTTAATGTTTAGTCGACGTTGAGAAAGAGGCCGGTATGGGAAGCATAGGAAGCCTTTTATTTTTTTCCTCTGTGTGTGTGTGTGTGTGTGTGTGTGTGTGTGTTTCATATTGGGTGCAATCCAGAACTAGGTGCAAAAAATGGAATACATTTGGCGATTAGAAAACGTCGAGGCATGGACCAACCTCCTCGACTATTTTATTTTAGCATGTTGTCACTGTTCGAACATATTCGGAGCCGGACGCTGTGGCCAAGCGGTTCTAGGCGCTTCAGTCCGGAACCGCGCTGCTGCTACGGTCGCTGGTTCGAATCCTGCCTCGGGCATGGATGTGTGTGATGTCCTTAGGTTAGTTAGGTTTAAGTACTTCTAATTCTAGGGGACTGATGACCTCAGATGTTAAGTCCCATAGTGCTTAGAGCCACTTGAACCATTTTTCGTACTCGTGTGTTTATGGTTGCATTTTCTCCCAAGTCAGGGGCCAAGACAAAGAAGAAATAATGCTTAGAGCAATTTTTGAAAATATTCGGTTATTTATTGATTAAAAACTTGAATACACAAATTTAATGTTTCGCATTAACACTTATTTAATAGTTCATTATCAACCGGTTTTCGGCATCTAAGGCCATCATCAGATACTTAACACTGAACAGATAGTCTACATAACTTCGGCCAGAGTACAAAGATTTTTGAACAAAAATATGTGATATTTTATGACTATATCGACAGCAAACACAAGCATAATGTAATACGCAAAGAGACTCTGATCAAGTAAATCTTACATTACGGTATATTCAGATGTGAATGTATAAGCCACGCAGTTCAGTAGTTACAGCTCTACCTGACTGACCCACACGAAACCCTGTAAAATGATATATTACTAAGCGACCGTTCAAGAGGCATGTTGTATTGAACAATCAGGAATAATTAAATTTAGTGTTGTGATCCAAAGGCGGCGCCCCACACGCCACGTCCGTGCTGCGCCACAAGTACACCGTCGACTCTCGCGAACAGAAACAGCCGACTGCCAACGTCAAATAAAGTGGCATCACTAGCCGCTCGGAATTCATTGTTCGGCGGCGCTCGAGAGCTATTTACAGGATCCGGAGATGAGAGTAATTCCAGCGCCCTGTAATTATTCCCGCCGTTGTTTCGTGCAATTACATTTCGTGAGATAAACGCAGCGCTGCCGGAGACTATCGCGCAACATTATTCACGCTTTCTGGCGCGGAAAGAACTGGAGGCGGATTGATTTTCCGTTGTTAATTGTGCAGTCAGAATAAAAAAATACAATGGGAAACGGCCCAGTGGCACAAATCTGTGATTGCGATAAAGATTAAGAATCTAGGAAACAACTTTATGCGCCGGCCGTGATGGCAGAGCGGTTCTAGGCGCTACAGTCTGGAACCGCGCGACCGCTACGGTCGCAGGTTCGAATCCTGCCTCGGGTATGGATGTGTGTGATGTCCTTAGGTTAGTTAGGTTTAAGTAATTCTAAGATCTAGGGGAATGATGACCTCAGAAGTTAAGTCCCATAGTGCTCTGAACCATTTGAACCAACTTTATGCGAAGGTGGATGAAGCGCAAGCTAGAGCTTTCATAGTGGTGGTTACCAAAACGTTAAGTTGCTGAAACAACATTATGATTTAGGCGTGGTTTCCATTCTTCTCGACAGTTGTTCTCCAGAGTTTAACAAATACTGTGTAAATTGCAAGACAATCACAGGTTGTAATTTTTATTGCAGATTTATTTGTAAGCAATGCCGCTTGTCCAAGAGTTGTCCGTCCAAATTCAAGCACATTATTTCGATGTTGTATATACGATCATATAAGGGACAGTCAAACGAAGATGAGACAGAAGAAAAAAGTAAGGAAACTGTTTATTATTTCGAAAGTAATCGCCATAACTGTTAAAATGAGACAAGACGGTCACTGACATTATGGAGAAATGTCTGCGGTTGCCTACGGAACAATGATCGTACCCAGGCGTCAACATCTTTGTCCAAAGCGAATCGACGGCCACGAATGTCTTTCTTCAGGGCTCCAAACGTGCGGAAATCGCATGGGGGAGAATGGGACTTCATGGAGGAAGTGTAAGGGCTTTACAGTGAAACCTCTTTACCGTAGTCGTAACTACCTTGGATCATGTCAGCAGGCATTATCCTCAAGAGAATGATACCACCCGTCAACATTCCTGGGCGTTGGGATCTGATTGTGCGCTTCAGTTTTTGCAAAGTACCCACGTATCGCTGTGCGTTAGTTGTGGCTCCTGTAACCAAAAAGTCAACGAGCAGCAGACCTTTCCTTTCAAAGAAGCAGCTCATCATGGCCTGCCTGTTGTTTAGACTACGCTGAAGAAGTTTTGCTGGAAAATTCTTACATATCCCCCTACATTCGCGATCTCACGCCATCCCGTTCCCACATTTTTGGAGCCCCAAAGAAAGAAATTCGTTTCCGTCGATTTACTTCGGACTAAGAGGTGCACGCCTGAGTAATATCATGGTTCCGTAGGCGATTGCAAACATTTTTCCGTAAATGCATTAACCGTCTTTCTCACAGTAGGCTAAATACTCCTACACCGAAGCGCCAAAGAAACTGGTATAGGCATGCATATTCAAATACAGAGATATGTAAACAGGTAGAATACGACGCTGAGGTCGGCAAAGGCTATATAAGACAACAAGTGTCTGGCGCAATTGTTAGGTCGGTTACTGCTGCTACAATGGCAAGTTATCAAGATTTAAATGAATTTGAACCTGGTGTTATAGTCGGTGCACTAGCGACGGGACACAGCATCTCCGACGTAGCGATAAAGTGGGGATTTTCACATACGACCATTTCACGAGTGTACTGTGAATATCAGGAACCCGGTAAAACATCAAGTCTCCGACATCGCTGCGGCCGGAAAAAGGTCCTGCAAGAACGGGACCAACGACGACTGAAGAGAATCGTTCAACGTGACTCAAGTGCAATCCTTCCGCAAATTTCTGCAGATTTCAATTCTGGGCCATAACATGTGTTAGTGTGCGAACCATTCAGCGAAAAGTCACCGATATGGGCTTTCGGAGCTGAAGGACCACTCGTGTACCCTTGGTGACTGCACGACACAAAGCTTCACACCTCACCTGGGCCCGTCAACACCGACGTTGGACTGTTGATGACTGGAAACATGTTACCTGGTCGGACGAGCCTCCTTTCAAATTGTATCGAGCGGATGGACGTGAACGGGTATATATGAATCCATCGACCCTGCATGTCGGCAGGGAACAGTTCAAGCTTGTGGAGGCTCTGTAATAGTGTGGGGCGTGTGCAGTTGGAGTGATTTGGGACCGTTGATACGCTTAAATACGACTCTGACCATGTACGTAAGCATCCTGTCTGATCACCTGCATCCATTCATGTCCATTGTGCATACCGACGGACTATGGGCAATTCCAGCAGGGCAATGCGGCACCCCACACGTCCAGAATTGCTACAGAGAGGATCCAAGAACACTCTTCTAAATACTTCCGCTGGCCAGCAAACTTCCCAGACATGAACATTACTGAACCTATTTGAGATCCTTGCAACGTACAGTTCAGAAAAGATCTCCACCCTCTCGTACTCTTACGGATTTATGGACAGCACTGCAGGATTCATGGTATCAGTTCCCTCCAGCTCTACTTCAGACATTAGTCGAGTCCATGCCACGTCGTGTTGCTGCGCTTCTGTGTACTCGCGGGGGCGCTACACGATACTAGGCTGGTGTACCAGTTGCTTTGGCTCTTCATTGTATATTAACGGTTATGTCGATTACTTTTGAAATAATAAACAGTTCATTTACATTTTCTGACTTTCTCCATTTGACTGCCCCTTACGCATTAGTTTCACACAAACGTTTAAATTTATATTATCCTAATAAATGTAGTTCTGCAGGCATATCAGTGTATGTGCATTCAATGTGCACACAGGGCGGCGTCGAATAGCAATAGACTATAAGACTTCTGATGCGTCTGGAGCACATCTTGCGCATACGACAACAACGACGTGTAGATCTGACAGGCAACGTCTTACTACCCAGGCAAATACGTTACATATTGGTCATTTTTCCTTGGTTGGGGACCTCAGCCATAATGTACTTTTAATGAAATCACTGTTGCCATTTGACTGTCAATTTCCATCATTTATTTATTTCACTATCACGATTTCGGCTGTAGAGCCATTTTGAAGTGGACAGATGAAAAAATTCAGTACATATCAGCCTTTTCTGAATGAGCGTTGTCGTCGAAATACATTGCTGTGCAAGACTTAAAAAATGGTTCAAATGACTGTGAGCACTATGGGACTTAACATCTGAGGTCATCAGTTTCCTAGAGCTTGGAGCTACTTAAACCTAACTAACCCAAGGACATCACACACATCCATGCCCGAGGGAGGATTCGAATCTGCGACCGTAGCGGTAGCGCGGTTGCAGACTGAAGCCCCTAGAACCGCTCGGTCACAACGGCCGGCTGCAAACTTAAGGACAAGATATATAAAGTAACACAACATATTTCCTATTTGGTGGTGATGAATGAAAGTGCGAGAGCATGTTGTCAGAGGTCTCCCAGCAATGCACAGTAGTCTGGACGTCACACGATTTGAGGTCAGCCTGACTATGGCGCCAAATGGAGCTGGCCCCGCAGCGGGAGGCAGTTGAAAGGAACGGGGAAAGACAGTGTATGTCAATCGTCGAGCAGTCACGGTGCGCTGTGGTGGTGGTCTTAACTACAACGCGGTCCGGAGACATTTGGATGACTTGAGTCAGGGTCGAATCTTCGGGAAACTGGGAGAATGAAGTAGTGTGACGAGTATAGCCCAGGATTTTGGTACTGCTCACAGCACTGTTTCACATGCATGGAGAGCGTCCCGAACCCCAGGCACTGTCGCCCCAAGTAGAGGACGTGGTCGGCCACTGCCAGCTACAACAGCAGATGACCGCTAAATTGTGCAAAAGGCAAGAAGGGTGCAGTTGGAACAACATCTAACTGGACAACGCATGCTGTCACACACTCCACAGTGGCACGGCCACTGGATGGATGTAGTCTCTTTGCCTGACGACCAGTAGGTTGCGTTCCATTGAGAACCACACATCGGAGGCACCGTCTGTGTAGGTCGCGTGCACTTCTCGGATGAGAGCAGGTTCAGTCTGAGTAGTGACCACGTGGTGCGCCCAGGAACATTGTCGAACATGATCGTTTTGTTGGTCCAGGTGTTATGTTGTGGGGAGGCACAGGCGTAGTGACCTCCACAGTTCACTCACCGGTGAACGTTATTGTGACACTGTACCTATGCATGCGTGTATTTATGTTTGTTTCGCATCTCCTTCGAAACCACGGGACGAATTTCCACCAAACTTGGTACACATATCGCTTAAGGTGTGGAAAGAATTACAATGGGATTTAGAACCACCTAACCGTGAAAGGGGTGATAATGGGAGTGAGGCCACAGTGCGTGAATACCCAGAATTGATCATCCATTATTTGAGGACGAGAGCGTTTAGAGACTTGCAGAAAACTTGACACATAATTTCAAACCTTTACGAAACTTTTTCTCATTGGCAGCGCCCACAAAACGATGAAAGGAAAAAAGTTTATGGCTAACTACGTTTTCCATGTTCCTGCAATAAAACTGCCCCATCAGGCATCACGTCATGACATTAAAATTTATTACTTTTTTGCCTACTAACTATATCTGCAACACATTCAGCAGACAGTATCCAAATGTACTGTTGAGTGGATTTACAAAATTATATCATTGTACGACATATAGTTCAGAAGTTATTAGAGAAGGAGATGAACAGAGACAGAGAGAGGAGTAGATGGAAAGGGAAAGAGAAGAGGAGGAGATGGACACAGAGAGGAGATAGAAAGGAAAGAGGTGGACAGAGAGAGGGGAAGGACAAGGTGGCCAGAGAGAAGGGGATGGACAGAGAAGGGGGAGAGCAAATGGACAGAAGGGGCTGCAGGGGAGGTGGGCAGTGATTGGGGGGGGGGGGGGGGGGAGAGGATAGAGAGGGGAGCAGAGGAGACGGAGAGAGAAAGAGGCTAAATGGTTCAAATGGCTCTGAGCACTATGGGACTTAACATCTGTGGTCATCAGTCCCCTAGAACTTAGAAGTACTTAAACCTAACTAACCTAAGGACATCCCACACATCCATGCCCGAGGTAGGATTCGAACCTGCGACCGTAGTGGTTACGCGGTTCCAGACTGAAGCGCCTAGAATCGCACGGCCACATCGGCCGGCAGAGAAAGAGGCAGAGGAGGTGGACAGAAGGGGCGGCACAGAGGATGGACAGAGTGAGGGGGGAAGGAAGAGTTAGACTAGTAGATCTGAAGTAAATACATACCAAGGCAACGTCGGATACTCAGCTAATTTCAAATATTTGTGCTTCCAGGATATGTAATGATTAAATGCGGAAGTTTTCACGAATAAAAATATGCATGCGTCACTGAACAGATAGGCCCGAAATACTAGTCATAACCTATAGGTATTAAATGGCAGTTACTGAAAGAGTAGCAGTATAAAGTGTCAAAATCGATAACGTGTGATTCGACTCTGCGGCCTATGAGAGAGAGATATGCCGTCTAGGTTTGGTCACCGCATTCAAAATGCAAATCGTTACACATGCAATGGTCTGATTTATTTACACTATGTCACTATGTCATTCATATTGTCTTAATATTAAAGTAATAAAGGAAATGAACTGGGGAACTGAGTGGCGTAAACTTCAGGTTTAGGAGGCATTAACATTTTCTGAAACAAGCAGAGTCAATATGGAAATTTTAATGTATAATGAAACTTGTACGAGAAATGAGTATGATTTCAAACAGAAAATAATCATTTTTGATCAATACACGTACAGCCATATCTGTAACTTTTCCTTTAGGAGTGGTCGGTTTCCTGACCGATTAAAGTACTCGGTAGTAAAGCCACTTTATAAAAAGGGAGACAGGGATAATGTGGACAATTATAGACCTATTTCTATGCCATCGGTGTTTGCTAAAGTCATAGAGAAGGTTGTATAAAGGGTGTTACAAAAAGGTACGGTGAAACTTTCAGGAAACATTCCTCACACACAATGAAAGAAAGTATGTTATGTGGACATGTGTCCAGAAACGCTTACTTTCCATGTTAGAGCTCATTTTATTACTTCTCTCCAAATCACATTAATCATGGAATGGAAACAAACAGCAACAGAACGTACCAGCGTCACTTCAAACACTTTGTTACAGGAAATGTTCAAAATGTCCTCCGTTAGCGAGGATACATTCATCCACCCTCCGTCGCATGGAATCCCTGATGCGCTGATGCAGCCCCGGAGAATGGCGTATTATATATATATATATATATATATATATATATATATATATATATGATATGCCTTCTAGTATTACAGGTGATTCAAAAATATTTCTGTTTGCTGATGACACCACCTTGGTAGTGAAGGATCTTGTGTGCAATAATGAAACATTATCAAATAATGTAGTTCATGAAATAAGTTAGTGGCCTGCGGAAAATAATTTGATGCTAAATCACAGTTTTTACAGTTTCTAACTCACTATTCAACAAGAACCGATATTTTGATCAGACAGAATGGACATATTATAAGCGAGACGGAACAGTTCAAGTTCCTAGGAGTTCGGACAGATAGTAAGCTGTTGTGGAAAGCCCATGTTCAGGATCTTGTTCAGAAACTAAATGCTGCTTTATTTACCATTAGAACAGTATCTGAAATAAGTGACAGTTCAACACGAAAAGTAGTCTACTTCGCATATTTTCATACGCTTATGTTATATGGTATTATTTTTTGGGGTAATTCTTCTGATTCAAAAAGGGTATTTTTGGCTCAAAAACGGGCTGTTCGAGCTATATGTGGTGTAAGTTCGAGAACCTCTTGTCGACCCCTATTCAATAGTCTGGGAATTCTGACATTGCCCTCACAGTATATATTTTCTTTAATGTCGTTTGTTGTTAGCAATATTAGCTTATTCCCAAGAGTTAGCAGCTTTCACTCAGTTAATGCTAGGCAGAAATCAAATCTGCATGTGGAATGCACTTCCTTGACTCTTGTGCAGAAAGGAGTGCACTATTGTGCTGCATCCATTTTCAATAAGCTACCACAAGAACTCAAAAATCTTAGCAATAGCCCAAACGCTTTTAAGTCTAAACTGAAGAGTTTCCTCATGGCTCAATTCTTCTATTCTGTCGAGGAGCTCCTGGAAGAGCTGAAAAATTAAGCAAATTCCAGTGTTACATTGTTGATTTTCTTTATTTAAACTTACGAATTGTCGCCTGAATACGTTTCTTGTATTTCATTTTATCTGTTTCTACTGTCGTGTTATAATTTCATGTATTGACTCGTTCCATGACCATGGAGACTTCTCCTTAATTTGGTCCCACGGAACAATAAATAAATAAATAAATAGTTGGAGAGACATCCAGCGTCATGAACCTGGCGGATATCGGCATGGAGTAGTGCAGCTAGGTGTCCCGGTTTCTGAGGGATTTTCTGCTCCTGAGGGATGTGGTGACCTGTCTCTCGTAGATCTTACGTGGGACGCCAACTGCCTCAACTTTTTGGCACTGAAAGCTGTTCGAAATATTACGCGTATTCCATTTTCAATAAGCTACCACAAGAACTCAAAAATCTTAGCAGTAGCCGAGTTCATGGAAGTTCTGGATCGAGTTTGTAAACGTGTCAGTGGCGATAATCACGAAAGTTATGATACCGTGTGCCATAGCCAGGGGGTCGCGATCAAACGATGAACTGAAGGTACGCCGCAGACCGTGCCCGAACTGTACCTCTCAGCCGCTTGGCTTCCATAGCAGTATTTTTCTGGACAGTGTCTCAACTTCCCTCTCTCTCTCATTCCGTGTCCAGATCATCATGTCCCTGTCTCGCCGTTTTTTTAAGCCACCAGTTTGTAAGTCCCGATTTTCTCCTTATTGTACCTGGTAGTACTAGCACAGAGGTAACGTTTACCCCTCTCCCATCCCCTCCTTCTCCACCTCAACCAGTAACATTGCTCATTTAAGTCGCAAAACTTAAATCAATGTAAATGTGGTATTTGTAATGTTAAATAACATGTATCATAATTACAATAACGAGTCTGAAAATGAGCATGGATTGAAGCGAAGTTGTAATTAGTACTGGTCCTGTTTTTGCAATTCCCACCGCAATGAGTAGATAAAAAATAGCTGAAGATGTTTTCACCTTTTTTTAAAGCAATGAAATACATAATGTTTCATTAACGAAACGTCTTTGGAAAATCTACCTAACATCCATCAAGATACCGAGACAGAGCCGGCCGCAGTCGCCGAGAGGTTCTAGGCGCTTCAGTCTGCAACTGCGCGACTGCTACGGTCGCAGGTTCGAATCCTGCCTCGGGCATGGATGTGTGTGATGTCCTTAGGCTAGTTAGGTTTAAGTAGTTCTAAGTTCTAGGGGACTGATGACCTCAGAACTTAAGTCCCATAGTGCTCAGAGCCATTTGAGCCTTTTTGGAATTAGAGAAAACAGTCATATCGCCTTAACTGTTAATTTTTTCAGTGTTTATTTCTTGCTATTGGTTAAACTTTTTCCTCTTTTAAGGCGTTTATGTAACCGATCATACAGGAACAGTTGTATCGTTCCTTTTCTCTCTGAAGAACATCTGCCCGCCACTTTCTTGCAATTTGGAAAAAACAATCACTTAGTAATTCATCACTCACGAAATATGAATGTTTTCTGTTGAACCGTTTGTTACCTTAATGTATTTGTCCTACATGACACGAATGCTTCCTTTCAGTCAGTTCCATAGCTGAGACTGGACTCAAATTTCAAATGCTAATTACTTAAGAGTATTGCTGCATCTATAGATGTAGACCAGTCTCACACATACTGAAAAATTTTCCTTTCTGTGAGATCCACCGTTGCAGATTGCGGCTTCTGATACAATTCTTTCCCCGATTACCTTGATAATCTAAACAACACCACTTAAAACTTCGCAAAGGTGTACGCTTTGCACATCAGCTTAAATTTCTTTGCTCCTGTTGCTATGTAAACTACTCCTTTGTTCCTACAAAGCTCAAAAAGAAATCTTCGGAGTCTCTGCAATAAGTTATTCTTTCGATATTTGAATTCTTATCTGAAGATGTAATGGAATTCTAAAGTTGTTTGACCAATCTGTTGTGTTGGAAGTTCGTTTCATCTCTCTCTCTCTCTCTCTCTCTCTCTCTCTCTCTCTCTCTGTCACCCTTCCTCCCTCTACCTTGTCCCTGTTCGGTGGATCCGAAAGGTAATCAGATGTCTGCCGTCTGCTCTATATAGGGTGTAACAGAATGACGTTTTAAAAATTTGGAAGCTTGTAGATGGTGAAATTTTGAACGTTTTGATGTAAGGGACCTATAGACGTACATGTGAAATAAAGTGTCCGCAGCTCGTGGTCGTGCGGTCGCGTTCTCGCTTCCCGCGCCCGGGTTCCCGGGTTCGATTCCCGGCGGGGTCAGGGATTTTCTCTGTCTCGTGATGACTGGGTGTTGTGTGATGTCCTTAGGTTAGTTAGGTTTAAGTAGTTCTAAGTTCTAGGGGACTGATGACCATAGATGTTAAGTCCCATAGTGCTCAGAGCCATTTGAACCATTTTTTTTTTAAATAAAGTTTCTACAACACTGTGCGCTTTCCACGGGAAACACCAGAATACAGCAGTGGGAAATCGTTTGTTGACAACAGAAAACAATCAAATACTGTGAACCTAATCCATGGTTCTAGAGCAAACGTTCAGTGTGATGACCATCAGACCCGTGACATAATGTGCTAGGACAAACCATCTTTTGTCTGAGTCCCTGTACGACTCCGCGCTCTTGCCTTATGGTATCAAACGACGTTAAGACGCGTTCATTAAGATCAAGTACCGTCCCTACTGGTGCTGAGTACACAAGAGACTTTACATAGCCCCAGAGGAAAAAGTTAAGAGGAGTGAGTCCAGAGTAGCGCACAGGCCAGTGGACTGGGCGTCCCCTCCCAATTAATCTCTGCCTGAAGCTGCCTGTGAGATACATCCTGGCCCGACGATCAAAGTGCCCTGAAACATCATCGTCGTGAAACCACAAACTACAGTTACAAGGGAACGTCCTCCAGAGTTTGTTAGTTAGTTACATGCTCTGTAGATCATTTGAACGATTCTTTTATCGAAATGATGCGGAACGAGTCAGTTTACAGGTTATGTATACATGATTAGTGTTAACTTTAATGAATACAGTATAATTTTTGGTCTTACTCATGCAACTACACTTTTTTTACTGGCTACCAGTTTTTAAGTAGAAATTCGTCGATGGAATAGTAGGAGTTGTCCAGGAGAAATGATTTTAAATTAGATTCAAAACTTGCTTCTCTAGCTGTCAGACGTTTTACGTTAGTGGGCCAATGATCAAAAATTTTTCTTGCTGTGCACTGAATTTCTTTTTGAGCCACTGATAGCTTTAAGAATGGGTAGTAAGCGTCATTTTTCCCTCTAGTCTTACAGGTATGGCAGGTATGGACATCACTCATTGCTCTCTTTCGTGCAATGCATACTTTCTTCCTAAGTGATGAGTTACCCTAGAAAATTATTCCTTAAGACATTACTGACTGGAAACATTTAAAATATGTCAGAAGGCTGATATGTTTTTGCCAAGATTAGCAATTATACGATGAGCAACAGTAACTGAAGCTCAGTAGAAGAAACTCAGTAATATGCTTCCTCCAGCCTGAAGTTTTCATCAGTTTCTACATCCAAAAATTTTGAGCGTTCTACCCTATTTATTGACGCCTTATCACGTACTACATCAGTTATTGGTATTTGTTATACAGAACTGAATGTAGTGTGTTTTTCCGAAACACTTAATAATACTTTCGAAAATATCTTTTACCAACTCTTATGTTGCTTTCTCTCTAATGAAACTTACTATAACACTAGAATCGTCTACAAGATATACCAATTTTGCTTGTTGAATGTTGAGTAGAAGGTCATTCACATACATAAGAAATAGGAGTGGAGCCAAAATTGAGCCCTGTGGGATTCCCTTAGAATTTTTTTGTCAGTCACTAACATTTTCTTCGTTTCCGACATTGTCTGAATTTTTCAACACAACCTTTTGCATTCTGTTTGTTAAATATGACTCAAACTAACTGTGTGTAAAGTCATCAGTTGCATAAAAACTAAATTTTTCTACGAAAATAACATTATCTTCACAATAAAACGCCTTGAAAAGATCACAAAAAGTACCAACTGGCGATACATTATTATTTAAGGCTTGTACTATTTGAAGAGTGAGTGTAAAGGGTGGCTGGAAATTCCCGTTACAAACTTCTAGGACTTGTAGAGGGGAGTGAGTACGTAATATTTTGAATAGGAACACGTGTCCGGAAACGTACCGTTTAAGTTCTACAGCCGTTTGAAAACATCTTTGCCAGGTAGGTTTGCAACAGGATAGTCATAGTGATGGGTGCTTACATCAAATCGGCTGATGTCGTTTGACATCCTATCCTACCTCACTGACCTGGTTGAGCCTCATCCACGCGTCTGTCAGTGTTGGAGCAACATGGTTGAGTACAAGCTTGCAGAAAACACCGACACGATCTTCCTGAATGGTGAAGCTCACGGCAATGGAAGAGCTTCTCGTCGCCTTTATCAAGATAGTTCTCCACAACTTCAGACTACTCTTTTCGCCACAATCACGCAGCGGTTTCGAGAAAGGGTATCTTCACCAGCAGCAGGCGTGACTGCCGCTCTCCAGGGAGGTCCAACACGCCCGAACTGGAAGAGGCGTTAGTGCATCACGTTGATGAGAATCCGTCAACAAGCACGCGAGCAGTCTCATTGTCAGTGGAACTGTAAAACAAGAGATTTACTGGATCATGCCCAGTCAACTACTTGTAAAAATGGTCGAATTAGCAACACGTTTTCAAATGGTTGTAGCACGGAGATGGTACGTTTCTGAAGATGGGTTCCTATTCAAAATATTATATACTTACTACCCACTACAAGTCCTAGAAGTTTGTAACAGGAATTTCCGACCACCCTGTATAAATAGCGTTCTCAGTCGAGAAACCCTTCTGGAATCGAAACTGTGATATGTTAAGAAAATTGTTTCCGCTAATGAGTGTGACCGCTTTTGTGTACATTACTTTTCGAATATGTCAGTAAGAAGACTGGACGGTAACTGTTTGAATCTGTCTTGTTACCTTTCTTATGAAGTGGTTTAACAACTGGATACTTTAACCTGTCTAGAAAAATTCCCTATGCCAGTGGTGCATTGCATGTATCCATAAGGACATTACTTATTAAGCTGGAATAACTTTTCAGAATTCTGTTTGAAATTGCAGCAACCCCACATGAGCTTTTGTTTTTCAAAATTTTTATAATTGTATTAATTTCAGTGAAGGATATGGGTGCTACTTCTAGTTACATAAAGTTTTCTAGAATGCCATTTTTTATATATTTGATATTATATTTGGTGCTACATTTACAAAATGATTCCTAAAAGTATTTGCAGCTTGTGACATATCAGTCACAACTGTCTCATTTAGTGTATTCGTTATGAAATTTTGTGCACTAAGCGGCTGTCCTGTCTCCCGTTTCACAATTTCCCATACAGTCTTAATCTTACTGTCGGCATTATTTATTTTTTTGTAGTATGCAAGTGATATCCGATCTTTACTTACTCTGGCCTTTACGTAGTTCAGAAATACAGGGAAGGTACTGTTCGGAAAGTTCAAATATCATGCGCCATTCTAACGATCAGGTAAGACGCGTGGTTCAAGTAAAGTGATCTCAAGAATTCCAGCTCAGTTGTTCACTGAGAGTCTCACCTGATCAGTTCTCGAACAGGTAGTGCGTGGGTTTACAACAGCTCAGTGGCGGCTTTAAAAATTTTATTTCATATTTCCGGCTATGACTTTCTTGGTATCAAAACATTGAAAATTTCATCCTCTGCAAAGTCCAGAATATTTAAAACGTCATTCTGTTACACCATGTTTAGTTGAAGGCACAAAATTGAGACGGCGGTGAGGTTTCTCTCGCTGTAAGCTCTCAAAACGTCTTTAAATTTATCACCTGTCATATAAATCAGACAACTGTACTCTGTTACACCGATACAATATACAGTAACGTTTGTGAAATAACAGAGCAAGGGCGATTCATAAGCCTGAATAAACTTTCACCATAAATTGGGTTCGAGAGTCAAAACAATTATGACTATGCTTAATGTCTGTCTACATCTATAACTCTACCACACAACCCACCTTACGATGCGTTGTGGAGGGTACTTCTGGCACGACTGTCATTTCCACTTGTCCCTGATCCATTCTCGAATGGTCAGTGGAAAGAATTGCTGTCGCTCTTATTTTACTGTCGTGAACATCTCGTGAGGCGCATCTGGGAGGCGCATCTGGGAGGAAGTAAACTGCTGCCCGACTCTTCTTAGAACGCACGTCCTCGGAATTGTAACAATAAATGTCTCTTCTAGCTTCTGGCACTGGAGTTTGTTGATCATCTCTGTACGCTCTCGCGCATACTAAGCAAACCCGAACATACGCTATCTCATAAAAAGGATCTGGATACTCATAGTTAATGTGTAACTGACCACTAGATGTTGCGAGAGACGAACCCGCCAGTATAAAAGGAGGCGGGGAATGTTGCGTTGTCAGCAGAGAAGCAGCAACAGCCCAGTGCGTGGGTCAGGAGAGCTCAGTGATTTCGAATGTGAGTTAGACATTGGATGTCACGACAGTAACAAATGCATCGGGGACATTTAAGCGCTTCTTACGGCTGCCCAAGTCGACTGTTGGTAATGTGATTGTGAAGCGGATAAGCGAAGGAAAATCCATAGCTCAACAGAGACCAGACAGACCTCATGCACTGACGGACAGGGACCGTAGAGCATGGCGGAGATTGGTTGTAAAAAGTCGCAGGAAATTAGCGGAAAGAGTCATTCGTGAGTTCCAAAGTGCAGTCAGTAGTCCAGCAATGACGGTCTGTAGGGAGCTAAAACAGGACAGGGTACAACGGTCGAGCAGATCCTCATAAGCCACACATTTCTGTAGTCAGTACTAAGCGGCGAAAAGAGCAACACCACAGGACAGCGAGTTACTGAAAACGATTAATTTGGAGTGACGAATCGCGCTGTACCCTATGGCAATCCGACGGAAGGGTCTGCGTTTCGCGAATGCCTGGAGAACTTTGCCTCCTATCCTGTATGGTGCCTATAGTGATTTACAGAGGAGGTGACGTTACGGTATGGGGGTGTTTTTCGTGCTTAGGATGTGGTCCCCTTATCGTGCTTCTACATCTACATCTACATGGTTACTCTGCAATTCACACTTAAGTACCTGGCAGAGGGTTGATCGAACAATTTTCATACTACTTCTCTACCATTCCACTCTCGAATGGCGCGTGGGAAAAAGGAACACCTAAATCTTTTCGTTCGAGCTCTGATTTATCTTATTTTATTATGATGATCATTTCTCCCTACGTAGGTGGGTGTCAACAAAATATTTACGCATTCGGTAGAGAATATTATCTATGTGGTCTTTCCAATTTAAGTTGCTCGTAATTCCTAGGTATTTAGTCGAATTGACAGCCCTTAGATTTGTGCCTTTTATCGTATACCCAAAATTTATCGGATTTCTTTTAGTACCCACGTGGATGACCTCGCACTTTCCCTTGTTTAGTGTCAATTGCCACATTTCGCACCATACAGAAATTCTCTCTAGATCATTTTGTAATTGGAATTGATCGTCTGATGGTTTTACTAGACGGTAAGTTACAGCGTCATCTGCAAACAATCTAAGGGGGCTGCTCAGATTATCACCTAGATCTTTTATATAAATCAGGAACAGCAGAGGGCCTAAGACACTACCTTGCGGAACGCCAGATATCACTTCTGTTCTGCTCGATGATTTACCGTCCATCACTACGAACTGCGACCTCTCTGAGAGGAAATTACGAATCCAATCACACAACTAAGACGATACTCCATATGGACGCAATTTGATTAATAGTCGCTTGTAAGGAATGGTATCAAAAGCCTTCTGGAAGTCTAGGAATATGGAATCGATCTGAGATCTCTTGTCGACAGCACTCATTACTTCATGGGAATAAAGAGCTAGCTGTGTTGCACAGGAACGATATTTTCTGCAACCGTGTTGTTTATGTATCAATAAGTCATTTTCTTCTAGGTGGTTCATAATGTTCGAGTACAGTATATGCTCCAAAATCCTACTGCAAATTGAGGTCAGTGATATGGGTCTGTAATTCAATGGGTTACTCCAATTTCCTTTCTTGAATGTTCGTGTGACCTGTGCTACTTTCCAGTAGTTTAAGGAAACGCTAAATGCGGAGGGATATGAACACATTTTACAGCATCGTGCACTGTGCAGAGTAGAGGAACAGTTCGGAGACGGTGATTGTATCAGCGTAACTCTGGACCGTGTCTTAAGATAGCACCTGTGGCACAATGGTTGGTGAACTATAATATTGCCGAAACGGAGTCCCGACCTGAACGCAATGTAACACCTTCGAGGTGAGCTAGAATGTCAACTTCGCTCCACAACCCAGCGTCCAACATTACTACCTTTTGGCTCTTGAGGAAGAAAAGCGTTCCCGTACACACACTGAGACACTTCTTTGAAAGTGTCCCTAACAGAGTTCAAGCCGCCATAAAGGCGAAGGGCGAACACATCCCATATTAATGTGCACTAATAGGCGTCCAGATACTTTGATCAGATAATGTATGTTTCTCGAACACATCACTGTGAAAAAATTTGAGAGATTCGAGCTCACACGAAGACTTACCAACAGTTGTTCCTGATCACACTCACCGTTCGCGAGTGGAACAGGATGCTGGGGAGCAGTGACACTGTGACACGAAGTACGCTCCTTTACACACCGTAAGATGTAGGTGTATGTATGGAATGGCCTTAGGCGAAAGATGAGGTGGTTCCTTCAACAAGGCACATCGTTTTTCCTACATCACTTTTGTCCAACAAACTAACTAAACCATGTAGACGTCAAAAAGCACTTTAATGATTTACCTTTCTTTGACTGAGCACAAATAAAACCTCCATCCATCATTTATAAGAACTCTGGCACTTGTTCGATTGTTTTTAAATAACATATGCGGAGTAGCTGCAACTCTTTAAGCGTGCCGCAGCTTCAGAGGGTCGCACATCATTTTTGTCACTTATTTTCTCCAGCAGTTTCACATTTCCGCTGCGCAACAGACTTGGTGCCAGATTCTCATAAGGTAGTCACTGGGTATCGAACCCTGAAACTCCGTATGAGTAGCCAGCTAGCTAACCACTATGCTTCTAAAACATTTTTCTAGTAATCCCGTGACATGTTGCACATAACATTGCGCAATTTTTGCAAATTACTCTCTCGAACATTAACAGAAGAAAACCAGGCGTTACATCGAGGCTAAAATAATGATGCATCACGCTACTCGCGCAGTAAAATCTTTCGTTTCCTGATGATCTGCAACGTTTCTGTTGATACAATTCCATTCTCACAGATAAAGTTGTTAGAACTATAAATCAGCTTAAGTATTTTCAGACACAGTTATTTAAAACACATTCAACTTCTAAACCGGTAAAAAAAATACAACTAAACTGCTGACATGTGCAAAATTCTAAAACTATGGGACGTGAGATGACGAACGTACAGCAGCTGAAAAGAATGACGCTGCCGCGCGATGTGAACCATCAGTTCAGTGGCGCCACACGTAAGAGAGTTGCAGCTACCCAGCTTATGTTATTTAAAAACAATCGAACGAGTGCCAGAGTTCTTGTGAATGATGGATGGAGGCTTTATTTGTGATCAGTGAAACAGTTACAATTACAATTCCCAGTCGGACATGGTGAAAAATTAATAGCGGCCCTGCTGCCTTACCTTGATTTTAATAGTCTTTGTGCCCACACAGAC
Organism: Schistocerca piceifrons; assembly: GCF_021461385.2. Taxonomy (NCBI): domain Eukaryota; kingdom Metazoa; phylum Arthropoda; class Insecta; order Orthoptera; family Acrididae; genus Schistocerca; species Schistocerca piceifrons. Next base: position 678,637,634 of record NC_060138.1, read on the forward strand.
GTGCAGTTACATGGCACAGGCCTGGTTGATAAGCCTAGAAAGAGGCAAACGTGACACACGCATAGGTCTCTTGGATAAACAGGTGAACAAACTGCCAGACAGGTTCCCGCAGGCGCGTCATTTCGGAATTCTGGCACGTGGGTGGGAGCCACACGATGTTTCTCTGCTTCTCTCTCCTTCATCAGGATTACTGTTTGCTTATTTTACTTAGCGACCATCAGCACGCACACGAAACGAAATAAGCCATTAAAGGACTGCTTCACGCAATTTGAAACCAAGGTGGACTAAAATTTTCCAGTCTGTCATGTTGTCACGCATGAATCTAACAGTTCTTTATTCACCAAATTATGAGTGCCGTACAGCGATTGCTCGCATTTCGTATTTTGCAACGCAGTTGAGGATGTTGACTCGTTTCAGCACTGGAGCGAGACGACAGATGTAAAAATTGAAACTACTGTTAATATACAGGATGAAGCATTTATTTTGACCATCAAAAATAACTATCTGTTCAGAGGTAAAACAAAAAAGTCAAGCAAATGCTGTATGGTTGCCAGAGGCATTAGCAGGCATGATTACTTTTCTTGTGACTTCGTTCTTTTCGAAGATATGAACAGACTTGTTCAAAAAGTATCACAGTGCATGGTTCATGTAAACATGACGTTATCAAAAACGTAACACAAAACTGACTTTGACTCTCCTGTAGTAGCAAACAGTCCAAGTACCCCGCGTAACGTGAAAAACGAAAATGTAAATCGCTCATTACTGTGTCCACAACTTATATTTTTCGTGCATGAGTAGCAATTGTACCTTTATTAGTTTGTCTACATTGTACTCGCACAAACCTTCAACTAAAATTGGTTGACTGATTGAATAACAAGTGTGTCTTTTCCTTGTGTTCAACTTCAACAAGCCAGTTCCTTTGGCACTGACGGCCACACTCAAACTGTCATATGTCATCAACCACGTGTCTACAACCTTTATTTGTACATCCATTACTTATATTCCTGTACAGGGGAAACAAAGGAATACTGCATCGCTGGCCGTTGTGGCCGAGTGGTTCTAGGCGCTTCAGTCCGGAACCGCGCGACTGCTACGGTCGCAGGTTCGAATCCTGCCTCGGGCATGGATGTGTGTGATGTCTTTAGGTTAGTTAGGTTTAACTAGTTCTAAGTTCTAGGGGACTGATGACCTCAGATGTTAAGTCCCATCGTGCTCAGAGCCACTTGAACCATTTTTGAATACTGCATCGTACTTCGGAAGAACACGGCCACTGCTCTATCATATTTATTCGCAGACACCGGTCAAGTGACTTTCAACTAAAATGTCTCGCCTGTACGGGAATATGTATAATGGATTAATGGAGGTACGAGTACAGTTTGTAGATACATGGTTGACGACGTATGGTTGTATGGTTGTCTGGGTATGGCTGCGAGTCGCGCTCGGGTAGCCTAATGGTGAGACGACCGCTCGCGATAAAAGGGAAATGGGTTCGAGTCCCGGTGCGGAACAAATGTTCACTGTCGTCATTCAGTTATACAGGTGATGGTTACCCATATTCGTAGTTCCGAATACTCTTCATGCAATTCATTTCTGGCTTATGTCGATACGAATGCAATACGGTTACATTTGAAATTTCTCCACCGTTCTTAGGACAGGGACGTTAAGTTTGGTGGCGCCTTTGTTGCTCTTACAAGAGAAGTGTTCCAGCAATAATACGGAGCTATATCTGTTCCGTCACGCACCAAGATAATTTATCTATAGAACACTGCGTTTACGTACAGTCAATGTTTGAAGGTTACTGAAGCTGAAGACAGCATATTCACAACACCCATGAATGAAGTATTATTTGGTAAAAATTTAAACATTGGCTTCAGACTGTGTATGTTAACACATGCACTACTTACAAAGCTTTATTTCCCACAATAGAACTCACTGCGTTATCGTGCGTTCTTGCTTTATTCGACACCGAAGTACAAAATGAAGAATTTCAGTGATGTGATTAAAACACAGCGGAACGGAACAGCTTGTGGTAAAGCTCTAGGTCGGGGTTGGGTCGGTAACGGCTTTATTATTTCCATATAAAACTTTAATTGTAACTAAATTACTTTTATTGGTAACGATTTAACAAAATTGTCGTTACTTTTTTACCGCACGCAACATACTTTGTCGTGAGACTCTCAATATTGCGTAATACCGGCCTTTATTTTTAAAAAAAGTTTCGAAATTAAATCTTTTCGATAACGTACCTAGTAAATGTCTGAACTATAATTTTAGTGCCGTTATTGCATTTAATTCCTGCTCACTCATTCATACCATTTGTATTTGAAAGTTTTGTACGCAACGAGGAGTATATGAAGGTCACGTGACGCGTCATACGTGAATAGCATGCAATCAGCGATGTTACATTTACTTCCACGCTTTTCCAACACAGATAAGAAAGCGGACGCACGTATGGATTGTCCAGCTTACGATAAAGTGTTTGAATTTTTAACGTCGGATGGAAGAAAATGATTCCTTTATTTGCAGTCTGTGCGCCAGTGGGAGAAAAATACAAAGCAGTTGAAGCTCCATACCGATCTTAAAGTAACACGTACTGGTAAGTTTTCTGCTTGCTGTTAGCGATAGATATTTAAATAAAAGTCTGATTGATTCTATTGATTTACTTAAATAGGAAATATTCTCAATATTTTAAACCATGCACATAAAAAAACTAATATACTCAATTCTCACTTTCGTCTAGAGCAAACATTCACATTTCCTAAAACAAATTGAGGAAAACCAAACGTAAGGCACAAAAAGAAATTACAGCAATAGCATTACAGGTCCCCCCCCAAAACAAACAACACACACCTCTTGGAGCAACCCTTTTGAAACCTGAAGTATGGTTGACAGAGCAGTAATGAACTTCATCATAGATTCTGCTCAGCTTTTCCGCATAGTAGAGGAAACATCACTTAATAATCTTATATGTATGGGTTTGCCAAAGTCTGTGTCAATTGTGGCAAGAACATCTATAAGTGGTAGATTTAATAGGGAATCTGAGAGAATGAAAAATCAAATCCACGGTGAACTTGAGAAGGTGGATATGGTGGCAGCTACCATCAATGTGGGAAGTAAAGGCAGAAGGTACTCCATAAATCTCTCATATTTTAGATTTTAGTATTTTTTATTTTATTTGCTTGTTTAGTTAATTTTATAATTCATTGTGGAGTCAACACAGTTCTCAGTAGCTATCCTTGTGTTTTACGGTCTCTTCATTCACTTTTCAAATACATAACGTTATTGTTTTAGGAGCTTTATTGGAATAACCGGGCAATGGCTTGATCCAGTCACACTGAAAAGAAAAGTGGCAAGTGCTGGCATATAGACGTATGAAAGGAAGGCATACATACTATACTCTGGCCAATTAAATAAGCAAAAATTTGTTAGAATATCTGATAGAGAATAATGCACACAGCACCACAACAGACAATGGCACAAAGTTTTGGAAGGCCTTTAGAATGTTCAAGAGGCCAAATATTACTGCTGAACAAGAAGACAATAATGAAACTGATGCTGGTTTAGAATTTATAAATGCCTTAAATATACAAGAATCAGTAAGTGGAAATGAAAGTGCTGAAGAAGAGATACTATTGCCCCCCCCCCCCCCCAAATCACCGTTATTCAAGTCGTACGTTGCATTTGATTGCCGTGAAAGATTCTGAACATACATTTGAAAATATAAAATTTTAAAAAGAAAACGTTTCAAGGAACTCCATGACAAAGTCCTCCAAGCTTCTTTGAAACGAACAGAATCAGTCAACAAAAATTGAAGATCATATCAAAGGTACTTGGGGTGGCTATTTGTTAATACCTGTAATTATGAGATGGACCTCTATGTACGTGACTGCCCAACGGATCTGCATATTGATGGATAATGGCAATTAAAAAATTGACAGTAGCAAGTATTTTTGTTCATTGCCAAGACTAAAGCCTAAAGAAGTTACTTTTCTGAGAGACAATTGTGAAATGGTAAGTCCATTGGCATAGGCTTCAAACTTTTTCCAAAATGAACACACTTGTTTACGGGAATTCATCTCCCATCTTTGACTGCTTTGAAACAAACTGACACTGTCCAGACATCTGCTTGACGCTGTTCTACTGGGATTGCACAAGAAGTTTTAACATGCATTTGCAAATAAAGATCTCATCCCGTCTGCATGCTTTCACTCAGAATTCAAAACAAAGTGGACCGATCATTCACATGTCTGCATAGCCAAGGATCATGTGCTGGAAGCCATGCTGCTAAATCTTGAACGATTTTTGCTAAATTTTGTAACAGATATACAGATGCTCAATATGTTTTCCACAATCAAAACCTTCTTTACTAAATACAACACAGGCATAGCAGCTAGTGTACCTGTAGAGAGAGTTTTAACTTCTGCTGAAAACGAACAAGCAGTTCCAACTGAGAGGCACTGAGGTAAAAGAGACTGTAGACAATGTATTTAATATTGAAAGACATTAAATGTCGTTTCCATTCGACATGTTTAGGGCCAATTATTTATTATGCGGATGAGTTACAATTATAAATTTTGAAAGTAACTATAATAATAGCTATAACTGATACAATTAGTTTTGATGTATAAACTATAGCTATTTTACTTTTCCTAGGAAGTAACTTTAATTGTAACTCAATTACTTTCAAAAACAAACTTTCCCGAGACCGTTGCTAGATGTTTTTCTGGCCTAGGCGAGAACTGAAAAATGACGCCCTCTCTTTTTACTAACAGCGGTCTCCACGCTATCCGCAATAAATGCAACCGTCAACGAAGTGCAGTATGCAAAAAAGATATTTCAGTATGCATTAATGTGTAAATTACACTGAGACAACAGCTTGCAAGCATAAAACACAGAATTTCTACAATTATGTCCCGTCGATAAACAAGATATGACATTCTCTAGCCGGCCGAAGTGGCCGTGCGGTTAAAGGCGCTGCAGTCTGGAACCGCAAGACCGCTACGGTCGCAGGTTCGAATCCTGCCTCGGGCATGGATGTTTGTGATGTCCTTAGGTTAGTTAGGTTTAACTAGTTCTAAGTTCTAGGGGACTAATGACCTCAGCAGTTGAGTCCCATAGTGCTCAGAGCCATTTTTTTGACATTCTCTTCCTGGTTATTATTTGCGTATACGTCAAACTTTTGATAACTGATTTGTTTGAGAAAAGACAATCTAATACTTTTCTCGTGCTGCGAGTTTCATACACTCAGAGACAAACGCAAAATTATTTTGATGTATGGGTACGATGAACTGCGTTTACCTTTTACTTCTTTTAGGTATGTTGAAAGAGAAGTGCAGAACCTAGTTTGTGAGTACATAATCGATTATACACAGGAAATAATAGTAGAACTAAAAACATCGACAGAACCACACGATAAAACTAACGCTTGCCAAATGATCTGCAGAGTCAAAAATAAAGAGAGGGGACTGAGGGAGTATCCTATGAAGTCACAACTTGATCGCAAGCCAGAACCCGTGTCCCCTTCCAGCGCTCGACAGACATCAATCTGGTCATGTTTGTTTTCGTGTCATACTCGATAGCGACTGCTTAGTTTCACGTAGAGTCAGAGTATATAAAGACTTATAAAGTAATTGCTCCGCACGACTTTCAAAACAATTCAATCTTTTCATTTTTCCTCTTTTTTATTTTTTGTCCTCAATTGTTCAGTTTTATTTTCTCTGTTTAATTTGATATTAATTTTTTCCGCTCCCCTAAAATTTCCCCGGCCTATGCGGCAGCCTAGTCTTGCCTAATGGTAGAAACGACCCTAAACTTTCCACACAGCGTTAGCAACACTGAAAATTGTCTACAAGCCCCGGAATCAAGAAAATTTATGAACGTTTTTAATTACTTTGACACGATTGTTGCACTATCATACCCCATTCCAGCATTGTTAACAGTAACATCACTTCAAAAATTTTGAAGTCAGTCAGAACAGTGATTAACGTGATGCTGTTTCCCAATATCAGCAGCTTTAACATCTCTTAAATAATATAATAATCCATTTCACTTGCTCAAGGTTCTTAAACGGGCTGTTAGACAACTGTAACGTTCAACTTGAACTCAGTTGTACGATATCATGACTTCAGATTATTTTGCAGTCCCATACAATACCTTGAGTGATATCTGAATGAATAGTTTGATTTTTACTGCAAACAACCGTAGTATCAGCTGTTCTTGATTTTTCGTGAAATACGGTGTTTCTCTTTCACCTACAGGCACGAAGACGATTGCAAGCCATCTAGCGAGCGAACTTTGCACTGCAGCGTGGTCGCCAGCGCCACGAGACATCTAGCGGCAGACCAATACACTACTGCGCCTTGGTCCATCAGCTACCGTGGAGGGATGTACAACAGTGTTATTTTGTCTCACTGCTTGTACACAAAAAAAAATTACGGATAGATATTGTGATGTAAGAGAATGTAGAACTCTGCCCAACTATAATTTCTAATATGTACCATGGCTTGACCGTGCGGTTGTCACACAAATTGCTAGCCTTCTTCAGAAATGGAAAACATTGCCAACACACAGGATAATCAGATTTACACTACATATGATGCTGCCACCACACTTTTTGAGAGTCGCTTCTAGCATTTTTTCCCCGTCTACTACTATCGTTTTCCAGAGTAATGCACTAATAACAATCTCGATTTACAGTCGTTGACTTAAAACAATAACGTTAAACAGAAAACTACGTACTTTACAAGAATAGCATTGCAATATTAATTTGTCCAGATCAACTTGAAAAGAACTAAAACTCTGAGTGCAAAAATTTTTCTGTTGAGGAAAGCCCGAGGGATGACGATAATAAATGTATAAGCAAGACATCTGAAAATGCAGGCTTGCGTATGTGCTTCCTGAGATCATCTCCGCATACGATCGTATATAGCACAGCAATTGAAATTATTTCTTAAAATCAAGATTAAAAACAACTGTATCAAGTGTCAAATGTATAATAGCAATGTTGACAACACAAGGAATACTACCTCGGTCGGAAAACATACTGCCTAAATTCATGTGTGCTGTACAACTTGCAGTTATTTTACATCGGAATACACTTCCATGATCAAAATACATGCAAAAGCCCCAATATCTACGGAAATGCATTCCGTGCTTTCGACATTAAAAATGACAATTTGATATTTGTAGTTTTCTTTTACGGGTTAATGTACCTACCACATTAATTTGTGAAATGCATACAAATAATGTTGCTCCATCGTATTCCGTAGACTTAATATTATGAATGGGATTTACACACCTCTCGCGTTTTGTTTTTGTGGGTGTGAGTAATAGCACAATGAGGTAGGCTAACAATATAAATTTAATTCCATTTGGTTGCTGGTTCAATTTTTATAAAATTATCCAAAGATGTCTTAAAAATGTTGAGGAGAGCTATTTTGAAGAAAATCCTTATTTTGTTTTAGCGTTGTCAGATGATCTAACACATGTATTTTGTTACATATTGGTCGCCTTAACGAAACATCAAAGCGAACGTGTTCTGACAAAATTTTCTCAGTGTGTTTCTCTATTCACATTATTAACTGCCCTGTGAAAATCAATAAATCTGTTTCTATTTCTACATCAGATTTTCTTTATAACTGATGGCATGTTAGGAAAGCAGAAATGCTACTTTAATAGTGTTTATTCTTCTCCTTCGCTGAAGTAACATGTTACCCATGTATTGTTTGATCGTCTTCCTTTTTCAGCATTCAGTGGCAAGTTTCCATTATCAGTCTTTCCATATGATCATTCAACGTCAAACGATTCTCGTTTTAATTCTAACGACTTCTATTCTCGGATTGCTTTTCACTTGTACAAGAAATTTCATTTCTTGTGGCTGTATTTTACTTCTTTTGTTTCTTAGTATCGACCGATCAATCACTCCCACATTAAAGCGTGGTGCAACGAGAGCATCACAGACTGTCGTTAATCTTCCCTTTTGTACTTGGCGTCCCATGCATTTCACAACTAGTCTAAAAACATAAGTGTATTGTTTAGTTGTCGTTCAAATTCTTAACTGTAGTTGTAAGTTACTTCACGTTCTAATGATCTGAAAGTTTTTACTTGTTCTTTTGTTTCATGTAGTCTTTTCGGCTCTCGCCTGCAAAGACAATTACTTTTGTACTGTTGTAACTCTTTTAAAAACAAAATATATTGCGATTATTATGCAACAGAGAAATATTTCTAGAAATAGCCGATTCCCCTTAAAAATTTAGGCGAAAAGTATTGACTATTGTTACGACACCAGAAAAAATTAGGAATCAACATAGAGTTAAATAAAAATTTTAGCACCGGTAATTACTTTTAATGATAGGCCATGTGGAATATTTTCCTTAATATAGTCTCTGATGCTGAAAATATAGATTTCAACAGACGTATGGAACAAGTCCTAGCTTCGTGAAATCTGAAACCAGAAAATAACTTACACTCAAGCTTTACAATGCAATGTCCGTTCCAGAGACACTGAACGGTAGCAAGACAGCTTTACTGTCAAGGATTTCGCAACCGTACAGTCAAATGGTTCAAATGGCTCTGAGCACTATGGGACTCAACTGCTGAGGTCATTAGTCCCCTAGAACTTAGAACTAGTTAAACCTAACTAACCTAAGGACATCACAAACATCCATGCCCGAGGCAGGATTCGAACCTGCGACCGTAGCGGTCTTGCGGTTCCAGACTGCAGCGCCTTTAACCGCACGGCCACTTCGGCCGGCCCGTACAGTCATTAGAACCGAGCTAAGCTAATATTAGGTAACAGTAAGCTGAAGTTAAATTATGAGGACAATAAAATACAAATTACTGAAAATTCAAAAGAAAATGGAAGTGAACACGAATCCAAAGAATCCTACCCTGGCAAGGCTAACCCGTTAAAAACAGTATGAAGTGAAAACTGTGTGTTGATACCCTTGCTTGGTGTCTGACAGTTTTGAGAATAGTTAACAAAAAACATAGTCCTTACTTGCAAACATCACAAGCAGGAGATGACAAAACAGAAAATGTGTAACGGAACTGAACGGTTAATTTAGTTCGAAAGGGAAAACTAATAGTAAAGGGGGATTGAGCCAATATAGTAGGGGAAGGAATGATACGCAGAGTTGTGGGAGAATATGGGCTCTGCAATAGGAATGAGGGTGAGAAAGCCTGCTATAGTTCGACGTTTTGGGAAAATGACAGGAGACACAGGAAGGTAACAGATGGATTACATCACGACCAGATACTGGACTGAATGACTCGGATCGTAATTTATTAATGATGCAGTGTAGGATTAAGTTGTGAAAATCAACATACAAACATTTGGGAAACTCAAATACTGAGGAATCACTAAATGCGTTCGAAGACCTCAGACGCTACACATACTGAGACGAAGAATACTACACTATATTTCTCAGTTGAGGAGGAGACCTCTAGAAAGCTAATCACAAACACTGGGAACACAAATTTAGACATAAGAAAGGCAACTGAGTGGAAATATTTCAACTGAGAAGGAGATGTCTAAAAAGGCTAATGAAAAACGCTGGGCACACAAATTTAGTTATAACAAAGGTAACGGCGAGGAAATATTTCAATTGACTGACGAAAGAAGGGAAAGCAAAAATGTCCAGGAGAAGAAAGGAATACTGCAGTGTGTCTCAGAAATTAAATTCATAAGAAGTTTCAAGGGAGCGAATGCTAAATGGATGCAAGAAAAAAATGAAGAAATCAAAAAAGAAATGCTCGTCAGAAATACGGATCCAGCATATAGAGAAGTTCAAAATACCGTTCAAATTATTCAAATGCAAAGCATCAACGTAATTGATCAAAAGGAATTCCACTGTTCAACGCAGTGGAGAGGGAGCGGATAGGTGGAAACAGTACACTAAGTGCTTCCAATACGGAAAGGAACTGTCTACTAACGTGATATAGGAAGACAATAATGCCGATTTGCAGCGCGTAGGGGATGTAGTGTTACTCAAACGGAGCAATGAAAAGACTCTGATCAAACTAGACAGAAAAGATACTTACATTCTTTCGAATTGCTAAAATCATTGGGGAAATAACAATCAAATGATTATTTTAGTGTGTGGAATCTATGAAACTGGAATAATACATCGCACTTTCGGAAGAATATAATCCACAATACAGTATTTCTAAGACAGCACTGGAGGATAAATGCGAGAACTACCATACAATCAGCTTGACAGTTACTGCGTCCAAGTTGATGACAAGACTGATGCACAAAGGAAAACAGTACGGAGTAATTGTTAGATGACGAACAATTTAGCTTTAGGAAAGACAAAGGTGCCAGACGGACAGATCTAACGTTTTGCTTGATGGATGCAAGACTTGAGAAAGATCAGGGAACTTTAATAGGATTTATCGATCTAGAGGAAGCGTTCGAAAATGTAAAGTGGTGCACGATGTTTGAAATCCCTAGAAAAATAGATATACGCTTTTGGGAAGTGTATAATATTTAAAAGAACAGAGGCCACAATAAGAATCGAAGATCAAGACGGAAGTGCTGGGATTAAAAACAGCACAAGGCAGTGATGCAGTCTCTCTCTTCCACTGTTCAACGATAAATCGAAGAAGCAGTAAAATAAAGGTTCAGAAGCGGGATTAAAATTCAGGTGAAAGAATATCAGTGATAAATTCGCTGATGGCACTGCTATCCTCTGTGAAAGTAAAAAAAAGTATTGCAGGACTTGCATATATAACAAATAATTGAAGTCGTCGAGTGTAAGTGCTATTGTTAGATGAAGAGAGTGGCGAGGAGAGGAAATTGTGGCGCGCCACACCAAAACAGTCAAAAGACTGGCGGTAAAAAGTGGGTACGTTTTTAGGCAAATTACGGACTCCCGTTCTGGCAAAGAAGAAAGCCTTGCGTTAAGTGCCGTGTCTGAACCGGAATCGAGTTATTAAGAGCAGTTGGTTCACTCTCAGTAGCTGGAAGAATCCAGGCCACAGCTTCTTGTTATAATAGCTAAGTACAGCTTCTTGTCCTCGCAGTGATGAATTAATCTGTCTCAGAAGCAAAGTCACTTCTTCAGAGAGGTCTTCATACTGAGCCACAGTAGTTAATAATCAGTCCTCACAGGCTGCGCCAGTTACGTGTTCCGAATCCTCACATGTGAAAACTCTTAAGGGGACCACACCGTGGTTCAGGCCGGAAAAAAATCGATTTTCGGTTTTCATCATATTTCTATAGATTAAGGTTTTATTTAAGTTCTCTGAAAACGATTTTGCTGAAAAACTTTGTTTTCTAGCATTTAAAGAGTATTTTACTTCCACGTGTGTTTATATGCCACGCCCACTTTTCTGTCACCCACTTTTCTGCATATATTTTAGATCTTTATATCCCCTACATTGCACGTTAGGGATTTTTTTTTACTCCCGAGTGTGTTGGCTATCCTTGGAATGCAACTGTCGGTATGCTTTTGTTTCAGCTGTTTGTAAACATCACGCTTTCAAACACGCGGTTAGTTTTGTTCAAGGGTGACTGCGGGTAGTTGATATAGAAAACTTGTAGGTATACTATGGGCAGGCAATTAGGAGAAATAAAGAAAATCTGGAGGCAATGAAGAAAGATGTTTGGGCCATATTCTTTCGTAAGTCCTCTACTCATGATAAGCCACGTCATGGATTGGTCCATCAGGAGTAAATTCGTGGTGCAAACACAATAGGGCTCATGCAACTGGAGACTCTTATTCTCACCAGCATTCTCTTCCTGCTGCTGTTGTTACAGCAATTAGACCTATTTTCAGAGACTTGGGCCATCCTGACCTTCTAAGGAAATGTCTGCATGGGCAGACACAGAACCCAAATGAATGTTTCAACAGCATAATTTGGAACCGCCTACAAAAAACTGTATTTGTAGGCATGCATACAATGAAAATAGGAATTCATGATGCTGTTATTACATTCAATTGTGGTAATATTGGAAATTATTGGGTACTGAAAAAGCTGGAAATTAATACTGGTGAAAATATGTTCACTCGGCTGCAATATTGCGATAAAATGAGGATAGCCGATCCAGACAGGTCTGCATCTAATATGGACAAGGAAGCAAGACAAACATCCAAGAAGGTGAAAAAGGAGCTGGAAGACCTGCTAGGGGCCAAAGAAGGGCTTTCATATTCCGCAGAATAGTTTTAATTAACTGTAAGTAACAAATTTCAAAACTTTTTTTTCTGTAAAGTCATTTTACCGCAAACTAAAATTTTCAGTACATATACCCCATTATATCAGAAACTATCACAGATAAATGAATGAAATTTTCAGAGACTCTGCATAACGTTAAAAGCCACCTCTGGTACTACATTCATTAATATTCCCCCATTAGGAAGTTAACAAAAAAATATTTTATGCAGAAAAACCTTAATATTTTTTGTTACTAAATTTAAAAAAGTATCTCGTAAAAACTATAAAATGGATAAAGTAGATTTTAGTACAGTTGACTTTATTAGCATCATGTAACATACAGGAAAAATATTAAGGTCCTGCATCTAATAGTCTTTTTCAGAAATGGGTCAAATACTTGCCGAAATTAACATGGGTTAGATGGGCAGGGTATGTCCCATTAAAGCTTTTTAAACGAAACAAACGTTATTAACAATCTACATCTTTACTCTCCATGTATATATATTTATTTCTCAACAGAATCACCGTGGCGATGAACAGATTTCTCCCAACGAGAGACAAGTCTGTTGATACCGTCACTGTAGAATGGCCGACTTTCTTGACGGAACCACAACTCTGCTTGCACCGCTTCATCATTATCAAAGTGAAGTCCTGGAAAATGTTCTTTATGTTTTGGAATACCGGATGGGACCAGGTCGGGACTGATGACAGTGAACCCAAAGCATCGGATTGTTGCAGATGTCGCAGCGCTCTTGTGTGGTACGGCACTGTCATGTTGAAGGACGTAAAGTGGCACGTAAAGTGCCCTCCGCCACACACCGTTGGGTGGCTTGCGGAGTATAAATGTAGATGTAGAAGGAGAGGGTGCTCCATGTGTGGGGTGCTCTTCGAATTCGAAACTCGATTACAGCACGCTATTTCTCACGCACCGACATAGTTACGTTACACATCAGCAAGTTACATGCCACAATTCGGAGCCCTATGTCGGAAGAGCGATGCAGATATGTAGACTGTTAATAATGTTGTTTTATTTAAAACGCTTTAAGAGTTATCATACAAGAAATTCGGAGGCATTCCTTTTCAAGGCACCCTCGCATTTGTAAATCAACGCGTCAACTGTTGTTTATGTATTGCTTTAATTTTCACTGCCGCTAGCCTTCACAGAACATCAACAGGTGATCTGTAGTAAAACATAACAGAGACGCATGTTAAGATATGTGTCTAACACTATAAGACAAAATATTTAAGAATTTTCTTTTTATTTAAGTACTTAAAAAAAAGGTTCAAATGGCTCTAAGCACTATGAGACTTAACATCTGAAGTCATCAGTCCCCTAGACTTAGAACAACTTAAACCTAACTAACCTAAGGACATCACACACATCCATGCCCGAGGCAGGATTCGAACCTGTGACCGTAGCAGCAGCGCGGTTCCGGACTGAAGCGCCTAGAACCACTTGGTCACAGCGGCCGGATAAGCACTTGCAAGAGCCTGAAACCACTTGAAATGGTTTGTCATACGTCACAACAGTTTCAGCAGCACAGAATTCTGAACCTGGCTTCATGCTATAATCGATGTTATTAAACACAAATGCCAACGCTGTGTTGTGGTCGTCGGCCCGAAGACTGATTTAATGCAACTCACCATGCCAGTCTCTCGAAGCAAGTCTTCCCATCTCTGCATAATTTCTGCAGCCTACGTCCACTTGAACCAGCTTACTGCCGTAAGGCTTTGGTTCCCTCTACAGTCGTCCTCTTCTACATAATTTCCTCCATTACCATATCAACTGTTACTTGATGCCCAGAATGTGTCCTATCGATTCTTCCCTTCATTTACTCATCAAATGTTCAGCATACTTCTGTCGCATCATATTTCAAAATCTTCTATTTTCTTCAGGCAACACTTGAAATACAGTTAAAAAATAGTTGGTCTTAAAAATACACCTTTTTCAGAAACGCTTTTCTTGTTAAGCAAGTTTGTTCATATCGGGTGCACACCCATAAATTTGTTTGTACTTTTACTGCTATTGCCAGTCTACAGTTGTATCCTCTTTACTTCGAACATCGTCAGCTAATACTCTGGTTTTGCGAACCAAACCGTGAACTTGAAAGGTAAATGAATTCAAGTTTTGTAAGAAAATATTATATTGAACCAAAGATGATCAAATGTAGTATCGATTGTGTAGTAGCGTCGCTGCTCAAAAGCGATCACTGATTCAAGGCGTTATGGATAATGTGTTAGAGTAACTTTCAATCGAGAGATGTTTGGAGGTCTTTCATGCGTAAAGACGTGTTGTATCTGATATGTGCTGGATATAGACTTACTCGTTACGGGCAGTAATGAGTTTTTTATTTGGAGATACTATGATGTTTGCTAACTGTAAAAGGAACCTCAACAGAAGTTGGAAATAATTAAGGTAAAGAAAGTTATTGTGACTAATGCAATGCGTGTATTCATAAGTGATGACTGAGACAATGTATAGCACTCACATCCAATGATTTTGTAAAACTAATTGTTAATGTATAATCAGTCTATCGAGTACTTACCTCAAGTCAAAACTAGTTCCCAGATCCAAGTCATTTTTGATTAAATATTTTTTAACTATTTTGTCTCCTTCATATTCGATTTAATTAAAATGTATGCTAAGAAAGAACCTTGCACGATAGCTGCTTGCTGACTATATAATTTGACGTACTAACAGAGAGCAGTGCGAAGAGCGATACCATTGCGCAGATAAAGGTAAGAAATTTTATTGATTCAGGAAAAGTATTCATTAAGCACAGGGATCATTATTTTCAAATTGATCAAGTTTTGTTTTATTACCAGAGCCAATTTCAAATCAATAGTGTTGCATCAGATTCAGTTTTTGTGTTACGTAAATTCATGCAGTTTTAGTTTGGTTTAAAGTTATTGACAGTTTACATTCTCGCAGATCAATTAAATAAACACTGTCTGAGTCAGAAAAGTTCAGAACATGGCAAAGCGCATATGCGACGAGATAAAATACACGTTGAAATGCCATTCCCATTCCAATAATAGTGTTTCAGACTACTGTCAATCAGGTAGTTTCAGTCATATTATAAAGGTATATGTTTCACATATTTCAAACGTACATGTTTCAAACTGACTCCGACAGGAGTATTTCAAATACTAGGGATGACAGTAAAGATGATCTGCTATGAAACGTCACCGAGGATGTTGGGGAATGAGGAAATGAATCTGTTTCTGATGTAGACTCCTCCGAGAATAAGAGTAATGATAACATTACTGAATAATGTTGAGTAACACCTGTAATTTTCGGTATGTTTGTTTGCTTGTCATGTAGGTAATCAAGTCATGCTGTCTTTTTTCACAATGACTGTCATTTAACAATGGAAATATCCTCTATTAATGTATGCTAATGCGAGGCTAGTCCTATGTTCGTTTGTTGACTGAAGATGTGTTGAGCCAAACGTATATTGCAGAAGAAACTAGTGCTGCTTATGCTGGTTACAGCTATTTGTTTCCTTAGTTACATGGGATCTAATGCGAAGTTCATATGTTGTCTCCGGATCTATTGCCTTATGAGTGACATTCCAGGTATGATATGCACAACGGACAACCCTTTTCTCTGCTGTTAGATATCCCATCCTGGCGCTGAATTGAGTCTATTATCGAGGTAGTTAAACTGCGAATGTTCATCAGTGGATGTTGCTTTGCAGTTGGTTAGGATGATATTAATGGCTTACATCGGTTCCGGTAAGTATATACTATATTGTAACAAGAAAAAGGCGTTTGAATTTATAAAACGGATACAGGTAGTCAAAATTTCCCCCTCAGGGTTTCGCGGTAAATTTCGTACAAGGATTCGCGTTCCAATTCCCAGAGCGTTTCTGTTACACTTTTGTTTGGGCTACACCGACCTCTTACGATCGTAGCAGCGCGTCTCAGAATTCGCTCAATGCCTGTTGTCGTGGCTACCTGATAACGGCTCCAAACACTGGAACAGTACTGCAGAAAACTTGACTACAGCCACACTAACGTCTTATGTGCATTTTCTTTCATAGATTACCTGTTCTTTCCCAGAAAATTCTAACAAGTTTCAGTTTCAAGTTCGTAGACGTACTGGCAGTGTCATATATTTTCGATTCTGGAACTGAGTGTGCTAGGAGCGTCCCTGCAAACGACCCACTGTTACAAGACACGCCGACCGGAGAAGGCAGCGGACGGTGGAATTTTCGTGGCGGCACTGGACAGTCGGTGTCGGCGTGTAGCGGCGCAGTCGAGCGTTTCGTTCCCACGTGTCTCCAGTAAGCTGCGCCGGCAGACCGCGACAGTCTGTCCAAGCGGCAGCCCACGTGGGAATCACCAGTCTCGGGCACTGTGTGTCGTCCCCTGTCGAGCTCAACAGCAAACAACAACCGGGGCTGCACAAGCTGAGTGCGTTGATAACGTACCTGTATCAAACCCTGATGCCTTCTGCTCCATATCCAATTCGGTGTTTGCGTTTACTCTCTAGGATGCTCGTACCCAGTTGAATTCGTGGTGAGCGGAGAGAGAAAGGAAAGTAAAAACATGAACCTCAACAGGCTTGGGGCGGCAGTGAATGGTGAAGCACGTAAGTGTAAACCGAAAGTGTGGTGTTTAAAAACGAAAATGGAGCTCACCAACGATGTTACAGGGGAAAAAAAAAACCGGACAAACGGGAATGTATGTCGCACTCTGAGGATTCCGTACAAACTTAATTACGTATTTACATATATACAAATAATAACAACAACAACAATTTCGTATGGCTTAGTGGTCTGGTGCAAGTCTTTCTATTGGACGCCACTTCGGCGACTTACGTATTCCTAAGCTATCCCTGTTATTCAACTGAGAAAAGGAGGCACACAGTTTAAGGAGAAATCCGAATCACTTGTTGTTCTGGCGACTCCTCACGTCCTTGAGACGTGAACGCTAGATTAAAACGGAACAGTGAAAAATCCGAGGTCCGGTCGAGATTCGATCGCGCCACCTCTCGGTTTACGGACACGCCCTTCACCACTTTATTTTTTATTTTTCATCCCTCTTCCGCTAAACCACCAGGCCTGACATGTATACAGATAGTTCATCTACAGGTTTTGATGAGTGTGTCTGAGATTATCAAAATATGTGATATATATGTATCTGGCCGTATCTTTTGATCTCAGTGACTTAGAAGCTTATTCACACCGCCAAGGAATCATAGACCGAAGTATTTGCCATAAATTCCAAGACAATGATATCTTTTACAAGATTTTATGACTGACGGCCCCAACTATGAGAAGTTAATGTAAACAATATTGATTTTCCTATAGCAAACTGTTTACCTGACGTTGTTGTCGGTAGGATCTTCAACTGCTTTCATATTACCGTATGTTCGTTTGCAGAAACTCTTTTCCTTTAACAAGTTACAGTAGATGCGTGTATTCTTCTTCATTCTTCGTTTTAACGTTTCGAGCTGGCCGCTGTGGCCGAGCGATTCTAGGCGCTTCAATCCGGAACCGCGCTGCTCCTACGGCCACAGGTTCGAATCCTGCCTCGGGCATGGACGTGTGTGATGTCCTTAGGTTAGTCAGGTTTAAGTAGTTCTACGTATAGGGGGCTGATGGCCTCAGATGTTAAGTCCCATAGTGCTTAGAGCCATTTGAACCATTTTAACGTTTCGAACAGTGGAATACTGTAGTAGTCGTTGGGTTGGGGGCAAGCTAGTATGTGTGTGTGTGTGTGTGTGTGTGTGTGTGTGTGTGTGTGTGTGTGTGTGTGTGTGAGAGAGAGAGAGAGGCGAGTGGTGATGGTAATGCCACGGTTCCGTAACTTTCGGAGATGCTCAATGAGGAAGAGATTTTAGTTCTGAGCAGTCCATTTGATTTCGTATCTCAGACCAGTGGCGTAACTATGGTAACTAGTACCAGGGGCAAACGTCAACTCTGCGAAATGTTATGTTCTAGAAAAGATTGTCTAAATATTATGGTTCAGAAATAGTCAGGGACTGCTGCAATGTGGGAATTAGATATTGTGCTAATTTTTCAAATGATGGTTACCAATTTAGATCTGGTGTGCAGTTGTAGGTAATGCATATTCAGAAAAAATATGAATCAAACCAAAAAACAACAATGAGAATAATTAAGTGAACTAACAATGCGGAATTATGCAGGAAGATTTTTAGAGCATTTAAATTGTTACTGTTCAAAAATTTGCAATATAGGACACAAAAATGTGCTGGAATCTCAAAGAGAAATCTTCAGCATTACAGAAACACTACGGAGCTAAGAACGGGAATGTGAATAAGAAATCCTATATCGGCACAATTTTCTGTATCTACCTAAAATGATCTAAAATATGAAACATAGGAACACATGTCAGACTGACCCTATCGCTTTGCAAAGCCACTTTTTTTTTGTTAAGGAAAGGTTTCTCTCACTGTTTCGGCTTCTGCACTATCGGATCCACACTCTGCTGCTCAAGTGAGTCTAGAGGAGCATGACCAGTGAAGTGATCTGAATGATCATGATCTGAATGGAGCTGAGTAATAACGTCATAGAAAAGTTTATTCGTGCTATGACTATTATAGATATAACACACGTTTGTTTTTATATGCAGACACATCTGCACTGTGTACCAACGTATTTAGTCTCATTGCATTATATTATAGTGTTTTGTAATGGAACGCCAAATAAATATAATATGGAGCAGTTGTCTGTTGTTTGCCTGTAAGAAATATCTACAGGCATCAGTAAGTACAAAACAAAGGACTTTTTTCCGACCTACAACGGCCGCATTGGTCACCTCAACGCTCTAGAAGTCCATGAATAGTGTGTGACTATGGAAGAGAGTATATAGGCGAACCTGTTACTACAGTAAAAGAACGCATTAAACTGCACCAACTAGACACACGTTTAAAAAGAAGTCTGAAAGTTTTCGTAGAGGAACATAAATTATAGTAATGTAAGTGCCAGTCCAGGAATACAGTTTTTGTAAAAGTAAAGTCTGGCGAGCAGTTGATGTCTCGAAGAATGAGTGTGACCTATACTAATAATGAAACTGTAAATCCTTCGTGTCTGTCTGAACTTGCTAAACTACAAAACTACCAGACAAATTTTCATAGGAGTTTGACAGGTAATTTGAGCGCAACTTGGGGCAGCATATAGGCTTATTTCAACACAACAAAATCAGATCAGGGAGAAAACACACTGATTTAAACTTTTGTCTGAAACAGTTGTCTGTCTCTTTCTATGTTTGAATACGCTAATCTCCAAAACTCCCAGACGAATTTACATGGAGTTTCCACAGGTAACATGTGCGTAAGCTGGGGCAATGAAGAGGCTTTATTTCATCAAAATCACGAAAAAAAAAAAGAAAATGAAAATGTTGTGATTCGAAGGCGGCAATTTCTGGTCATAGATGTTCTCAGTCAGGCTTTTTTGTTTTCGAACGCAACTTTTCAGTGCCTGATAGAACTGCTACTTTCCATTTACTATATGGAATATTCTGCAGTGTCAGCAAACTATTTATTAGCGTCATTTATTGCCTATCTCCTTTCCAACAAAAGCGTAGTGTATCAGCAAAGAGTTTATCAGCTTACCATCAAGGCTGCTCATCGTATAACGTCCCCATTACGTACCTGCAACAATAGAAAAAAGGGCAGAGATCAGTGATGGAGCAGTAACATTAAACTGTGATTGTGACAGTCGCTGTTATTTTCCTTCGCTGAGAACAATACGTATGCGCGAGGAACCAGTACCTCTCGGATATACCGAAGACAATCTGTTTCGAAGAGTGACAAGGAAACCGCGGAGTTTTACAGAAAGTAAAATCAGTAACCATTCACTTACAGTTATTCCGGAATTCTCGTTATTAACAAACAGCGCCGTCACTGAATAATGATGAGTAACGCCTGTAATTTGCGGTATATTTGTTTGCTTGTCATGTAGGTAATCAAGACATGCTTTCTTTTTTCACAATGACTGTCATTTAACAATGGAAATACCCTCACGCGCGCGCGCGCGCGCGCGCGCGCGCGCGCGCGCACACACACACACACACACACACACACACACACACACACACACACACACACACGCAGAGAGCTTCGTAAAAGTTTGACACGATGTCATTGTAAGCTCCTCGGAGCTATCATAGAAAATCTACTTGTTCTAACAATAGGGCAAGTTCACTACTTGAGATAACAACCAACATTTAACAACTGACAGGTATTCCCAAATATTAAAAGAATTTTCAGGCTTTGATAATAACTATAAGTCTTATGTCTCAGCCTCACACAAACTAGGCAGGTCACTGCTGCCAACCGTGTAATGCGTGGAACCCAATACTGACGCTAAGTCGATGGTCGGAAATTCAGTAGAGATCGAACGTTATGACTAGAATTAACGTGAGCTGATAACGGTATCGATGAACAAAACAAGAATCATCTTAAACATCAACACATTATCAAACAGAGTTCCAAGTCAAAGTACAGTCTCAGAAAACGAGGTAAAAGTTGTATTCGATAGTTGCCGTAGTGAGGATTCACTAATGATAAATGAACTGCCGATCCACGTGCCGCTTTCGGGTAGAGAGCCGAAACCACGTGCCGTGTTAGGATCGACGTCTGGTATCGCGGCAGCCGAAAGCCGAAAATGTGCCACAAAAATAACATCGCCACCACTGTTCAAGTTTGTCTTTGTATCGCTGCAGTGGCAGGATATAAGAATAATCAAATGGTTCAAATGGCTCTGAGCACTATGGGACTTAACATCTGTGGTCATCAGTCTCCTAGAACTTAGAACTACTTAAACCTAACTAACCTAAGGACATCGCAAACATCCATGCCCGAGGCAGGATTCGAACCTGCGACCGTAGCAGTCGCGCGGTTCCGGACTGAGGGCCTAGAACCGCTAGACCACCGCGGCCGGCTAAAGAATAATCACATGGGTGAAATGCAAACAGTTTACGGGCTGGAAGTATAAGACTTTCGTGGGCAATATCACACACTTAACACCACCCGATTGGGCCTCCTAATATCCCAATGTCCGCCAAATTCCAAAAGGCTCTGGCGAATGCTGTGAAAGCAGCACTTTCGGGAGAAGGCGTATGGTGGTTATTTTGACTTCTTCACAGCGTAAAGGGTTTTTGCTGCTATGGAAATGGTATTAATTGGATTTGAATTCCGCTAGGATACGCAATTTGTTACATATAATCCATAGAATGTACTCCACAAAACGAATAGTTGAGTCCTATCATAGATATACCCGTATATTTTATGCGGTATAGTGCGGTACATTTTACTATGGAAGACGTTCGACTTTTTATTTTTTCTTTGGCGTTATTTCATCCTCCCCGCGCCCTATATAGGTGGAGGGGGGAGGGGGACTATCAGTGGTACAGGTAATCCACTCTTCAGTCAATGGAAAATAAAACAGTAAAGTCGATAAAAAATATGAAGAACCAGATAGTGGAGATATATACGCTGAATTTAAAACTTTTTAAAGCCGGAAAGTGAAATGGAAGTTCTGAGATACACGATGCATGACTTATTGCACTGGTAGTTAAAAACAGTAACAACAAAAGGTAAACTGAAATACGATAAGGCATGTTTAAAACATTTAAAACGTTGCCGAAACACTAACATGTAAAAGAAGCATATTTCTGTCACTAGAGATTGGAAGGATATGCCACAGGATAGGGAGTCAGTTGTTGAAGGGGGAAAGGTTGGCCAGTGAAGAAGATAGGAACGTGAGGATATAAGGATGGAGGACTTGCGCATTGGAGCGACGGGGTAGGAGTGACTGTTGTGACACAAGGGGTGGGGGGGTAGGGGGAGGGAATTGGTGACACTAATAGTTGTTGGGAAAAGGGGGGTATAAGGTGGAAAGAAAGGTAGAAGGGAAAAAAGGGGGTAAGAATACATGGGGAGGAGAGGGAGAGGGAGCCCTGATAATGTGGACTGGGTAGGCTGGACCTGTAGGTGGTAGGACGGGAAAATGTCTGGGCGGAGTTCATGATCTGGGAGGGGGGATGACTGAAGTTTCTTTGGGAGAGCATATGAAGGGTGTGTAAATAGGGGTTGGTGGAATATGTTGGTAAAGGCGCCGCAGTTGTGAGGATTGAGAAGTAGAGGGGAAACGATAGGATTATTATGAAGAACCAGATAGTGGAGATATATACGCTGAAAGAAGCATATTTCTGTCACTAGAAATTGGAAGGATATGCCACAGGATAGGGAGTCAGTTGTTGAAGGGGAAAAGGTTGGCCAGTGAAGAGGATAGGAATGTGAGGATATAAGGATGGAGGACTTGCGCATTGCAGCGACGGGGTAGGAGTGACTGTTGGGACACAAGGGGAGGGGGGGGGGGTAGGGGGAGGGAATTGGTGACACTAATAGTTGTTGATCACTGTGAGTGAGGAGAGGCGGGAATGTGATGAGTTGCTAAAGGATCCTTGTGGGGGAAGGTAAACGGATGCGGAAAGCGAGGCGGAGTGCATGGAGTTCACGGAAGTTCGATTCATAATCTATATCTATACTAACAATAAAACTGTAAAACTGTGGTGTCTGCCAGTTCGTTGAACACACTAATCTCCAAAATTATTACACGAATTTTCATGGCATTTTCTCAGGTAACTTCGGGCAACGTACAAACCAACAGCGAATTTACTTAAATATGTCATACGGATTTACTGATTTTTCTTTGTGTACTAAAATTTTAACCACATTTCTTTCCTTCTTTGCTAGGAAAAACGAGTTTATTAAGTTTGCTTTGTGATTTGGGTGCCTACACACTGCTGGTTTGATGCGGCCCGCCACGAATTCCTCTCCTGTGCCACCCTCTTCATCTCAGAGTAGCACTTGACCTTGAATCGTTTTGTTTATGAATAAAAAAATTCTAAAAACGGTCGAGTCTTTTTTAATACACTTCAGAATTTTGCGGTCTCAGGAATCCAATGAAAATCGGGTTTCAGAACTTGCTGTACCTTGAGAAAATCGGAATTTAAGTCGCTCTCTGGAAACAATGAGGAGCGCGACGTAACTCTGATCGAAAGCGTTGTGCATTATCTCGCTCCTGAGAGTCGTTCACTCACAGAGGCTTGAAGTTACCTTCTCCAAGTAACACCATACGAGTGGAAATTATGATGGCAAGTGAGCAAACAAACAATATTTTACACCCCGTATTCCGCTTATTCCTAACAATTTATCATTTTACATTAAATGTGTACAATTCTTGGTGAGCTAACGCTGTGCCATGACCACAAACAAAGCACAAGGCCAGACGTTGCGTATTGCGAGCGTGGAGCTTGGGTCAGTTGCTTTTCGCACGGCCAGATTTACGTGGCTCTCTCTTGTGTGAGTGCAGCAGACAAACTTTTGACTCTTGTCCCCAAACATAGTGCTTCAAATGTTGTAAACAAAGAAGTTTTATAAGTGACAAATAATTCCCACGCTGCGAAGTCTCTGGCGCAGCATAAATAAATACCCAGAGAACACCGGCTGTTCTTAGCCAGTTTCAATAGAAATAATGGCTATATAGGCTCCCTGCTTCGTGGCTTCCCAGGGAACTAAGAACTCAGCCACTGTGCGCAAGGAATACAAACAAATGGCAGGAAAACACGTCGTCTGCGCCACAACAATATTTCGGTAGTGTATCCGTCCACCTCTCTGACGACTTGCTGACAGTGAGTAACCAACGGGAGCTTGAGGCCTTTTAGTCAATAGCTCCTGTTCTTCGGAAAAGTGCGGGGAAACATCATTTCAAAAGTGAACGCGACTCTTTTCGACAGGGGGGAAGGAGATTAGTGTTTCACACCCTTTCGACAATGACTTTATTAGAGACGGAACATAAGCTCGGATTAGGGAAGGACGGAGAAGGAAATCGGCCTCTCCTTATCAAAGGAACCGTCGCTGAATTTGCGTGGGTGTTTTAGGGAAATCACGGAAAACCTAAATCAGGATGGCCGGACGCGGGTTTGTACCGTCGTGCTCCCGAATGCGAGTGCGATGTGCTAAATGTGCTAACCACTGCACCACCTCACTCGGTTCTTCGTCAGTGTTGAGGAACTCAAGAAGTCAGAAGCTGCTGAAAAAGATAGCAACAAAGAGCTCAGAACGTTGAATTTGAAGAAAAAGTTGAAAGGAACATAACGAGACATAATAATTCAGAAGACTTCACATTGAATCATTTTCTACATTACTTATTTCTTTACACATACACACGTTTGGTAGTCTGTTTCCGTGACTATTAAAATGTAAATAAATACACGCAACAGCCAATCATCTACTCTGGAGCTGTCTTTAATGTAGGCTGCGTTGCCAAAGCTTTTCTCAGTCATCGGCTTGTAGTTCCAGTGTTTATCTTGCAGCTAAATTGCTGCTCGACAAACAACGATGTAGAAATATCTTTAATGTTTCAAATTAATCACTTTGATTGTAGAATGCTTTCTGTGGCTCAGTAAGAAGGGATATTTAGGAGCTAATGTGACGTACCTGCAGTCTCGCACGTGTTCGTTGTGTATCTTGCCCAAGAACACAGTATTTGAGCTTCACTCTGTCACTGTCCTCAGAATGGATTTCCACTCTGCACGAGGGTGTGGACTGATCTGAGACTTACTGGCATATTATAGGCGTCTGACGGACGAGAAATTGAACCCACAATCTTCGCTTTTCGTCTACGTATGGTCTACCGACTGAGCTGCTCAGACACGACGGATAAGGAATATTTCCACTAGTAGCTCCCTCCAATTTTCCAAATTCGAAAAATCTCCTCTACACCCGACGAGGGTAAGTAGCATCCTAAAGGAAGAACATCGCGGAAGTTCCGTGTTCCAGCATCGGTCTGCCTGGAAGTTTCACGCTCATTATTTAAAAACTTCCCAGAGACATTACAAGTACTTACGGAGTCCTGGCTTACAAAGATGTCATAAGTTTTCTTTGTCTTTGATATGCAAAGATCGTTAGAAAATTAAAGGTAGATGACTGGTTGCATTGTCTTGTTATTTATCTGTACTAATAATGTAAATGTAAAGGCGAAGCGTTATTAGCAAAAATTTGGAAAGGTTCTTGACCGACTTCGTTCAAATTTTTGCATTATAATCTAATAAACATTCAGACGGACTTAAGTCATAAATTTTTCAAACTAAAGTATAAAGCACGGGGTTTCTGTTAAAGCTGACTGCGAGAAAGAAAATAATGTGCTGTGAAAACATGCTGTTTCGTTTGGTTTGCCACAGTCAATGTACGATATTCGACACCGCTTGTTCAAATGCTCATTACCAGTTAAAATGTGCTTCTTTCGAAAGTGATAAATTTGTGTTAGGAAACCAAACGAAGAACACATATTTCGACACTGCTTCTGGCAGGCTGCTTGAATTTGCGAGCGACCACCTGATTAGCAAACTTCAACGCTAATTAAATCGGAAACGGCGAAATGTGTCGAATTTTTTTTCGTAACAACTACTTCTCTGCGCAACCTACCTTGCAACACCCTTACATGCTCTTCAGTCTGTTTTTGAACACCCTGTATAATTTTAAGCAAAAGTTGTATACACAAAAAAATGGCTCTGAGCACTATGGGACTCAACTGCTGTGGTCATAAGTCCCCTAGAACTTAGAACTACTTAAACCTAACTAACCTAAGGACATCACACACATCCATGCCCGAGGCAGGATTCGAACCTGCGACCGTAGCGGTCATGCGGTTCCAGACTGAAGCGCCTTTAACCGCGCGGCCCATATACACAACATTGTGCAGTTTTTTTTTTTTGTTCGGAGTATATTGGAAAAGCTGTAATTATGGATTACCGGCTTTTGATTAGAATACTGTTACGCAATCTGAACAGTTCGAAACGTTGTAACACTACCCGTTCGCAAATTAAAACTGTGTGAAATAATGTCACTGAAGCCATTGTACTCACAACTAGAGACAGCTCACTCACACCCCGTACAGCAGCGATCCTAATCGGTTTACCGATTCAATTAAAGCGAATCAAGGGTTCGTTTGCAGTATCAATGAAGGCTCAAGTTGAGACATTTAAGTACAATGGAATTGATTTAAAATCAGAATGTTTTTCGCATGGTCAACTTATGTTGTCCTTTCACAAACTGGCCGTTCAGAACATCAGGTCATGCTCTTACCACACTGTATCTAAAAACCGAAAAATTATGTACGTCCTGAAGTGTTATTATTGCATTGTGCAGTGTCAGCTCTTGCAAAATTTGTCAGTGTGCTAGAATGGTTTTGACTTAAAAGGGTAGTAATCGTAACTAAATTATTAATTTAACTATTAATTTTGTATGTATAAATTGAACTGTTTAAATATAATTAAATTTTATAATTAATAGTTTAACATTGCGAAGAATAAAATAAAATGAAAAAAGTATTAGTAACAGTATGAATCGCACTCACGTCAAAAATTGTCAGCCAGTGCTTTAGACCAACAGACACAGTGCTATTATGATAACAACTTCTCAAAAATTCCTCATATTCCATGCGTACACTAGATGGTACATGCACTTTCAAATAAAAATACTGACGTGACGCTGTGAGCAACATAGCACTCGTATACCGGAAGGGATGATGACACATCAGAGCACGTACAGTCGAAAACGGACAGCTACGCCCTTTCTCTGAAATGATCATAGCGCGGCTGACCAGCATTTCAGCACTCGACACTGGTGTCTAGTTATCGCGGAGAGACCTCTGCAAAACGTGTTTTCATCCATTTTATTTGAATACCAGCACGCATTCGAAGAGAGAAATGGCGTAATACTGTACGACTTCTGGCTCACATTCGAACAGAAATGGCGTAATTTTAGTGCGATTTCTGGCTCGCATTCGAAGCGAAGTGGCATAATTTCAGTGCGATATTTACAGTGTGTTGTAGCGCATGTTGGCTGGCCGCCACTGACACTGTGTAAAAAAATTAAAAAACAATGAAAATCAGAAACGAATACAAAGCAGTCTTTTTCACTCATATTCTATATGATTTATTATGTGATATTTCATACGTCTGAATTGGGCGAAGTCGCAACGAGGAGTCAAAATTTGCGTCCTGACAAAATTCTCAAGTATATCTGAGATGAGGATATATATCATTAGTATACATATTTAGCACCTGTGAAGCATTCTCGGGTCCGCTAGCGCTTCATATTACTGATTTCACCATGTGATATGCCATCTAATCATTCCATCTTCGCTCTTTGGCATAGTAGGAAGAGATGTGTTTGAAGAGACTGCGTACTTTTCCTTACAGGCTATAGCAGCTTGAACTATGGCACTACAGTAAGCGGAACGGCAAGTCTTTTGACTCTCCTTTCAGACTTGTGGCACTTTGTTCGTACGCTTCACGGAAAGTAGGCTACAACAAACAGTGCGAGCGCGCGCGCCCGTGTGTGTGTTTTAGTGCGTGTGCGCGCACGCCTGGAACTCAAAGGACTGGCCGGGAAGGCGCCGCCGCCGCCGTCGCCGTCCTATTATAAGACGGCGGCCGGCCGCGCCGCGGCTGTGCCGCCGTCCCGCCCCTCCGCGGCCGTAGCGCCGGGCCGTGGCGTTGTGTGGCGTGGCGTCTCTTTCAGAGCCGACAGCAGGATGTTTGGGCTTTTAAAACTGAGGTGCGACGCACGAAAGCTGACACTCTGGAAGGGGCCGGCTGTTTTGTGGGAGGCGGCGCAACGCGTATACCGAACACCGCGCTGGCCTTAAATATTTACGTCATTAAACGGTGCACCGCTGGGCGTCTAGCTGGAAGTGTTTTTGCCGTCGAAAGGTTTAAGACGTAAATGTAGCACGTAAATAATCCCTGCCGTATCAGGGGAATAATTCGAATGGCGCTTTTTGGTTGGGGTCCGTTTTTTTCTTTTTTACGAGTCATTTCTACGCGGAACTGTTTATGGATTCCAGCTTTCTGAGTATATGCCGTGGAGTGACATTATTGTGATCAGTAAGTAGCTGTGACGCGCGGAACGCGGTGCTGCCGACATACGCCACGTGGTGTGCACCGCCTATTTACACTACTGGACATTAAAATTGCTACACCACCAAGATGACGTGCTACAGACGCGAAATTTAACCGACAGGGAGAAGATGCTGTGGTATGCAAGTGATTAGCTTTCCAGAGCATTCACAATAGATTGGCGCCGGTGACGACACCTACAAAGTGCTGACATGAGGAAAGTTTCCAACCGATTTCTCATACACAAACAGCAGTTGACCGGCGTTGGCTGGTGAAACGTTGTTTTGGAGGAGAAATGCGTACAATCACCATGCCCTCCGCCACACATCGTTGGGTGGCTTGCGGAGTATAAATGTAGATGTCGATCACGTTTCAGACTTTGATAAAGGTCGGATTGTAGCCTATCGCGATTGCGGTATATCGTATCTCAACATTGCTGCTCGCGTTGGTCGAGATCCAATGACTGTTAGCAGAATATAGAATCGGAGGGTTCAGGAGGGTAATACGGAACGCCGTGCTGGATTCCAACGGCCTCGTATCACTAGCAGTCGAGATGACAGGCATCTTATCCGCATGGCTGTAACGGATCGTGCAACCACGTGTCGATCCCTGAGTCAACAGATGGGGACGTTTGCAAGACAACAACCATCTTCACAAACAGTTCGATGACGTTTGCAACAGCATGGACTATCAACTCGGAGACCATGGCTGCGGTTACCCTTGACGCTGCATCACAGACAGGAGCGCCTGCGATGGTGTAGTCAACGACGAACCTGGGTGCACGAATGGCAAAACATTGTTTTGGATGAATCCAGATACTGTTTACAGCATCATGATGGTCGCATCCGTGTTTGACGACATCGCGGTGAGCGCACATTGGAAACGTGTATTCGTCATCACCACACTGGCGTATCACCCGGCGTGATGGTATGGGGTGCCATTGGTTACACGTCTCGGTCACCTCTTGTTTGCATTGACGGGACTTTGAACATTGGACGTTACATTTCAGATGTGTTACGACTCGTGGCTCTACCCATCTTTCGATCCCTGCGAAACCCTACATTTCAGCAGTATAATGCACGACCGCATGTTGCATGTCCTGTACGGGCTTTTCTGGATACAGGAAATGTTCGACTGCTGCCCTGGCCAGCACATTCTCCAGATCTCTCACCAACTGAAAACGTCTGGTCGATGGTGGTCGAGCAACTGGATGGACAGCTGTACCTGTACACGCCATCCAAGCTCTGTTTGATTCAATGCCCAGGCGTTATTACGGCCAGAGGTGGTTGTTCTGGTTATTGATTTCCCAGGATCTATGCACCCAAATTGCGTGAAAATGTAATCACGTATCAGTTCTAGTATAATATATTTTTCCAATGAATACCCGTTTATCAACTGCATTTCTTCTTGGTGTAGCAATTTTAATGGCCAGTACTGTAAGTGCACGAGTGTAGTGATACGTTGCCTGTCCGCATTTCCTCATCGCTGTCATGGGCAAAGGAACTGATTCGTTCCAGCTGCCAAAAGGGATCTCATCCGTCTTCGCGCCAAGATGGACAGAGAGGGAGGGGTTGGAGTGTGTGGTGCGGAGAGGAGAGATGGAATTATAAAGAACCGTGAAATTTATAATCAGCTGCGTGGTGAACGACGGTGGAGGACATAAAACGTGGAAAATATTGAAGTACAGTAAACCAGGGGCAACCATGATTGTGTCTGCCACAACAGTTCCCCGCGGCCTTTTTTGTATAGGAATCAGGTGCTTAAACGGGGCAAACCTGCACCCAACCGTCAGAATTTCGGAGGTTGCTCACATATATTTTTTATTTAGTTATGAGTGACCCGTGATCTCCGGTGACTTGTTACAGAATAATTATCATAATGGATTTAAAGTTCTACTGCCGTGCTTGAAGAAAGTAGCAGTGAATTAAAGTGGATCCGCTTTTTTGCAAGAACACATCAATACGTTTCACCGGCAAATCAAAACGAAGCACAGCTCAGGACACATAAACTACATCAATGTCGAAACAGGGATACATGCCACTCTTTTACCAGAGTATATACGAGACATATTGGGAAAGTAAGGTCCGATTAGGCCCGAAATGGAAACCAGTTTGAAAATCCGATGGAACTTTGCATAGACGTGTTGGGCAGGGTCTTTAGTAAGCCTGTCGATCGCTTCACGTCGCTTTTTTAGGTTCAGAGCGGAAAGTGATCACGTAGAAATGGCCAAAACAACAGTGTCTCCCGCCGAGTGTCTGGATCTGGTGAGAATTTCGCCTGAAGATATGCAGCTCACATAACATAAATTTCATGCGTGCCTTTCTTCAAGAAAATTTTCAGCCGCATTCTGCGGGGGCAATGAAGACGCTCCTGCAGCGTTTTCGATGGGAAGTGTTTGATCACCCACAATACAGCCATTAATTGGCTCTTTCCGTTGTTCATATCTGCTCACATGAACCGCTGGCTACGGAGACAACGTTTTGGCACAAACAACGAAAGGCAGACCAGCGTAGAGAATTAGCGGAAAGCACAGGCAGCTACTTTCTGTGACGAGGGTACTGGAAAGTTTGTACAACGCCACGACAAATGTCTAAGTCGGAGCGACGACTATTTAGAGAGGTAGCTGGAAGGTGTGGCTAACTGTTGAGTACAAAAAATTTCTGATTTTTCACTGTGGTTTACATTTCGTGGCCGATCGGACTTTACTTTCCGAGTAGCTCTCGTAGTTTATAGCCTATATTTTAAACACAAATTTCAATTCAGATGTTGCTCTAATACCCCTGTAAAGCGGATGAAATGCAGTATCATATTAATTTAAACTTATGGCTCACTTCTGTTGGCAGCCTCAGGGAGCATGCGGTGTAGAAACAAATAAAGTACATACGTAATCAAACAACAACAAAATCTGACGTCAAAATATTCCTAACCTGTGTAAAATCTAATGAACCAATCTGGGTAAGCAACGGCCAACTCACTCCATAAAGCTATGATATAAGAGAAGAATGGAGAAACCAGTAGACGTCCTTGCTAGGCCATCAGAAGACTGGTAAAACAGAGCCGTCTATCTAAGGCCCGGGAGATAACCTATCTAGAAAAATATGGTGCTCCCTGAACCGTGTCAGAGCACTACATAAATGGAGAATGATCGATGATGACGAATACGACTGTGGAACATCGGAAAAGACGCTGGACCACATTTTGCGGGACTGCCGAAAAGGAAATTTCGTGGTACCTGAAAAGACTTTGCAGACGCAACACCTGCAGCAATCAATCGGCTGGAGTCTTGTGGATGTCGAACTATGATGAGTTCAGATTAGGGGAAACAGCTATGTCAACCTCCTTCAGCTACTGCCAGTTGTCCAGCTATATATTTTCTGTTCCATATTATCTTATCTCGTATCATTTTAATTTATGTAATGTAAACTATAATTCTGTAAACTATATGCTAAATAAATAAATAAGAAACGATGAAAGAAGAAATTCATTGAGGATCCACAATTGTGGTAAAACATGTTTGGGGATTAATCAAAACAGAAACTGTGTTCTTGCAAGAAGGTGGATGCTTTGTGTCTGTACTGAACTTAAAATATCTACGCAACGGAGGAAATGTGGTCGGTAAGCGCCGTGTGTTTGCTTTGGAAACAAACTTGTTCCACCCACTCACGGTACTTGCTGTTGATAACCGTAACGCCCACTTTATTCTTCACCCTCAAGATTTTATTCAGTACTACTGCGTTCTGCCTTGGGTCTGCTTTTCCGCCAGTGTTAGCTCTAGATTAACGGTGATACACAGCAGTACGGATAGGTTTACTGATGAAGAGTTGGCCTATGTGCACCTCATGCCCTGACTGCAATGGAACTCTAAACTGACTCGTCCCACATCGTTTCGATAAAAGAATCGTTCGAATGATCTGTGGAACAACTAACCAACTAACTATGGTGAGCTCTTCCCACAGCGTCGGCAACCACATCACAGTACTTGAGCATATAAAACAGTCGACCGATGGTTTGTCGCAGTACACTCCACAGAGATTACAATGGCCGACATTTTGAACAATACCTGCGAGGAATTGGTCTACTATTCATTGACAGAACAGACTGAACATACTGTGTACGTGCGTCATCTGAGATGCTGCATTACTTTGTGTTCTGTGTTGTACTTTTTGAAGATGCGTATTACAGGCATTTTCACGGTTTTCGGAGTATTTTCCCCTCCCAGTACCGAAAGTGGACTGCTGATGGCTGACGATGTTCAGCCTCCATCGTTCAGTCATGTATTTTGCTCCATAGGACGCACTGTCAACGGTATGTGCAGCGACGAACACTGGCGATTAAACACCTTGAGACCATTTCGTCATTTGTATATTCACTACGTTCACCTCTGCTTGTAAAATGCAATCTTGACTAATTTCCTTACGAATCTATCTTCGGAGATTACATTCCCTGTTGAATCACTGTCTGTTCTGGGAAGGAGTGGCCCCCTCACCAAGGTAATGTGACTGCCCACACTGCTGGAATTGTGCGCAAATAGCACAAGAAAATTACCAAGGCATTAAAGTTCAAAGGCGAATTCGGAACGCAAGGTCCGTTTGTATTTAAATGTTGTCAGTTCAGAGCAATGCCGCATGTATGCAGCATTATGTGTCGATAGTCTAACAAGGGAACCTCCCCATCGCACCCCCCTCAGATTTAGTTATAAGTTGGCACAGTGGATAGGCCTTGAAAAACTGAACACAGATCAATCGAGAAAACAGGAAGAAGTTGTGTGGAACTATGAAAAAATAAGCAAAATATACAAACTTAGTAGTCCATGCGCAACGTAGGCAACATCAAGGAAAAGTCAGCTGAGGAGCACCGTGGTCCCGTGGTTAGTGTGAGCAGCTGCGGAACAAGAGGTCCTCGGTTCGAGTCTTCCCTCGAGTGAAAATTTTAATTTCTTAATTTTAGCAAAGTTACGATCTGTCCGTTCATTCATTGACGTCTCTGTTCACTGTAATAAGTTCAGTGTCTGTGTTTTGCGACCGCACCGCAAAATCGTGCGATTAGTAGACGAAAGGACGTGCCTCTCCAATAGGAACAGAAAACATTTGATCGCAAGGTCATAGGTCAACCGATTCCTCCACAGGAAAACACGTCTGATATATTCTATACGACACTGGTGCGTCACATGACAGGAATATGTTGTCGACCCACCTAACTTGCACACTTGGCGAGTGGGTAGAATGATCCTTCTACCTTGCCCGATTTAGGTTTTCTTGTGGATGTGATAACCACTCCCAAAAAAGTGATGAAAACATAAGAGTTTGTCATATAAACTGCAACAAATGAATGCAACAGTTTCACTGTCGCCTAGTTTTCCCTGTGTTCTGTCAAAACATATGTTTTTTACGTTTTCAAATGTTTCCGTGTGTAGACCATCAAATCCTGCATACGTCCAAGCAAATCTGGACATGTCCTGGAATTTTGGAGAGCGAAGTTGATTATGTGTGAGTGCCTGAACTTTGATAATTGTCTGAAAATAAAAAATTAAACTTTTCACTCGAGAGAGGACTTGAACCAAGGGCCTCTCGTTCCGTAGTTGCTCACGCTAACCACTGGACCATACGCTCATACTCTCCTTGATGTTGCCTACATTGCACATGAACTACTCAGTTTGTATATTTTGCTTATTTTTTTCATAGTTCCACACAACTTCTTCCTGTTTTCTCGATTGATCTGTGTTCAGTTTTTCAAGGTCTATCCCTGTGCCAACTTATAACTAAATCTGAGGGGGGTGCGATGGGGAGGTTCCCTTGTAAGAAGAAATACAAGTCATAGTTAGCAATCGCCAATATTTTGATGTGAGCCGATTTCGCCACTGAATGCGGGTTGACACTTCTGCCGTGATGGGATTCTGCAACACTGCTGCACAAATTAGTAGAATGTTCTTTGAATACTTGTTTGAGAGTTCCAAGCAGATTAAAACTGTGTAACGGACCGAGACTCAAACTTGGGACCTTTTGTTTTCGCGGGCAAGTGCTCTACCGACTGAGCTACCCAAGCATGAGTCACGACCCGTCGTCACAGCATTATTTCCACCAATGCTTCATCTCATAACTTCCAAAATTCACGGAATCTCTCCTGCGAAACTTGCAGGATTAACACCCGTGGAAGAAATGATACTGTGGAGACATGGCTTAGCCACAACCTCGGGGATATTTTCGGAACGAATTTTCAGTCTCAAGCGGTGTGTGCTCGGTCCAGCACACAGTTTTAATCTGCCACGAAATCTCATATCAGCGCAAACACTGCTGCAGAGTGAAAATTTCATTCCCTGAACACTCGTTTATTGCAACACACATATAAAACATAACATCCTGTGTGTGTTAGACATATGAATCTCTCCAGGTTGAGAACTAAGTTCCATAACAAAACAGTCACTTCAAGAAGTAAACATCCAGACTAAGTCCTTTAACAATGTCGCTGCAGTAACGGCTACGGCGGTTCGTATCCTCGTGGGCTATTTACTGTACGCAGCAGATTCCAGGCTTCTGCTAAGCGTGAACTCCGGACTGCGTAGCTGATGTACTTTAAATGAACTCCACTGCTGCCGGTGAAGAAGTCCGCTGACTCACTGGACCGCGATTTATACAGCCGGGCGGATTGATACATGTAATCCGTGTGACTGGTTACGCTGATGGCGGTAACCCGTGTTCTGCTCGTTGGCTGCCCATACGGTGTGTCAGTGTTTCGCCAGAATGGTGGACGTTACGAGGCGCGGAGAAATAGTGCAGCCACCACTGGCTATCTTAATCGACATACACTGTAGTGCTCGCCATTCTTAACCTTGCATAAATCTAGGCTACGCTGACACGCCTCCGTGACGGAAGGGTAGACTATGTCGCAGGGGTAGTGGTGTCTGACACAATGGAAAGCGAATAACGATGGCTTCAAAAGTCGTTGCTTCTGCAAGTTCGATTCTTGTGTGTAAAACTACCTATAGCTGGTCATCTCCATTAGGAGTTGTGTTTAGCTTATGGATGTACAATAATTCTGGAATCCTTTGTAGCCAAAGGATCCTACTCCAGTAATACTGGAAGCTCATTTTTATGTCTCGATGACAGGGTCCAGAACAGACCCAATCAACGGTATGACTATCATTTCACACCACACATTTACAGAGATGCGTTCTTGAAAATTTGTGTTCCTCATAGGCATGTCGGTTTCCGTCGGATCATAGATGTGTCTTAAGAGTGTAAATGATGCCACCTCGAGTTAAAGTGGCTTCACAAGTTAACAGTATTAATGGGACTACTCGCGATCTCCAATGTCAAAAATAAAATTACAATCGCCTGCCTTCATCTGCTTCCCGAAGGCGTTGATTCCGTTCTAAATGATAAGAATAGAGGCCATGTTCAGTCTACAAATTCTACGTGTGCTTCTTGAATGACTTCGTTCTACCAACTGAACAACATCCACTGTTTCAGCCAGAGTCTGTTCATTTGCACGTCACGATGAAATATAAGTACTGGGCAGGATACCAGTCTCACGCAGTTTATTGTAAACAAGAGCAAACACATTTGAATCTGATAGTCAGCAATTACGAAATTGTCTACGAATTCCCTACAAATAGCTGCAACAGCTTTACCATTACAAAACACGTGCACAAATACCATACCGGAATACTCATCATTTGTAAGTAAGTGTGGCATGATTAAACGCTACAATAGAATTAGCTAACAAATCACACTCTCACTTACAGCCGGGATATTCAGTTGTAAACAAAAGCTTAGCTTCACAACATGAATTTCAAAATAAAAACGAAAATCGATAAATAAACCCACTGCAGCTGGTGTACCAAATGGCGAAATGGGAACTTAGATCTGTAAACAGGTGTTGCTATGTAACCACCAGAAATTGGATACATGTTTATGGAACGTTTCATTTGAGTTAGGCTATATATCCAGCTCCTAAACTATTCACTGTTCACCCTGACTCATCTGTGTGTGTTTTCATGAGCGAATGGTCCTACCTTTCCGAAGAAGCATCTCACTTCCATGGTCACTAACAGCATGAGATCACATTCAAATGGAACGTCTATCTTCAATGTGTAAATCCTCCGTGGCGACCCCTCCAACACATGTCGGAAGATTGCAGATGTCGCGTCTCCAGCTGTCTGTGCAGACCTGCGCAGTACTACTTCTTACCATTCTCACTGTGAGCTTGTAGAACAGTTACATGTGCTGCACACGCAGCTACTCTGGCAATTAGAAGGTAGTACGTGACAAAAGCGAACCGTCACTAGTTTCTATGTCATATAGTACATTCGCATTGTGCTTTCGTTTACAGCTATTTGAAACTGCTTCCCGTAACCGTCTCTTTATGACTGCATTTTCTCCGAAGTCAGGGGCCAAGCCAAAGAAGACAGGAAGAACGACCACTACTTCGCTTGGATGGTTATAGCAAAGAACAGAGACTGACAGAGTGTCTAAGGA
Source organism: Schistocerca piceifrons (assembly GCF_021461385.2). Taxonomy (NCBI): domain Eukaryota; kingdom Metazoa; phylum Arthropoda; class Insecta; order Orthoptera; family Acrididae; genus Schistocerca; species Schistocerca piceifrons. Next base: position 678,674,206 of record NC_060138.1, read on the forward strand.
ACGGTTCCAGTTACGTATCTGAGTTAACAAACAACGGATAACTTGAATGGGGATGATTGATTTGGTTACAGCGGTGATGCGTTAGCAACAAATTATCGATAGCCCAGCAGAAAGCCACATACATCTCACTTAAAGGTCAAATTTCGCTACGTAGAAATCCTTCAGTTAAATTAATAAGCATCTCTATCACCAGAAAAACAGCCACGCAGTACCTCCGAGACCAAATGGACGAAAAGCTTAACTTCACAAACACATTTGTAAACAAACAAAGCAACAGTATGCACAAAACTGCCCGTGCCTCAACAGTCAGCCGCTGCATGCGGTGACAACCTATCATGATGCAGTTTCCACGCAGCAAGTTTTTCGGGGCATAGACTTCGGTGAATCCGAAACAGACATATCCCGCAACTTTCAAAGAGGAGTGTGTTCCTCGGACTCACAAAGCCCTTGGTACCACGCCAACCGACGGTTTGCTGATTACCCTCGGTATCTACCTAGTACACATTACGGTAAGATTTCGTCCAGCCTCCTAGAGGCTACGCAAAGCGGGTTTGACGAAAGTCCAACAAATCTTAGACCAGAGGGTAACAATCGACACCCATCTTCTAAAATGGAAAGTAAGTAGAAGACAGAACATCTGGGGTAACAGTGAAATGGGTCAGAGTGTCTACGAACTATTCCCATGCATTCGAGAACTCCTGGCGCCTGGTCATGTAAACTCTACGGTACATTAGCTAACGGGATACGGCCCATATCCATTTCACCTGCACAGGTTCAACAGGAAAGACGTCTGTCATTGTGGTCATATGGGAATAGCCGATCACATTGCCTTAAATTGTTACGCCCGTAACGAAATTATGGAGCCAATAACCACTATAAGAACTAACGACATTACGAATGGTGAACAAGAAGAGACACTGTTCCTAACATAATTCCCGAAATGAAAAGGACAAATTTGCCAGGGTTAAGGCAATTAAAAAATCCCTCCTATCCTGGACAGCATCACCATGGAAGAGTCAATGTGAATAACGGAGTGCTAGGGAGTGCATGTAATGTTGCGGGAGATGTGAATATGAGTGTCGCGTTACAGAACATGCATATGCAACCAAGATCATAGTGCTACAAGAGGCAGAACCCGCAGTAACACACCACCCTCAAGATGGCACAGCATCGAGTTTCACCTCGGTGGCAGTGACAAGGAGATAGGAGTCGGAAGGAATTGCGTTGCACATGAAGTGTAACACAGTGCCATAAACAGTCCCGGTGCTTTCCCGAGACGGTTTTTTCATTTTTGCTGCTTTTTAAGTGATTGTTACGACAGAGAAAGAAAGAAAGTGTGCTCTGACATATACACATTTATGTATAAATGCAGTATAGTTTTCATTCTGTTTCATTCTGCCTATAGCCTCTTCTTTAAAACACAGTTTGAAATTGGTCTTACTATTAAATGTCGTCTGTCCAGTACTAACCCCTCTTATTAAAGTTTCATTTCTCTACTTTATATATATATATATATATATATATATATATATATATATATATATATATCCTTTTTTACGATTACTCACCTATTACTATTTCTATTTCCATACTGAAACATAAATTTGTAATCAATCGAAACATGCAGATACCATAAACATGACCTGTTATATAAACAGAGAAAAGTAGTTATACAGGAAGCATTAAAATAAATAACGAAAGACTGCTTTTACTTTCAAATCACGAATAAGAATCTCGCTTCTTAAGCACTGCGCCACATTGTGTAGTAGCTACATCAAATCTCATACTGTTTATTTCACCCTCACATACAGATAATAGTGTATGCCTAGATGCCTCTGCATTTGGCGATGATCGTGGGTGGTAAACTAAAATACAGATATTTAAGCAAATTGGTAATGGCCTGTTTTGAGATAAAATGGTAATAAAAAACGCTCACCAATTTGCGCACCATATACACTGAGTGAAATGAAATATAAGTAGGAAATCCAGTACTGTAAAGTATAAAAATTGCTAATCTGAAATGTAGGGATAAACTGATTTCATTAGTTCCCATTAATGGCTCGATGTAACTTTTCCAATAATTCATCAGCAGACTCGAAACGCAAGCTGAACAATTGAATACAATACGCCTTTTAAAAATTCTATAGAGACAACAAATTGTAACTTAACTGAATCAGGAAATCACTTAAGTATCTATTAAGGCAACTCGCTTCCATTTCAGGAATTCTGTTTATGTACTACTATTGTGATTCAGATAATGCAAATCGCCATACAAGCCACCGCCTGCTGGCACTAGTTACGTAGCTTTGTACGAACTTTGGAACAGTTCTTCACTGTTATGGTACTTGGGTTGTACCGGAACAAATGAGAATTCTTATTAGCATCAAAGTTTTTTGTAACTGAAGGACTATCACTTCTGTCGTAAACTAAAATCTAATTAAGGTGTCACGTATCATCATGTGTATACATAACGAAATATGCTTCAAACGACATAATAAATTGTGAATTGACATGTTGTAATATAAAACTGACGGAAATATTAATAATAATTGTAGTTATTAATTTCATTTCACGTATGTTGTTCTCAAAGGCCGTATGAAAATGAAACAACAAAATGTGAAGTGCAACAGTTATAAGAAATAAATAATGGAAAATGAAATAAAAGATTTGGGGAAGAGAAATTTGGGTTGAACGTGTTGTTGACGAGACCACCATTAGAGATGGTGCACAAGCTCGGAATGGAAGAAGACCGATGGTGGAACCAACTCGGCAGTCGATTTAATCGGCTTAACAAAACCACAAAAAATCTTAATCTGGAAAGCTGATGGGTATCTGAAACTCGTTTTCACCGGCTGTAACCACTGTGTCACCTCGTTCGATCACGTTAGCGGGAAAGCTACAATTCTGCAAAAAAGCCCAACGGCTGCATGTATACACAGAAGTAAGTCTTTCTCACTTCACTTGAGGTTCCCGCCGAGTTATCATATACTGTGAATGGAAATGACTCTGCATTCGCCTAACTATTGAGTTATGGCTATAAAAATGCTATTGAGCTAATTCCTATTTTTGCAAAGTGGGATACCACTGTTGAAAGGTCTCTGTTGGATTCCTTTCATGTTAATTTCTTAAATCTGTTGTCATTTACGGCATAAATTCGTCTTCTAAATTTGGTGTGGTGTTTCTGACTCTATCTGGGAGGAGACTGAGCAGTGGAACATGCTACTTTTCACATAATCAAGAACGATCTGTCACACTAGTACACTTTAAAACACACTTTATATGTAATTCATGTCACACAGTCTCATACAGAACCGACATCCGCTTTGTTTTATATACTGTATATGATAAGATACTGTCATCCCCCTTCCCTTCTGTGTGAAAGGATGAATGTGCAAATGTATTTCTAGTTGCATGCTAGATGGTAGCAGACAAGCCTGGCTGCTAGAGAACAGTAGGACCAACGTTGAAACAGGTAGCTACGCTTTCTAAAAGCAAAGAGGTTTCTATTCTTAGTATGGTCCTGTCCGTCCCTTGTCATGTTGGTATAGGAAGCTGCCTCTCTGGTCACTTCTGTTTGTATCTGTGGAGCACCCTCGGTAGGGGTCCACGCCGGTCTGTCTGCGGCGAGCGTCTGAAGTGGTAAGATCTCCGGCTAAGCGTGTCTCTGCTAAGTCCGTAGGACAATGGATTTCTTAAGTTCAGCCTAACTCAAAATTTAATCGCCTTTATTTCAGGTTTAGATCTAAAATATCTTATGTTATCTTAAATTGAAATGCAGTGTAATTCGAGTGTGAAGTTCAGAATATCTTCCAGTAGTTGCTTTGTCACTACTTTGTGAGTAAAGTGGAACCACGTGATGATGAACCGTAACTCTAACTAAGATCATCAATCTTAAATGCGAATGTGTGTGAGATTATAACGTCTCGTCTTGACAATATTTTTCAATATAGCAACTTTTCTTTATGTTCAACCCACGTGAGGTGTACTTTAGGAGACCAGTACCACATGCTTATACAATTGTTTGACCCATCAGGTTAATAGTAAGATGATAGTAACCAGTTCGAGGTTTTTCTTTTGTAAATTGCGTTTCGATGTAATTTAATTATCAAAATTATTGTGGAGTTACACTCTTTGTGTAAACCAAGTTGACCACGTGAAGCATGTGGTGTAATTATCAAAGTAACCCTCAGCTATTCTTTTCGGAAGATTTCACAGAGAGTTGGTATGAATTTAGTATACCAGTGTGTGGTAATTTCATGGTGGACAGGATTGCGCTATGAACGTAATTTCTTTGGGTGAAAATTGAATCGGTTGGTTGTGGTTAATTTCCTCTTGCATATGTTTCAATGTTCTTCGTGTGTTATTTTATGAATGCAGTGTAGCATGCAGTCTCCCAATCTTGGCTCCATATTTGATGTGTTCCGTAAGATTACAAACTCACATTTTCACAATCCTAAATAAGGCACCAGTTTAGTTTTGAATCAAGTTTAATATGCTGAAATTTTAACGGAACAATGATCAATGTCAAAATAAATGTCTAAATATAAACTGATTTATTTCTTTTTATTTAAATTCTATATACATGTCACCAGTTGTCGTAAGATTACTAATAAAAGAATGTAATTAATGTTAGTCTGGTTGGCAATTTGGTAAACTAGACTGGATACCTGGTGAAACAGTTGCTCAGTAATGCAAGGATAACTTCCCCAGATAGCTCACAGCTTTTAACCCGCTTTTATTATCTTGAATATCAGCACCGATTTCAGAACAACTTAATGCATCAACATTACACTGTGTATACGAGATTAGTTTGTTACAGATCATATGTAAATAATAATATAGCTTAAAATCCGAGAGGGTAGCGCATAGTTTTATCTTCATGAAATTAAACAAACACGTTTATCACAGTACAGCAAAATTTCTGTAATGGGTCGGGGGGGGGGGGGGGGGGGTGGAGGGAAGGAGGGGGAGAGGGAATGGAGGGGAGCAGCGATAAAGGGTGGAAGGTAGGTTTTGAAGGGCAAGTAGGAAGAAATCGTAGTCATTGCCCATCTTTCTCTGTTATTGCAGTGGTTTCTTCTGGAGAAAATTCTCTCGTATTTATCTGCGATGTCCCCTTGTTATAAATGGGTGCCTGGAACGCCGCTCGCAAGTTTTGCCAAGAAAAAGTGAACAATTGGTAACACGGGAGGAGTTTATGGTTCGGAAGTGTCCCCCTGAGTGTAATGTCGAGCGCTTTCGGGGAGATATCTTTACGACTCACAAAATGATGAGATTTTATGGGCTATGGTTAGCAGTGGAGTGCGTGTTGTACGAGGGAATGATGGCCAGTTCAGTTCCCGTTTCGTGACGACGCGAAGCTCCAGCAGTGGGGGAGTGACGGAGAGACACTGCCGGCCGTAAAGCTCGTGTGCGGGGAAACCAACCCTCCCGACCCACCTCATCCTCCGACTATCGGAATAATATTACGAGCGGGTATACTCGGCTGTCGCTCGCTTCCTCTTAGAGATAGCATTCAGAACTCCCTAGATGTATGGATGCAGGTAAGGAAGTATCGTTTGTCTCTCCGACAGCTACCACTGTCGTTCACTGAATGGTTTCTCTGAGCATCTCAGCCGAGTTCTCATCGACGACAGTGATAACTGCAGGTATCTACGATATGACTCGAAGCTGATGTTGCAGAACACATTCCATAAGTATTTATTTACAGCCGAATGTGGCTTCTGAACAGGTCAGTCTATTATTGGCATCTTGCTTTCAGTCCTTCCACAGAACTTGCTATGTGAACGGCTGTTTTGCTCATGTTCATACTACAGTACGTTCAGTCCGGAACCGCGCGACTGCTACCGTCGCAGGTTCGAATCCTGCCTCGGGCATGGATGTGTGTGATGTCCTTAGGTTAGTTAGGTTTAAGTAGTTCTACGTTCTAGGGGACTGATGACCACAGATGTTAAGTCCCATAGTGCTCAGAGCCATTTGAACCATTTGATACTACAGTAAAAACAACAGGAGAAAAAGTAAACACACTGTTTTGCCGCTCATTTCACCAATAATTTTTTGTTTTTGCGACCTATATGTTAGGTTATTATCTCACACATAAGAGATCCCTTGATTTTCATTAGTATCATCAAGTTTTAGTAAGTTTTATTGACGAAAGATGAAGGAACAGCATCAGATTAGTGTAAGAAATGTCTTTAGTTTCACATACGTGCCGTAATCAGTCGTTTGCCAATGGTGTCCGGTTGAGGCAGAAAAGATTCCAACTAGCGGAAATGGCCGACACATAGTGACAACCTGTTCACTTTCAGTGACATGTGAAGTCAGCGAGAAAGTCTTACGCAAGCACTGGCCGTTGGGTTTTGGACAAAGGAGCATGGGACAACGCTTTCAAGCAACGTAGAAGCTGAGTCTTGTTGGCGCACTTGTTCGTGAGGCTGTGGGTAGTCAAAATGGTAGTGGTGAACTCAGAGCCATCGCTCGTTTGGTGAGATCACTCTCACGTAGCATGGTTTGTTTATAAGAATCTCCTCTGGTATGGTTTCTCCTCCTCCCCTCCTCCTCCTCCTCCTCCTCCTCCTCCTTCTCCTTTTTCTATTTTGTATGAACCGCTATGGATTACATTTACGAGTATTTCAACTTTCTCTCCTTTCTTTTCCTTCACATTGTTGTCATTATTTCTCGATTTTCCCTCTTATTTCTTCTGCCCAAGTGGCTCCAGTCTTAGTCTTGAGTTTTTCGTAGAAATCTTTGGAATTATGTGATTTATTCCTGTATAGCAGTTGTTGCTCAGCATTTTGCAGAGTAATTCGGAGTTCATCTATGCCTCTTCCAATTTCTTTGCGCCATGTATTATCTATTTTTAATTTAGCGAAATAAGTAAATGATATTTTTTTCAGTCTCTCAGGTTTCATCCTATGGATGTGGCCATAGAAAGCTAATCTTCTTTTCCTAATCATGTCTGTAATTTTTTTCAATACTGAGAGGCGGCAGAAGCCCCCTCTCATATTTCTATCTTACTCTGAGTAATTCGATTTTCCTCTCTAATTGCATGCGGTGAAAAGTTGCTATTCCTTCACACGCGGACTTCCCACGCAGCGTCTCTCATCACCCGGGTGGTCCGGTGACAGGCGGGCACTGCTGATTTTGAAAGGGTTAAGCCGATGGGTGTGAGGGAGTCGAGCAAATGCTTTCCAGACGCCGACATTGTCATAATAGCGGCGGAAACACTCCCGCAGGGGCCTGAAGGAGCGGCTGGGCTAGAGATTCCGTTACTTCGCAGAAACTTAGCGAAAACACTTTCTGGCGGGCTACCAGCGAGGCGTGGGAATGACTTGTGTCCCCAGGCAGTCTTGGCGGGCAAATTCCCGCGTTTTCTGCAAAATCGTAACTGTGATTGGCTTGCTCAGGGCATAGCTCCGTGACGTAGCAAAATCGGCGCAGAAATTGGCGCCAAGAATCTCCATTGGTGGAATGGAAGTGCTTCGGCAATAGAGTGGAATTTTCCGTCGGTTTTCGAGTTGCTGATTGGAACGTTTAACCACGGCAACTGTCGTGGGGGCGGGAATGTTCTGTGTTCGGTTTGTACGGGTGCTCTGGTGGGAGTCGGTTCTCGCCTTTCGGTCGGAGTAGGTTACAAGACTGAGCTCTCGCTGGTCTGGACAGCCTGCCTTCCGTTGGCTGTCTAATATACTTTTATTCGATTGTAACTGTTTAGCGAAATTGCTGAAGTTTCGACTTTAAAGTAACTTCCCGAGTACAGTTGGCAATTGAGCATTCTGCGTACAAGCGGGCTATGTTGTCTGTCTTGGGCAGTTTTGGCTAAAGTTGACTGCATCGGAATTACTGTGTGACTTCGCTTGTTAAAATCAATCACTGTACTGTCAGTGATTGTGTGGCGAGCCTTCTTCGTCTCCCTCAGAGGCGCATTTGTATTGATAGGAAGTCTTTAGTCTGGAACAACCAGACCAGGACAATTTGTTTCGGGCTATACTCGCGACGTTATCATCACCACGACGGGACGTCGAAGCAACCAGCCATCGCTTCCGGTACGCCAGATCGTGTCCTTGCAGTTAAGAAGACAGTTTGGTAATGTATGTCCGCAGCACCGGCAGACTAGGGAATTTGCACTGTGATAATCAGAGCTCAGCAGAGCGCGCCTGTTGGCCTTTTCTAACTTTGTTCTGTCTTGGGTGTTCATTGTCTGAGTTATCACTACTGTAGCAGCAATTAATGTTGAGGTGGCTGGGCGTTTCTCTTAAGATTTGAGTTGCAAGGAACTGGCTCCACATACCACTTCGTCATAAATGTCACAATCTAGTTTATGGACAACTTCAACTTCACAGCATTTATTTGAGTATCCAATTTGATATATTGTAAATGTTTCATGTTTTGTTTATGATTTTGAATTTAGTCATAATAAATCAAATTGTTATTTTGGACAGAACTTTCATTCTGTTAATCGGTAGAGCAACCCTTTCATTTCTCACTACATTACTGAAACTTTCCTTTAATTAAATAATGTCTATCAAATTAAATTATTGCAGGTGCCAAACTCTTTTGTACTCCACTTGCAGAGTCGATTACAGTTAGTTCGCGTTTCTTCTTAATCCATGTGCAACAGCAAAAGTAGGAATTAGAAAAGGGGAGGCTTAGAGCATCATTTCCATATAAAGATTCGAGAAGAATTTAGTGTTAAATACACTGATAGCCCCAGCACCTCGCAATACGTCTATAAAGTTCACTGTTATGAATTCTTCTATTTTGTATTTGCTCTGTAAATAACTGCTCACAGAATTTTCTTAGTATTTTTCTTCCTGTGATTTCTAGCGCTTCCATCATCGCCTTTCTGTCTGGAGGTAAACATTCTGCTGCATAAAGTGCCTCTAGGTGAAATGCTATAGAGTACTGTCTAAATTTAGCATTGGGGGATATTTATCTTTTATTGTATGTGTACTTACTGAGGTAGTGCGCTATGTTCACCGGATTAAATCTTGGTTTAATGGCTTCTTTCTCCTAAATGTTTTGTTCCGGTCCTCCTCCTACATACTTGAAATGGTTAGTTCTCTCAATTCTTCTGTATATAGTAACATTATTTGGGGGCTACCTTAGTGTTTATTACAAATTTAGTTTTCACACAGGAAATTTGTATTTCTGATTTCTCAGCTTGTTCTTTCACCAATTTTAACTGTCTAGTACTTGTTTATACTGAGTCTACAAAAATAGCTAGGTTATCTACAAAGGCTAGGTGGTCCATTTGTAGGTTGCCCTATAACACGAATACTCTGCAGATGATCATACAATTTCTACGTGTTTTGCGAAGTTGGCTTTATTAGTTGTGCTGAATATTATTCTTGTAAATATGTTGTCAAGTTAAAAAAATGCTATTTGTTATTTAAGAAAGAGAATACGCATGGAATGTTAACATTTTGTAAGTAGATACGCTGGCCTAGTCAGGGAAAAGCTATTGTCAAAGAGTATAATACATTGTAAATGCATTATCGCTGGGCGTGCAAGCGCGCCAAGAAAGTAGGCTGTTCGGAGTCCCGAGGAGACGGTTGGTGTCATTGGTTGTGTGTATTCGCCGTTGTGGCTACGCAAAAGTGTGGAGAAAAAAGAAGTCTGTTTCCGAAGTGCGGAGCAGTGAAAACTGAAATGGTTGCTTTGGCGGATGTTTAATATGGACAAGCTTTGTGTATGACATTTATTGGCCGCAGTACAAATGCAGCAAGAGTAATTCACTTAACATCAAGAGTACTGTGGGTCCTTGTATTGGCTATGGTACGGCAAGAAGATCAACCTGTGCCCTATTTTACCACTAAATGGAGCCACTCGACAAACCAACGGCGTCTTGAGGTGAAGTAAGATCTAGACTTTTTATAACTAGAAGTGTAATAGGCTGATCAGCGTAGTTGGAATTTTATGGCTTAAATAACATTGTTTCGTGCATGTTGTCACTTAGATAATTTTCCTAGTTGTTGTCCAAGCAGTATCCATCCTATCCCTTTTTACGAACCGAGATAGTAAAAAAAAAATGAACTGAAAATGAAGTGAACATTAATTTATTAGATTATCAAAACATAATTTTTCCAACTTTTGGACAATTAGGTAATAATGAAATCTTTGGCTGTAGTATGAATAATTTCAGAAATAGAATGAAGCAACAGCCAGTATTAATTCATTTGCTAAAAATACGTAACTTTCATAATAAAAACAATGGTAGTAAAAGTTTACGTAACTTGGACACTGGATTTAATTGTCAAAGCAAAGTTTTAATTTATAGCTTGAGTCATAATTTATAACTTTTATTACAAAGAAATTTCAGAGTAACTGCTAGGTAAATGACAGTCATTACCAACGAGTAAATTCAAACAATCTTTCTGCTTGCTACAGTTACGATAGTCAGTATTACGGTGAGTAACGTAACAAAAAGTTTCTGCCCATAGCCAGTAAACAATCTTACTTTGATTGATCTTTGAAAATTAATATAATATGTTGTATGTGTTTGCTATTTGGTTATTATTTGACTGCTGTGACATGTGTCGTGTAAAGTACTTGAAAGTGTGCGTTAGGTACTGTTCCTACGTTATGACGTCAATAACTATTATTACATAAGATTGCTTACGAGTATAAAGTTCAGTTTGAATTTAATTATTCTTGTTCCAGTGAGGAACAGGTGACCGTTGGCTCTTTTCATAAATGACATACCTTGAAAACCATTTTTCCAAATTTTCCACAACTACTGTTAGTTAAAAAACTAGTTTACGTAATAGAACTTTGTATGTAATCATCATTGCTAAAGTAGTGAGCAGTGGCGATTCGGTTATAACTTAATCTACTCCTCTAGGTTTTGCATTATACTTCGGAGTAGATGCCTTTTTCCAACAGATTGGGGACTTTAGGAACACGGTCATACAGAAAAGCCTAATGACGTGGAGAGCGAGGGGGGTTATAGTCCCTTTTGTAATCTAATCTAACTCCCTAACTGATCTGGCTTTCTCCTAATGACATTCTCCATTCCCCTACGACTTTTTATAGAACACAGTTAAAGGGCATCTCCCAGTCTGACTCCAATTTTAATTTCAATTTTAATTTTAGAATGTCTAGAAATTTCACCTCTAAATTTCACTTTAGTTTTTAATTTATATTTTCAAAGCAAATTATTATGCAAAATATAAACGTGGTTTTCCCTCCAAGAATCACGTGGCCCTTAGCCGAATGAATAGTTACATTTGGTATCATCTCAATTCTTGATCAATGCTAAGCAATGTAAAGTCACTGCTTGTATTGTCTTATGTTATTTACTCTGTGTAAAGTTGCACCACGTCCTTAATATTAGAGTTCTTATCGAGTTGCTTTGCGCGGATTCACGTAATCTTCGTTTTGAACCCATGGGCATTCCATATTCGTACTAGGGGTGTATCCGCAAAACGTATCTAGTACTCAACATACTTTAGAGAATTACTGGCAGATCCATTTATAATGGGGCACAATTAAAAAAAAATAGATTGCGAAATCGGCCAGCTTTAGCAGTATCAAGAAGTAGAGAGTAAAAGAAGTCTGTCTGGTAATTCATTATCTGTTCCGGACGGTTCTTGTAGTGTCTGTTGATGTTCAGTACTTCAGGCAGAGACGCCCTGCCCCTCTGTGCCCTGAATGCAGCATTTTATTTTTTATAAGCACGCAGACTTGACTGTTTTTCCTGTGTAGTGTAAGCGACACCCTCTAAAAGAAAACATTAGAAGAACCGTTAGATGTAAAATAAAGTAAAATTGCGACAGAAATGTAGAGGTCAAGAATAATAGATGAAGTATGTTACTCAGAATCCAACGCAGAAATCTACAGAGAAATCCCTGTAAATAGTTGAAATGTGTAAGCGAAAAATCGAGATCAAGCATTACATAGAGACAATGGCTTATCAAATTCTTCAAAAATGAGATTACCAAACTCATCCAGCAAAACAAGTAGAAAAACGTCTTAAGGCATTATGAACAAAAAATTTCCAGGGTGAAGATGCAGTCAGGTAAGTCAGACAAACACAAGGTTTCGAGGGAGGAGAGGACTAAAAACAGACGTTGACAGAGCAACGCAAATACGATTACGAAAACTGTGGTGAAAGAAGCCCAAACATGTGTTGACTTCTCGTATTGTTTAGCGAGCCATTCGCGGATGAAGAAAAAGAAGAAAAAAGATCCCAATTCATTGTTACGAGCCAATGTAAATCGCTAGACAATTCTAGCCTCAGCATATAGTATGGTAGTTAAGGAAGACATACGAAGTAGTTTAGCACAGTTAAAGCGAAATTTCATCGCCGAAATGTCCATTTGTATCAGATCCCTCTCCATGAGAAACAAACAACTGAGAATGTGCGTAGTATTGTACGGAAGTTAAACATGGACTTTCGGAGAGCCGTAAAGCAGGAGGATCGAAGCTTTTGAGATCAGGTTCTTCAGAAGGATGCTGCAAATTAAGTGGACTAATAATTAAAAAAAAATGAGAAAGTTCCAAGGAAATATCGGATTAGGAACTCGCTTCCGCAACCGAGGTTTCTGAAGCACGCCTGATTCTTGGCGCTCGAATCGGATATAGCCGGGCATTGATAGTGGAAGAAATTTTCACTGCCTGTGTTTGGCCGGCGAGGGGAGGAGAGGTGGTGATGGAAACTCCCTGATCGCCAGACTCTGCTGCAAGTTTCTTAGCTAAATTCCAAACCTCTCCGCAGTGTCTCATGGAGTGAGCGTATGTGACTCTATGATAGCAATCTGTCCGTCGGTTAGGAAGCTCGATGGGCCCTTTGGTACTGTTACAGGAGAGTAGGCTATGTGCTGGCACCGTGTTTTATCCTCTCCCTTCTCTCACAATGTCCGCCCCGATAGCTGAGTGGTCAGCGGAGCGGCCTGTCACGCCAAGGGGCCCGGGTTCGATTCCTGGCTGGGTCGGAGATTTTCTCCGCTCAGGGACTGGGTGTTCTGTTGTCCTCACTATCATTTGATCATCATCAGTGGAAGGCAACGGGAAACCACTACTGGAATCACTTCCCTAGACGCTCATGCGGTAGATCTCTCTGACAAGGCTTCCCCCATGACCTGCCGTAAGGCAGAACACAAAGTTTAGTTTTTCTCTCTGTCACCAGACAACACAAAACATGACACCACACTGCACACGCATTCTTTACGATTGCCTATAGTCAACAGTTACACTTGAGACCCTGCTCTGGAACAGTGCGAGGAATGGGGCCGTTGATTGCGGAGGACATAAACCTTTTCCGATTTCGAGGCTGAACAATCCTTCGGGCTCTCTCAAGCCAACAGTGCCATAAGAGTCTTCCTTAACTGAACTAAGAAGAGACACAATGATAGGAAATTAAACATGTGGGGAAAAACTTGCATAGCAATATAGGGAGCTATGCGGTAAAAAAAAAAAAAAAAAAAAACCTGTAAGATGTCACAGAGGCTTGTATTTACCAGCTCCGCGTTCCAACCCGTTCAGTACCAACTGATAGTCTTGTTATTCTCTGCCTTATGTTATCACTTGGATGCGAATTGGAGGACCATGGGGTCAACATTCCGCTCTCCTTGCGTCGTCGGTTTCCCAGACCTTGGAGCTGCTACTTCTGTCTTAAGTAGTTCCTCGGTTGGCCCCACGAGACTGGATATATCCCGTTACAGGTATGTCATCAGGGAGAAATCTCTTGCAGTATCGGGAATGGAACAAGATGCTACAATTTTCTTAAAAAACACCACATTATTTTCTTCCATTTCGTAGCTCATGTATCCAAACCAACTGTGTACAAATAAATTTAATTTAAATTTCTATCATTTTTAGTTAGAGAGCTGGAAACGTTCCAGGTTTTAGAGGTGGATGCAGTATGATGTACGTATTTGGTTGCTTCGAGATGGATGTTCTGGTGCCGGAATGTTCATTTAAGTGAACTGTTCAGGAGAGTGCCCATTTTCGTGAACGCGCAGCTCAATGCGTCCTCTAAACGACTTGTCGACGAGATGTGAAATTGCTGGTGTCACGGAGCGACAAGCTGCCTCAGGGCACTGTCTAACGCCATGTTCAGTTAGATTGCCATATGTTCCCTTACGCTGCTGTGTACAGTGTAGGATGGAATACATAAACATGCGAACTTCGGTCTGCCACGAATATTGACGTGGAATTAACATAGCATACACATGCAACGAGTACGCTGAGTTATTGATGATGCTGATACGATGCCAGTGAAGAAGTCGTGGCTTATGCTTTGAGATATCCTGCTCGCAAAGCTCCGACAGCAAATACGTTTTTATGTGTTGAACAATGGCTTCGAGAAACGAGGTAGACTGGGAAGGCGCGGTGGCAACAGACGAAGAACAGCAAGAAGTGAGGTATGGAGGTGTTTGTTGTAGATGCTATGTCAGTTCACAAGAAATTACTGCAGTCGCTAGTATCAGTCGTACATCACTATTGCGAACAGTACGCGGTAAAGGTTTTACCCGTGCCACCTTTCACTAACACAGGAGCTCCATGGGAGCCATTTCAATCGGAGAACTACTTTCTTCGAATGCGCCCGTGATTAATTTAACTCTGGACGCCTTATAAAGTGTTATATTCTCCGCCAAATCCTCGTTCACAAATTATGGTGCAATGAACCTTTATAATGTTCACAAATTATGGTGCAATGAACCTTTATAATATGCATTACTGGGCAACAGGAAATCCTAGTTGGATACATCATGCCGATCCTCAAAGGAGTTGGTCAATTAATGTATGGTGGTTGTCCTTAGTGGTGAAATCATCGGTCGAAGCCACTTTGCTGGTGCTCCGACAAGTGAGACCTATCGTCGCTGTGTATATGCTCACCTCGAAAATGCCAGTGGATGTCATATGTCGATGCAGCACGATGGTCACCCGGTCCATTCTGCATGTGATGCGCAAGAAATCAACACAAATTTCCTGGAAGATAATTACGACGCCACGGCCCTCAGGAACGGCTCGGGCGGTCGCTCGATGTAACACCAGTGGATTTCTTTTCGAGGGGATACGCTAATAATCTTGGAAATTGGCTCTTGTTTGAACACCTGACTTAAACGAACATTCCGCCACCACTATATAGCTATGACTTACAGCATGTTGCATCTACCCCAAAAAATTAGAGAGCTTCTAGCTCCCTGACTAAAATTGGTAGAAATGTGATTTAAAATGATTTGTACACGGTTCGTTTCAATACATCAGGTATATAATGCAAAAATACTGTCCTACTTAAAAATTTATAACTCGCTGCTGGAACTTGCTGGAAATTTAAGTAAATAAACTGCAGAAAGAGTAACTTTTCTTGCGTTTACCTACGTAAATAATTATTCGTAACAGCTATTACTTTGTACGTTACAGACAAGAGCACATCTTTTGAAATATCTTGTATTATACATACACTGTATGACACAAGAAATGAAGCACCCATAAGACGATGAGGAAACGAAACGAAACTTCACGGGCTGACAGGGCATCTGATTTTATTTCATTATCAAATTGACAAAGAACTTATTAGTAAAGGAAATGAATTTCCTGCATCAGTAGGGAACATTGTTATTGTTTTGTGAATAAAACAGTCCACATGACTTACTAAAATCTATTTATTTATTTATTACGCCGTTTCGGCTACTTCCATCATCAGATAACTGTGATTAACATTAAAGGGAGAAAACAGGCGACAGGCGTTAGTTTGTACAACAAGAAGTCAAACAAGATGAATAAATAGAGAGTAAAAATTTTTTTAAATTACACTCACCGAAAAAATCAGAACTTGCAAAACGAGGTTCTGAGTCAGTATTAACACCTATGAGTAGTCGGGGCTTCAGCTAATAGCTCAGCTTAAAAATTTTGTACCAGATGTTAGTTGTAGCCGAGAGGTGGTGCTAGTGTGCTGGACGTTCCTTTCGAATTTTATTTTATTTATTCATTTTTTCTTCATAGTTTTAAAAAGGCAGATAGTCTTTAAAATATAAACATTCAAAGTCAACTTATAAGACAACTTGGCATTAGGTTCTAACCCACGATGAACACGTCTTGTAACAAACATTTTTGAAGACCACAAGATGATAGTAAAATCTGTTGAAACCGGTTACGTAAATTAAGTATTTATGTGACCTTGGCTACAGAAAGTTTTTTACCATGTAAAACAGATCGCTCCTTCCATTTGCTCAACATCAGAAATTTCAATCAGTCAACGTCAAATTATAAAACATGATATAAATGATTGTAATTACGCACTCATTAAATCAGATTTTCAGATAACGCCATTTAGTTCATATGGATTTCCTTATTTACCAGCAGCCCTTTTTTTTCCTTTATTGAGTTTCGATTCCCTCTGAAGGGGACGGGCTGGCAGCAGCTTAGTACGCCGCTCTTCAGCCTACAGAATTTTTTTTAAAAAACGAAGATAATAAATAAGGAAAGCAGGCGACAAAATCGGTGACTTAAATGGTAAAATGGCGGAAAATTGTGGAACTTAAAACAGAAAACATAGGGTTGGCGATGCTAATAAAATACACGGGAAGCAGACAGGTAAAATAATAGACAATTAAAAACACGGTGACAGTCTGGTTTGTTTGCAAGAGATATAAAAATCACACCCACCAACAGCATGATTTCTGTTCACAACACTTGGAAAAGACGCAAAACATTGAACACTCACTTAAAACACTGCAGTAAGAAGTTGCCACGAAGATGAGCAGCCGAGGGCAGATGGGGGGAACCTGGACAGATGATGGGAAAGAAAAAGGGGAAGGAGAGGAAAAACGAAGTGGGGGTGGGGGGGGGGTGGGGGGTGGGGGGTGGGGGAAAGAGCCGACGGAGGACGAGGACTCATAAGAGGGGGGAGGGGGGGGCTGGGCAGACATGAGAGGGAGTGAGGAAAGGCAGAGGAGGGGAATGCAAATGGACTCGAAGGGGGGGGGGGGTACCAGTAGCATGGATGTTAGTATTAAATACGTTTTGTGTTAACATGATGTTACGATTATAGACATAGTACTTGCTGTTATCATTACGCATGTCTGATAAAAAATTTAAAAAGCCCGTACGGACTAAAACTTAGTTAAACAATACATTAAAATGCTTAAACTTGTAAAATAGGTTATAAAGAATAACACAACTTACCATTACATGAAAATTTTTGGAAGGCAGTTCCATCTAACGGAAGAACTAGCAATTTGCTCCCCGAGGCAGGCCATTTGTCACGTACCAGCGTCCTCGGTGCGCCTTTGGCAGTGATTACTCAAAATCTGATGCTGTTTACGCCCCTTATACAGGGTGCTCCAGGAGGAATTGTCACCATTCAGGGATATGACAGGAACGCTCATTTAAAGAAAAAAACTTCATATGGACATATACCCTATTCTGAATGCTTTCCGAGATAGATTTAATATACGTTTGATTTTTGGCCAGTGGGGCGCACGTGTGCATCTTACCAAACCAGCATCTCTGACGCTTTACTCTAGCCCACTTTTCGTTGCTTTTAACCTCTGTACTCGGGATTTCTTTCTGCCTCTAAAGGAGCCCGTTAAACGGGCAGTTAACCATGGTCTTCTGTGAGTGAAGTAGTGCGAGGGACTGAGCGTGTATCAGAGAGAGGCACCAGTCTGTTTGTACATGACCTGACTGAAATGTCACAAATCCACATTAATGAAAATGGCTCTGAGCACTAAGGGACTTACGCTACGGTCGCAGGTTCGAATCCTGTCTCGGGCATGGATGTGTGTGATGTCCTTAGGTTAGTTAGGTTGAATTAGTTCTAAGTTCTAGGCGACTGATGACTTCAGAAGTTAAGTCGCATAGTGCTGAGAGCCATTTGAACCATTTGAACTAAGGGACTTAACATCTGAGGTCATCAGTCCCCTAGAACTTAGAACTACTTAAACCTAACTAACCTAAGGACATCACACACATCCATGCCCGAGGATGGATACGAACCTGCGACCGTAGCGGTCGCGCGGTTCCGGACTGTAGCGCCTCGAACCGCTTGGCCACACCGGCCGGCCACATAAATAAAGAATACGCAGATACGGTGTATGTTTATGGTTTCTGCGATAGTAGTGTACTTGCTGTTCTCGAAGAATACCATCGGCGCTTTCCAACACGTCAACTCCTAATCATAGAGTGTTTAATAGGTATCAGCACAGCTCCCAAGTCTCTTTTGAACAAGTAGTTCAACAACCTGTGCAGAAAGAGCAACACGTTGTTGAAATGGTGCGGCGTAGTCCTGCTACCAGTTCACGACGACTTTAAATTCGTATCAATGTCCTATGAACAGCTATATGGCGAACATTACATGCGGAGAACTCGTGCACATTTTACATATAGCGTGTTCACAATCTTCGCATTGTGGACAATGTCACACGACTTGAATTCTGTCGCTGGTTAAATGACAATTGACATTTCCTCCGATTAAAACTATTCACTGGTGAAGCCGTGTTTCTCGCTTCCCGCGCCCGGGTTCCCGGGTTCGATTCCCGGCGGGGTCAGGGATTTTCTCTTCCTCGTGATGACTGGGTGTTGTGTGATGTCCTTAGGTTAGTTAGGTTTAAGTAGTTCTAAGTTCTAGGGGACTGATGACCATAGCTGTTAAGTCCCATAGTGCTCAGAGTCATTTGAACCATTTTTGAAGCCGCGTTTACACAGAATTGCATCAACAGCACACGTAATAATCATTGATGGTCGCAGGAAAATCCATATGGTACAGTGGAAATGAACTTCCAAGTTCGTTTTTCGATCAATGTTCGATGACATGTTCCTAGGTCCAGTATTTTAGAAGAGCGAATGATACACGGAATTATCCGTATTTTTTTGGGAAATTCGTTCACGGAACCCCTTGAGGATGTTCCTTTGGGCACGCGAACTGCAATGTACACTGAAGAGCCAAAGAAACTGTTACATCTGCCTAATATCGTGTAGGACCTCCGCGAGCACGCAGAAGTGCCGCAACACGACGTGATACAGACTCGACTAATGTCTGAAGTAGTGCTGCAGGGAACTGACACCATGAATCCTACAGGGCTTGCAAGGTTTCACTCTTTCAATTGTAATGAAGGCTTTAATAAAGATGGCAAAGGTAATGTTAATCAGAACACTGGGAGGAGATGTGGTCTAATAACAATTGATTTATTCATTCTTAACATCACATGACAACAGATGGCTGAAGAAATGCCACACAAACCTTTTTATTTGATAAACACTTTCAACAATGTGGAGTCTATGGTTAACAAAGTGATTAGCTGGGGATCAACACACCACACTAACCAGAACTAATCGCTTTGTCTGACTTCGTAAATATGAGTAAGTGGTATGGCCCACAAACTACGCTACTATCAAGCATCTATACTATTCCATAAAGAAAAATATGGTTCCAAAGAACAAGGTGCTGAGAAGCATATATTGGAGCCCTACGTCATAGCAGCGAATACTTTACCCTTCTGCAGATGAGGGCCGGACAGCACAAAGTGGTCGCTGACTGAAGTCATGGACAGTGACAATCGGTTATTAAAACTGCGCGCCCGGAAGTATGCAAATACGCGGTCTCGCATTCGGCTGATATGGAACGCAGGTACTTCCCTATGAGCTTCTGAAACCCCAGTGGATTCCAGTGTGCAGGTGGACCCGTTTGCTGGTCTGCCAAACCAGTTTGACTCTGTGACACGACTATGAGTGACGGAATATGTCAAATATTTAGACAGCCGACTTGAAACAAATAAGTACACTCACACATTACTCGTTGTGTGCGTGATGCAAGAAGCAGTACCTCTGACGAATCAGGTGGTGACTGGCACAGGATCTAAGTGGCACACTAGCAAAGGACACCAGTCTCACCATTTAGGTAAAGACCTGCTGTTCTTTACTAGCGAAGTGCCAGTACAAGTGTGTGTTCTTCTCTTTGTTTCAGCTTTCCTTGCCACCTCGATAGCACAGCACATTAACATGCTTAGACTACTCCCACTTTAGCACAAGCCAATCACGAGCTGGAGTGCAGCATTCGAGGCTGGGAGACCGCCCTTTGCTCTGCATACACAGATTTGACCATCCACCGATTTTAAAAATTAATTGGGAGAGAAGTAAAAAAGATTCAGCTTCACGCCCCCTTTCCCATAAGTTTACGCCATGTCTTTGCTAAAAGCCTGACCTGGATGGAACCATCGCCCTCAACAAAAAGATCGTTATCTCCCCTACTGCATCGACTTAGAACTTTCCAAAGAACGGCCATAAACTCGCTAAACCCCTCGTGCCTTCACAAACATGTTTTGTAGCAGATTTTGGACGCCTGGGTGCCACTGTCCTGTCCCACAGAAAGCCGCAGAGACTCCTACCTAACAAAGGCCCATCTTCTGCTTTATTGCTGGCCACAAATGTTCTGCTCAAAACTGCAGCCACTCCTCGGCGCTAGTCACCCTATCTGGATGGAGCTGCCGACTGACCAGCACTAAGGACTTGGCAGTCTGCAAACGTTTTCACCCAGGTTCCAAGGAAAAAAACGCTCTCCTCGGCCCTCAGCTACCGTACACTTACACTGCAGTCAATTAACTGGGCACCTTGCATGGAATCCCAGGTATACTCAGAAGATTGTTTATGGAGCCGCGCTGTAGCAATTCTGGACGTGTGGGGTATCACATTGTCCTACTGGAACTGCCCAAGGCTGTCGGAATGCACAGTGGACACGATTGGATGGAGGTGACCAGACAGAATGCTTACAAACGTGTGAACTGTCAGATTCGTATCTAGAGGTATCAGGGGTTACATATATATCTCCAACCGGACATGCCCCACACCATTACAGATCCTCCACCAGCTTGAACAGTCCCCTGCTGACATGTGGGATCCATGGATTCATGAGGTTGTCTTCATACCCGTACACGTCTGTCCGCTCAATACAATTTGAAAAGAGACTTGTCCGACCAGGTAATATACTTCCAGTCATCAACAGTCCAATCAACAGTGTTGACAGTCCCAGGCCAGGCATAAAGATTTATGTTGTACAGTCATCAAGTGTTCACGAGTGGGCCTTCAGCTCTGAAAGCCTATATCGATGATGTTTTGTTGAATGGTTCACAAGCTGACACTTTTTGATTACCCAGCACTGAAATCTGCAGCAGTTTGCGGAAGGGTTGCCCTTCTGTCACACTGAACGATTCTCTTCAGTCGTCGTCTTGCAGGATCTTTTTTCCGACCACAGCGATGTCAGAGATTTGATGTTTTACCTAATTCCTGACATTCACGGTATGCATGTGGAATGGTCGTATGGGAAAATCCCAACTTCATCGCTACCTCGGAGATGCTGTGTCCTATCACTCGTGCGAAGACTATAACACCACGTTCAAACTCATTTTAATCTTGATAACATGCCATCGTAGCAGCTGTAACCAACCTAACAACTGAGCCAGAGACACTTGTTGTATTACACAAGCGTTGCCGACTGCAGCCCCGTATTCTGCCTGCTGACATATCTCTGTATTCGAATGAGCATGCCTATACCAGTTTCTTTGGCGCTTCACTGTATTTACCAGCTCTGCGTTCCGACCCGTCTATTGCTGACATATAGTCATGTTATCCCCTGCAGTATGTTATCATCACTTGTGTGCGAATTGGAGGATCACGGGGTCAACATTCTGCTCTCCTTGCCGTTGTCTGTTTCCCAGACGTTGGAGTCACTAATTCTCTCTCCAGTAGTTCCTCAGTCTGCCTCACGAGCCTGGGTGTATTCAGGATATATGAAGGTACATTGGTCTGTCACCAGGGAGAGATCTCTTGCAAAACCGGGAATGGATCAAGCCGCTCAAATTTTCTTAGAAATAGAATACTATTTTATTACATCACGGAGGTAATGTATTTAAACCAAATGTGTACAAATCAATTTAAATTAAATTTCTATAATTTTTAGTTAGAGAGCTATAAACGTTCCAAGTTTTAGGAGCGGATGTAAGATGCTCTACATAACAGGACATGTTGAGATGGATGTTCTGGTGGCGGAACGTTCTTTCAAATGAGTTATTCAGAAGAATGTCCATTATCCTGAACGCGCGACTGATTGCGTCCTTTAAACGACATACGGACGAGCTGTAGAATTGCTGATGTCACGGAGCGACGAGTTTACTCAGAGCGCTGTTTCATGTCACGTTCAGTTAGATTGTCCAGTGTTTCCCTACATTGCGGGGTACAAGGCAGGACGGAATGCGCAAACATATGAGCTTCGGTCTGCCACGAATATTGATGTGGGGTAAACATGGTATACACATGCAACGATTACGCTGACATGTTGCTGAAGCTCTTGTTGTCTTGTATATGCGTTGCCGGCAGCAGCGCCGTATTCTGTCTATTTACGTACGCTACTGGTCATTAAAATTGCTACACCACGAAGATGACGTGTTACAGACGCGAAATTTAACCGACAGGAAGAAGATGCTGTGATATGCAAATGATTAGCTTTTCAGAGCATTCACACAAGGTTGGCGCCGGTGGCGACACCTACAACGTGCTGACATGAGGAATGGTTCCAACCTATTTCTCATACACAAACAGCAGTTGACCGGCGTTGCCTGGTGAATCGTTGTTGTGATGCCTCGTGTAAGGAGGAGAAATGCGTACCATCACGTTTCCGACTTTCAGAAGGGTCGGATTGTAGCCCATCGCGATTGCGGTTTATCGTATCGTGACATTGCTGCTCGTGTTGGTCGAGATCCAATGACTGTTAGCAGAATATGGAATCGGTGGGTTCAGGAGGGTAATACGGAACGCCGTGCTGGATCCCAATGGCCTCGTATCACTAGCAGTCGAGATGACAGGCATCTTATCCGCATGGCTGTAACGAATCGTGTAGCCACGTCTCGATCCATGAGTCAGCAGATGGGGAAGTTTGCAAGACAACATCTATCTGCACGAACAGTTTGACGACGTTTGCAGCAGCATGGACTATCACTATCGGCTGCGGTTACCCTTGACGCTGCATCACAGACAGGAGCGCCTGCAATGGTGTACTCAACATCGAACCTGTGTGTACGAATGGCAAAACGTCATTTTTCGGATGAATTGAGGTTCTGTTTACAACGTCATGATGGTCGCATCCGTGTTTGGCGACATCGCGGTGAACGCACATTGGAAGCGTGTGTTTGTCATCTCCATACTGGCGTATCACCCGGCGTGATGGTGTGGAGTGCCGTTGGTTACACGTCTCGGTTACCTCTTGTTCGCATTGATGGCATTTTGAACGGTGGACGTTACATTTCAGATGTGTTACGACCCGTGGCTCTACCCATCATTCGATCCCTGCGAAACCCTACATTTCTGCAGGATAATGTACGACCGCATGCTGCAGGACCTTTACGGGCCTTCCTGGATACAGAAAATGTTCGGCTGCTGCCCTGGCCAGCACATTCTCCAGATCTCTCACCAACTGAAAACGTCTGGTCAATGGTGGCCGAGCAACCGGCTCGTCACAATACGCCAGTCACTACTCTTGATGAACTGTGGTATCGTGTTGAAGCTGCATGGGCAGCTGTACCTGTACACGCCATCCAAGCTCTGTTTGACTCAATACCCATTCATATCAAGGCCGTTATTCCGGCCTGAGGTGGTTGTTCTGGGTACTGATTTCTCAGGATCTATGCACCAAAATTGCATGAAAATGTTATCACATGTCAGTTCTAGTATAATATATTTGTCCAATGAATAACCGTTTATCATCCGCATTTCTTCTTGGTGTAACAATTTTAATAGCCAGTAGCGTATCTCTGTATTTGTATACGCATGCCTATACCAGTTTCTTTGACGCATCAGTGCATTTCCAATGTGACGGAGGCGCTCCACACTTTACCAGACGTGTGAGAGAACATCTCACCCGCAATTACCCTAATTGCTGGATTGGTCGTGGTAGTACAATTAACCCCTATCTACAATTAGTGTAAAAGAACATATGAACAGAATTACAGACCAATACCCGTAACGATCGTCTGTTGCAACGTTCTAGAGTTTATCGTAGGCTTCATGCAAGAAAAGAATTTTTTCTTCTTCTCAGAGAATCAGCACGTTTGAGGGAAATCGCGAGTGTTAAGTGCAGTTCACTTTTTAACACACGGCATCTAAAACAGGTAGATTCTGTCTTCGCAGATTCCCGAAAGGCTTTCGAAACCGTATCATGCTATCTATCATATTTGAAACACCACATATATCCTCTAGCAGAGCGTTTTAGGTGGCAATGCTGTTGTGCTGCAGTTCGGAGGGATTGGCTCAACGGACCGTGCACGTCATTGCTGGTGAGGGGGGGGGGGGGGGGGGAGGGGAGGGGGCCAGGAAGAGAGTGCAGTGCCGCAGAGAGACCCAGCAGCGCCAGCGGGTCGATAGAGCGACGCGGCGCGGCGCGGCGCGGGCTGCCCTGACCTGGGACACGCCGGCACCTCTCCGCCCGCCGCTCAGCTCTCACCAGCTACGTCAGCGGGGCACCGCGGCGTCTGACACGAACAAGTGGGAGGCACACCTGTCGCCTTACTTCGTCCCGAGTGCTGCTCAGAAAGACGGAAAGAAGTGGGGAACGTTAGCGTCTCAAGTCTCGTCGTTTCAGGACACGGGGAGGGTATGTAACACCTGCATCTACACATATCTTTATGGTTCATCTTGTTACTTCCTCGCACCCCCCCCCCCCCTCTATTCCCGCTTTCCTTTCTTTTTAATTTTTTTAAATTTATTTTATAGGATTCCGATCCGAGGGCCCTTACAACCAAGTACATAACGTTCCGTATATCTAGCAGAATATGACAATTAATGGGTAAAACCTTCGCCACAGTGACAATAAAAATCCCTAACATGACCACGTACTGTTGTACGGCGAATTCAATTTTTGCGTTACACGGACTAGGGCATTAGTAACTACACTCCTGGAAATGGAAAAAAGAACACATTGACACCGGTGTGTCAGACCCACCATACTTGCTCCGGACACTGCGAGAGGGCTGTACAAGCAATGATCACACGCACGGCACAGCGGACACACCAGGAACCGCGGTGTTGGCCGTCGAATGGCGCTAGCTGCGCAGCATTTGTGCACCGCCGCCGTCAGTGTCAGCCAGTTTGCCGTAGCATACGGAGCTCCATCGCAGTCTTTAACACTGGTAGCATGCCGCGACAGCGTGGACGTGAACCGTATGTGCAGTTGACGGACTTTGAGCGAGGGCGTATAGTGGGCATGCGGGAGGCCAGGTGGACGTACCGCCGAATTGCTCAACATGTGGGGCGTGAGGTCTCCACAGTACATCGATGTTGTCGCCAGTGGTCGGCGGAAGGTGCACGTGCCCGTCGACCTGGGACCGGACCGCAGCGACGCACGGATGCACGCCAAGACCGTAGGATCCTACGCAGTGCCGTAGGGGACCGCACCGCCACTTCTCAGCAAATTAGGGACACTGTTGCTCCTGGGGTATCGGCGAGGACCATTCGCAACCGTCTCCATGAAGCTGGGCTACGGTCCCGCACACCGTTAAGCCGTCTTCCGCTCACGCCCCAACATCGTGCAGCCCGCCTCCAGTGGTGTCGCGACAGGCGTGAATGGAGGGACGAATGGAGACGTGTCGTCTTCAGCGATGAGAGTCGCTTCTGCCTTGGTGCCAATGATGGTCGTATGCGTGTTTGGCGCCGTGCAGGTGAGCGCCACAATCAGGACTGCATACGACCGAGGCACACAGGGCCAACAGCCGGCATCATGGTGTGGGGAGCGATCTCCTACACTGGCCGTACACCACTGCTGATCGTCGAGGGAACACTGAATAGTGCACGGTACATCCAAACCGTCATCGAACCCATCGTTCTACCATTTCTAGACCGGCAAGGGAACTTGCTGTTCCAACAGGACAATGCACGTCCGCATGTATCCCGTGCCACCCAACGTGCTCTAGAAGGTGTAAGTCAACTACCCTGGCCAGCAAGATCTCCGGATCTGTCCCCCATTGAGCATGTTTGGGACTGGATGAAGCGTCGTCTCACGCGGTCTGCACGTCCAGCACGAACGCTGGTCCAACTGAGGCGCCAGGTGGAAATGGCATGGCAAGCCGTTCCACAGGACTACATCCAGCATCTCTACGATCGTCTCCATGGGAGAATAGCAGCCTGCATTGCTGCGAAAGGTGGATATACGCTGTACTATTGCCGACATTGTGCATGCTCTGTTGCCTGTGTCTACGTGCCTGTGGTTCTGTCAGTGTGATCATGTGATGTATCTGACCCCAGGAATGTGTCATTAAAGTTTCCCCTTCCTGGGACAATGAATTCACGGTGTTCTTATTTCAATTTCCAGGAGTGTATAAATAATGGAAGATTTACAAATAAACTTATACATAACTACTGCACAATACACACTGAGAAATAAAAGAGCAAAACATAATTTAAAATGTACATTATTAAAACTGCAACACAATGATGAGTGCCCGAACTTCCATCAACATGTGAGAACAATGGCTAGGGCAGTGCATGCGGGATGTCAGGCTCAGCTTGGATTACCGATGCGATAACAGCTTAGGACGTTTATGTTTGTGCTGGCTACTGAGATCATACGTGAATAGAAGACGAATTAAATCGCCGCGGCCGGAAAAAGATACTGCAGGAACGGGACCAACGACGACTGAAGAGAATCGTTCAATGTGACAGAAGTGCAACTCATCCGCAGACTGCCGCAGATTTCAATGGTGGGACATCAACAAGTGTGAGCATGCGAACCATTCAACGAAACGTCATCGATATGAGCTTTCGAAGCCGAAGGCCCACTCGTGTAGCCTTGACGACTGCATGACACACGGTATTACGCCTCGCCTGGGCCCGTCAACACCGACAATAGACTGTTGATGACTGGGAACATATTGCCTGCTCGGACGAGTCTCGTTTCAAATTGTATCAGCGGATGAACGTGTACGGGTATGGAGAGAACCTCATGAATATATGGAGATTGCATGTCAGCAGGGGACTGTTCAAGCTGGTGGAGGCTCTGTAAAGGTGTGGGGCCTGTGCTATTGGAGTGATATGGGATCCCTGATACATGTAGATACGACTCTGATAGGTGACACGTACGTTAGCGTCCTGTCTGATCGCCTGCATTGATTCATGTCCATTGTGCATTCCGACCGACTTGGGAAATTTCAGCAGGACAATGCGACGCCCCATACGTCCAGATTTGCAAGAGAGTAACTCCAGGAACACTCTACTGAATTTAGACATTTCCGCTGGCCACAAACTCCACAGACATGAAAATTACTGGGCGTATCTGGGATGCCTTCAAGTGCTGTTCAGAAGAGATCTCCACCCCCTCGTACTCTTACGGATTTATGGACAGCCCTCCAGGATTCATGGTGTCAGTTCCGTCTAGCACCACTTCAGACATTAGTCGAGTTCATGCCACGTCGTGTTGCGGCACTTCTGCGTGCTCGCGGGGCCCTACACGATATTTGGCAGAGGTACTTTTTTTTTTTTTTTTTGCTCTTCCGTGTATGTTTCTTAAAGGTAAGAAATTATTTGGCGTAATCAGTCCAAGGAACACCGTCACCCGTCACTGAAAATCAGGGCCGGGGTATGTAAATCATGTCTTTTTCTTGTTTAAAACGTGGCTTGACTTTTGCCCACTCCCGCGTTCCTGTTCCAACAGCGAAAGGTGAACGCGTAGATCGCAGAGCCTCATTGTGAGCCAGACTCAACTTTACCTTCATGGCCTTTCGCGATATATGTGGTGCCCATTTATCTTGACGACGTCTAATGTACTCTATACCTGTTCAGAAACAAATCACAGTGTACCATTCACGTAAACGTGACATTATTAAAAACATAGCACAAAATTGACTTTGACTCTCCTGCATTAGAAGTGCAGATACGTGGTACCCGGGGTATTGTAGCTCGTCTACTTGCCGGAGCTGGTAGTAAACAGAGGAAAATACATACCAGTCACTCAGTCGCCGTTACCCCAGGTAGTTGCTCTGTATTCTAGTGTAGGAGAGTCAAAGTTAGCTTCGTGTTGCGTGTTTAATAACATTATGTATACGTGAATGGTGCATTGCGATACGTTTCTGATCACTTCTTGAGAAGAGAAAGTGGACTACCGAATAAAAAATATAGGGTGCTATTTAAAACAGACTTACTGTTTTTCATATCTTCGTCACGAACGAAGTTATAAGAAACGCAATCACGCTAGTAACTGACCCCCACGTAGCTAAACAACATTTGCTTGATATATTTTTTTTAATTTTGCTCCTGCGCAAAAAATTACTAGGAGTGGTGAAGATAAATGGGTCATCAAGTATTGGAGGAAGCAATATGTCGGTTGAACCCCCAGAAAGCAATATGCTAGTTACTCTTTTAGAAACGAACGTTCCAAGAACTTCGTTAGTAAACCAATCTGTGATGCACAATGCCTCTCTTGTAGCGTCTGCCACTGGAGTGTAATGAGTATCTTCGTGACTTTTTCGAGCTTAATAAACGAATCCGTGATGAAACGCGCCCCTCTTCTTTGGATATTCCCTTTCTCACTATCAATCCTACGTGGTAAGGTCCCAGACTGGGGAGTAATACTGAAGTATAGGTCGAACAACGATATTGTAATCTGTCTCGTTTGTTAATGAAATGCAGGTTTCGGTATTCTTCCAATGAATCTGAGTTTGGACTCTACGTTTTATACGTTTAGTTTTATGTGGTGGTTCTGCTTCAAATCGCTCCATACATGCAACTGCATATAATTAGTGGTTGTGACTGTTTCCAGCAGTTGTCGGAATATTATAATCGATATATAGCTTATCTTTCCGCCTATATAGTTTTGTTTACGGTAGCAAGCAGCATCCAGTTCATTTATTTTTGCTACATTTTGTACCTGACCTGTTATGAAACGTATTTATTCACGATCGCACTTTCGGCTGTTGTGCCATTCCGAAGTAACAGCTGTAACAACGTAAAATGCTAAAAGACCAACTCAACTTCTGGGAACATATTTTGTCTCCAAAAATTTGTTGAAGCCAAATTAATAATTAGAAAGTAATCGGACGTCTTACTTTACCATGCAGAATGTCAGCGCATGCTCATTCTTCGTAAGAGGACATTATTCTAGTGCCTACCCTGTTTACACGTTTCACTTGCATAAACAGGATTCTTTGTCATCTACATAAAAGGTCCTTAATAAGATCTTTCCACGACAATATGCATGGCTCTGTAATCTTCGACGGTAGTACATCTAAACCTTTCAATATGAACTGTGGCATAAGACAAAGCTGTGTGTTGGCACCTACACTTTTCAAAATTTTCTTCTCGGCTCTGTTCCAAGTGAGTTTTGAGAATTGGGGTACACTTGCATACGAGGAAATGTGGAATCCTTTTCAGTGTCAGTGTCCTGACGAGTAAGACAAAGCGCTACGAGATAATCGCTCGTGAACTCCTGCATGCTTATGACGCTGCAATTGTTGCAAACTCTGCAGAAGAACTGCAAGAGCTAGTATCAAGATTTAGTCATGCACGCCATCTATTCCCTATGAGTGTAAACAGCAGTAAGACCCTAGTTATGGTTCAGGGTGCTAACACACAACCGAATATCACATTAGATGGAACTTCTCTGCAAGTCGTGGATAACTTCTGCTATCTTGGATCCACTACAGAATCAAACATGTCTGTTGACAAGGAGATTGATGCCCGCACTGGAAGAGCTGCGAACTTTTGGCAAGCTCTCTACACGTGGAGAAACAACAAACTCTCTTTGACTACGGAAATTCTTGTATATCAAATATGCGTCCTCAGCATCCTTTTGTATACATCGGAAACATGCTTTCCACATGCGGTGCCTGAGATCCATCCTTAGAGTAACGTGGAAGGACCGAGTGACCAACGAAGCAGTACTGTCTAAAACTAACTGCAGCAGCATCTCAGATATCTTGAAGCAGAGACGCCTCCGTTGACTTGGACACGTCTACCGTATGAATCCTGAGCGGTTACCACGTGAGTTGATGCCTGGAGAGATTTCTGCAGCCAAAAGATCCGTAGGACGTCCAACCTGAATGTGGTTCTGAACGCAAATACACTTCAAAAATTTTTGCTAATTCTGTAAGCAAATAAAAATGTTAAGTCTTGTTCCTTACCATTGTTTAACTAAATTTATGTGACAGTGTGATGGTAGAAATGTAAAGGGTCATCCTTAACATTGTTTACGTGCTGTGGTAATGCGACAATACAATTAATTTTTTATTGAGCTGAACCATAGGTTAATTTTTGAGGTTGTAATACTCCATTACTTCAAAAATTAGTAATACACATCTTAGTATCACAAACTGAAACAATTTGGACCTTTTAAATTTGTATTTCCGAGAGGTTTCACAGTAATGTTTCCTCAACTCGCCGAGAAAGTAAACAGTGGCAAGTCAATGGTAAAGCATATTAAGAGCAGGTCTACGATGTTACGTACCCATTGCATATTTCAAGAATACTCGTAAGATTTGGGATAGAATCTACGATTTTAAAAATATGTCGTTACTCTAGAAATATTTGAAAACAATGACTTATACGAATAAAAATATCAGAAAGGATTTGCTTGGAATATCTTACTTAAGAGATTTTATTGAAACTATACTGTACACTTTCTCAGAACAGCGAGCTTGTTCCTTACCATTGTTTACCATTGTCTTCAAACATACTCTGTCAGTCTGTCAGTGAAGTGCAATGTTCTAGAAATCGAGCAACTTCGTGTGGAAGAAAACTAGGAATGAAGTAGGAAACAAAAATTTGTGAGTAATAATTGGTATTTAATACTGTTTAATACTAGTAATGTAAAGTAAGTTAACTGCTTACCATCTTGACTGACAGATTTGTAAGAGAACAAAATTGTTACAGTGACGACTCAATACATTTTAACATAAAACGAAACGCGAGGCATGTAAATAAAACTTTTATTACAGTTGACAGTATATAACCAACACGACTTATTATAAGACATTTCTTATTGCAAGAACGTTCACAAAGTTTGAGTCGTCAAATGTCTCTGATAAATAAGATAAGCGAATTCGAAACGAATACTGGACTTGCAAAAAGAAAGAGTATGTAAGATTTTCCATTTTGTGACACGGAAAAGAATATTCAAATGTTACGACCTATGGAAAATGCTCAGATTTTTCATTACCCTCTCGCACATTCAAAGTCACTGAGAATGCCTCCGCAAACGTTTATAACGTTAAAAAAAATCCAGTATTCAGTTTATATCGTAATGAGAGGTGTTACAGATAACGTTTAATTTTTCACACATACCTAAGTAAAGAGAGCGATCTACTTACATGGGTTACATAATTATCTTTACATATGCCCATATTTCCATATTGACGTATGATATTCTTGTAAAAGATGTTGACATAAATGATAAACGTTGTACTTATCAGAAACGAATTTCTTTGACCAAAAAAAAAAAAAAAAGAAGATAGAAATTCTAGGAGATGATACTGGTAAAATATACTCTAACTTAGCAAGATGAAAGTCAAAGGATTGAAAAAAGTAAACTGAAGGTTGTGATCGAATACTGTTTGATCTTGCCCTACGATGTTGCAAGATGATTAAAGAGAGAGCCTGTCGGTGGCCAGACAGGGTCGCCGAAAGCGGCCCCGAGGTCAGCGATCAATACGGCAGATGGGCCGGCCACGCCCCGACCTCGGCCAAGAAGTCACTTCCTCAGCTGGCCCTCAGCAAACAACGGCCAACGAGCTTAACTCACGCTGTCTCTGCAAAGGCATCTTCGCAGAGCAGGCTTAAAAGCCGGCGCTATCACGTCACCTACAAAGTAGTCCGATCGCAAGAAATGGAACAAATTTCGATCTTATTTCGAATAGTAACTTTCCTATTGTTCCACGAGTTAAAAAAAATTAGCTGTACCAATTTTTGTCAATTCTTTTACGTCACCAGAGCCTTTCACAAGCAGGTTCAAAAATCGCTCTGAGCACTATGGGTTGGTTCAAATGGTTCTGAGCACTATGCGACTTAACTTCTGAGGTCATCAGTCGCCTAGAACTTAGAACTAATTAAACCTAACTAACCTAAGGACATCACACACATCCATGCCCGAGGCAGGATTCGAACCTGCGACCGTAGCGGTCGCTCGGCTCCAGACTGTAGCGCCTAGCACTATGGGACTTAACATCTGAGGTCATCAGTCCCCTAGAACTTAGAACTACTTAAAACTAACTAACCTAAGGACATCACACACATCCATGCCCCAGGCAGGATTCGAACCTGCGACCGTAGCGGTCACGCGGTTCCAGACTGAAACCCTAGAACCGCACGGCCACTACTGGCCGGCTCACAAGCAGGGAGCTAACATATATTTAGGGAGCGTTGTCATTAAGGTTTTGGTAGTACGTTAAACTGTGTGTGAGGAAACAGTGTTGGGACAAGTGTGATGAACTCGCTATCGTCCGACATATCTGATGATGATTTTAGGATACTAATGGAACGTAATTTATAAAATGTTCTGGTGTGGCAGTCACTTCCCAGGTGCTCATGTGACAAACGGGATTTCTGGAACACACTGTTGACGATGTACTGCAACTGAAACAGAAAACACTTGACTAGCCGCGCGGGATTAGCCGAGCGGTCTTAGGCGCTGCAGTCATGGACTGTGCGGCTGGTCCCAGCGGAGGTTCGAGTCCTCCCTCGGGCATGGGTGTGTGTGTTTGTCCTTAGGATAATTCAGGTTAAGTAGTGCGTCGGCTTAGGGACTGATGACCTTAGTAGTTAAGTCCCATAAGATTTCACACACATTTGAACATTTTTAACACTTAACTTAAAATCTTCTGGGTTTTTAGGCCGCGCTTTATTTCGTTCTAAAATGATCGACATTTCGACCCCTCAGCTGGGATCTTCTTCAGGATGTTTCGGTGGCCACTAGTGCTTGAACACTGTCAGAGACCAGTGTCGCATTCTCTTATAAAGGGGAGTTTTCCCGCGTTTGTGCTGGAGAAGTGGGAGTATTGGTTGAAATTCTTGTGGCTACCATCGATGGACCATTGTCATAGGGTAATATTCCCGCGCTGATGCAGAAGGAGGGGCATTATTGTGTGTGTGTGTGTGTGTGTGTGTGTGTGTGTGTGTGTGTGTGTGTGAAATCTTATGGGACTTAATTGCTAAGGTCATCAGTCCCTAAGCTTACACACTACTTAACCTAAATTATCCTAAGGACAAACACACACACCCATTCCCGAGGGAGGACTTGAACCTCCGCCGGGACCAGCCGCACAGTCCCCTGCGCGGCGGGCGTTATTGGCTAAAGATTCGTGGATACTATTGGTGGCACATCGTCATTGAACAGAAAGGCACTATTCCACACTTACGCCGGAGAAGGGTTATTGGTTGAAATTCCTCCTGCTGCTATTGGTTGGCCATCATCATTGGCTAGATGCGAAACCGACAGAGCAAGAGAGGGGGATGTTTACCCAAAATATTATTGTCCGCCGAGGTGACTTGCAGCGCCTTGTTTGTATTGCTCGCACACTTCGCCCGCATATTCACTTCCTCGATGGCGGGGAGCCACGATGCCGGAAGCCTATAGCTGTCCTCTCCACTGAAATTACGTGCGTTCTTGGAAATTCCGCGTCTCAGCACACGTACATCGATGTCAGAACCACAGTTCTCATGATGTTCCGCTGCTGATCATTTTATACTTTGTTTTAGCCGCGTATACCGTTCGTGTTCCTTAATGCGTTCTTTAACAGTTCTTCTCGTTTCGCCTACATACACTTTGCCGCAGCCACACGTCACTTGATAGACGCCTGCATTGTGGAGGCAAGCAGGTGCATCCGTTTCTCGTCGGAAAAAATCTTGTTTTGACTAAAGAAAGATGCCTGGACACAATTTTTCTTTAGAATTCTGTTTATGCGGTCAGTTACCCCAGAAAAGAACGGTAACCTAACGGAGAGAGAAGGCTGTTCCTCGTCATTCTCATTAGCGTGATTCATATTCCACCTAAAAGCCCTGTCGGTTGAACAACTATCATACCCATTTGCCGTCATTGTCCTCTTTGAAAAATCACACTCCGATTCCAAGTTGTCATCATCGCTGATACGGAACGCACGTGAAGACAGTGTTGAGTACTGCTTCCTTCTGGGCTGGGTGGTGGTGCGAAGTGGCATCTAAATATCTGTTTATGTAGGTCAGCTTTCTATACACTATGTGACCAAGAGTGTTATCAGATCTTCTGTTACCGGCACAGCTAGGAACGGGAGACCGACCTCACTCTCAGCCTCCAAGGTAAATTTAGGGGTGGATTCCGTTTAAGAAATTGTGGAACGCATGAAGTTCTTCTTCGTTATGTGGCCATATAATAAACGTATCGTCCACATAGCGGAGCCAGTAAGAAGGCTTCGAAGGAGCACAACTTAATGCCTCTTCAGTGTATGTTACAGGCAAGGAACAGAGCCGTATGCAGCCCTCGCCTGCCACCATCAAAGAAGTAATAAAGTCGGTATACAGTGGTCTCTCACACTCCAAATTGTTTAGTAGGTTGTTGGCACGGTTTTTCGCAATTCCTAACAGCTGCGTGTAGCAGTGAGTACCCAAAGCGGTGTTTTCTTGTGTGTAGATAGTACTCACAGTAGGTGTCAAGGACGGCGTGTTTGGCAGGTCGTAAGTGATGAACAATGTAGTCTTCCACCCAGAAGAGACGTGTTAGTAGCCTAGAGTACCATAAATTGTGGTGGGAGTAGAAAGAGCTGCAGAAGCTGCTACCGTAGGGTGAGAAAGCCAATCATGAATGACGGGATAGAGAACGGCAAAGAAGCTGATCAAAAAGAATATTGAGAAATGAGTGTGGAAAGATAAAGATACTGTAAACATTAAGTCACCTTCCATTGGGAATGTGAACATTCTTTTCTCATTTTTCGGAAACTATATTTTCAATGCTTGAAATACTTTCTAAATAAGGGAAAAGACAGTGTCTCTGTAATTCCTAGTAAACTGCTAATACAGTCGTACTAAATACAGTTACTTTTTAAACGAAATAATAAGTCGGAAATACAAAGGTTCGTTGTTTTCTCATAGATAATCTAAACTTTAAAATGAGAAGCATTACTACGAATGATGACAGAAACCTGTCTCAGGCACAAACGGTACCGTAAAATCAAATGTGTATTGTAAATTCATCTCTTAGAATAGTGTAATAATTAAACTGCAATAATTCGTTAATTCGTTTAACTAATACTACTGCAGCAAAAGTAATTTAATGTTGGAAAAAAACTGCAACTTCCTCTTGGTAACGGTGTAACGGTACGAGCGGTCCGACAACCATGTGTCTCTAATTCAGACGTCAGATCCGCTTATCCAGAAGAACAGATGTATGGTCCCTACTCACTTCGTTGACAGCAAAGATAACTAATGACACATTATTATTAAGTTATTTGTCGACTTAATTGCAATTTCACTCTTGTATGTTGTACAACGAATATGAAAACTTTTACAGCTTTTGATAAGGGTGCTCATGACAGATCAGATAATGATGGCATTCTTGACGGTTCGAAAACCACGCAACGTGTGCCGTTTATAAAACTTGCTGCGCCCTGTTAGCAAAACTGCGCCGAAATTAGCATACTGAAGACTAATAATATTTTAATGTTGTTGAACTGCCTGTTCTTAGTTGCTAATAATATTATATTTTTTGGTTATGCCTGAGTACGGTTCATGTTTTGCCCTGTGCGTTTCGCCTCAGTTTATTAAAGAATCTTCAGCAGCCTAGAATATACAAGGTGAATAAGTGATGATGTTACAGACTTTCAGTGATGATGGAGAACGGTAAGGGACGCGGGTCCGGAAACGACCGAGTCGAAAGTTATAAGCGAAAATCGTTAAGATATCTCTGACAGTGGACCTCTTCTGCTGCAAGCTCTTTGCTATCCTTATTTTCGGAGGAGGTAATGGGGACCAAACATGGACTCTAAACTGCATACCTTAAGGCTTGTGAGTAATTTTTCCTCTTTGCTGCTGTGAAACACATCTCCTCTACTCGAAGGTATGCATCTTAGGACTCATGTTTACTGGACATTTCGTTCATTGTTTTGATCCATACTACCTACTTCCAAAATCGGATAGCAAAGAACTTGCACTAGACGAGTTCCACTGTCAGAGATATCAGAGTGATTTTCGCTTATAAATTTCGACTCGGTCGTTCCGGACTAGTGACCTTCCCCTAAAACTGATGCGATTATCCTTCATCGTGGACCCTGAAAGTCTGTAACATCATCACAAAGATTTGGGAAATTTGTGGTAAGGTCGTATGGGACCAAACTGCTGAGATCATCGGTTCCTAAGCCTACACACTACTTAATCTTACTTAAACTAACTTACGGTATGGACAACACACACCCCCATGCCCGAGGGAGGACTCGAACCTCCGACGGG
This sequence comes from Schistocerca piceifrons, assembly GCF_021461385.2. NCBI lineage: Eukaryota > Metazoa > Arthropoda > Insecta > Orthoptera > Acrididae > Schistocerca > Schistocerca piceifrons. The sequence continues at coordinate 678,710,593 of NC_060138.1, forward strand.
GGGAGCCGCACGGACTACCCTGAGCGGCACACCATCACAGAATCACCCAGTGTGTATACATACGCGAAAATGTGTGAAGAAGCATTTTCAACTGGCATATTATACCATTTTGCATTTCAGGTCACCGAATATGCAACAATAAAAGGAGGCGAAACGCGTAAGGAAAAAGTTTAATTGTATTTACTCAGTTCCACACTGACATGACGTCAAAATAATTAATACAATAATAACAGCTGTTTAGAATAATCATGTGCTACTGTATCTTTTTTAACGAACTTGTGCAACTGCAATAAAAAGATTTTGAATAGTTACAGATGTTATAAACGACTTCCTGGATCTGATGACTTTACACAGCTTCTGTGCCTGCTGACAATTTGGGCGACGAGAACTGTACTTTCAACCTGACGCTTATCCGCATTAAAATATCCGTCTAATGCCCATAAACAACATCGATGTTTGGCAGTAAAATCTTGCAGGACGTAATCAGATTGTGCCGCTGGTGCCTCAGAACGACTATCTGATGGACCGACTGTCCTATTACGAGACATGTGAACCACAGAGATGCGCCTCTTTAGTCGGTGGGTAATGTAAGCCAGGGGCAGAGCTGAGCTATTTAGTAGATGGTGATGACCTTTTCTGCAGAGGTGGTCCAACTGACAGTTGTTAAGCAATAGCTGCTTATATTATATTATTAAGTTTGTGCAGTAGAAATGTCGATGGAGCTGTTCTACTAACAAAAATACATTTTTCTGTGTACAAAATGAGGGAACATAAATGCTAGTTCACTACACTTCGCTTTCCCTTTAACTAAACGTTTGCAAGCACCAGTATTTCTCATATCAGTTGCCACAGTGATACTGCCACAGTCTAATCAAAAGTTGCTGCATCCAACTGATCCGTTATCCAACCCTTTACTAGGATCCGCAAATAAGCTTGGCATGCTGGCTCAAAAATGTCGAACCATTTTATTTGAAAGTAACTGCATGAGATAAGGTTGTGTAAGTTAGCACGATTGTATACTTTTTGTTGACCTTCCTGTGTACATACGTGACTCGCTTTGACCAGTAGCTATATTCGCTAGTGACTGTGCGGCTTGCTATGAGTGGGCTGGCTGACATTCAGCTAAAACGGTGGCCCGGTTACGACCATCAACAGTCGCGTGCAAACGGCCGAGAGTGCCCGATGTGTGCTAACATTCCTGGGAGCCTCCCCTCTTGAGCTGCCACTGAGGCACAGTGAGTCAGGCCGCCTGTTTAACCCACAGCCGAGATTTACGGGAGCCGGTCGCGTGCTTTAAATGCCTCCCGTCTCCCCAGTGTAAACGAACGTTTCCACTACGCCTCAACTGCCGAGAAATGCTTTCCCTGCTCTGTTTCAAGTACACGGATTGTCCTAAGCACAAAAAACATATGAAAAGGAAGGCACACTGCTGAATTCCAGAATCTTTAGCTTGTTTTGAACAGTAGTGCTACTGATAACAGGACTGGTTCATATGATGTTATTTATATATATGTGACGATGCTGGTGCTGATTTTGCATTTAACATGTGCCGATGCCACTATGGCTGCAGTATATTAGGACTTTGTTTTTATAAAACAGGTATGCCTCTTCATACTTAAAGCGCAAAAAAAAAAAAAAGGTTCAAATGGCACTGAGCACTATGGGACTTAACGTCTGAGTTTATCAGTCCCCTAGGACTTAGAACTACTTATTCCTATCTAACCTAAGGACATCACACACATCCATGCCCGAGTCAGGATTCGAACCTGCGACCGTAGCGGTCGCGGGGTTCCAGACTGAAGGGTGCCGGCCGCTGTGGCCTAGCGGTTCTAGGCGCTTCGGTCCGGAGCCGAGCTGCTGGTACGGTCGCAGATTCGAATCCTGCTTTGAGCATGGATGCGTGTGATGTCCTTAGGTTAGTTAGGTTTAAGTAGTTCTAAGTTTAGGGGACTGATGACCTCAGATGTTAAGTCCCATAGTGCTTAGAGCCATTTGAACCATTTGAACCAGACTGAAGCGTCTAGAGCAGCTCGGCCACAGCGGCCGGTACTTAAAGCGCACAATTGCATATATATGTGTCAGTGGTACTTTTCATTATGGTCTATTTATTGTTTTTAAGCTGTAGACAATCTGCGAGTGTATTTATGTTTTTTTCCATTTTTGCTGCAGATCTGATGATGGTAATTATAAACCGAAATCGCTAATCTGTTAACAAAAAGTTTGTGACCATATACGTAAATTAAAGGAAACTTAAGTAAGTGGACAATAATTCGCATACCGCGGCCTGTGGCAATGAGACAATTACCAAGTCATTCATTACCACATAGTCGAGATGTACTGTGGATTCCATTTAATGTACAGATCCTCCAATTTCTTATAAACTGATCGCCGCTTAGAAACGAAAACTATCCACGGATGATTTCAGAGAGAGGGCTGTGTATATTTCAGATTAGTTGATAAAAGTGATGGAAAGTATGTATAAATGTAAGGAGCAATTCAATTTCTTGTTACATATATTTATTAGGGACAATGTATCCCACTTTTTTATGGCATTAGAGAAAACCGTGACGTGCAAGGTTGGTAGAACTACACACTTCCGCTGGTACTGAGTATCGGATCAATGCTTTGTGTTTCATATTTATAATTTCTTTTCCCGAAAATTTCGTTCACTAGTGTTATCTGACTGAGCTATTCTTTTCAGCACATTTCGAAAGCCGCTCAAATGCACATGATCCTTTACCTCGCAAGATAAACATGCTGACAACACTACAAATGCAGTACAATATTCATCCATTTATATTTTATCACTTGTAGGTATTCAGATGCTCACTTTTCGTGTTTGAAAACATCTCTCTTAAGACGTAACTATTCCTCTGCTACTTCTCTGGAGATTCGTACTGTTAAATGAGACATTTCACTTCGTCGTCGTTCCGTAACATACTCTTACCAGTATGATGAACAATTTTTACCTCACCTACCAGCGCTACTCTCACATGTTCTGAGAATTCGTAGCACTGCTCTGTTATCTTCGTGCTTGTAACCACGACAAGCTTCAAACCCATCTGAAATTAATCCATTTGGTTGTACCGTAAGAGGTGTCGTCTTCCTGAGAGAAATAAGTATCTCTTACACTTGTTACTACGTCCAAAAAGCAGTCGAATAACAGTTAGACTGTACTGATCCGATAATTTCTAACTGATAGTTATATATCCATTCGAAGAATGTTTATCATTAAACCCCACACCATTACAGAGCCTCCACCAGCTTGATCAGTCCCCTGCCGACATGCAGGGTCCATGGATTCATGAGGTTGTTTCCATACCCGTACACGTCCATCCGCTCGACACAATTTGAAACGAGACTCGTGCGACCAGCCAACATGTTTCCAGTCATCAACGGGCCTAGGCAAAGCGTTGGTTGGTTGATTGGTTGGTTTTGGGGTTTGATGGGGGCTAAACATCGAGGTCATCAGTCCCCAGTTCCAAACAGACATACTTGTAAAAGGCCTATACAATAAAAGCGTAACGTCTGCACCCAGAGGGAGGGAACACCAAGGGGTACAGAGCTAAAATGAACACCGCAGTAACACAAAATAGAGGACACTTAAAGGGAGCAGCGCAAATAGTTGACTAGAGTAAAACAGACTACAGTGGTTGATGGATCAGGTAAAAGGCCAACCTCTCGACTACAAATGAAGAACCTCCAGCTGGAAAGCGTTGATAGAGGTACCAACACAACTTGTTACCATAAAAGACACTCTTTTGGTATCCACGTCACAATTAAAAGTCGCTGGAGTGGGTGTAGCCTGAGAAATCATGCGAGAGCACCCACAATAGAGCGAGTGATAAAACCTAGCTGCACGGATAAAACGTAAAACTGAGTCAGCTATAGAGGCATCGTCACCTAGAATTAAAGGAAGTGCAGCTGGTAAATTAAAGGACTGCCGCAAGGGGGCTAAAAGAGTGCAGTCCATCAGAAGATGGACCACTTTCAGCTCTGCATCACAGCTACACTTGGGCGGGTTCTCACGACAAAGGAGATAGCTGTGGGTCAACCGCGTATGTCCAATTCGGAGACGGCAGAGAACAACTGAGTTCCATAGGGCCATGGACGACTTGACCACAGGCAAAGCGTAAAAAAGAAAAAAAAATGGTTCAAATGGCTCTGAGCACTATGGGACTTAACATCTGAGGTCATCAGTCCCCTAGAACTTAGAACTACTTAAACATAACTAACCTAAGGACATCACACACATCCATGCCCTAGGCAGGATTCGAACCTGCGACCGTAGCGGTCGCGCGGCTCCAGACTGAAGCGCCTAGAACCGCTCGGCCACAGCGGCCGGCGCAAGGCGTAAAGCTTTGTGTCGTGCAGTCGTCAACGGTACACGAGCGGGACTTCGGCTCCGAAAGCCCATAGCGATGACGTTTCATTGATTGCTTCGCACGCTGATACTTGATGGCCCAGCACTGAAATCTGCAACAGTTTCCGGAAGGTTTCCAATTCTGTCACGTTGAAGGTTCAGTTCTTGAAAGATCTTTTTCTGGCCGCAGCGATGTCGGAGATTTGATGTTCTACCGGATTCCAGATATTCACGGTTCACTTGTGAAATGGTCGTACGGGAGATGTTGTGTCCCATCGCTCGTTCGCGGACTATAACACCTCGTTCAGACTCAGTTAAATCTTGATATCCGGCCATTGTAGCAGCAGTAAGGGGTCTAAAAACTGCGCCAGACGGTTTTGTCTTATGTAAGTGTTGCCGAGCGCGGCGCCGTATTCTGCCTGTTTACATCTCTGTATTTGAATACGCACGCCTGCACCAGTTTCTTTGGCGCTTCAGTGTATAAAATACTTTCTTTGATATTGAGTTTCCCCGAAGATAGCAACCGAAGGCAAAAACGTCTCTGGGAAGTGCGCTTTGTGAGTGGGAATGCGGCGGGTTGTTGCAACACCGACTCAAAAGAAGGCCTCGGCGCTTGCTGCTGACGTCACGTCAGCTATGCACGGAGAACGCCAGGTCTGTTGCAGGCAGAAAAGCCTGGGCGTGCTTATTACTATAAATCTCTTACTTTTGGACAAAATGTTTGGTATTGTTTTGAATTCTGCAGTTTTATTTAGATGAAAGATTTTCTTACTATGGTAAAGCTACAAATGAAGATCATAGTTCTGTATTACGGAATCCTGTCGAAACAAACATAGATCAATATGAGAAGATGCTTTGCCCCATTGCAAGCTTCGGAAATTTTACATTCGAGAAACTATATTTACTTGATCCATTTTGTTATCGAAACTTACCCCAACCCCCTTACAATGAACTCGTTTCTTTTATTTATATTCGTTTGACATCGTCACTGGAAATGTGAACTAATTTACATGTGTAAATGTCCAACTGTTGCCAGTCATTAGATTACAGTCGTTTTCAACGAAAGGAATTCTAAACAGGAAACAGAATAGCTTCATACATCGAAGATACTGCTGAGCTTAAACTTTTTTAAACATGAACATTAGAAAAGATAAATATTCCCCTCTTGCAACTGAAAGGAGAAACTTTATAAGATAAAACATTTTATTTGATAAAACAAGTATCTCTCTTTTGCCTCTTCTTCTGTCCCCCACCCCCTCCCCCAACGTGTACAATTGCAGGATATTTCATTAACATTCAGTGCTCCTCACCCCATAGTCAACCAAGATACCTAAAGAAGAGCACCAATATGTTCACAGTTTCTTGTAAAAGCAACCCAGTACAAACGTAACTTCCTCAGATTTACAAATAAGGTAAAGAAGCACGAATTCTGTTGCTGCTGCACCATGAAGTTGTTTTTGTATGTCATTCCTTAAAACAGGCGAAAATTTAAGTTCAGGAGTACCCTATTTGTTAAGAAGTGTAATGAATTGCACAATTAATTGATTGCAGTAATCTCTCAGAACGATGTGTGTTGGTCAACTACCGCCAATAGTTTCACATTTTCCTGTGTCAGAGAGGGAGTATGCCTGCAACAGACCTGGCGTTCGCCGTGTCTAGCTGACGTGACGTCACGAACAAGCGCCGAGGCGTTCCTTTGAGTCGGTGCTGGTTGGTGTCGGCTGTCCATACCGCGCCAGTACGGCACTCTGCCATTTGACGAGGCTCGCGTGCCCCTGGCCAGGGTTGCGTGCGGCGCGACTCGGCGGGTCAGCTGCGCAGCGGGGCTGTGGGTCAGTGCCAGCGGCCGCCGCACTGCACCCAGCGGGGCACTCGGGCCCGGGGTCCGCGATCGATGCCAGCGCTGCGCCTTGGCTGCCCGCCGGCCGCCGACTTAAAGGGAAACGTGCCAGGTGATGTGGCGCCACACGGTGTAACTTGCAACGCAGCAATCTCTCCACCGGCGGAAAATGACACTATATGTAACCCTATTTGCCGGCCGGGGTGGCCAAGCGGTTCTAGGCGCTACCGTGTGGAACCGTGCGACCGCTACGGTCGCAGGTTCGAATCCTGCCTCGGGCATGGATCTGTGTGATGTCCTCAGGTTTGTTAGGTTTAAGTAGTTCTAAGTCCTAGGGGACTGATGACCTCAGAAGTTAAGTCCCATAGTGCTCAGAGCCATTTGAACCATGTTTTGTAACCCTATTTGGACTGAATGCAAATCATCCGAACGCAGTGGAAAAATTAAGCAGACTTTGGATAATGAAGAGGCGTTCTCCATAATACTGACGGAAACGTGATGTTTGAAATGACACTTTATTAATGGTATTATCTTTCCAAAAACACCTCGTAGATGGCTGTTTAAGGAGTTGGCACTTTGATCACTGCTTCACGGTATACATGTCCGCCTTCATAGTATACATGTCCGCTTATGAAATTTGTTGCAAGTAACTCACTAGAGTTTAACACTACATGTGCACAGTTACAATACCAGAAGAAAAAACAGCATTCATTACTTCGTACCAAGATAGACTTTAGCACAGAAAGCGGTCCATAATACTACCACCAAAATTTGTGATTATCTGCCCACGAGTATAAACTGTGTGACGAACGGTTAAGTTATAATGAAAACAAACTGAAAAGCTATATAACTCTTTCTGCTCCGTAGAACAATTTCTATTTATGTAAAAATTGGTGGTTAGAAATGACTAGTTCACATTTGGGGAAAAAAATGTAATTAATCAGCATCTACCATATTTACATATGAATGTACAATTAAGCACCAAAGAAATTGGTATAGATATGCGTATTCAAATGCACCGATACGTAAGCAGGCAGAATACGGCGCTGAGGTCGGCAACGCCTATACAAGATAACAAGTGTCTGGCGAATTTGTTAGATCGGTTACTGCTGGACAATGGAAGCTTATCAAGATTTAAGTGAGTTGGAACGTGGTGCAAAAGTCGGCGCACTAGCGATGGGACACAGAATCTTCGAGGTTGAGTTGAAGTGAGGATTTTCCCGTACGACCATTTCACGAGTGTACCGTGAATATCAGCAGTCCGGTAAAACATTAAATCTCCGACATCGATGACGTCGGGAAAAGATCGTGCAAGAACAGGACCAAGGACGACTGAAGAGAATCGTTCTACGTGACAGAAGTACAGCCCCTCCACAGATTGCTGCAGATTTCTATACCAGACCATCAACAAGTGTTAGCGTGCGAACCATTCAACAAAACATTATCGATACAGTCTTTCGGAGCCGAAGGCTCACTTGTTAACCCTTGATGACTGCACGACACAAAGTTTTAACCCTCGCCTGGGCCCGTCAGCACCGACAATGGACTGTTGATGACTGGAAACACGTTGCCTGATCGGACGAGTCTCGTTTCAAATTGTGTCGAGCGGATGGACGTGTACGGGGTATGGAGAGAACCTCATGAATCTATGGAGCCTGCATGTTAGCAGCGGACTGTTCAAGCTGGTGGAGGCTCTGTAATGGTGCGGGGCGTGTGCTGTGGGAGCCATATGGGACCCCTGATACGTCTATACACGACTCTGACAGGTGAAACGTACGATAGCGTCCTGTCTGATCGCCTGCATTCATTCATGTACATTGTGCATTCTGGCGGACTTGGGCAACTGCAGCAGGACAACGCGACATCCCACACGTCCAGAATTGCTATAGAGTGGCTCCAGGAACACCCTTCTGAGTTTAAACACTCCCCAGACATGAACATTATTGAGCATATCTGGGATGCCCCGTAACGTGCTGTTCAGAAGAGATCTGCACCCTTCGTACTCTTACGGACAGCCCTGCAGGATTCATGGTGTCAGTTCCCTTCAGACATTAGTCGTGTCCATGCCACGTCGTGTTGCGGCACTTCTGCGTGCTTTCGGGGGCCCTACACCATATTAAGCAGAAGTACCAGTTTCTTTGGTTCTTCAGTGTGTAATATGAAGATTCGTCGACCGTAAACCAATAACATGGTTTACTAACTAGTTAGTTAACAACTAACTATGAAACTTTCAAAACGTCACGTAAAACAATTTTTTAGGTAGTTGCAGTGTTTAGAGGTGCAGAGATAATGTAGTGTGGGGCACCTGAGAGAAATATAGGATGAATGTGAACTCCATCGGCAACATCTTGGATACTGTTTAACGGTATCTTGTGAATATTTTTGGTGTAAGGGACGCGTGGTCTTCAGAGGCCCGTTGTATAGTAACCGCATTTCGTTTGATTCCTTACCCCCATTGTTCCTTGAATCTGTATTGCACTGAAAATAACCGCACAAAGGCGCAAACATGGGTGGAAAGCAAAACGTGTTCCATTCACTCACGGTACGTACTGTTGACAACGGTAAATCATTCTTTGTCATCAAGTTTAGATTCGAAGCTACTCGTTCGAGTCTCTGGTTTGCCGGTCCAGCAGTGTTAGTTGTACATTAACAGAGATACACAGCATTACGGATAGGCTAACTGATGAAGAGTTGGACGATATCCACCTCGTATAGGGGTTCATTGAATGACGCAATGACAGAATGGTACGACGAGGCTATGCTGAGTTGTTTACGCAGCGACTGCAATCGCAACACGGAACTTTTACTTATGGATATAGTCACTTACAAGAAAGCGGATCCTTTCTTGTGAGAATTACTGCATACATGCTCCCTTCGAGTAAATGACGAAAGAAACTACTTTACAAAAGAAGAGACAGTTCATCATTTTAAACATGAGTGATAGAGAGTGACGGTGATTATGCTGACAAGGAGATGAATCAGAATGATGATGAAGAAGGAAAAAAGATATATAGTGATATGAGTATATAGATCCCTTATCACGCAGCCGGACATGTATTAATGAGGGAATATTATGTACTTATAGAGCCGCTGAAAGTTCATAAAGGACAGTAATGGAATCATACTCACCAAGGAATCCGACATCGCTGAGATGTGGAAATAATATTTCAGGGAACTCCTAAACTGTGATGAACCAAAAGATCTGTTCGAATTCTAACTTCCTGAGAATGTACATTTAAGTTATTCACCACCTGCACCGGACAAAATAAAGCATCAATACAAGCAGTAAGAAGAAGAAAAAAGTCCAGGAGAAGCCATTCACGCTGCAGGGGAGAGACTTCACAGAAGTCACCAACTAATAAAGAGGATCTGGTTTATGGAGGAGACCTTATAAGATTGGAAGAAAGCGGTCATCTGCTCTACACACGAAAAAGATGGGTTGCACCAGCTACAGAGGAATCACCTTCCTCCTGAACGTATACTTCAAGATCTTGCCCAACTATATACTGGACGGAATAGAGCCACTTGCAAGAGGAGAGTCTATTGAACGTCGAGATCGTTTCAGAAAGGACTTTCTGACTATGGACAAGATCTGTATATTGTGACAGCTCACCGAGAAGATGTTGGAATATGGCGAAAACTTCGTATGCTCTTCTCAGATATTAAGAAGGCATACGCCTGCATTCACCAGGAGAGCCAGAGTTGCCTAGCCGAGTTTGTAATGCCCAAAATCTCATCAGCCCAGTCAGAGCTTGTCTCAGTAAATCAAATCACAATTTGATGCTCGGAAACCAAGTCACGGAAAACTTTAACATAATGACAGAACTGAGAAAAGGATATGGTTTGTCACGAATAAAAAGAAAACGAGGGAAGCTTTCCACATGAATTTCGAAGGGATCGAGGTAGAGGGTGAGAAAATCACACATCTCACATTTGCCACGATGTGGCTTCGTTGACCGGATCTAAGGAAGAATTGATGTGGATGAGCGGCAGCATGAAGGAGGCAGGAAGCATTATCGTTGAATGAATCGAGGACCGAGTATCTGCTGATGAGCAGGACTCATGCCTATTCAAGACACCCATTCCAGCCAGTGGTAGTGGAATTTTAAATATCTGGGGTGATTTTTACAGTGGACGCATCCTGTGAAATCAAAGTACGTATCCAAGCCACAAACCGATCGTACTTCTGATTCAATCAGCTTTATACATCGTACAGTCCCTCAAGAAATTTCGAACTCCAGCTGAATAAAACACCAATTCAACCAGTATGGCTTTATGGTTGCGAAACTTCGAGCGTCCGGAAAAATGCTGAAATAATTGAAACGTCCCCTTAGAAAAATTGTGCATGACTGTGCTTTAACTGACACACAGTACTTTTAGCGTAACGCAATCTGACTTTCAATAATCCCTACAAAAGAATGGCCTTGACTAACAATAACCTATACCTTTCATGAATCACTTACTCACAAAAATCTTCGTTACTCAAACTACTGCAATACAGCGAGCGCCACTACTGCCAGCTAAATAAAAGATTCAAACTACTGAAGGCACTAACTACTGATAGGCATAGTTAGCAAATGAAAGATTTTGATAGAGAACAAACAATGTATTTACCTTAATAGTGTTCAAAGGTCATAATATATATATCAGTCCATGATATCCAATATTACAAATTTACTCTTTCTGATGGACACACGTCCAGACCATTCGCTCTCAAAACTCCGCCATCTCTCTCCCCACATCCACCACTGCTGGCGGCTCACCTACAACTGCGCAACGCAACGCGCTGTTAACAGCCAACTGCCCAACACTACAATAGCATATACTCCAACAATACAAACCAACCACAGCCTTCACACAGCACAGTGATTTCCATATGGAGCGCTACGTGGCGTTACCAACATAAAAACTTAAACAGCCTACTTACATAGCCCCCATGCTCCCCACAAAAAATTTTACAAATTGTTTTGGCAGTGGCCAATACAGATTTGAAAAAAATTTTCATAATTACAATAACAAAGAAATCAAATGCACACACTTATCGATACAATATTGGTCGAAAGCTAAAATTTTCTCACAGCCCATAAAGAGAGTCCTGATCATTCATCACAGTAAAATTGCAGTGTTTTCTCAAAGGCTGAGCAGTAAAAGAAAATGCACACGGAAGTAGTGGAGTTCCATGCTGTCTTGAAGAAGTAGTGTTGTCCTTCCAACGGAAAGACTGTGCTGACTATTGACATGCAGACAGGTAATGGCCCACAACAGAGCAAACCCACAGCAGGGTCAGTCGAAGTTTTGAAGAATATTGGTAGGTAGGTCATCACAGAGCAGACCCACTGTAGTCCTGGTAGAGATTATGGTATTGGTGGGCCACCAGAGGTGCAGACCCACTGCAGCCCTTGTAGAAATAATGGTATTCGTGGGCCATCAAAGATGCAGACCAACTGTAGTCTTTGGAGAGATGGCCAGCAGCCATCTGTTGGGACAGTGCAGGTACACAATCACCATCGAGGGGTCTTGCGGACAATATAGCAAGTCCATGAACCACCACTTGTGCACTAACAAAGTTTTTGGAATTGTCCTTAGTTTTCCTGAGTTTTTGCGAGTTGCGTAACCGAATCGGTAGATGCAACTGAGTCAATTTTAGCTTGCAAGGTGTCGTGATTTTCATGAACAATAGTTTGCAGTTTCTTTATGGCTGCTTCGTGATTCTGTAATGCATTTTCATGACGCGAAAAAATAGGTTGAAAATGCTCACAAATTTGTGTTTTTACGTCATTACAGACTTTTTGACATTTCGATTCGATTTTGAGTAACTCAGCAGTTGAACCTTCACGTGTTTGTTCAAGCGTTTGTTCCATTGAGTCTAACTTTTGAAGCTGTTGCTGTGTTTGTCTCTGATTTTGTTCCATCGTGTGTAACTTTTGCTGTGTTTGTCTCTGACTTTGTTCCATTGTGTCTAACTTCTGAAGATTTTGTCCCATTTGTTTCTGATTTTGTTCAAGCGTTGTGTCTAACTTTCGTAGCCTTTGTCCCTTTTGTTGCATTAACTGTAATAACAATGCACTGGTGTCTGAAACATGTTCCTCAGTGCTATTCGGCAGTGCATTTGAACCGGCAATATTAACATTTTAAAAAGCAGAAAATGTGTCTTGACTTATTTGAGAAAACGGTGAGGACGCAAAACCTGAATCTACAGTATTTGCAAGACTGTGTCCTGTCAGTTCGGATTCCTGAGGCGAGCTGTTGCCGACCGATCGATCGATAATGCTTCCCTGTTCACTAATTGTTTCACTGTCTACACCATTATTTGCCGCCCCTCCATTTCCCTATGCACAATTACCAAATTACTATGTTGAACATTAGTTAATTCATTGCACGGTGGTGCTGATACACTGCTATCGTCTTCACTGTCATTTCTTAGTTTACTTTGGAGCCTAGTATTACGTTTTCCACACGCCATAATTGTCACAATGTTTCACACGACAACACAGAAAAGCACAATTGAAGAGCAAAATAAGAAAACACATTAGCATAGCACTGAAAATAATATCTCGTTTATTGCAAGCGCAGCTGCGAAATACTTGGTGCCAATATACATGTATGCCACAACTGTTTTACTGTACAACAATGAAAAACTACAACTACAAAGAAGATCTCTCTACAATTACGCGCTAGCAATAAACAATAGCTACACTAATTACACAAACAACAAGAAAAAATTAGAAGATTGCAGTGAGGTATCCTCGGCTAAGGGTCGACATATGAAACGTCCCCTTCGAAAAATTTATGAATGGCTGTGCTTAAACTGACACACAATATTTTTTAGCGCAACGCAATCTGACTTTCAATAAGCCCTACAAAAGAATGGCCCTGAGTAACAATAACCTATACCTTTCATGAATCACTTACTCACAAAAATCTTCGTTACTCGAACTATTGCAATACAGCGAGCACCACTACTGCCAGCTAAATAAAAGATTCAAACTACTGATAGGCACAGTTAGAAAATGAAAGATTTTGATAGAGAACAAACATTGTATTTACCTTAATAGAGTCCAAAAGTCATATATATCAGTCCATGATATCCAATATTACAAATTTACTCTTTCTGATGGACACACGTCCAGATCGTCCGCTCTCAAAATTCCGCCATCTCTCTCCCCACATCCACCACTGCTGGCGGCTCACCTCCAACTGCGCAACGCTACGCGCTGTTAACAGCCAACTGCCCAACACTACAATAGCATATACTCCAACAATGCAAACCAACCACAGCCTTCACACAGCACAGTCAGTGATTTTCATATAGAGCGCTATGTGGCGTTACCAACTTAAAAACCTAAACAGCCTACTTGCATAATATTCAAGTTATCGATGGGAAAGCCTTAAGGTAGATCTACGCTCCGGTACGATATCAGCGGGGAATAGAGGATCCGGTATAATTATGAGCTAGATGAGATCTACAAGAGCGAAATATTGTAGGTCTGATGAGAACCAAACGGGTTGTATGGGCAGTTCATTTCGCTCGGATGCATAAACATCGACGGGCCCTGAAACCCATAGATTTTACTCCCCACGGAGGAAGATCACTAGGTAGACCGAAGAAAGGTGGAGACATGGACTTCACGAAGACTTGCCGCAGATAGCGTTGAGGAGTGACTGGCAGCGGTAAGTGGGGAACAGGATCCAGTGGAAGAGGACCCTTGTAGCTGCACCCCGTCCTCCGAGCATGTTCGCGTTAAGTGAAGTAAGGAAGCAGACATGGGTTTAAACTCAGCAAGGAGGTGAGCGAGTGCGGTAAAAGAAGAAATAAACATGGCGCAAATTTGGCATCACATTCCTGTTGGTCGCATGTCCGATGATTTTTGTGCAGTGCCTCCTTCTCTGGAGAGCATGGGAGTCCTTAAGCTGAAACTTGGCGAAGAATTGAAAACTGTTATCAGGCCCATACTCTTGCAGTTATCGATCTTACCAAAGAACTTAACAGAGACGAATTCTACTGTCGTTCATGAGCGAGAAACCTGCCTACAACACCAAATAGGCAGCACGATGAGAATCGAGTGCGACAATTCACTGACTGCAACCGCCGAAGAAAGCCCAATAGTTTTCGTGACTGAAGAAGGGGCCACTTCTAAACTGGCAGTGATAGGGAGCAGACAGGCCGTGCTACCGTCTACCAAACAGATGAGTCCCTGTTTCCACACCGGGTCCACGTATCATCAAGGTCACAGGCGCCGCACCCACCCACGTGCCACTAAACGGTATACTCTCCGCACGTAGCAACACACTGGCACAGTTAGTCTTCTGATGTCTCACACGCTCAAAGCAATTTTGTGCATTTTTATAATCTTATTTTGTGCAATGAAATTCATTAAGAATACACAAGATGTTCCAGGAGAAATCGTCAATATTCAAGTACATGATAGGAACGATCATTTGAAGCAAAAAAAAGTTTAGAAAAAGGGGCTCTACAATGCATACCTGAAGAGCTATGGATATTTCTTCATTTTAGATACTGCGAAACAAACCTCTTCTACTGCAAACTCTTTGCTTCAATATTTTGGGAGGTGGCAGTATAGACAAAAACAAGAGAAAGTTCCAGTAAACGTGGGCTCTAAGGTGCATATCTTAAGAACCACGAGCACTTGCTCAGTAGGAGAAACGTGTTTTATTGTAGTGAAGACAAACAAGCGCTCATACCTCTTACGGTATGCATTTTAGAGCTCGTGTTTACTGGAACTTTTTCTTGTTTTTGTCCATACTACCACCTCTCAAAATATGGAAAGCAAAGAGCCTGCAATAGAAGAAATTTGTTTCACACATTCAAAGATGAAGAAGTGCTTACAGCATTTTAGTGCCCAGACGTTTCTGCTTCAAATGATCATTGCTGCCATACCCCTAAATATTAACAATTCCTCCTGGGCTACACTGTATGCGGCTCATACCACGTTTCCTGTTTTAATAATATTTCTCCATGATCATCTCAGGTAACGGAGTGCGTTGGTATCGCCACCCACCTTGCAGCTCTGGAACCGGTCCACGATGCAGGCTACAACTAGGATCAGAGCAATGCCCTTTTCCTGAACATTTCTGTGAATATTATTTCGATTGATGTGAGCGGTTACACATATGGATGAACCGTTAGGTAATATCAAACTGGCAACAGTCTGTTGGTCTTTTAGTTCAATTAGTCGTTCATGTACAGTCGGTTGAAGTGATCAGCGAAACATGGGATAGCAATTAATCTCAGGCGGAGACCGGCGAGTGGTGTAGGGTGGGTTAGAATGCTG
This sequence comes from Schistocerca piceifrons, assembly GCF_021461385.2. NCBI lineage: Eukaryota > Metazoa > Arthropoda > Insecta > Orthoptera > Acrididae > Schistocerca > Schistocerca piceifrons. Next base: position 678,726,089 of record NC_060138.1, read on the forward strand.
TCAGAAGAGGTGAAAGGCAAGTTCATGTAGGGCAAGTACAGGATAGGGAATCGGTAATGCCTTTGTTTAACGAAGTCCTCCGATATTCATTTTAAGTACTTCGAGGAAAATGCATAAGAATTCAGAGTGGCGTGTTAGTAGGTCGAACTCTTCTCGTTCCCAGAACGAGTCCATTGTGCCGTAAAGGTACGTTTAAACGAGCCATAAAAATTGCACATTGCGGGCGATATATCCCGACAACATTGTCCGACAACACCGCGTCACACTAATAGCAGCCACCTCCAGTATAACGTTACCGGCCACTACTGCTCCGCAATGTTTTCGGCAAAAAGTTTCCGGATCAGGGGTGTTTGCACGGAGCCACACCATTGTTGTAAAATGGATGAACGAGAACTAGAGGAAGCGAGAGCGGTTCTACTGCCTTTGCTTCACAACAGTAATAAAATTAGAAATGTAAATAAGTTATACACAACTGCAACCAGTCACTTTTTTTTGAATAATAATGCTTTATTACATGAACCGGTTTTCGAACCTTTTCAGGTTCATCTTCAGATGGGTTCGGGAGGATCCGGGAAGTTACATCATTACTGGTAGTAGCATAATGCTGGGTGCTGGTTCTATGGCAGAAAGATGGGTCACACTTTAATGTATCGCCACGACTATAGCTTATCTGTCGATATGGATGTAAATTTAGTTTTTACTTACTGCGACAGTATAGGCGGCTTTTTTCGGATCTGTCTGCCTCCATTTTGATGTCCAGAACACTTTCACACAAACTATATTAGTTTACACTTTGACAGTGACACTTTACCAGCTGCACCCCGTCCTCCGAGCATGTTCGCGTTAAGTGAAGTAAGGAAGCAGACATGGGTTTAAACTCAGCAAGGAGGTGAGCGAGTGCGGTAAAAGAAGAAATAAACATGGCGCAAATTTGGCATCACATTCCTGTTGGTCGCATGTCCGATGATTTTTGTGCAGTGCCTCCTTCTCTGGAGAGCATGGGAGTCCTTAAGCTGAAACTTGGCGAAGAATTGAAAACTGTTATCAGGCCCATACTCTTGCAGTTATCGATCTTACCAAAGAACTTAACAGAGACGAATTCTACTGTCGTTCATGAGCGAGAAACCTGCCTACAACACCAAATAGGCAGCACGATGAGAATCGAGTGCGACAATTCACTGACTGCAACCGCCGAAGAAAGCCCAATAGTTTTCGTGACTGAAGAAGGGGCCACTTCTAAACTGGCAGTGATAGGGAGCAGACAGGCCGTGCTACCGTCTACCAAACAGATGAGTCCCTGTTTCCACACCGGGTCCACGTATCATCAAGGTCACAGGCGCCGCACCCACCCACGTGCCGCTAAACGGTATACTCTCCGCACGTAGCAACACACTGGCACAGTTAGTCTTCTGATGTCTCACACGCTCAAAGCAATTTTGTGCATTTTTATAATCTTATTTTGTGCAATGAAATTCATTAAGAATACACAAGATGTTCCAGGAGAAATCGTCAATATTCAAGTACATGATAGGAACGATCATTTGAAGCAAAAAAAAGTTTAGAAAAAGGGGCTCTACAATGCATACCTGAAGAGCTATGGATATTTCTTCATTTTAGATACTGCGAAACAAACCTCTTCTACTGCAAACTCTTTGCTTCAATATTTTGGGAGGTGGCAGTATAGACAAAAACAAGAGAAAGTTCCAGTAAACGTGGGCTCTAAGGTGCATATCTTAAGAACCACGAGCACTTGCTCAGTAGGAGAAACGTGTTTTATTGTAGTGAAGACGAACAAGCGCTCATACCTCTTACGGTATGCATTTTAGAGCTCGTGTTTACTGGAACTTTTTCTTGTTTTTGTCCATACTACCACCTCTCAAAATATGGAAAGCAAAGAGCCTGCAATAGAAGAAATTTGTTTCACACATTCAAAGATGAAGAAGTGCTTACAGCATTTTAGTGCCCAGACGTTTCTGCTTCAAATGATCATTGCTGCCATACCCCTAAATATTAACAATTCCTCCTGGGCTACACTGTATGCGGCTCATACCACGTTTCCTGTTTTAATAATATTTCTCCATGATCATCTCAGGTAACGGAGTGCGTTGGTATCGCCACCCACCTTGCAGCTCTGGAACCGGTCCACGATGCAGGCTACAACTAGGATCAGAGCAATGCCCTTTTCCTGAACATTTCTGTGAATATTATTTCGATTGATGTGAGCGGTTACACATATGGATGAACCGTTAGGTAATATCAAACTGGCAACAGTCTGTTGGTCTTTTAGTTCAATTAGTCGTTCATGTACAGTCGGTTGAAGTGATCAGCGAAACATGGGATAGCAATTAATCTCAGGCGGAGACCGGCGAGTGGTGTAGGGTGGGTTAGAATGCTGTCAGAAGAGGTGAAAGGCAAGTTCATGTAGGGCAAGTACAGGATAGGGAATCGGTAATGCCTTTGTTTAACGAAGTCCTCCGATATTCATTTTAAGTACTTCGAGGAAAATGCATAAGAATTCAGAGTGGCGTGTTAGTAGGTCGAACTCTTCTCGTTCCCAGAACGAGTCCATTGTGCCGTAAAGGTACGTTTAAACGAGCCATAAAAATTGCACATTGCGGGCGATATATCCCGACAACATTGTCCGACAACACCGCGTCACACTAATAGCAGCCACCTCCAGTATAACGTTACCGGCCACTACTGCTCCGCAATGTTTTCGGCAAAAAGTTTCCGGATCAGGGGTGTTTGCACGGAGCCACACCATTGTTGTAAAATGGATGAACGAGAACTAGAGGAAGCGAGAGCGGTTCTACTGCCTTTGCTTCACAACAGTAATAAAATTAGAAATGTAAATAAGTTATACACAACTGCAACCAGTCACTTTTTTTTGAATAATAATGCTTTATTACATGAACCGGTTTTCGAACCTTTTCAGGTTCATCTTCAGATGGGTTCGGGAGGATCCGGGAAGTTACATCATTACTGGTAGTAGCATAATGCTGGGTGCTGGTTCTATGGCAGAAAGATGGGTCACACTTTAATGTATCGCCACGACTATAGCTTATCTGTCGATATGGATGTAAATTTAGTTTTTACTTACTGCGACAGTATAGGCGGCTTTTTTCGGATCTGTCTGCCTCCATTTTGATGTCCAGAACACTTTCACACAAACTATATTAGTTTACACTTTGACAGTGACACTTTACCAGTTTGTGTGAAAGTGTTCTGGGCATCAAAATGGAGGCAGACAGAGCCGAAAAAAGCCGCCTATACTGTCGCAGTAAGTAAAAACTTAAGAAAATGGTTCAAGAATTGCTAAAAGCGATGATATGAAATGAAATGTCGTGTGGCTGGGGCCTCCCGTCGGGTAGACCGGTCGCCTGTTGCAAGTCTTTCGAGTTGACGCCGATTTGGCGGCTTGCGTGTCGATGGGGATGGGGTGATGAAGACAACACAAAACAGCATTCAGCCGCGCTGACCACTTTTTTTTCTTGATCTCATTTTGTTCGTTATCGTTCGTTCTGTTTGTTCGGGACGGACGACTCATGACGCCTGTTCAAGTTCATCACTGATCCATTAACTCAGTCTCTCCATTACAAAGGGCAGCTAACCCTCTGATCGAACACGCTGAGCTACCGTGCCGGCACCACTTAGCTATCGAGGCGGACGCTAAAAGCGATACAAATGTAAGAGAGTGTATAGTAGTTACCACCCTTCGGCATTTAGATATTCGTGATTCGTACTGGACTTTAATGTACCTCTTCAAATTGCTTTATTCATCAACAAGCCTCTTGGTACCAGAAGTATGCAAAGCCTTGGTATAAAGAATGAAGGATTTAATTAGGGTAAGTCTGAAGTAGGAATGAAATTGCGATCTATATTTTCTTTTCGTTCTCCAGTACACGAAAGCACACATGAAAAACCCGACAGCAAAATGAAGTGTGATTTCGACCTAATCCGCAACAGATTGCCAACTGTCCTTTTTCATAATTCGATCTTTGCACCTTTGTGGACATTAGTTTCGACGTCCCATAACTTTGACAGAAGTTGAGACGCATTTACGAAATTCTTGGTTCTCTCCTTTGTCCACTTCTCCATAGCTGTACATAACAAACAAACAACCACCAAAAAGAAGTCGCTGTACTATGAACGTCTGCAAACCTTAAAATAAAAGCAAAAGGAGATTCCAAATTGAAACACAGTCTGCGTTGCAACTTTATTTAATTTGAATAGAGCGTTTTGACCTTTTATGGCATCATCAGACAGCGAAAAAGTAACTGGATATAAAACCCACCCGTTACCTTCGCACAAACCGATGACACCGCAAAAGAGCGAAATGCGTTATTGAAATTAAATAAATTTGGAACTCAGGCTGTTGTTAGAGTTGAAATAATTCAAAATGGTCGCTGTACCAGCCGGCCAGAAATGAATGAAAAGAAATCTTCAAAACGATATTGCTTTCGGTTCAGACACGTGACTGGAGCGCTGTTGGTGAGGGGAGAAGCTGGAAACAAAGGCGAGAGCGAGAGGGAAGCATTTACAGACAAGTACAGAGACAGAGTTGGCCTTGCAATACGAAATACACTCTAAGACAAAAGAAAAAAAAGTCGCACCACGAAGGAATTATCCGATAGGGATGGAAATCAGTATGTGTGACGTACATACACGGACAGAGAAATGATTACAGTTTCAGAAAAATTGGATGATTTACTAAGAAGAAAAAGCTTCACAAATCGAGCAAGTCAATAATGCGTTGACTCATCTCTGATCCTTACGCAAGCAGTTATTCAGCTTGGCGCTGATAGATAGAGTTGGTGGCTGTCCTCCTGAGGGATATCGTGCCAGATTCTGTCCAATCGGCGTGTTATATCCTGAGCTGGTTGGAGGGCCCTGCTCATAATGATGCAAGCGTTATCAACTGGGGAGAGATCCGGTGAGCTTGTGGGCGAATCTAGGGTTTGGGAAGCACAAAGACAGGCAGTATAAACTCTCGCCGTGTTTGAGCGCGCATTATTTTACATAAATGTAAGCCCAGGATAGCTTGCCACGAAGGGCAAGAAATCAGGGCGTTGAATGTTGTCAATGTACCACTGTGTTGTAAGCTTACCACGAATGACAATCAAATAGGTCCGGCTGGGACAAGAACAGTACGAGCGCACTCTGCATTGTTGACAGATGTATCCAAGATGGCGGCAGTGACGTCATTCAAGATGGTGTCATCGCCGCCATCTTGGATACATCTGGCAACAATGCAGAGTGCGCTCATACTGCCCTTGTCCCAGTACTGACCATCATTCCTGGTTGTCAGGCAGTATGGCAGGCGACAGTCGTGTTGGAATCCCACGACTGTCTGGGCGTCTCCAGACACGTCTTCAGCTTGCAGTCTCACTGAATAGAGTGGAACTGGATTCAGTAATGAGTCCCACTTCAAACAGACTTTCCATGATCATCGAAGATGGGTTTGGACACGTCCCAGACAGCGGTGGGGTACCAACCTGATCGTCCCCCGCCATATGACCCGACAATGAGAAGAATCAGCAGTGATGGTCTTGGATGCCATATCATTTCGTAGCCGGACGGTTGTGATCCTTGGCACACTTACATCATAGCGGCATGTCAACGACATTCTACGCCCCATTTTGTTGCCCTTCATGGCAATCGATACTGGGCTTAGATTTGAGCAATATAGTGCCCGCTCGCACACAGCGAGAGTTTCACTGCTTGTCTTCGTGCTTGTGGAACCCTACCTTGGCCAGCAAAGTCGCCGGATATCTCCCCAATTGAGGGCATTTGGGGCGTTATGGGCCGTGTCCTTCATCCAGCTCGGGATTTTAATGATCTAATGTGACAGTTGGAGAGAATTTGGCATGGTATTCCTCAGGGGGACGTCCAACAACTCTGTCAGTGAGTGCCAAGTCGAATAACTGCATAAAGGTCAGAGGTAAACCAACGCGTTATTGAGTTGTTAATCTGCGAAGATATTCCTCTTGAATAAATCATCCGATTTTTATGAAATTACAACCAATTGTTTTTCTGTACATGGAAATTCCTGCGTCTTTTTAAGTAGCCTGAAGAGTGTTTCATCGAGCCCTGCTGGAGAACACCGGCAACCTCTTGGCAGTGCTGCAGCAACTACCTACTGCATTAGCGATATTTCTAAACCTCAAGGCAAAATTGCCGAGTATTGCTGCCACATTGCAGTTTTTCTGGCGGCTTCGCTATTGCTGCCAAATATTGCCGTCAAATATAGCCTGTGTAAACATACATTGGGAACGGCGAGGAGAAGGACTGTGTTCTGAATCAGAGCGAGGGCTGGGAGGCAGCGACCCACTTATTGTCGTCTCCTCCTGGCCTTCTGGATACAGTGTATTAACCCTTGCATAGTCGCGTCGGGTTAAAATGAACCAAGATATTTTTCTTCTTCTTAATTTCTTTGACACGTGACATTCTGAAACTTGCCAGCGGTATGTATTTTCCTTTTATGCTGATGTGATCCAGATAGTGTGTTCAGAGTCGTTGCTGGTTTCGTCGTTTCGCATTAAACTGCAATTATTGAGTGTTTGACCAGAAGCGACTACTGGCGTTCTGGCGTTATCGCCCGTCTGACCCGACGCGAGCATTTGCTTTCCAGAATAATTGTACCTCATATTTTCTGCGCAAGTAAATCGAAGTACTTACCAATTCGTTGGCCGCTGTGGTCGAGCGGTTGTAGGCGCTTCAGCTCGGAACCGCGTTGCTGCTGCGGTCGTAGGTTCGAATCCTGCTTCGGGCATGGATGTGTGTGATGTCCTTATGTTAGTTAGGTTGAAGTTCTAAGTCTAGGGGACTGATGACCTCAGATGTTAAATCCCACAGTGCTTAAAGCCATTTGAACCATTTACCAATTCAATTATTATGTAATATCAAATCTTCATTTATTTCGACAAGAATATAATTGACATGCTGATTACATACACGAACATGTACAGTCTGAAAATCGACGCGACTTTTGAGAAGAATCTTGACGTTCAGGTTATAGTCTGAGTTGAATTTAAGGCATTTCTTGGCTTTTTACTGTTTGCTGGAACCCATAGAGCTCCCCAACTCCAATTCGGAGATATTTGGAGGCAGGGCAGACAGAAAATTCTTTTCCTGGTCATGTCTTGTCAGAAATTTTTGTCCTTGCTTCTCTATATTCGATTTGGTTACACAAGTGACCGAGATGACAGAAACAGGTCTAACAAGTTGGTTACTATTCGTGAATTTCTGGTACTAGTATGAAATATTACTACTATTCGTGAATTTCTGGTACTAATAATGAAATATTTTGACAGTTTCAAAAATGGTTCAAATGGCTCTGAGCACTATGGGACTTAACATCTGAGGTCATCAGTCCCCTAGAACTTAGAACTACTTAAACCTAACTAACCTAAGGACATCACACACATCCATGCCCGAGGCAGGATTCGAACCTGCGACCGTAGCAGCAGCGCGGTTCCGGACTCAAGCGCCTAGCACCGCTCGGCCACAGCGGCCGGCTTTGATGGTTTAAAAAGCTTTTTATTATTAGTGTACAGCATTTTTGATTTGTGCCTCACATTACGATAGTGTTAGCCGGCCGGAGTGACCGTGCGGTTCTGGGCGCTACAGTCTGGAACCGAGCGTCCGCTACGGTCGCAGGTTCGAATCCTGCCTCGGGCATGGATGTGTGTGATGTCGTTAGGTTTAATTAGTTCCAAGTTCTAGGCGACTGATGACCTCAGAAGTTAAGTCGCATAGTGCTCAGAGCCATTTGAACCATTTTTTACAAGTGTGTTAAGTGATGTTGAACACATGCTGCTTTGTATATATATATATATATATATATATATATATATATATATATATATATATATATATATATATATGGTGATTTAGCTGCCCATACCGCTGGGTTTTTATGAAGACTGCAACGCCTTCAAATACCATTTACAAGATTTTCATATTCTTTTTTCCTAAGACTAGACAGAAACCGGGTTATTCAGCTGCTCCTACTGCTGGGTTTTATGCAACCTGCAACGCCTTCAAATGTCATTTTCAAGATTTTCAGAGACTCTGACTATGCACAAGCTATTAGTCATACAGGAAAAGACAGGATCTCTTAGCGGGAAATTTCATGTAGTTAAATTTTTTGCTGGAATATGTTTTCGATGGAGGTTACTGTTTTTGAGTTATTCAAGAAAAACGCGTTTAAAGGTCACCTTTGTACGTTTTTTTAAATAATTCGAAAATTACGGCCTTTAGCGACAACGTATCCCAGTACGAAATATAATTACATTCATTTTGCTACAAAGAGGTCCTGTTTATTTCTTCTGTACGTGTTATAGTTTGCATGTAGTCATCGACAACATACGAAAATCTTGCGCGTGGTATTTGAAGGTGTAGTGGGTTGCATAAAATCCATAGGTAGAGGCAACTGAATCACTGTGTATATTCAGCTTAATTTCTGCCCAGGTCAAATTGCGTCGACGCGAGTTCTTAGGTTACATCTTGTCACGAGAGGCGTCGGAATCAGGTGCTCGGCGTGGTGCCGCGCCGCGCCGCGGCTGTGTGGATCGATAGCGGCCGGCCGGCCAGGCAGCGCGTCGCCGCGACCTAGCCCACGCGGCCCTGACCCCCTCACAGCGCCGCGCCGCCTGGCCACGCCCCAAAATAACGACGCGCCGGCAGCGGCGCCCGGCAACAACCACTGCCGGGACAAGCCTCGCCGGTCTGAATGGGGCCCCGTCATGGGGTGCGTGGTAGGCCGCAGGTGGGGATGGCCTCTTTCCGAGCACTGGCTCTCAACGGTTACCGTCTGCTTCACCATAGAGATGGAACACCGAAACAAATATCGATATTAGATACGAGGCGTGTTTTTTAAGTAAATACCGTTTTGAAATTAAAAAAAGACGAGCTAAGATATCTCAGCAATTTTATTTTTACGTAAAAGCCTGTACCTTAATCTACACACAGACGCCATTTCAGTCTGATTGTTCCTTGTTTACGTTGTGTACTGAGTGTTTAAGACGCCTCCGATAATCGTTGAGTCTCGCCGACTGTGAAGTATGGGCTGTTATAAGATTTCTCAGTGCTAAAGACCTAAAAGCTATCGATATTCATCGTGAGATCTGTGTAGTTTACGGAGAAAACATTGAGTGATGGAATGGTAAAAAAAAAGTGGGTGAGAGCATTTAAAGATGGCCGCACTAATGTGCGCGATGAACAACGGAGTTGGCGTCCTTCGGTGGTTAATGAAAGTTTGGTGCAGGAAGTGCACAATAAGGTGAGAGAAAACAGACGCTTTGCGATTTCCTCCGTGCAGGATGACTTTCCTAATGTTTCTCGTACTGTTTTGTATGGCATTGTGACCGAGCACTTGAATTACCGAAAATTGTGCGCACGTTGGGTACCGAAAATGTTGACGGATGTGCACAAGACCAAACGTTTAGACAGTGCATTGACTTTCCTTGAGCGGTACCACAACGACGGTGACGATTTACTAAGCCAAATTGTTATGGGCGATGGAACATGGGTGGCCTACGTCACACCAGAATCGAAGCAACAGTCAATGCAAGTTGAGCAAGGGCATCGTTTTGCTGCAAGACAATGCCCGTCCGCATGTGGCGAATCAGACCGAAGATCTCGTCACATCTTTCCGATGGGAAACTCTAGATCATCCTCCGTACAGCCCCGATCTTGCGTCCAGTGACTACCATCTGTTCCTGCACTTGAAGAAACACCTGCGTGGTCAGCGTGTTCAGGACTATGACGAAGTCAAAACAGTGGTGATGCAGTGGTTAACAAGTCAGGTGGTAGACTTCTATGAGGAGGGTATTCAAAAACTGGTACAGTGTTATGACAAGTGCCTCAATATTGACGGAAATTATGTAGAAAAGTAGATTAACGTACAGGCTTTCATTTAAAAATAAAATTATTGAGATATCTTAGTACGTCTTTTTTTTAAATTTCAAAATGGTACTTACTTAAAAGACACGCCTCGTATAGTGAATATCTCTACAATTTATATCGCTACAAACTATTAAATGAATGAAAAATATCAATATCTTGATACATCATTACCAAAAACCTTGTACGTACCACTGCTGCCTTGACCATATTTCTTCCACTGTCAGTAATAGGTTATTTGACTCTTTTCTGGAAATTGTCTTAAATGATTAATTATATCAATTTATACTCCTAACATCCTTTTTTGCTCTTTAATTTCAGAATTCTTTTATAAAACCGGAAAAGAAATTCAAATAATTTGAACGTCCGCAAATCACTCCATTCAAATCATGTGATGCCTGTGACGTCACTGGATAGATCGCTCCTCCTACTGTCCTAATGCTACTTCGCAGTGGCGTCTAGCCGGCTAGAGTGGCCGAGCGGTTCTAGGCTCTTCAGTCTGGAACAGCGCGACCGCTACGGTCGCAGGTTCGAATCCTGCCTCGGGCATGGATGTGTGTCATGTCCTTAGGTTAGTTAGGTTTAACTAGTTTTAAGTTCTAGGGGACTGATGACCACAGAAGTTAAGTCCCATAGTGCTCAGAGCCATTTTTGAACAGTGACGTCTTGTTTTGGAATTTATGTTTCGGGAAATGGGTTTGTACTATACTGTACAAAAACATCTACAAAAACTCATGTAAACTTGCTTTTGAGTGTTTCAGAGAATAAGAGGATATGTAAAATGTGGTTGCACTGAATCGGCAAGATGCCACCTCATCGACGCACAAGTTCACTAACTTAACTAAAAAGAGTTGCACTGTGAAGTTAACATTAACTTATGTCCGAGGTATGGCCTCCCACTGTTGGATAGTGTCATTCAACAAAATTAAATCCCTAGTAAGAATTGTCATTTTAACTAACTACATCTCAGTTATTCCGTAGTTCAGTTGTTAGAGCGCTAAGCTGTCGAATTTTTATATGTCCACAGATTGTTGTTTCGAATCGAATCCGAAAGAGCATTTTAACTTATCTGTAAAAAGAATCCACAGTCCTCTCATATGAAAATCATATCACAATTACAAAAATTCACCATATCGATCAGAAACAGAATGTTATCGCGTTTTCGTTGGTGCTTACATGCTCTTAGATTTGCAATCGCTGTTCGCAACGTCACGTTCAAAAAGATATTTTCTAGCTAAATTGACACACATTTTTTATATTATTAGGATTACGTTTTATCTTCGTACTATCTAGCTAGGATCCTTATTGTTTAAACTTTTGCAGTTACATCATCTTACATAAAGATGAAGTAAGCCTGCTTCAGATGATAATGTTAGATTACACTGAAAGACATCACAGCCCTTATGTTTATCTCACTCGTATGTTATACACACTTTATGCTTCTCCGTATAACCTCATCGTCCTCCACCTCGTTGTAATTTGGGTGTATGGCGATATCTTCACTACTAGCAATGCTTTCCAAAACAGTGAATTGTTTATTTGCAAAGTAAATGCATTTATCCTCTGTTGTTCATTTCTCAGACTAAGACTATTGTGAAGCTATGTATACTACATCCCACAATCGAAACAACTGTTACAATCAGTTGTAGCTACCGCTACTTTCATATATCGTGTAAAAGTTTTAAAAGTGTGCGACCCTTCCGGAATTAGAACATGTGACCTCTTTCTCTGCGCGTCAATTCTATGGTGAAAGATTTCGGTGGCCGCGACCTTGTTCCGCGGCAAAAGGCGTCTGAAGATTATCTTGATAACCTGCCTCACGACGCGCTGGTATTATTTGGTGTTATTTCATGCCAGAATTTGTGAACAAATAAAAGAAGCGCTATTGAAATGCTGACGGTCGTTTCGTTCAGAACATGGAAATGTTTGATAGGCATTTTCGCCAGCAAGGATCACCGGTCCTTAACTTATTCTCGCCGGTCAACATGGCTAAGAACTTTCTTGCCCAGTCTCAAACAAAATGATGTTTGGGACTTGTGGAGCAGACAGCGTGGTATGTTGGTCATGTTTTACGGGGAAGTTCACCCTGGCGAACTGATCACGCTGAATGGCGCCCTTCCGTGGGCGATATATGTAGTCTTTACGATGAATAGTGGCAAATACTGATAGGTTCCGCTGAATGACGCCAGGCAAGTAGGAATATGTCTTATAATTTTGTGTTATAGATTTTATATGAAATATTGTACCTCGATTATCACTCTTTAGCACTGACTAACCGTAATGTCGAAATAGTGGTATGATCCTCGATTACAATATCATTTTGAGAAGAGTTGAAAAAAAACTGGAAGCAACAAGAGACTACTGATGTTTGTTGATAGTACTGAACCTCTCATTGTTGTTCGAGAAAGGCAGTGAACGGTAAACGGACGAAATTTTCTAATTATTTACCTATTTTATTTGGTATTTTGATTCTATATGTTGTCTTGAAACGTATAATGCTAAAGTCTGAGGGAGTCTTAGAAGTTTTCAGTTTTTATTCGGTGGCTACGTTTATTGCTTGAAATAAAAGCAAGAAAAAACCGGAAATCGGTCATTTCAGAAACGGTTATGTTGAGAGGTTTTAAAAGTCAGCTTAACCTGGAGATGCAAACAAACGGTATAACTGAAAACCGATTATTTCAACAATGACCGCCATCCCTCCCAACCAGCCCTACTGTGATTCAGAAACAGTTCTTCTCTTCGCCATTCTTAAGGTGCCTTTTACATGGGACATATTTTACGGTAGTAATTGCCAGCAACATCATTGCCGACATCATTATTGCAATGTGGCCGCAATACACTGTAATTTTGTCCTTTCAAGCAGTTTTTCGGCTTGTCATTCATTGACAGAGTTTCTGGACTTCCTCCTGAGAAATATCGTGCCACAACCCCTCCGATTGGCACGTTACATCGTCAAAATCCCGAGCTGCCTGGAGGGCCCTGCCCATAATGCTAAAAATGTCATCAGTTGGGTAGATATCCGGCGTCCATGCTGTCCAAGGTATGGTTTGGCAAGCACGAGGACAAATGGTAGACACTCTCGCCGTGTGCGGACGGGCATTATCTTGCTGAAATGTAAACCCAGGATAGCTTGCCATGAAGGTCAACAAAACGGGCGTAAAATATCGTTGAGGTACCGCTGTTATGTAAGAAGGCTGCAGATGACAACCGAATGACTCCTGCTATGGAAAGAAATGGCACCCTAGACCATCACTCCTGGTTGTCGGACCATACGGCTGGGGACAGTCAGGTTGGTTCAAATGTCTCTGAACAGTATGGGACTTAACATCTCAGGTCATCAGTTCCTTAGAACTACTTAAACCTAACTAACCTAAGGACATCACACACTTCCATGCCCGAGGCAGGATTCGAACCTGCGACCGTAGCAGCAGCGTGGTACCGGACTGAGGCGCCTAGAACCGCTCTGCCACAGCGGCCGGCTACAGTCAGGTTGGTATCCTATCACTGTGTGGGGCGTCTCCAGACATTGCGGCTCATTTCGCAGCTGGAATCATCACTGAAGACAATTCTACTCAAATTAATGGGATTCCAGACCGAAGAAGTGTCTGGAAACGCCCCTGACTGTCGCCGGCCGTATTGCCTAACAACGAGGGGTGCCATTTACTTTCACAGGAGTACCTCTTTCAAACGGTTCAAACGGCTCTGAGCACTATGGGACTTAACATCTAAGGTCATCAGTCCCCTAGAACTTACAACTACTTAAACCTAACTAACCCAAGGACATCACACACATCCATGCCCGAGGCAGGATTCTAACCTGTTACCGTATCAGCAGCGCGGTTCCAGACTGAAGCGCTGCCACAGCGGCTGGCAGGACCTCTTTGGTTGTCATTACAGCACAGTGGTTCGTAGACCAAATTCGACGCCACGTTTTGTTGCCCTTCGGGGCAAGCTGTCCCGGGCTTACATTTCCATTTTTATATTTCAGCAAGGTAATGTCCGCACGCACACGGTGCGAGTTTCTCCTGCCTGTCTTCGTGTTTGACACCATATATGTTGCTTCTACCGATTTTCGTTCGCTTCGGATAATCGGATAATTCCTTCGTGGTGTGTCGTCTTTTTTTTTCTTTTCTTTTTTTTTACCTTACAGAGCATTTCGTATTGCAGAGGCATATCTTTTTCTGCTCTTGTCTGTAATGGTTCCCTCTCGCTCTCGTCTTTGTTTCCGGTTTCTCTTCTCACCAACAGCTCAGCGAAAACAACAAGATGGGATAAGGGTTTAAATTTACAGGAGGAATATGTTGAAAAGTAGAATAATTTTTACTTGGGACGCTGATGTCACTATGCCGTTTTCACGTCGTATTTATTGACCCATCATCGTAGTGGTGGCAATACTGAGACTAAATACACGATGGAAATGGATAATTAGTCTTAGGTTTTGTTAACAAAGAATGCCCCTGGGTACAAAGAGGTCACAGCGCAGAATACCGTCTCCCAGCCGGCCATGGTGGCCGATCGGTTCTAGGCGCTTCAGTCTGGAACCGCGCGACCGCTACTGTCGCAGGTTCGAATCCTGCCTCGGGCATGGATGTGTGTGATGCCCTTAGGTTGATTAGGTTTAAGTAGCTCTAAGTTCTAGGGGACTGATGACCTCAGATGTTAAGTCCCATAGTGCTCAGAGCCATTTTTGAACCGTCCCCCAGACAAGGCTAAGTTGGGAAGTCAGCGCTGCGAGTGGTCGGCTGAGTGGCAGCAGATGAGGGACCAAGCAGCGAATGCATTCGGCAGTGACCTACGCCATCTGCCGCAGTCACGATGGCGAAATAGTGTCGCGCCAAACTCCTCGCCGTCTGCGTATGCCGAAATGGGATTTGCAATGTGGCATTTCCCTGCCTGCCCGTTTACTAGGGTCTCAAATCTTGCTGGCTCCTTGTACTGTTTTCCTCGGGTCATAGGTCAGGGCCAACCGCAGAAGCAACAGCTGTCTCGTCTATATCCACGGTCTTCAACGTCCGTCACACAGAAGTAACAATCACGTCTACGACAGTAGCCACGTAAAACGTTAAAAATTAAATCCGAATAGTAAGTCTCTGCCCGAAAAACAGACTCATTTTAACGTGTGCTCAGGGGATGTACTGAGGTAGGCTGCCCTCTCCTTTCTCCAGCGTAGAGCTTTAAACGCGTGCCTGCGGCGTGTGGCTGACTATGACAAAGTGGTGTCCAACGTAGTGTTGCGTCAGCAATGTTAAGCGTAGGTATACAAATGAGAGGGAGTGCATAGTGAAACCTTCTGCTCCTTTTCGAGAGGTTCTAAGGGTGCCGCCTGGTTGAAGCTCTCCACCCTACGAGCGGATCAACTTTAACTGTGTCATACGCTCTCACACGGCGGACAGATCTCAGCCACGTCAATAGTGCACAGAATGGTGACCAGTAATTGTAACCAAATTTCCGTTCCTTTGTCGGTAAAATTCTTAATTTATTGCACCACCTGTATTCGAACCCGCTAACTGGAGGCTGAACACTACCACAGTAGCGTATTTAAGCGGATCAGCTACTGTTGACGGCTACCGTAGAAATTTCTCCCACAGGCGTGAGAAACGTAAACTGCCGTTTGACCACAGTTGGGCAACGTTAATCAAAAGGTTTGCTTCGTACAATCATGAATCCATGGCTAAAAAATTTCTCTTTGTTCAATCACTGTTGCCACAAGTTCTGGAAATCAGGAAATAACAGGGAATTTAAATCGTCTCAGGGAAATATCAGAGAAATTTGGAAAAAAAAAGCCACTGGAAAAATCTCGTTTTTGTCTCAGTGGATCAAATGGTCTGTATACTGAGATGTCATACATCGTAACTGGCTAGGCGCAGCCGAGTACGTGCATCGCTTCTCTGCTCCCTCATTCTTATGCTTCTCCCCTTTCTACCATTCCCCTCAGCTTGCAGTCAGTACTGTCACCACATCTTGCAGCTAGCCTAGCAGCTGCCGAGAAGGCGCAGGGAGGAGTGATTTGTTTGGATTTGATTCTCAGAGACTGTAGACGCAGCGGCCGGAGACAGCCGTCATCTGTGCATAAGTTGTGTCTGAGTGATTGTGTGAATGTGTGTGTGTGCTCTCGTTTTCTGACAAAGGCTATGACCAAAAATTTAGTTATGAGAATGTCATTGTCTTTTCTATATGTCTGTCAGCATCTCAGCAATGATCTTTATGGTGAGCTGTACCTATCCTCATTAGTATTGATTCTCAGAGTATTCGTGTAAGTTATCTGTTGCATGGATTGATCACCGCAGTCTCGTTTCATCAACATGGTATCTGTGACACGTGAATAGCTGGCACACCATTGGACTTCCATGACGGGCCAAAACCACAGGCCATTTCTCTAATGAATCGGGCCTGCCGATCGGAAGCCACTGTTTCCCGCTAATGTGCAGGGCCTGCCCGTCATATCTAGCTCACCAATCTGCCCACATGCTAGGTATGTTTGTGTGTAGCGCAATGCAGTGCATTTTCATGGTTTATCCATGGGGCCAGAACTGTGGTACTCCTCGGCAGACCAGAGGCCACGGGCAACGGATTTCAGGAACTGCGACTGTCACACCAC
Organism: Schistocerca piceifrons; assembly: GCF_021461385.2. Lineage (NCBI taxonomy): Eukaryota > Metazoa > Arthropoda > Insecta > Orthoptera > Acrididae > Schistocerca > Schistocerca piceifrons. The sequence continues at coordinate 678,742,593 of NC_060138.1, forward strand.
AAGTACATTATACAGTGCGGCGTTTTATAGACATTTTATTTATTCTAGTACATTTTGGGACTTTGAAAGTGGATTATATATTAGAAAGTGTGGACGATAAGAAGAAGAAAATTGTGGCAGTCGTCGGCAGTTTGTACACAATGTATTCACATATTTCTTGGAAGAAAAACCACACAATACTCGTAAAATAATAGACATAACACAGTGAGTAATAACCGTCAATAACAAACATAGCAGAACCAACATTTTTTTGGTGGTAACCTATAGTGACGGTTTACACAACTCTTCCCTGCCTTATTCCCTTCTATCACGGGGCCTAATCCTTACATTTGTTTGTCAACTTATGTCTTTAAGTACCCTTGAGATTTCAAAATTTGTCAGGAACAATGTTAAAATTTGCCTGGAAATCAGGGAAATATCAGTGAATTTCACTTGGGGGAACTCGTGGTAACCCTGTAAACGTGCTATATATAATAGTTAATTCGTAATAGTAAACTTCATGTTGTTGATGTAATGAAACGAGCAAGTTCATTAAACCCATTATCGTTGCTTAAATAAAACTGTTTTTGTTGGGAAGTTTAGGTAGGACACTGGGATAAATAAAAAAAAGTTTAATCGTTTAGTTTTACAGTTATTTAGTTATCAATGTTAAATCACGGCAGAATGAAAATACGGGTGAACGAGATAGTATCTGATATAAGGGGCATATTTCCCTTCATGCGCATCAACATGTTAAAGTTTTCGTACGAGAGTGAGGCTAGTTTAGGAGACTAAATGTTTTTGCCCACAGGAATTCCATTTCTGCGATTTGGTTTCCACAGCCAATCTACTAACAGAAAGGAGAACTTCACGCGAACTCAGTCAACAAACAACAATAAACAGCCAGCCCCCAGTTGTGCTACTCGCATTCGATTGTTTACATGAATTGCGCGCACCTCAGCGTAGCCATAACACCTTCACGACCCGTGCGTGTCAGAACATGATTTTCGCGGGTGGTGAGACGTAATTTTAGTCATGTATGTACCTAATTAACGATTAACGGACTCAAAGTTCACTGAAGTTTTAGGGTCCGTTAAATTAAAAAATATCTTAAAAGTTAATCCGTTACTCGAAAAATTAACTTTTTTGATTAACAGTTAACGGATAAAGGTCCTCTGTCCAGCTGTGGTTGTGAGACTGCATCGGGGTGATATCTGTAAAGGTAAAAGGACTGTAACAGGTGTAGATTTAAAGGTGATGTAGTATTTAACGTATATTTGTACCGGCTATAGTAGTTTTTAGAAAAGACGTTAGGGGCCATGTAACATTTAATTCTACTGTTGAATCATTTCAGTCTAGACAGCAAGCATAATCTCCCTTATTTTCTCTTCATCCGAAATGAGTGTTGGAGGCAGTAGATTCATTCTACAAAACTGTTGCAAATGATCTGTCTTTAAACATTCTCAGTCGGTTCCGTAAAAATACCGTCTTCTTCCTTCCAAGGATTCTCACCCAAACTTGCGAAACATTTGCATAATACTGATAGAATGGACCGATAACAAATGTAGAATCTAGATTCTGTATTAATTCGATATTTTCCTTTAATAAGGCCTGATAGTGTCCCAAACATTCGAGGTCTACTCAATAATGGGTCTCCTATGGAAATGGAAATGAGCGTTTGGCGTCATTGGCCGGGAGGCCTCTTATGGGGCAGGATCGGCCGCCTTGGTGCAGGTCTTATTACATTCGACGCCATATTTGGCGACCTGCGCGCCGGATGGGGATGAAATGATGATGAAGACAACACAACACCCAGTCCCTGAGCGGAGACAATCCCCGACCCAGCCGGGAATCGAACCCGGGTCCCTTAGGACAGCAGTCCGTCACGCTGACCTTTCAGCTATCGGGGCGGACATGGGTCTCCTATAATCCGGCCTCTGTGCTCCAAAACACACACGTACTCAGAAGTAGGGTTTCTTGCAACTGCCCTGATGGGGTCCCAAGCACTCAAGTACTCAAATGTAAGTCCTGTCTTCATCTGGTTTCCGGGTTCCAAACACTGGAACAGTACTCGAAACTGGGTATCCTTTAATCACTCCAGAAGTACTCAAACTGGTCTCCTTCAATCCAGCCTGTCGGCTCCTAGACACTCAAGTACTCAAAAATTAGTCTCCTTTCATCTGGCCTGTGTGCTCTCCAACAGTGGAGCAGTACTCCTTTAATCACCGAAGCAGCACTCTAAAATAGGTCGCACAAGCGTTCTGTACAGAGTCTTCTTTACACGTAGGCTACAATTTCCCCCAACTCTCGCAACAGGCCCTAATCAGCAGTTAGCCTTCCGTACAATACATGTCGTTTCACAACGTTGCGACTGGATGTTTAATCGATGTGAATGAGTCGAGTACCACATCATTAATACGGTGTTCGGTCATGAAGGGTATGTTTCACCTAGCCTACCAGACAGGTCTACAACGAAATTGCAGTGGAGCACAGAATAAATAGGAGATGGAATAAACAAGGGAAGGAGGAGCAGCTCTTCTTCAAAGCTGGCAAGAGGCCTGCAAGTTTTATGGAGTACTCCAGCAGCCATTTATCCCCCTGACGGCAGGATAAGGGGCTGCCGGTATCGGCAAGGGGGCAAGGGGTGTGCCTTGCGGCCAGGGTATCAGACGCAGGTATCAGGGGGTCTGACGAGGGGGAGGGGCTGGTCGGCTATCGGGGCACTCTGCTGGGGCCGGACGTGCTCCTGCGCTCTAATTAATTGGCGCGGCCTGACAAATAGGCCAGCCGAGCTATTTCTGCCGGCGGCGGAGCCTCCAACTGGTACAGGGCCCCAGCAAGAGCAGCCGGAGTAAACAGACCGCGGCCCTGCGTGCACAACTCCATTCTATCCCCGTCAATAGCGCGTCCTGCTCATGACGAGAACATGGCAAGTGCGATCGCCAGATTTCCCAGAAATCTCGTCACTTATTGCATACTGTACAGTTTTTATAATTGATGAACACATGTAGCCTTATATTAGTGACATCTAACGAGCTTGCGGCACAAACATACACCGAAGTGCCGAGAAAACCGGTATAGGCATGCGTATTCAAATACAGAGAGATACGTAAACAGGCAGAATACGGCACTGCGGTCGGCAGCGCCTATATAAGACAACAAGTGTCGGGCGCAGTTGTTACATCGGTTGCTGCTGGTACAATGGCAGATAGTCAAGATTTAATTGAGTTTGATCGTGGTGTTATTGTCAGCGCACGAACGATGGGACACAGCATCTCCGAAGTAGCGATCAAGTGGGGGATTCTTCGGTACAGCCATTTGACGAGTGATTCCGGTAAAACATCAACTCTCCGACATCGCTGAGGCCGGAAAAAGATCTTGCAAGAACGGCACAAACGACAATTGAAGAGAATCGTTCAACGGGACAGAAATGCAAGCCTTCCGCAAACTGCTGCAGATTTCAATGCTGGGTCGTCAACAAGAGCCAGCGAGGGCACCATTCAAAGAAACGTCATCGACTCGGGCTTTCGGAGCCGAATGTCCACTCGTGTACCCTTGATGGCTGCATGACACATAGCTTGACGCCTCGCCTGTGCCCTTCAACACTGACCTTGGACTGTTGATGACTGGAAACATGTTGTCTGGTCGGACGAGTCTCGTTTAAAATTGTACTGCGTACGGGTATGGAGAGAACCTCATGAATCCATGGATCCTGCATGTCAGCAGGGGAATGTTGAAGCTTGTGGAGGATCTGTAATGGTGTGGGGCGTGTGCATTTGGAGTGACATGAGACCCCTCATACGTCTAGATAAGACTCTGACAGGTGACACGTGCGTACGCATGCTGTCTTATGACCTGCATCCATTCATGCTTGCTCGCGGGGGCCCTACACGATATTAGGCAGGTGTCGCAGTTTCTTGGGCTCTTGAGTGTATGTTTGGCTACTGCATTGTAGTTTTATATGACCAGTAGCGACAGAGGATGTAGGACTCTGTCAGAACTGTGGCCTAGTTTACATCAAATTTTAAATACGTGCGACGATGCCATACTGAGTTTCTGTACCTTTCGTGACGATGGCACTACGTCTGTTTTATTTTAGACAAGTTATAAAACAGGTATGCCTCGTTATATTTTAAGCGCATGCTTCATATCCGCTGAAGTAACAATTTTTGGTTGTGATGTAATTTTTGTTCTAAGACGTTATCTGTTCACTAGTTGAATTCCATTTCCCATGATTTGTGCAGATCTGAAGATGGCCATTGACGACTGAAAATGGCAGTACAAGGACAAAAGGTTTTGCGATCATTGGCGGAAATAAAAGAAGTTCATTCCCATAAACTTCGCTCAGTAGATGAAGAGTCGAAATAAACAAACCCATGTCTTGGCTTGTCCATAGATACTCGACCGTTTGTGAGAAAACTGCGGTCAAAGTTTTCGTCGTAATTCAGAGTTCTTTTAGCGGACGATAACCCCACATAAAGTGGTGGTCCAGTGGCTGGCGTTACGGTCCCTCGGTTTTGCGTCCCGTGTTCGAAAAACGCTTCTTGTTTTTTATTTTTTTTTATTTAATCATACTGTTTTCATTTATCTACCTGAATCCGTGAAATAACTACACGAATGTTTCTTACCAAGATAGGGGATACTTGGGAGTTATACTAACCAAATTACAACTGGGATTCACAATACGTGTCATACACTTATTACACACTGATGTGACCAAAGCCATGGGCTGACGATAGGCACACGTACTGACAGCGGTAGTATCGCGAACACAAGGTGTAAAATGGCAGTGCATTGGCGGAGTGGTCATTTATACTCAAGTGATTCACGTGAAAAGATTTCCGACGTAATAGCGACCGCACGATGACAATTAACAGACTCTGAACGGGGCAAGAGTGTGCTGAGAATACCAAATTTCAGGCATTACCTCTCAACACGACAGCGCAGTGTCCGACCGTCTTCATTTAACGACCGAGGGCAGCGACGTTTGCGTAGAGTTGCCAGTGCTAACGGACAAGCGACACTGCCTGAAATGACCGCAGAAATCAATGTGGAACGTACGACGAACGTATCCGTTCGGACAGTGCGCCATAATTTTGCATTAATGGGCAATGGCAGCAGATGATCGACACGAGTCCCTTTGCTAACAGTACGACATCGCCTCCAACGTGTCTCCTCGGCTCGTGACAATATCGCTTGGACCCTAGACTACTGGAAAATCGTGGCCTGGTTAGTTGACTCCCGATTTCACTTGGTAAGGGAAGAGGGTAGGGTCTGAGTGTGGCGGAAACCCCACGAAGCCATGTATCTAGGTTGTCAACAAGGCACTGTGCAAGCTGGTGGTGGCTCCATAATAGGATGGACTGTGTTTACATGGAATAGACTCGGTTCTCTGATCCAACTGAACCGATCATTGAAGAAGTGGCTATGTTCGAGTACTTGGAGACCATTTTAAGCCAAGAACGAAGGAGCTTTTATGGGTGACAATGTGCCATGGCACTGGGCCACAATTTTTCACGGTTGGTTTGAAGGACATTCTGGACAATTTGGCGAATGATTTAGCCAACCAGATCGCCCGATATGAACCCCATCGTACATTTATGGGACATAATCGCGAGGTCATTTCGTACACAAAATCCACACATTCTTATTATTTTGGTTATTTCTTCAATCAGCCCTTTCCAACTTTGGCTTACTCTCACTTTCCTTGGGCTAAATGTCCGAAGTAACTTTACACTTTATGCAGACGATGGAGTTATTTGTTATGAAGTACTGTCTGAAAAAAGCCGCACAACACACTCAGATCTTGACGAGATTTCAAAGTGATGCAGAAATTGGAAACTTGCTTTATTGTTCAGAAATGTAAAGTTTTGAACCACAGAGAATGGAAAAGAAATGTAATATCCTGTAACTATGATGTCAATGAGTTTACAGTTGGAATCAGTCGACACTGGCAAAGTCCTGAGTGTAATAATTTGTGGGGATATGAAATGAAACGATCACTTACGCTCAGTCGTAGGTAAAGCAGGTGGTAGATTTCGTTTCGGTGTTAGGACATGGGAAATCGCAGTCAGTTTACAAACGAAATTGCTTACAAACTACTGGTGCGAATCGTCCTAGAATGCTACTCAAGTGCGTGATACTCGTACCAGATAGGACTGACAAGAAATATTCACCGTATAAAGAAGGGCAGCACGAATGGTTACAGGTTTCACTGACCTATCGGAGAGCGTCACCGAGACGTAGAAAAACACGAACTGACAGTCGCCTGAAGATAGGGGCCAACTATTCCGCAAAAACTACTTGCAAAACGTAAAAAAACACAATTAAATGAGGAATCTAGGAATATACAACAACCCGCATCGTATCGCTTCGGTAGATTAGAAAAAAATTACAACACGCACACAGGCACTTCTTCCACGTTTCATAAAAGAGCGAAACGGGAAGAAACCTTACTAGGTAATAAAATTGGAAATACGCTGCACCATGGACTTCTCAGTTATTTCCAGAGTCCATATATATGTAGACGTAGATGTACATGTAGATGTAGAAGTAAGCGGCTCTTTTAACGCCGACAACATTTTACTGTTGTAGGGTGAAACAGACTGTTGAACCCTCATAAAACTTCTGCAAAGCGATAATTCTCGACCTGGCTGAGATGCTTCAGATGTGTATTCCGTACATATTTTGTCTTTTTCTTTAGTTGAGTCCGCTATCTCTTAAAAAATCAAAAGAAAACATTATTCTCGCTGTTTGTATCACTACAAGCGAGAGCGATGTAGTGTGTAAATGCTGTTTACTGAGAAGAGAGATTTCACGTACAGAAATTATGAGGGAGCGTTCAGTAGGAAATATTACCCAGCTTGTCCGATATCCTGGAAAGACTTAATTCCCAGAGGTTGAAAAAGACCAAAAGAAACGATGTCGGATAGGATGGACGGAAAAAACAGAAAAGTCGGGCACGATGCCAGATCGCGTCACAGTTGCGGGAAGTCGAAAGAAGTGCGTCTTTCAGGGCGACCCTTCTAAGTGGTCAACAGGACGCTGTGTCCGGTGTGTTTGTCAGTGTCAGTGGCGGGGCTAAAGAAGGCGGAGGCCGTTCCTCACCCGAACAAGGACCCCTAATGTCAGAAACGCTTTCAGAACACCAAGTAACAATAATATTTCAATGGCCACAACTGTCATAAATCGTCCATAATGTGTAGCTGGTATGTTACTGGGCACAGAGTGGAGGCTGTTCATTTCTGTCCGCATGTTAGTGTCATTAACACGAAACACGCGCGCGCACACACACACACACACACACACACACACACACACACACACACACAAACACACATACATACACACACACAAACGAACTCTATGATGCGTCCCAGCGCAGCTATGAAAGAAATGCTGCGAAATCTGTGCCACTTCTAGAGTTGAAAGAAGTTGTACATGATTGCGACATTACGTTATAAACGCATTCGCCATTGTAAGTAGTTATGGGAAACGTACGAAGCCGTATAAATAAAGAGAGAAACTGTTTTGTCCTCAAATTGCTTCTTTTTGAAGTATTAACTTTCGAAATGTAAGCACTTAGGCCAACATTTCTGCCAACACTGCAAATCGTGGAGGAGCTAGATTTTTGAAACTGCATTCAGAAACTCCTCCACCTTAAACGTTCGTCAGAGTAAAATTGTCTACGAACAGAGAGTAATCATATGTGGGGTCTGAAAACATGTATTTTCGACGAATGAAACTGATACCATTGTCGTTTGTATACCCTTAAGGTAGACGATGTTCTGAAACTTCCTGGCAGATTCATTCTAGACGATGTTCTATGAAACGGCCGCGAGCGTAACACTCAAGGCATCTGGCTGGGGAGCAGAGAACCTGTATTCGATTTTCTGGAGTTTTTCTTCATTTCTATGTTTTCCGTAGGTTGTGTCCCAAAAGTGAACAGCATAGAGACAGAAGTGATGACACTTTCTGCAGGACCTGACCATCATTTTGCAGGACAATGCTCAAGCACATACAGTGCAAGCTGTTACTGATTTGTTTCACTGATGGAGCTGCTAAGTGCTATACCACCTACTGCACGCCCCTGACTTAAGCCCTCGTAAGCTCAACTTGATTTCTAAATTGAAAGAAACACTTCACGACATTCGCTTCAGAACTGCTACAAATTCGTCGGGCAATAGACCGCGCCGCTCCGACTGTCAACACAACTGGCACTGCTAAGAGTATCCTACGACTTCCACATCGCTGACAACGGGTTATACACCATGCCGGTGACTACTTTGAAGGTCAGTACAACTTTGAAACATGTATCTATTTTGTACGAGCTGTAGATAAATAGTTTTCACTATTAAAGTTCGCCGACCGCGGTGACCTAGCGGTTCTAGGCGCTTCAGTCCAGAACCGAGCAACTGCTACGGTCGCTGGTTCGAATCCTGCCTCGGGCATGGATGTGTGTGATGTTCTTAGGTTAGTTAGGTTTAAGTAGTTCTAAGTTCTAGGGGACTGATGACCTCAGATGTTAAGTCCTATAGTGCTCAGAGCCATTTGAACCATTTATTGAAGTTCCAACCCTCGTAGAAGTCGTAAAGAGCATCTAAGCGACAGGCACGCGAGACGGGAGTACGCCTAGTCACTGACAATCGATTTGAAACCCGACAGGGATTAATGCACTCAGTAAACGTAGGGCCATGTAAATCAGTTTCCGAGCGCACACGGCGAAGAAGAGAGATTTGCTGTTGCGTACTTCGCAAAACGTCATTATTCACGTTGTCACGAAAAGCTGCACGTATTCATTGGGTCAAACAACAAACGAAATTTGCAGTACCCTGCATGTGTGAACTTAGAAATCGTTACTCTAGTCAGAGACATCTAGACTCCCATGCCCCTTCAGAGCCAGTGTTGATACACTTAACACAATGGAAATACACTGTCTGAAATTTGGCCCTAACACGAGATACTAAGGTGGGGAATTGCTATAAAATCAACTAATAACTATATTTTAAAAACAACTTATAATGAAAATGAGATTATCATTAACTACTTTACAATAGAATAATAGCAAAATAACCTGTCGGCTATTACGAAAGTTCGATCTCGTACACAAGAAAACCAGCAGATCGACATTACAAATCTGACATGACATACTGTTAATGAGCACAAGTATGACGTCCACGGAAGAGTAACGGATTCAAACTGCACGTTCCCTCACTGATGTGATTAAACACCACGAATCTGAATTTTGCTATGAAGTGGATGGTTTTCCGAGCTAAAATGAAAAGAACCTATCTTTGTAACAGGAGTATAAAGGCACTAGGGTGTCGGTGTACTCTTACAAAATGGTAAACTCCCATTTATCAAGCCGGTACTGCACAATATGCTCACTACTCTCTTGTCTTCTCTATGGACGCGAAGGTGTGGGACAGCACGAGTTCTGCACCAGCCCAGAATCTGCAGATCGCACAGAACACCAGAATTACCGCCCCCTCAGAGATCGAGCACGTGAACTCTAAGACGACCGATCCCAGAGTGTGCACGATCATGCGACCTTGCATCCGACCCTTCCGTTTGCGCCAGATCGGCAACAAATACCAATCAGGGGAAATGTTATCTACTTCTGCCTGATGGGGTGAAACTGCAAATAATTTCCCACCAGGAGTATATCAAGTAGAGGGCCATTTAGGGCATACTCTCCTCTCAGAGTTTGTTGCGGAAATTCCCCTCTAACATCAATAGGCGACAGGCAACTCAGAGCGTTGTCTGTACAACTCAGAGTTCCCAACACTCGACGGGAACTCCACCAGGTCCCGTTCCCACAGCTCCATGCCTGGACTCTTCAAGAATAGTGAGTTCTCTCCAGATGTGCTCATGAGAGAGAGAGAGAGAGAGAGAGAGAGAGTCCTCTTTTATTTGCGTAATATCGAATTTTATGCAACATACTTGTGTTAGCTTAAAAAGATATTCTCAAAACCTTTTAAAAATGAGAGGGTGAAAAAAGTAAAAAAATGAAAGAAAAAAGAATTGAGAGACATGAGGACGCGAATCTACGCTCCTTAACTAACGCACATGAACTGGCGGAAGCTTGCCTTCTGTACTGTAACGTAGATCTCATGAAGGGTTTAACCGCCAATATGTAATTGTATGAAGTTTAACTATAGCAAATTGTACCAGGAACGACGTGATTTATGAATCTTCAGTGTACCACTGCCTTAATATGGCATAGTATCATTACACGCAAGTTACGATCCGGGTCCAATGTGGTTTTGCCCAACTACCCAGCATCGAATGTTAACGAAAGTCGATACTAGTTCCAGCGGTCTTGGATAACAGCGTTTGACGTCAAAATGATGTCACATTTGCACGAAGTCTTGTGAACTGAGGAAGAGCGGCAGCAGGGGAGGGAGGAAGGCCGCCTCTGGCCGCACAGTGCCAAGGGCGGCTCGGCGCGCCGTACACGCGGGCAACACAATGGCCGCCACCGCCACGGCCGGCTGCTCGCGCTGCTCAGCTCCGCGACGCTGTGCGGGGCCGCGCATTCCGGCAGTGGGACGGCGCGGAGCGGTGGACACCATTGGCGGAAGGACACCACAGGTGAGTGACGGCCGCCGGGCACCTCGTAAAATGCTGATGACATTTCATCGCGGATTAGTCTCTTGTTGTGCTGCACGGACGCAGGGTCGGGTTCTGACGGGGGAAGCGGAGGAAACATAGTTCCGTACTCCCCCCTACCGCCCCTCCTGCAATACACAGGGTGAAAAATATTTAAACCGACAAACTCTGGGAGGTTGTAGGGGACAACAAAACAAATATTTTTCCCTAACGTCATTTTTACCTATGAGGTGTATTTAGACCGGTAGAGGAAGATTTTTCTGGCGGCAAATTAATTAAACCAACAAACACTTTTCCATTTTTTTATGACCAATAGGCAACACACTAACACTACCCAATTTCAATTACAGTAGATTTTCAAAAATGCCTCCATTGACACGTAAGCAAAGGTTACACCGTCGGATCATGTTCTGTCTGACACGGGCAAAAACCTCAGGAGTATCCTGAATTGTTCCTGCTGCTGCTACTATCCGGGCAACCAGATCCTCTTCTGACGCAACGGGAGTTGCGTAAACAAGGTTGCGCATCTCTCCGCACACAAAAAGTCCAGAGGGGACATATCTGGGGATCGAGCAGGCCATGATACAGGACCACCTCTGCCAGTCCACGTTTCTGGGAACCGTGCGTCCAGGAATCGACGCACACGACGACTGAAATGTGCCGGCGCCCCGTCAATTGGAACCACATGCGTTGTCTTGTAGGGAGCGGGACGTCTTCCACCAATTCTGGCAATGCTCTGGCGAGAAAATTGTAATAGTGCCTGCCATTTAATGGCCTAGGTAGCAGATACTGCCCAATTAAACAGTCCCCAACAACACCGACCCACACATTAAAGAAGAACCGCACTTGTTGAGCGCTAGTAACTGTGGAATGTGGGTTATCCTCACTCGAAACACGCGAATTGTGCATGTTGAAGACTCCATCACGCCAGAACGTTGCTTCATCGGTAAACAACACAGAGGATGGAAATTTAGGATGCATTTCACACTGTTCCAGGTACCACTGTGAAAACTGTGCTCTGGGTGGATAATCAACTGGTTCCAGGTTGTGGACACGCTGTAAGTGAAATGGACGTAACAATTGCTCTCCAAGGACAGTTCTTACATTCGTCTGATTCGTACTCGTGTTACGTACAATTGCACGAGTACTGATTGAAGGATCCCGCTCCACATGCTGCAATACAGCTTCCTCAAATTGCAGCATTCTTACCATGCGACGGCGTCCCTGTCCAGGTAATCTGCTAAATGGCTCTGAGCACTATGGGACTCAACTGCTGAGGTCGTTAGTCCCCTAGAACTTAGAACTAGTTAAACCTAACTAACCTAAAGACATCACAAACATCCATGCCCGAGGCAGGATTCGAACCTGCGACCGTAGCGGTCTTGCGGTTCCAGACTGCAGCGCCTTTAACCGCACGGCTTTTTTTTTTTCCCCGTAGGAGAGGTAGCGTAGCACCTCTCCATGGATTGTCGTTTTGTTTCCGGGCCGAACTGATGAACCACTGCTTCACCGCCAGTGATGATGTTCGACAAAAAATTGTCACGATCAGCCTCGTAACGCGCAATCAATTCCGCACAGATTGTCCTCGTTGCTCTTCATGGTCTTTTATTACGCAGAGGCGCAGAGGAACCCAGCGGGCACACACCTATGAGTACCACCCCTGATGGACGAGTGTGTCAGCACTAGCAGCAGAGACGTCCAGTTGTGCAGAGAGGTGTATGATTGTCATTCGCCGATCATGTCGAATGAGAGTGTTCGCACGTACCAACACGAGTCACAGCTGTGTGCAGGCGGTCGCCAAGTGTGAGGTCGGACAGGTTTGAGCGACCTTCTTGCGATGATCGACAGACGCCTCACCCAACGACTCGCCGTGCTTTTGCTCACTGCCAGGTCTTCGTAGACTTTCTGCGAGCGCCTATGAATATCTGCGATGCTCTGGTTTTCCGCCAAAAGAGACTCAATAACTCTGCTTGGAATCCACGTCCGTTACAGAAACCATTTTGAAAACGACGTATGGCGTCGCCTCTAATCGGAACCTCATGAAACTACAGGGGCCTGAAGCAGGAATATTCCACGGAGTCACAAAAAAATTCCGCGTTTTTTCAACCGAAATTGGCCGAGAAAAAAGTGCATCGGATTACTTATTAAAAGCGTCTCGTATCAGGGTAATTAAAAAAGAAACGAACCAGAGGATGTACAGTGAAAACCGCCGAAGGGATCTTAAGCCGGATGACTACAGAAGAAGGTGTAGTTCCTCTAAGAGCGCTGAGGTTTCAAACTCGCCGCTGGAAGGGACATGGGCGCACACCCACTTGACGACAAAGCGAGCACGTGTGCTCCTCGACCGTCCACTGCTCTCAGTAGTGCTCAAAACAGAGAAGACGAGGCTACGACAGAAGGGCAAAGGTGCGGTTCCTGACAGCCGAAAGTATGCGGGGACCGGAAATTCATCGAAGAGTGGCACAAGCGTACGGAGAGCACTGCACGTCCGTTGCAAGGGTGGTGAGGGCGTTGCGCGAGTGACTCGAGGAACAAGGGATGACACTGGTCGATGACGCACGATCTGGAACGCCTCAGCCCACTATAGACAGCATAGTCCAGCAGGTGGATGCCATCGTTTCTGAAGACCGGCGAGTTACGGTGGCAGCCGTTTCCTCAGAGTTCAGACTGAGCACCGGAGTCGGAACGGGCATGCACTGCTTTTCGTGCACTTGTGCCATTCTCCGACCAATTCCCCGCCTCTGTGCACTAGTGAGTACAGCTGACGGTCGACCCGTGCACCTGCTCGCTCTGTCGTCACTTCGGTGTGCGTCCGCGTCCTTCTAGAGGCGAGTGAGCGGCCACAGCGCTCTTATGGGGACCGCACCGTCTTCCGGATGCAATGGCATTACGAGTTCTTCAGCGATTTCCATTTCACAGCTACCGACTCGTTTGTTTTTCAGTGACCCTAATAATATACTGCCACTACCGCTTAGTACTAGTATACCACAGTTGGCTAGGATTTAACAGTAATAACAATAAAAGATATAAAAATGTGTTACTGTAAAAATAGTTTATTTGTGCACTCACCATTATCTACCTGAATTTCACTTAGCACAACGATTGTGAATACAGGTTTTCAGACTGTGTCTACGCAAGCGTGGAACGTTTTTCCTTCAGTCGTTCCCACCTACGGTCAGGAAGTCACTGTCTCAGTTACTTTTTTTGTTTTTTTTTGTTCCTTAGGGAACGGGCTTTCCCTTCCCGCGTAGCCTTACTCAACTTCCCGTGGTTTGCCGGTTCTGCCTGCGGAATCTAAAACCGTGTCGGATTTGTTCTTGTCAGCAAGTATGGCGAGCCAGTGAGTGGGCGCCTGGTGAATGTTCTCTGCAGCCAGTAAGTCCAGAAGCGCTTCCATGTGGGCCAGCCCTCAAACGAGAAACTGATAGTGACCTCTGTTACGCACAACTTGTAATTTTCTGCAGTGCCTTGTTATTTGTAAACTGTTTTCATGCTAATTTATAATCTGAAAGCTATATAGTCACTTTGAAACTGATATACGTAAAAAATATAAACGCTTTTAGTTTCGGGTTGGGGACCGTGTGTTATGACCCTTAAGAACCCTCCTCCCCCCCCCCCCCCCCCATTACCCCGCGGATCCGCTCCTGACAGGAGGATCTGCCGTTACAGATGCCATTTTGAAGACTATGTATGGCGCAGCCACTAATCAGAACCTCATGAAACTATAGGGACCTGAAGCGGGAATATTCCACGATATCCCACAAAAAGTTGCACGTATTTTCAACTAAAACTGGTCACACCCCGACAACCCCACACCCACCCCAAAACCCGACATAGTTTTTGTTTTACAGTCTTAAATTCTTACAATTATAGTGTAAGTAGGCTGTTTACGTTTTTGTGTTAGTAACGCCACGAAGCGCCCTGTATGAAAATCACTGACTGTGCTGTGTGCAGTCTGTGGCTGGTTTGCATTGTTGGAATATTTGCTATTGTAGTGTTGGGAAGTTGAATGTGAACAGCGCGTAGCGTTGCGCAGTTGGAGATGAGCCGCCAGCAGTGGTATATATATATTATGACTTTTGAACAGTATTAAGGTTAATGCATTATTTGTTCTGTATTAAAATCTTTCATTTGCTGACTATGCCTATCAGCAGTAAGTGCCTTCAGTAGTTAGAATCCTTTATTTAGCTGGCAGTATTGGCGCTCGCTGTAGTGCAGTAGTTCGAGTAACGAAGATTTTTGTGAGGTAAGTGATTCATGGAAGGTATAGGTTATTGTTAGTCAGGGCCATTCTTTTGTTGGGATTATTGAAAGTCAGATTGCGTTGCGCTGAAAATTTTGTGTCTCAGTTTAGTGTTGATCAGAATAAGTAAAGAGAGAAATGTCTGAATACCTTCAGTTCAGCTCAGCTGTTTGAAAATCAAATAACGTAAGAGGTTTTCCAGCACTGTCATTTTTAAATTTTTCTAAGAGGACGTTTCAACAGTAGGGATCACATGTCCGAAGATTTATGAGAAACTGCAACCCTCTATTCGTGTAGAGCTACAGATAAGAGAGGCATCGACCCTGTCGACGCGTAGAATGGCATGAAGTCGTACAAGAACTGCTGGGACACCAAAGGACGTTGTAGTACAAAGGATGATCTTGAACAATAGAAACAAACTGCAGGAGAGTAATCTCAACGAGGTGAGGAGTAAATAGCGAGTCATACGACGCCGCTGGCTGGGAGACCATAATTGTTTGTTCAGTCACCTAATTTCTCTTTCTCCGCGTATATTGGCCTCTTTTCCACGCAGTTAAGCATAGCTGACCATAATGAGTGAGTATATGTTCTGGAGTTCATATGCTTCAAATGGCTCTAAGCACTATGGGACTTAACATCTGAGGTCGTCAGTCCCCTAGAGTTACAACTACTTAAACCTCACAATCCTAAGGACATCATAAACATCCATGCCTGAGACAGGATACGAACCTGCGACCGTAGCAGCAGCGCGGTTCCGGACTGAAGCGCCTAGAGCCGCTCGACCACAGCGGCCGGCATGTTCTGGTGTCATGCTTGTGTTGTACAGTAACGAGAGAAGGTGGATGGTGAACATTAGTGCTGGCACTAGGTCTACTCCTGAAGTATAAAAATGAGGGAACCGCAGGGCTTAATATTCCTATCCGAATAATGGACTGCTATCGACAGCGTCACATGGACACAGTCCATGAGCCACTGCGGAGAGAATTGAAATTTAATCCAGAACCTTGGTGAAAAGACTGATGCTGAGTAACTTCATATCACCTCCTCTTCTTCCCTTGCCGGCGAAGTACTAGTGCTGAATATTTCTTTCATCGCCAGGCTTCGAACAAGCCACCTTCGAGGCGGTAGGTGGGAGGTGAATGAAAGTGTTATAAATATACCCCCGCAAATGCACAGTTTGCAAGATAGAGGCCATTCTACTCACAGCGTGCACCAACGTATTCAGTGCTTTCCAACGGACGACACTCATCTGTTTAATTCATAAGAAGCAATAGTGGTTTACTGCCCACAAAGGATCTTGTGGAGCTACGCACACCAGCCACAGACTGCACACAGCACAGTCAGTGATTTTCATACAGGGCGCTTCGCGGCGTTACCAACACAAAAACCTAAACAGCCTACTTACACTATAATTGTAAGAATTTAAGACTGTAAAACAAAAACTCTGTCGGGTTTTGGGGTGGGTGTGGGGTTGTCGGGGTGTGACCAGTTTTAGTTGAAAATACGTGCAACCCTGGGATGCATCAACCATGGGATGCATCAGCCTTCATCAGAATGACATGAGAGGTAGTCAGAATGCGGTACCATAAGGTCTGCTCATACACGCAGTTCACAGGTAGTTCTAGGAGCAAAGGTCCAGAGAACGGTCGCAAATGCAACTAGATCGTCTAGTTCGGTACACCCACAGCTGATGACGTCGAGGAAACTCTGCACCGTATCGTGGGAGTGGGCCGAAGCGTCGTCAAGTGGCACCCACACGACCTATTCTACAGGGCGATGGCACTTCTTCAAGAAAGGAAGGAAATATGCTAAAGCGCCAAGGAAACTGGTATAGGCACATGTATTCAAATACACACGTATGTAAACAGGCAGAGTACGGCGCTACGCTCGGCAATGCCTCTGTAAGACAACATGTGTCTGGCGCAATTTTTAGATGAGTTACTGCTGCTACAATGTCAGGTTATCAAGATTTAAATGAGTTTGAAGGTGGTGCTATAGTCGGTGCTCGAGAGATGGGACACAGCACCTCCGAGGTAGCGATGAAGTGGGGATTTTGCGGTACGACCACTTCACGTTGAATATCAGGAATCCGGTGAAACATCCAATTTCCGACATCGCTGCGGCCGGAAAAAGTTCCTGCAAGAACGGGACCAACGACGACTGAAGAGAATCGTTCAAAATGACTAAAGTCCAACCCTTCCGCATATTGCTACAGATTTAAATGCTGGGTCATCAACAAGTGTCAGCGTGCGAACCAATCAACAAAATGTCATCGATATGGGCTTTCGGAGCCGAAGGCCCACTCGAGTACCATTGATGGCAGCACGACACAAAGCTTTACGCCTCGCCTACGCCCGTCAACACCGACAATGGACTGAAACCTCATGAATCCATGGATCCTGACTGTTAGCAGGGGACTGTTCAAGCTGGTAGAGGCTCTGTAATGGTGTAGGACGTGTGCTGTTCAAGTGATATGGGACCCCCTATACGTTTAGATACGACTTTGACAGGCTACACGTACGTAAACATCCTGTCTGGTCACCTGCATCCATTCATATCCATTGTGCATTCCGACGGACTTGGGCAATTCCAGAAGGACAATGCGACCTCCCCCCTCCCCCCCCCCCCACACACACGTCCAAAATTTCTACAGAATGTCTCCAGCAACACTCTTCTGAGTTTAAACACTTCCGCTGATCACCAAACTCCCCAGATATGAACATTATTGAGCATATCTGGGATGCCTTGCAACGTGCTGTTCAGAAGAGATCTCCACTCCATCGTACTCTTGCAGTAAGTGCAGATACGCTTCACCTGTGGTCGGTCTCATTGGGCAACTGCCAGTAATCACTGCCCATACATTGACGACGGACTGGTACCAATAGGTCATTATTCCGCAGGTATTCTACTTAGTTGAAAGATGACTTTGTTTTTGAGGTACTCGAGGCATATAATCGCGCAAGTAGCCTCTTCTGTGAACAGGAGGCATGACAGGATTCCTAAAACTATCGTGGCATCTTAAAACAAACCAACCACAAAACTGCTCCCACAGAGGACAGTCCGTCGATTGTGAACAGTGTACACGTTGTAGGCGATGCTGGTAGTTTACAGTTTCCATAGACGATGTTACACACTGTCGTTTTGGAGGGTCACTATTTGGTGCTGATTGCGTATTATCCTCCGCACAGTAAATCTTACACTACTCCACAGCTGCTGTACGTATATAGCGCACCTGTTGGCCAAGGTCGTCCATTGCTTCAAACGTGTCTGTTTCATTGGAACGCCCGCACAGTTCATGGTGAGGCTGCTGTCGGCGGGATTAATTATGTGGTAGATCCGTGAAGCCTCTCGCCCACCGCGTTTTTCCCGTTCGCTTGAAAAGACCATTTCTGCCTACCCCTGTTCGAATATTGGGTCATCATCTGCTACATGCGTCTACTTTAGGGTAGTCGGCAAACCCACAGGAAGTGACGGCCAATAATGTTGTTAAGACAGTGTGACGAGGGCTCTGACGCAATGTGGACCACTCAACAAATTAAGGAAAATCACACATCGATACTCAGACAGTTTAAGGAAGTAATTTTTCGGCAATCCCCGCAACGTTTTTGGGCTTGTCAGTATGCTTATGAAAGATCAAACCATTACTCCGGTGAGGAAACAGGCATGTCTGGGTATAATAATTGTGAAATCAGTTAAGTTTCGCGGCTGTTAAAAAGAAACTGTCTATGAGTTTCAGTAAGATTATTTAGTTTCCAGAGTAATTATAACATCATTCCCTCTCCAAGTTCGAAACGTCTTTATCATTTTGTGATCCGAAACATAATATACTTTTTTTTCGTACAGCCATCCTCAAACTTGTAGTGGGATAGCAGCTACTAAATATATGTGAGACAATGAATAACAACATCAGCTGTGTGTTTGCATTTGATATTTATTTAATTGCGACCAGTCTCGGTGGTCCTGATGACGATGGAGTGGACCACCGAAACCGGTCGCAAGTAAATAAATATCAAAGCTGATACTCAGATGGTGTTGTTATTCATTGGTTCACATAACATGGTTTTGTATTCCTTCTCCTACTGCATCACCATCGACCACCATCGTCTTTAACCAAACGAAACACGAAGGATATTCGGAAGGCCATTTCCTCTAAGCTGTAATACAATACTGGAAAAGTCAAAGCAAATTTACTAGTAGTAACTTAAAACTACACCTTTGTATTAGTTTTGTACTTAATCACCATTCAGACTTAAGCACTTAGCGTATATCTTAATAAGATACAAATCCATTGTGCATAAAATTCTGCCGACTGAGACACCAGCGAACTCTTGAGAGACCCTTGGAAGTTCCTCGTCGGAGTAAAAAAAACGATGGGAGGCAAGCCAATTTTTCATGGTCATAATGATTCAGGTATCACGGAGATGGTGGTTTTCACGAATTTTTTCATAAATTTTCTCTGCCATTTCATTGAAGATTACGGACGGACATGCACTTAATTTCATCACGAACTTTTTATACTGTCATTGTCAAGAAAACGACATCTTTGATACATAACACATGCACTCACCACATCCGGCACATCAGCACATATTTTGCAGTGAATATAAACAGATGGTAATTTTTTAGCCACTAGAAGCCCTACTGCAGAACGTATTTCAAATTTTGTTGAACTTTTAACTGCAACTCTTATTTTCACCACACTCTGTCTGCAAACGAGAAGCAATGTAGCTTATTAGTCATCACAGTACACTGCTCTTATCACTGACCACACTGATGCAATGCATAAGCTGATTTAGCGGTATTTCCATTATTTCCTACGCTACGTGAAAACTGATGTTGCTTTCCGCATAGCCCTCATATATCCCGTTAACCTTCTAGAAGGCAAAAAGAAAGGAGGAGGAGGAGATTTGTGTAACGTCCCGTCGACAACGAGGTCATTAGAGACGGAGCGCAAGCTCGGGTTAGGGAAGGATGGGGAAGGAAATCGGCCGTGCCCCTTCAAAGGAACCATCCCGGCATTTGCCTGAAGCGATTTAGGGAAATCACGGAAAACCTAAATCAGGATGGCCGGAGACGGGATTGAACCGTCGTCCTCCCGAATGCGAGTCCAGTGTGCTAACCACTGCGCCACCTCGCTCGGTCAAAAAGAAAGCTGTACAAGCTATTGTTGGTCACCTTGTTGAACAACCACTGTCGTGAAAAGTGTTGAAGGAAGGAAGAAGGAAGACTGGGGTTAACGTCCCGTCAACATCGAAGTCATTAGTGACGGAACACACGGTCGGATTGTGTGAGGGATAGGATGGAAATCGGCTGTGACATTTCAAAGGAACCAGACCGGCCGTTGCCTGGAGTGATTTAGGGAAATAATGGAAAAGCCAAATTTGGATGGCCGGACGCGAGTATAAACCGTCGTCTTCGCGAATGTGAGACCTGTGTGCTAACTATTGCGCCACCTCACTCGGTGAAAAGCGTTGGAGCATGGAAACGCCAGTATTACCACTAGACGTGGAACTGAACTGTGAAAGCGAAGTGACAGGACTGCTCCTCCGGGCGGTTTTTCCCCTGCACCTTGAAGATCTCGCGCGAGACGACATGCGGTGTGGCCACAGAGAGGCTGTCAGCGCCATCTTTTTGCGGCTTTTTTTGGCGACTCCGGCTCTTCAAAGAGAGCGCCAGGTGCTTCGGCGTGACGCTGAGCAGGAGAGCCTCTTGTGGCGGGGGCGAGGTGGCGCACTGCGGGCTGTAAAAGCAAATTGCGTCCGCCTTTGCGTCTAGCCGCCAACCACAACAAACAGGTTGCGCAATGCACGGCCGCAGGCAGAGAGGATGGCGGCGCTGCGCCCGCGCTCAAGGACTCCTGGCCCGCATTGGGCCTACCAGTTCTAAACTTTTTGGGCGAGGCAGATGCCGTCAGCGAGTATTCAGATACCGAGCGACTTGGCACAGTCGTAACTTGTATAAGGGAAGAGCGCAGTTTGAATACTGATGTATGTTTTCTGCGGTGTGGTCAAAATGTTCGGTGAATGAATTTTTTTAGCAGCAACTGCTGATACTACAACCATTTGATTTAATTTGTCCAATAGAGTGATCCCATGAGATAAATAAACATCGTCAAGTTGGAACACATTCTGACTTGTCAGTCAGCGTTCACAGACGCTAGAGTGATGGTGCTTTTACCGTGTCTGTCACACATCGTGGGTTTAGGACAAAGTTCGAAGACTAGGTTCCGTTTCATGTCGCAAAAAACTGCCAAAGAAACACATAAATGTTGAACTTGGTGTACGGCGATAACACTGTAACTTTGAAGACTATTCACTATTCGTATGGCCGATTTAAAAGCGATAATGAGTCTGTAGAAAACGAGCAACAATTAACCTCAAAAACAGAAGAAAATGTGCAAAAAGTGGCAAAAATTGTTCATTCAAATAGGCGAATAACTATTTGAGAACTTGCCGAAGAACTTAGCATCTCGTTCGGGTCCGTGCAAAGCATTTTAATAGGTAATTTGCAAATGAGAGGGGTTGGTGCAAAATTTGTTCCCAGACTTCTGAGCGATGAACGGATGGAGACTCTTGTCAGTTTGCACAGAGTTGAAAGAACGTCAGACCCGGACTTCATGTCCAAAACTACAACTGGAGATGAAACTTGCATCTGTGGGTGCGACTCTGAGACGAAAATTCAGAGTTCCCAGTGGGATACCAGTGAATCTGCTCGCCCTAAAAAGGCTCGCCAATCAAAATCTAATATTGAAGTCATGCTTATCGTTTTTTTTTCGATGCTGAGGGCTCAGTCCTATCAGAGTTAATTCCAAGGGGACCAGCTGTAAACGCCGAATTTTACAAAACGAGGTACGAAAAATTAGATCAAAAAAATGAACCAATGGCTTCCTTCTTCATGATGACAACGTGCCGTGCCAAATGTAGCCTTTGATTCGTGAATGTTGGACCGAAAATCTGTTCCTGTCAGTCCACATCTGCCTTACCGACTAGATTCTCACCATGCGACTTCTGCCTCTTCGCAGAAATTAAAACTTTGCCTAAAGGAAAACACTGACACCGAGAGGGCCACGACACGACAGCTGAACGCTTTTCCAAAAGAAGCTCCCGGGAAATGCCTCCAGCCAATGATTCAATGTTAGGATAAGTGCACTTACAGCCGAGGACAGTACTTTGAACGAGATTGAATCAAATTCCTTCTAAGCTTTATACTTTGTTTCTACCGTATTTTTTGATCACACTTCGTAACCTCATCGGACAAAAGAATGCGCTGATCGCTCTGGAGGGCTGTAGACGGTGTCGAATTGTACTAGACGGTCATGTGACCCTCTACCAGTAACTTAAGTAATGGTAATGAAGTCCTCTGTTGTGTGTCAGTCAGTCGTATGGAATTAGGGCAATAAGGTGAGTCGACGTGGTGACCTGACAGGATGGCAGAAGCGAACTTTCGTGACAACGACATGAATGAATTTTCCCGATTTGTTGGCGTATCAGTGCGGACTGTCCAATGTACCAACAACGAATGATTTTCTATTCGCAGTATATGGCATAAGAGGCCTGCAGATGATTGGCTGTGCTTTCCATCCGAGGCTTACAGAAATTAAGATAACCCTTCCTTGGATTGTCTTATTGAGTCTTGTGTAGGATCTCCTCCTACCTGTTTGCTGCACAGGTCTCGTAGTTGATGTTCCTCGCAGAAACAGTATCAGTGCCATGGGATTTTCTAGGAAGTACGACTGTATATCCTGTAATTTTTAAGTGATGAAGCTGGAAGCTATATTACTTGAAATACTGTTCGTGGAGGCCATTAAGATGCGTTTATTTACGAATCTGATAGCAAATGAAACAATAATTCAAAACCTAGCAATGTCTTGGGAGCATGGGCTTACAAAAGAACTAGATCGAAAGGCATCCTATAGGCGACTAACGACAATGGCGCGCAATTTAGATCTTGTACTTACAATCGCGAAACACCGTAGATGCTCGTACAAATTCGGTATCTTAAACATTATTAATTTGTTTATTGAAGTGACTGTTTCATTGCGTCGTAATATTGTACTAAGAACGCGAATACAACCAGAAGGTTTCTCCCAAAATTTGTAGTGGAAAAGTGACTTTTATTAGTAAATATTTATTAAACAAAGTTAGTGGCTTCTCACCATGATGATTGTGTGGTTTCCCTACGTGTTGTGCGCTAGCTTTAAGTGTCTTTCGGCTTCTTCAGGGAACGTGGGAACTGAAATGGCATGCTTTCTGCAGTGCTGCCTGAGTTTACTGAATGCTACTGATATCTGCAGAAGCGATATAAAATGTAAATCTGGAAAATAAGGAAATAAAATGTAATCTACATAATCAATACGCTGTGGACAGTTCCGTCTTCCATGGCCACAACAGCCGTGATCAAAGGGCTGCAGACATACCTTTCTGGTTTGGTAAACACTCACTTACCCTACTGTACCTCGGCTGGACATCTAAATCAGCAGATCTTAACTCCACAGAAAATGTTTGGAGCTATTTGGAACAGCAATCAGTATCTCAACAATTTGGTAGCTCTATAGAAAGTAATCTTCAATGAGAACATTCAATGGATCTGGCACACCTGGAAAATCTTTTGGACTATTCCTTGCCAAGCATTATCAAGGCTATATGTGGTGTTAATACGGCATTCGTCTGATGCCTTCTGAGGATCACTAATTTTTTGTCCAGTGTGCGTAACTTCAAATAAATGCTAGAATGGTTCCTTCCATAAGATATCGTCATGCAGGGTTTCCAAAAAGTCGAGTAGCTTTAGGGATAATGTTCCTTTTTGTTGCAGGAATGGTCCTTGCATAAATGAAAAAGTAAGAGGTTACACATTTCCGCAGGGAGTATTGAGCGTCAGCAATTATCTTTGATTTGCAGGTATGCCGAGATTCAGAATGTTTTTACAGAAAAGTATGGCAAAGATACAACAAGCAAGTCTACAACCAAGAGGCTGTGCGACAAGTTCCATAATACTGGAAATTTGGCAGGTGCAGACAAAAGTAGTTGACTGGAAGTGCTGGCACCAGAAAAGTAGATCGATGCGCTAGCTACATATTACGTTTGTTCTCAAAAACAGGCAGCACTTAGGAACATGCCCCACAGACTAAACACAGTACCATTAGATACAGACAATTACAAAAGAGAAATGAATACCATAACACAAATAGCCATAAACAATGGGTAAGAAGAGAACTTAGTAACAAAGCTGAACAAGCAAATGGAGAAACAGAAAAGAACAAACACCCAGCTGTCATCAACACAAGGGCAAAATCAAACACAAACAAATATACAGAATACAAGAATAGGGACAACACAAAGTGTGAAACAAACAGAAAGTAAAAGATCGTGCACAAAGAGAATATCGAATGTTTTAAAAAACAAGCCATAAAAATACCCACCGAAGCAACAACTCAATTCAGAAATACTTCCTAAAACAACAGGAAAAACTGATCTATATCAGAAACCAGGAATCAGTAATATACCATCTTAAATGTAATACTTGTGATGGAAGATACATAGGTAAAACCAGGAGAACATTTGACACCAGATACAAAGAACTTGTAAGAGCATATAAGTATAGGACAAATCGTTCAACTTTTGCTGAACACTTACACCAACGTCAACATAAAATTACAGCCAGAGACACAGACATGGAAATTATAAGGCTGAACAACAACAAAAGCCACCTCCTCGACTCATAAGAAAACTACCACATCCAAAAAACCATAACAGAAAAACTCATAAATGATCAAACTATCTTGGCAAACCACATACTCTTTAAACTGATTGATCACTTAATATAACATTAAAATACACTTATAACAACAGGCTGCATTTACTACTACCATCTCCTCCCAGAATCTGTCCTATAATTGTCAACCTATCCCCATTCCTCTCACGTCTCTACCTAACGTACAAAACAATTTCACAAATTTTCTCTAACTCAGACACACACACACACACACACACACACACACACACACACACACACACAAAGAAGAAAGAAGTAGTTTCACAGGTTGGTAACACTCACAACGTGAACGAAAACAAACGAACAGACATAAACACTGATACTGTGCGGAATGAGAAACAGTTTAAAAAGTGAAGTGTAAATATTGCAGCGCAAGAAATACTGCACAAGCGCAAACACTGCCAAGTGCGATTGTGAATCGAAGTCTTTCGACGTCAACCGCTGCTAACAAGGAGGGAAGGAGCAGAATATGTAAAGAAACACCGTAAGTAACTT
Source organism: Schistocerca piceifrons (assembly GCF_021461385.2). Classification (NCBI taxonomy): domain Eukaryota; kingdom Metazoa; phylum Arthropoda; class Insecta; order Orthoptera; family Acrididae; genus Schistocerca; species Schistocerca piceifrons. The sequence continues at coordinate 678,767,692 of NC_060138.1, forward strand.
GCACACCAACTTTATAAACAAAACGCTGTTTTTAACCTAAAAGAACCAAAAATGTACAGACGTATGCAACCAATTTGCAGAATAACCACGGAAGATGATTTATAAATAAAAGCGAAACGCGTCTGGTGTAATTTCTTTTAATTAAATTGCAGTCAGCTCAAGACGGATAAACAGTAGTAATAGAAGGTACATATTCTTTGAGTCCCACAATGTCTGTCTGAAGCCAATGTAGCCAGTGTGGCATCGCTGCTGCTAGCTCCCACATGACATCGCGTAAGTGTTTAAAGAAGCATCCGTTCACAGTTAGTTGTGTTCGACGGTTGTTACCTGAAGAAGGCGGAAAACGCGTAGCTTTCTGTCTGTGGTTCCTGTCATTTGTTACGCCAGATGAGGAAGAACACTACGACTGGTTTTAGTCTGACGATCGGGATTCCACGTTGATCAACATGTAAATGAGCCGCTGAAAATCTAAACGTGGATAATAGGAGTGAATTTTAACTGCTGTCCTCCAAACTGCGAGTACATTTTCTTAATCACAGCGCTGCGTATTCCATTCGTTTGTGGCAAATTTACTGTTCATTATTACTTAGCTTTAGGACGGTTTATTAAAATGTTATGCAGGGAGTGCCCAACAGCTTTTAAATATCTAAAGAACGTCATACTCGCGAATATAACCTGCTCACTGAACAAAAGCTTCATGTAATATCAGTTTCGAACACACAGACTATTTCCACTTATCACAAAATCTCAGGCCTCCATGGATAATGCCATATAGCCAATAACAAAACTACATTTGGTTTTCTCTTATAGTCTCCACAGCTGATCAGAGTTCATAACCACACCTAGCATAGTTACGTAGCACCGCTGAGAAGTAGCGAAAAGTGCAGCTACACTACTGGCCATTACAATTGCTACACCACGAAGATGACGCGCTACAGTCGCGAAATTTAACCGACAAATTAACCGACAGGAAGAAGATGCTGTGATATACAAATGATAAGCTTTTCAGAGCATTCACACAAGGTTGGTGCCGGTGGCGACACCTACAACGTGCTGACATGAGGAAAGTTTCCAACCGATTTCTCATACACAAACAGCAGTTGGCCGGCGTTGCCTGGTGAAACGTTGTTGTGACGCCTCGTGTGAGGAGGAGAAATGTGTACCATCACATTTCCGACTTTGATAAAGGTCGGATTATAGCCTATCGCGATTGCGGTTTGTCGTATCGCGACATTGCTCCTCGCGTTGGTCAAGATCCAGTGACTGTTAGCAGAATATGGAATCGGTGGGTTCAGGAGGGTAATACGCAACGCCATGCTGGATCCCAAAGGCCTCGTATCATAGCGGTGGAGATGACAGGCATCTTATCCGCGTGGCTGTAACGCATCGTGCAGCAACGTCTCGATCCCTAAGTCAATAGATGGGGACGTTTGCAAGACAACAACCATCTGCACGAACAGTTCGACGACGTTTGCAGCGGCATGGACTATCAGCTCGGAGACCATGGCTGCGGTTACCCTTGACGCTGCATCACAGACAGGAGCGCCTGTGATGGTATACTCATCGACGAACCTGGGTGGAAGAATGGCAAACCGTCATTTTTTTGGATGAATCCAGGTTCTGTTTACAGCATCACGATGGTCGCATCCGTGTTTGGCGACATAGCGGTGAACGCACATTTGAAGCGTGTATTCGTCATCGCCATACTGGCGTATCATCCGGCTTGATGGTATGGGGTGCCACTGGTTCCACGTCTCGGTCAACTCGCTCGCATTGACGGCACTTTGAACAGTGGACGTTACATTTCAGATGTGTCACGACTCGTGACTCTACCCTTCATTCGATCCCTGCGAAAGCCTACATTTCAGCAGGATAATGCACGACCGCATATTGCAGGTCCTGTACGGGCCTTTCTGGACACAGAAAATGTTCGACTGCTGTCCTGTCCAGCACATTCTCCAGATCTCTCAGCAATTGAAAACGTCTGATGAATGGTGGCCGAGCAACTGGCTCGTCACAATACGCCAGTCACTACACTTGATGAACTGTGGTATCGTGTTGAAGCTGCATGGGCTGCTGTACCTGTACACGGCATCCAAGCTCTGTTTGACTCAATGCCCAGGCGTATCAAAGGACGTTATTACGGCCAGAGGTGGTTGTTCTAGGTACTGATTTCTCAGGATCTATGCACCCATGTAATCACATGTCAGTTCTAGTATAATATACTTGTCCATTGAATACCCGTTTATCATCTGCATTTCTTATTGGTGTAGCAATTTTAATGGCCAGTAGTGTTTTAACTACAACACGACTACAACTTACATTTTATGTTTCCATGCCGCAATGGTTTTCTGTTATGTTAGTCTTAGATGTTATAGACCATGGAGGTTGTAATAGCAAAAAAGGTGTGATATAATTACAGGTTGATAATTTTTTGATTTTTTTTCCTCTGCCCACACTGTGAAACCTTGCTTCTTGACAAATTTCATGTTTCTAGGTTAAACCCTATAGGTTTTGATGAGTGTGTTTGCGATTATCAAAACATGTGACATAAATGGCCGTTGCCTTTAATTCCATTGACCTATAAGCTTAAATGTTTTACAGCGCCAAGGGACCATAGATCTAAGGGTGTAACATAAAACTGAACGTGATACGTCTGCCCATTCCTGTGGTAAAGGGGTCTTAACGGTCGGACAGACACGCAGACACACAGATACACCGACGGACGGACAATAATATGGCTCTGAGCACGCACTATGGGACTTAAGATCTGAGGTCATCAGTCCTCTAGAACTGAGAACTACTTAAACCTAACTAACCTAAGGACATCACACACATCCACGCCCTAGGCAGGATTCGAACCTGCGACAGTAGTGGTCGCCCGGTTCCAGACTGAAGCGCCTAGAACCCCACGGCCACTTCGGCCGGCCGACGGACGGAAAAACAAACGATTCTATGAGGGTTCCGCTTTTATCGGTTGAGGTACGGAATCCTAAAAACGATAAAAACGTATGTGATCCGTAATAGTGTGTAAAACATAACATGGTGTTAAGCTGGATGAGAAGGAGATAGTGGAGGCTGAAACTTTGTGCTACTCTGTGCAACACGCAGGTACTGTGTAGTTGTGACAATGTGCAATGTACCAGACAGCTTCAATTCTTCTCACACGGAAGAACGCTGCCGAAAAACTCCCATCAGACAGCAAAACAATGACTTTCCCAATTTTCAATACGAATTGTTCATTTTTGTGGACTGGCTTCTCACACCGCCCGAGTCATTTGCCAACTAACGCTGGAGCGTAGTATGAAGTTAATTTATTCTGTCAGTTTCCCACTTGCGAGAATAACACATTTCCGTACGCCACTCGCGCCAAACAGTGGCTGAGGAAGAGCAGTCGGCTGGCGCCGTGCGTCAGGAGGGCAACAAAGCAGAACCCGGCTGTCTGGGCGCACGTGGTGCCGCCGCCGCCGCGGGCAGCAGTGGGACATCAGAGACACGGACGGCCACCAGCAACAGAAGGGGGCGGCGGTCACGCCTGCGCCGGCGCGCTATTTATACGGCGCTCCTGAAATACACGCCGCGGACACGGCCGGACCCCAGCCACTGTCACTGCCGGCGGCGGGCTGGCTAGCAAGCTGAGGGCCGACCCACGTCCCTCCCCACTGGTCACCGACACAGCGTCATAACCCACGTCCACATACGATAGCCGACCAGCAGTATCCGGACACCTATTGGTGGATATATAAACTGAAGAACCAAATAAACTGGTACACCTGCCTTATATCTAGTGCTGTGCCCGCGAGCACGCAGAAATGCCGCAACACGCATGCACTCGACTGAAGTAGTGCTGGAGAAAATTGACACCATGAATCCTGCAGGGCAGCCCATGAATTCGTAGCGTACGAGGGGGTGGAGATCTCTTCTGAACAGCACGTTGCAAGGCATCACAGAGAGGCTCAATAATGCTCATGTCTGACGAGTTTGGTGGCCAGCGGAAGTATTTAAACTCAGAAGAGTGTTCGTGGAACCACACGGTAGCAATTCTCGACATGTGTGACGTCCCATTGTCCTGCTGGAATTGCCCAAATTCGTCGCAATGCATAATGAACATGGTTGGATGCCGGTGATCAGACAGGGTGCTTATGTACGTGCCACCTGTCAGGGTCGTATCTAGACGTGTCAGGGGTCAATATCAATCCAACTGCATACGCCCCACACGATTACCGAGCCTCCACCAGCTTGAACAGACTCTGTTGACATGTAGGCTGATTGGAGGTTGTCTACGTACCCGTACACGTCCATCCGCTCGATACAATTTGAAACGATACTCATCCGACCGGGCAACATGTTTCCTGTCTCAATAGCACGCTAAAGTGTATATACACTGCTGGCCATTAAAATTGCTACACCACGAAGATGACGTGCTACAGACGCGAAATTTAACCGATTTCTCATACACAAACAGCAGTTGACCGGCGTTGCCTGGTGAAACGTTGTTGTGATCCTCGTGTAAGGAGGAGAAATGCGTACCATCACGTTTCCGACTTTGATAACGGTCGGGTTGTAGCCTATCACGATTGCGCTTTATCGTATCGCGACATTGCTGCTCGCGGTGGTCGAGATCCAATGACTGTTAGCAGAATATTGTATCGGTGGGTTCAGGAGGATAATACGGAACGCCGTGCTAGATCCCAACGGCCTCATATCACTAGCAGTCGAGATGACAGGCATCTTATCCGCATGGCTGTAACGGATCGTGCAGCCACGTCTCGATCCCTGAGTCAGCAGATGTGGACGTTTGCAAGACAACAACCATCTGCACGAACAGTTCTACGACGTTTGCAGCAGCATGGACTATCAGCTTGGAGACCATGGCTGCGGTTACCCTTGACGCTGCATCACAGACAGGAGGGCCTGCGATAGTGTACTCAACGACGAACTTGGGTGCACGAATGGCAAAACGTCATTTTTTCGGATGAATCCAGGTTCTGTTTACAGCATCATAATGGTCGCATCCGTGTTCGGCGACATCGCGGTGAACGCACATTGGAAGCGTGTATTCGTCATCGCCATACTGGCGTATCATCCGGCTTGATGGTATGGGGTGCCATTGGTTACACGTCTCGGTCACCTGTTGTTCACATTGACGGCACTTTGAACAGTGGACGTTACATTTCTGATGTGTTACGAACCGTGGCTCCACCCTTCATTCGATCCCTGCGAAACCCTACATTTCAGCAGGATAATGCACGAACGCGTGTTGCAGGTCCTATACGGGCCTTTCCGGATACAGAAAATGTTCGACTGCTGCCCTGGCCAGCACATTCTCCAGATCTCTCAGCAATTGAAAACGTCTGATGAATGGTGGCCGAGCAACTGGCTCGTCACAACACGCCAGTCACTACTCTTGATGAACTGTGGTTATTACGGCCAGAGGTGGTTCTTCTGGGTACTGATTTCTCAGGATCTATGCACCCAAATTGCGTGAAAATGTAATCACATGTCAGTTCTAGTATAATATATTTGTCCAATGAATACCCTTTATCATCTGCATTTCTTCTTGTTGTAGCAATTTTAATGGCCAATAGTGTACTTGAGTTTTAATAACGTTACGTCAACTAGGCTGTTGGCGACCCGGCCTTCCGATATCAGACATAATCACGTCTCTACAATGTGCCGTTAGCGGGCATTGGTTGATTTTTCATCACTGCCCATATCTTCGGCCTCCTGGTGCGCACGTACAGTGTCTGCGCCTGCTACCCACTGTAATTTCGATATTTCATCTCATAAACATTCAATTTAGGCAGTACTGTGCAAGAACGCCACCTGAACGTTGGCAGACGGTGTATTTTTATCGAACCAATGTTAAATTAGTTACATGTACACACCTGAGGATGCGATTAAATCATCGAAAAACCGGTTGTATATGATCCTGAAATAAAGGAACTGCTAGCAGCTAACGCGGCTACCAAAAGTATTTCAGAAGATTTTAATTGTTCAAAAAAATTGTAAAATATTTCTATCATGTGAACACGAATCCTACAGATAAACTGTAGAGGTTCTGCGATAACTACATAGAGAACTTTTAGCTGTATTTGTAATACTATGTTACTGAAATATTTTAACTGTAGTCGTAATATTATGTTAGGTTTAGTAAAACTGTAAGTCTAGTCTTAGTTAGTTCCATATGTGGCAGTTGTGTCTTCAGTTTACCTATACTAGTGGATGATGATGATGATGAGCGTTTGGCGTCATTGGCCGGGAGGCCCCTCGCGGGGCAGGTCCGGCCGCCATATCGCAGGTCTTATTACATTCGGCGCCACATTGGGCGACCTGCACGCCGGATGGGGATGAAATGATGATGAACACAACACAACACCCAGTCCCTGAGCGGAGAAAATCTCCGACCCAGCCGGGAATCGAACCCGGGCCCAGAGGACGGCAATCCGTCACGCTGACCACTCAGCTACTGGGGCGGACACTAGTGGATAACAGACCCCCCCCCCCCCCTTCCCGCCCCAGCCCCATAGGTAGTACAGAATAGTCTTGCCGTGTTTTCATTAAATCTGTGGCCATATTTATGAAAATAGATTTATAAACTGGCAGTAAGTCAGATACTGTTGAACGAAAGGTAAAATGAAATAACAATTAATTTTTCACGTGTTATTTCCATTAAATACCTACAAAAGTCGACAGAATCCAAACGCTACTGCTGCAGAGTGTTACCAGATTTTGCATTCAAATTGAGTCGAGTTCTGTTATTGGGAAATTGGGTGACATAAGCTACTGTGTATCGTATTACAAAGTGTAGTTGCTTCTAACGATTTTATTTCTTCGTGACTTTCGTGCGACTACACAAAACACACGTGATGAGAAGGTTCTTGAGCGAGAGGTCATAGAAGGAGAAGAAATGGAAGTAAAGTTTCATAGATTCAGAACCAAGTTTTTGTTTGGACAACGTGTGGATGACAGTCAGGGGAGATGACTTACAGGAGGGGAGCACTTTTGACCATAATTTGTTTGGTCGATCGGACTGGATTTCTACCGCAATGAAATGGACAGAGTTACCCAAGACCAGAGTCGGCCATGGTGTCCCCACCCGCACACGAGCACGATGTGCAGGCAGCGTGTGGGCCGAGGCTTTGCTGGCTCCTCCTCGGACGTATTCGGTACAGCGCGATATTTCATTTAGTACTGCGGTGCGGCGGGTTTCGGTAGGTACGTCATTCTTCAGTTCAGAGAATTGTAGTGTCAGCGCTGCTGCCCTTCGCTGTTTGCCCGTGGTACAAAGGTAGTTCAGAAGTCCAGTGGCTGTCGGCACTAAAAAACAGGAAATCTAGTAATCTATCGTCACAAGCCTCTAGAAACGAATGAGAACAGCAGAAGAGAATGATGCCGATTCTCAGTATCTATTGTACAGTCGCATAATCGACGGGTACCGCAAATTTCCTACGGATCGGCGTTATAAGAACGTGCGGAAGGAATTTAAAGATACAGGAGACGAAAGAGCAAAAAATTACAATGATCGACAGACGGGGTTCATTATGCTGTACATCAAAAATCACTTTGTGCTAAATTTGCAGACATGGAGAACGTGATGAAACTGGTGGTAGGAACAGTTAATTTTCTGGCGAGGCGCGCATTATTAAACTTTCAGCTGCAACAGTTTTCTATGAAACTGAACGAACAGTAACAAGACTGTATAAGTGACTGCGAAGTACGTTGGTTAAGTCAAGGGGAATGTCTGTAACGGTTTTTACATTTAAAATCCACTGTTCTTGAATTTACGAAAGAAAAAGTTGAGCAAAAACGAAAATTGTATCATCTGGAGTGGATTGTAGACCTCCCATTTTAAATCGACTTGATTTCGCACTGCCCACAGTAAGACACTGCAAGGTGAGAAACCACTTACTTCTTATTTCAAAGGGATGCATTTAAAAGGCAAATCATATTGTGGAAGGGACAATTTCTGACAACATATTCCACCCACTTCCAAAAGCTCGCTTGCTTCAAAGAACTTGCGAGTTTTTCGGAAGTCATTGTGACCTTGAAAGATGGATAGGTTTCTAAACGTTTTGAGAACGCTACCAATCTATTTTCGAACTATTTTCAAGACCGTTTATCATTCCAGTGGAATGCATTTCTGTGCATACGCAGATGGAATGGATTGATCTGTAGTGTAATTTAATTTTAGGAGACAAATTCTTCTGTGTTAATACTGTCCAGGAGATCTATGTTGTTTTTCGTGGGAAAAGTTTCCAAGTCTCCATATTTTTGAGGTTGCAAATGTGATACAATGCTTCGCTCAACATAAGTGGGTGAAAGGCGTTTTTAGATTGTAACTAAGTAAGTCACAATTACGTGGAAACCTAAGTGCGAAAAGGTGTGAAACTGTGTCTGGCCGTATGCCAACGGTTTGTACTAGTCAAAAAGTGTTTCTTCTGTGGCCCAAAAATAAATAATACTGAAAATTTGTTTTGTTTGTGATCTATGTTGCTGAGAAATATGAAATATAAAAGCAAGTCGTATACAGTGCGACTGCATTTCCATTTATATGTGATGCGTTCACACATTCCCCATATTCCCCCTCCTTAAGCCGTCGGCACACGGACCGTGCAACCGAACGTTGAGCGTGCCGAGTTTCTGCCGTCATAGCGTGGAATAGCACGTTCGGGAGTCTTTCGGAACGTGCACAGCAATATCTAGCATGTCAGATATTCTGAGAGTGCGTCGACCAATCAGATGGCAAAACGCCACCTACGTCATATGCACGCCATCTTCCTACAGCACTGAGCCGTGAGGCGCCATATTGGCGTTCAGTTCAAGCCTATACTATATATGTCGTTTCTGAGCACCAGAAAATTGAGAATCACTCGAAAACCCGTTGTTAACTGCGTGATTCATTGCAATAAAATAATGAGAAACATCATATTCATGGCGAAAGAATTATTGTAACTTGCGTATTATGAGAGTATGTCATTTGAAGGTAGCGACACTCTGAGGATCCACCAAAAATACATTGTTCTTGGTACAATTTGTTATAATTAAATTTCAGGTAGTAACATAGCTACGATTAAAGCATTTAGCAAGTGACAAGATCTTAGAATTGGCCATAAATAAGTTGTTGTCACTTTAGAGTATTGAGTATCGTTGATAATACATGATCAGAACGCAATGGCTCGCGTCTCGCATAGTCTAAATATTTTTTCCCTAACATTCGCGTATATAATAGGTTCTGATGCTTTGTTATTAGTTTAATGTAAGTATATACTACAATATTTTATGTTATGTAAATATAAGTTCACTTTTTTTTTAGGAGTGAGTTTGTTCGATTGGCTTAATCTACAGGACAGCTTGCGCTACTTGTATAAAGATATTTTGTTCCTTTTTCTTTTGAGTTTCGTAATTTACATCTTGTCAAGATTCTGCTACTGAGCAGGAACAGTGATCAAGTAAGAATGACCTTAGGGTTTTACTAAAATGTGGGAAAGATAAAATACCTAGTGGTTGTCGTATGTGTAGAACTATTTAAAGTTTGTGTCGCACTATTTGTAATGGAACTTTTATAAGCCTGTGTCCTTATTGATTGAACATGGTACTTTCCCTTTTGTCTTAAAACATGTACATCGATATTGAAGTTTTTATTTGTGTATATTACATATAGAACAACGTGAGTAGGATATGAACAAAGGAGGAAATGTGCGTTTTAATAGGGCTAACGTGGGAATTTTACGCGTGCCCGTTGAGTAAACAGTGTGATTTACGAACTACAAACATCCCACAACTGCCGCTGGAGTGCGTTGCGATCGCGTATACCACGTTGGGGCCTACGTACAAGTCGCATCGTTCCTGATCGTTCAGCAGCACGTTGAACTTGGCACACTCAACGTTAACGGTCTACAGCACGGTCCGTGTGCCGACGGCTTTACACTCAACCAATGTGCCGTGCCAGAGGGCGGAGAGTGTGAGTGCCTAAAAATTACACATTTTGGAGAAATCTTTAATGTGATGTATCAGTGGAACTACATACTGTCGTAATAAGCAAGCATAAATACAAAAACCACCAAATATGGCATGTTAACTTTCTAAACACTGAAATCAACTTGGCCGATACTCCATTTACTTCAGTCAGCCAATCATAGCACACTACCTACGACCACAACGAAACATCACTTTTCTGCGTGCGAACACAGAAGTGCTGCGAAAACATTAAACATGCAGCACGAATGTAATAGGCGTTCTTAATGTCTCAACTTAATATAGGAACACTATAGTGTGAAACAAGGTCGTGCCTTCACATACCTTCAGTTGTGAGGAAAGTAAAGGCACACGTATCCCCGACATTTTTGCAACAAAAATGGAACAAAAATTGCAGGCATGGGACTGTAACTGTCAGTCATGCCTGCAGCGCTCTACGAAGGAACTATTCCATCGCAGTTTTACAAGTTGGGTGAAGTTTACTCTCCTCACATTTATTCTCTTCAACGGAAAAGTGGTGTAGTAATTAATTCGTACGATATACTGAGGAACATGTATTCAGCTAGGGAACATACAAAATGTACAATTTTTTGCCAAATCGTGGGATGGCACCTCTTACATCTCGACCATTCTCTCCGCGTTCTGTGTATGTACGGAATGATCTAACGGATCCACAAACTTCACACTGTGGTTCACTCTTTTCTGCTAAGAACCTTTATTACCTGGAATGTCGTACAACTACCAGCGGTCGCTTATGATCGTTGTTCCACAGAGAATATTTTCCTTGATTTTTCTTATCAAGACTCCTTTGTGCGTTCTTCCACAGGCCCAAAGAAGATTTTTCTTGATAATGGCTGAATTCCACCGAACACTCAGTGTCCGATAATTTTAGGGCCTTCGATGTGTTTCCTTTTCTCATATTTCGCCTCGTCTATTTTAGCGACGTTTTGTGGTGCCCCTAACTGCTATGATGCGGTACACACTGCACGACAGAAAGAAGACCAGCCAGTATCTCGTGGTGATTCACATGGCGCAGAAGTTAGATATTTTGTGACCGTCATTTGTGTGAGTTAACGAACCAAGTACCCTTCTATGCGCTCCGCTTGAATGTGCATTGCACATTCTTCATGACAGTATCCTTCTGCACTTTCCGTCAACACCAACAACGGAATGTCTCTTCATTTGGCATAAATATTGGCAGAGAGCGACAATTTTGGCAGTCCATACTGCGTTGTAAGTCATTATGCGCCAGCGTCAACGCCTGTAACCTCACTTTATTGACTCTACATAATGCCATTTCTTCCAGCAGTCATCCACTCCATTCCATAGTGGGTTGTAAACAGTAGCACAGTCTTTGTTTTTCAATTGTTTCAAGACGTAACGTATGTGTTAATTCATAATGGTATATTGTTATAAGAAGGAGCTATCTATAGTTACTTTTCGTGTAATACGCAGTGGTTTGACTCTAAGCAATTTAAACACTACTATTAGGTCCCAATCTAACTAGACCATCGGAGATCGCGATGTATCCGGAAGAAACAGCCAAGGGCTTGTGACAACCTAGATTATAAATATCTCTGCTACTTATTTCACGCGAATGGATTTAGCCGATAAACGACCGCGGCCAGCTGACCTGTGCTGCGAGTTGCTCACGGAAGTAAATCGAGTATCCGGCTTTCGTATTTATACTTACGTATTTTCCGCCCATATGAACCATGGACCTTGCCGTTGGTGGGGAGGCTTGCTTGCCTCAGCCATACAGACAGCCGTACCGTAGGTGAAACCACAACGGAGGGGTATCTGTTGAGAGGCCAGATAAACGTGTGGTTCCTGAAGAGGGGCAGCAGCCTTTTCAGTAGTTGTAGGGGCAACAGTCTGGATGACTGACTGATGTGGCCTTGTAACATTGACCAAAACGACCTTGCTGTGCTGGTACTGCGAACGGCTGAAAGCAAGGGAAAACTACAGCCGTAGTTGCTCAGGTAAAATATTCCGGAGGTAAAATAGTCCTCCATTCGTGCGCACAGCCGAAGCGTGGCCCAATAAACAGTAACGAGAAAAAAAGGCGCTCCCAATTCACGCAAACTAACGAAGCAGCAGTTCAGATACATTAATCTACGGAAGCCACACGCAGAATTGAAAGAGAAATTAGTGTGAAGTCCTCTTGAAACACCACGCTAAATTGTGCTACAAAAACAAACACCGTCCGAACAGGCTTTGAAGAACTAGTGGTACCAACCAACCGCCGTGTCATCCTCAGCTCTTAGGCGTCACCGGATGCGGAAACGGAGGGGCATGTGGTCAGCACACCGTTCTTCCGGCCGTTGTCAGCTTTCGTGATCGGTGCCGCTACTACTCTGTCAAGTAGCTCCTCAACTGGTCTCACAAGGACTGAGTGCACCCCGCTTGCCAACAGCACTCTGCAGATCCGGACGGTGACCCATCTAAATGCTAGCCAAGCGCGACAGCGCTTAACTTCTGTGATCTGACATGAACCAGTATTACTGCTGCAGCAAGGCCGTTGGCTCTAATTTCTGCTACATATGTTAAAAATACACCATCATCACCATTCCTGGCGCAACAAATTATAAAGAGTGACGTAATGGGCCTCTGCTGACAGTGTGTCCTATTACCAATTGGTAATAATCCGCCAAACTATATGGAGTGAACCACTCAAGTCTCTTCATTGTGACAATTCCAACGAGATTCCTACACCGTAGAAAGGAGCCGTATTACTTTATTTATTTAAAGAGCATGTGTCTAATTAATATTTATAGAAACTTATAGAAAGATGAGACATCGGTAAACCCATCAGCGTAATGACCGTGGGTGACTAATACATACACCCCCACTTTTATTGACGTCTCAAGTTGTTGAGTGGAACGTTAAGACACTCTTCCTTATAAATAACGATCTTCACTTGGCGGCCGGCCGATATGGCCGAGCGGTTCTAGGCGCTTCAGTCTGGAACCGCGCGACCGCTACGGTCGCAAGTTCGAATCCTGCATCGGGCACGGATGTGTGTGATGTCCTTAGGTTAGTTATGTTTATGTAGTTCTAAGTTCTAGGGGGACTGATGAGCTCAGATGTTAAGTCCCTTAGTGCGCAGAACCATTTGAACCATCCACTTGGCGCCTGACACCTTTATGAAAGCGTAAACGCCCTTAAACGTTACCTGTCTCTAGCGACGTAGGAACATTCTTCAACAGAAAGTGCCAGTTCCACATATACATCTGTAGCCTGCAAGCTACAGTACAATGAATATCGGTTGGTACATAATTTATCAGTATCGTTTGCCCACTCCTCAACCTCTTACTTTTCCATTCGCGGATGATACGAGAGAAGACACATTATAGATACTTTTCTCTGTGGGCCCAAACCTCTCTAACCTTACCGCCGTGGTCATTAAATGAGGTAAATGTTGGAGAAAGTGAAATGTTTCTTGGATTAAAAAGTCTGACAAGATAGTTGAGGCAGCTAGAAGGGGAAGAGGAATAGAAATATGGGTTTACGGGTTGGGAGGGTATGTGATTGCAATATCGAGTCAAGCGTAAAAATAATCCTGCAGTATGAACCCATCTAGTATGACGTTGCACTCCCTCTGGCCTGGATGCATGTACTCATTCGGTTGGAATGGTGTCATAAAAGCGTCATATCCTCTCCTAAAGCAAGCTGGCCTGCAACTGTTGTAACTGGTCCTGGATACCCTGTATACAGGGACCATGACGGAGTTGAGGTGTTGTGGCCGAGCGGTTCTTGGCGCTTCAGTCCGGAACCGCGCTGCTGCTACGGTCGCAGTTTGGAATCCTGCCTCGGGCATGGATGTGTGTGATGTCCTTAGGTTAGTTAGGTTTAAGTAGTTCTGGGGGACTGATGACCTCAGATGTTGAGTCCCATAGTGCTCAGAGCCATATGAACCATTTGGAGTTGACGTCCGGGCTGTTTCCGTATACGTTCTACATAAGACAGATCTGAGGATCCTGCTGGCTACGGGAGTACCTTATCATCAAGCAGACAATTCATAGGGTTACGTGCCATTTGTGGACGAACATTGATCTGTTGAAAACTGGCAGCACGTTATTGTCGCATGAGAGGTGACACATGAGGGCGCAGGATGTCCGTAAGGTACTGTTGTGTCATCAACGTTTCCTCAGACACTCGCTACCAGCTGTGGCCTGAAGTCATACTCGATGGCACCACACACGACGGCGCCAGGCGTGACACCGCTCAACTGTCCAGAACACTCAAAGATGGGACTCGTCCCGAGGTCGCCGCCATACTCATCGACCATGGTCGCTCGGGGTAGTTCAGAACCGCGATTCATCCTTGAACGTTATGCAACGCCAATCATCAACAGTCCTTGCTTTCCAGTTATGGCACCACTTCAGGCGCAGACGATTCTGTTGTGGTGTTCAGGGCACGCTACGCATGGGACGGTAAGCAAAATACTACTTTGGCTGCTGCCAGTCTCCACCCAATGGTGCGGGTTCGCGGACTCCCGTTACTTGTTCTCGGATGGCAGATACACATGTGAAGGGGCTACGGTGTATTGGTGCACAATACGGCGATCCTCTCTTGTGGTGGTCACACGTGGTCGATAGCAACCTTGACGACGAGTATACGTGCCTTCACGTTCCCACATAGTCAAACATCGTGCTACTGTCACATCTAAACGCCCGACGGGTCTCGGTGTTGCACGGTTCGATCGTTCGATCAGTCGACCTACAAGGTGGTCGCTTTTGAATTCTGTTAGGTTCTGCTAACGCTTTCGCCCGGAAGTTCGCATCATCTTCGTGTCATTCACAATGTTCAGTAAAAATCTCACGCTATTCACGTTCCTTATGTACTGAAGCATCCCCAACTCTCTTGTGGTTCCCTTTTTAGGTACTCCACGTCAACGTCAGCTCGTAGATACGTATCGTCGGTAGGTTTTCCGGCTTTACTTCCCGACGTGACAGCGACGACTCTCCGATGAGGTGCGGGCCTTGTGTTTTGCTATTACTGCGAGTCTTGTAAATATCGCTTTTATTTAGTAATTTTCCCGGCTAAAACTCTCCCCTTCTATCATTAAGACAGACTGCGCCACCTTTCGGAGGGGGTGGGGACGTCAAAGAGTCACAAAAGTTCATATTAAGCAGTCCGTAAAACACGTAAACATTCACTTCAGTTAGCGTGTTAGTTAATGCCTACGCTTTCCGTAAAACCTTCACTGATTAGTACTAGGTAGATGAAATAAGTACAACACTTTTGTATTTCACTTTCACTCTATTTTCCAGGATTAAGATGGTGATGGATGATAGTCTATTTAAAAGGTTCCTAGCCTGGAGGAATCTTAATAGTCCGCAAATGCCGATATGCACGCGTTCTACGTCCAGATTCGCCACTAACGGTACACGACACTTTCAAAAGTCCACACGTTAGTATCTGAATACCGGTACCTCTGAATTCACCCGTATCAGCAGATAATTTTAGTTTCTGTCGTCTATATGTCCGTAAATTTCCAATCTAGCACTAAAGTCCTAAAACCCCTTAATACTCCGTTGCTACCAACAGTCAGAGATCGTACACTACATCATTTTAATCTTCCTAATATTCTAACAGTTTATATTGAATCTTAACACGATAAACTCGAATCTAATTATTGTTTCACTGACTGACAGGGGTTCCCCTCCCTTTAACGAAACAATCAAGGAAAAAAGGGCGGCAATAATGACGATCAGGCCTTTTTATAGGTTTTTCATCACAAGAGTTTAACGTCACTGCCTTCACCATGACGGAGCTTCCGTGGCTTTGCTGTACTTAGACGTTAAACTACTTGCTGATATACTATAATTTTGATCAGAAATTACCGAACTCTGATTCTATACTATTTTCCCGTCTAAAAATTCTATTCTTAGTTTTAAATTATTCTTTCTACAGCTTTTATCACTGTAAACAGAACCGACGTGTTACAGTAACTTACCAACCTTGGTAACTACACAAAAGAAGAACTTCTCTAATGGACTCTGGTGTCTGTCTATCTTGCACAGAGAATGGCAACTCTAATAATTTTCTACCTGCTGATGCTGTGTATCTCTACGAATTTACTTATCTCTGATGAATACTCACAATGTAGGGCAACGCACTAGGTTGTATTACTCAAACAGTCTTCGAGTCTTTGAGAACCCATCCCGTATTCTCGGGCGTTTCCCCAAAGTCTTTCTGGTAACGGGCCACAATTCAGTTCCTTGACATCTCTGTAAGTTCCTAGAGCTCTGTGGACAAACCTGTGGCGAATCGTGCAGGTCTTCGCTGCACGGCTAACAAGGCATCATTACCAGTTTCTTTCATCATATCGAACGTCTTTCTCTCTCTGCCGCCTCTCAGGTGCGCAAATCTAGTCACTGCTTCACATTCACCAAGCTACATTATCACCTTTAATCTGTAGCAGCAAATGTGTAAGAATAACCGTTTGATGAACAAAACAGCAAATTACTACACGTCTTGCAGAGAGAGTTTTTGTTCAAGACATTGAGTTTTAGTCGCATATACACTACTGGCCATTAAAATTGCTACACCAAGAAGAAATGCAGATGATAAACGGGTATTCATTGGACAAATATATTATACTAGAACTAACATGTGATTACATTTTCATGCAATTTGGGTGCATAGATCCTGAGAAACCACCTCTGGCCGTAATAACGGCTTTGATACGCCTGAGTATTGAGTAAAACACAGCTTGGATGGCGTGTACAGGTACAGCTGCCCATGCGGCTTCAACACGATACCACAGTTCATCAGGAGTAGTGACTGGCGTATTGTGACGAGCCAGTTGCCCGGCCACCATTGACCAGACGTTTTCAGTTGGTGAGAGATCTGGAGAATGTGCTGGCCAGGGCAGCACTCGAACGTTTTCTGTGTCCAGAAAGGCCCGTACAGGACCTGCAACATGCGGTAGTGCATTATCCTGCTGAAATGTAGGGTTTCGCAGGGATCTAATGGAGGGTAGAGCCACGGGTCGTAAAACATCTGAAATGTAACGTCCACTGTTCAAAGTGCCGACAATGAGAACAACAGGTGACCGAGATGTGTAACCAATGGTACCCCATACCATCACGCCGGGTGATACGCCAGTATGGCGATGGCGAATACACGCTTCCAATGTGGATTCACCGCGATGTCGCCAAACACGGATGCGACCATCAGGATGCTGTAAACAGAACCTGGATTCAGCCGAAAAAATGACGTTTTGCCATTCGTGCACCCAGCTTCGTCGTTGAGTACACCATCGCTGGCGCTCCGGTCTGTGATGCAGCGTCAAGTGTAACCGCAGCCATGGTCTCCGAGCTGATAGTCCATGCTGCTGTAAACGTCGTCGAATTGTTCGTGCAAATGGTTGTTGTCTTGCAAACGTCCCCATCTGTTGACTCATTGATCGAGACGTGGCTGCACGTTCTGTTACAGCCATGTGGATAAGACACCTATCATCTCGACTGCTAGTGATACGAGGACGTTGGGATCCAGCACGGCGTTCCGTATTACCCTCCTGAACCCACAGATTCCATATTCTACTGACAGTCATTGGATGTCGACCAACGCGAACAGCAATGTTGCGATTAGATAAATCGCAATCGCAATCAAAGTCGGAAACGTGATGGCACGCATTTCTCCTTACACGAGGATCACAACAACGTTTCACCAGGCAACGCCGGTCAACTATTGTTTGTATATGAGAAATCGGTTGGATCTTTCCTCATGTCAGGACGTTTTAGGTGTCGCCACCGGGGACAATCTTGTGTGAATGGTCTGAAAAGCTAATCATTTGCATATCACAGCATCTTGTTCCTGTCGGTTAAGTTTCGCGTCTGTAGCACGTCATCTTCGTGGTGTAGCAATTTTAATGGCCAGTAGTGTAGCTTGACTATGACTACTGTCGGGTAGGTCTCGACTGCACAGGGCGATTCGCAATGGCGGCCGCGACGCGCCTGGTCTCTGGTCGACAGGTCTCCTTTACGCTGGCGGAGCGTGACCTTTGCGACTCCCAGAATAGCGTGGTGATGGTCCCTGGC
This sequence comes from Schistocerca piceifrons, assembly GCF_021461385.2. Taxonomy (NCBI): domain Eukaryota; kingdom Metazoa; phylum Arthropoda; class Insecta; order Orthoptera; family Acrididae; genus Schistocerca; species Schistocerca piceifrons. Next base: position 678,785,721 of record NC_060138.1, read on the forward strand.
ATTAGCAGAGAGCGGCCATCGTTTGGCGGCCGGCAGAGTGCTTAGGGCCGAAACTGCCGGCCACTGCGCAGTCACGTGGCGCCCCTGATTGAAGGCTGCTCTGTCTGAGGCTTCCCAGGCCAACAGTTGGAGGGGTAGCAGGCGGTAAGGCCCCCTCCCTCCCCTTCTGCCCCTCCGTTCTACTTGTTACACGATGTAGTCGTCAGTAACTTTGTAGAGCAATGGTAATGAATCCACTTCCCTTTCTGTGAAACTGAAACTGTGATTCAACTACGCTAATAGTTCAACAAAAACATCGAAACTATTACTGAACTCTTTGACTACAGATACAGTTAGACAATGTAGGGACTTAGTCTAACTTAGCGCAATTTTATTCCTGATAAATTTCAACCAACTCTGAAGCTATTACCTAAGCATAGATTATTGAACCATCATGTATACTTTGAGAAGCTTTCCTTATACAGCTCTAATAAGGTATCTAGAACTTAGAAGTCGGACGTCCGCTTTGACCCGTGATGCAATGCTGTGGCATGTGACGTCATTGAAATTGTTTATTTCACTTGTATATTATAGTTTGAAGCGTAGATTGTAGTGAAAGACTGATCTATAACACAGCCCGAAGTCGTTTTAAGATGAAAGTTGAGTTTGGCTGTGAACAGGCCAACCCAACGAATGTGGGCATGAGGATAACCATAATTAAGGGCTTAGAACAGAGAGACGCTCGATTTTAGAAATGGTATTCAGGGTTTTTTCAGTGAAATAACAAACAAATTACAAAACTGACTTTAGACTTTTATTGTGCACCCTTAAAATTGTATTATGTATTTAAGTGGAAAGCTTGCAGCCAGAGGATATTACGCGACATCGACGAAAGGCCTTTGCTGAGTGCGAGAGTGGTTGGTGGGAGCTATGAACCATACAATTTTCAACCTAGAATAAAATGTAATAACTGCTTCTAAACTGTTGATACTGTTTAATGTAGCTCGTAGGGATATTTTTGAAAAAAAAAGAAAAGATTTTAACAAAATGGCGGGCACTGTAAAATAAAAGTCAATTTTTTCGACAAAAATTCGTTATGAAAACGCTCACCAAAAATCTAAATTAATATATTTATCGCAAAAATCGTACGTACTACAGGAGGAAAAGGACGGATGCAGAGATTACAAAAAGGTATAATAAATCACATGTATATTTCGTGAGTTATAGGTCTTACCAACTTGGAAAATTTTGTTTTGAAAAAAACTTGTGTTTTTGATACTGAAACTAAACAAACCTTTAATTGGGAACATCACCACCGTGCATCTGGACTTTTTCCGTCGATGTCGAAACACTCTTATTTTTCAGAAATTACATCGATTAACTGGATTTCTCTTACCAATCAAAGCGTTTTTTGCGCTAATGGGACTATTTTTCGACCCTTTTTTATTCACGTAATACGTTTGTGATCTTCAAACACTCCCGTTCTACTTCGTACAAAAAAATAAGCGAAATAACAAGTTAAGCACATACAAGACGAGCAAGTGCTTTTAGAGTGTTTATCATCTTATGAAGAGAATTTTTGTTGAGAGTAGTGTTTTAGTTGATACTAATGCCTCTGTGATACTATTCGAAACTAAGAGAATCCCAGTTCCGTCGGCAACTATCATAATATTACATCGGTTGCATTCGAGTGTTCGGATGCGCCAGACCCCCAAGCAGTAAATCGCGGTTTTAACATATTTTAACATTTATGGCAGTCTTTATATGAATGAATCTTGAAAATTGTCTCTTTAAGGAACATTTAAGTTAGTAAAAAATGAGCTCAGATAAAATTTCTCTCCTGGTCTATCCCCCTAACTACTAGGGCACAGATTTAACAGATATTGTATTTGGATGAGTGGTTTGTGTACGCAGTTTTGATGAAGTTGTGGGTCGAAGGAGACAAGTGATATTAGCAGATTCAACGCTTACTTCTAAAACGCTTCATGCAGCTATGTCAACCTACTTACGCCAGTAGTATTTTACAACTTAAATGTATTTAAATTACATCATTGTATTCCGCCAAATTTATTTGTCGAACCTGGTTTCTATCAAATGATCACCTTCAATCGATCTACACTCGTACATACACAAAATATGTAACATAAAGAGGTATTATCAAGCAGGTTGTCATTATCATAAATACTCAATAAATTTAAATTTTGAAGTGGATCTTAGAAGGCAAAATCCTTTGGAGGCAATACAAAAATCTTACTATTGTACTGGTTAAACCTTGTCATGTTATTTGGACAAACTGTCTGTTTTTCAACATCACGACTTCCTTTCTACTTGTATCATTGAGTTCGGGACGTCTGAAATGATTAATTCAGCACGGCTCGCCATAGCGAGAATGAATTTATTTCTCAGCACAGTAACTGCTTATTAAGACATCGGTATTCCCAGTGAAATAAAAATTGATCCCTAATGAACGTTAAGCAAGGAGTATTAAACGAACAGAGTGTAAAAATGTAAATGAAAACGCCTGTAACTGCGCCAGCACTGTGTATCATCGTAAATTCATAGCTAAAACAGTCGCAATTTGTGTTGAGAGTCTCATTAGCCTCGTCTGTTATCCACTGACGTCATCTCCATTCAGCTAACTAGATTTATACCAGCTAATACAGAGGTATGAGCGATGCCTCGCACACCAGAGCTTTTTGTATGCTTTCAATGTCGCTAATTAAGTCACGTCCCCTTGTTGCTACGCCATTAATCAAAACCTCGTTGTTGTCTGGATGAACGAGGATATGAATATTTGTTAGTCTCACGATTCTAAACAGTACAACAAGAGACACAACGTATTCAGCATGCAACGAAATTTTACTAATTACGTTCTGTAATTACACCTATTTTTGGTCGCTTGTCAAAAGTGATAAATGAAATGTTTAGACGATTTTGTATCTTCTTTCTTGCACAGTTCCCGCTAATTTCTATTTGAATGTTTTCTGCTGTAGAAATATGTTCGATCTTCCATGGTATAGTAACAGTCTGTAGAAATTTTCATTTTTTCGTTTCATCATAATTCTCACTGCGGTGTTTTGAAGGAGGGATTTTGTAGATGTTATATTGATACATGCGAATATTACTGTGATCAAAGCACTTCGTTAGACACAGCGAGCTACCTTATTTGAATGATATTCGTGTTACGTATAGCCACAAAGACGAGCTGTATTGCCACAAAAACTCACCAGTGTTGAATCTGTACACACCACCAAGACACAATTCTCTGCAGACTCACCTGAAACAAACAAACACGGGGCTATTAATTAAAAGCCAGTCAGAACTTAATCAGACAATAACGAAAAAGAGCCTGCAATACAAACACAAAACACGAAGGAAGAAATAAAAACTCTATAACCATATTAAAGTTCGCAGTAATAATAAGTCTGTTTCAATCGGCAGCTCATTTACTTAACTCAGCGAAAGGAACACAGTCGAACACATAAAGAGAATCGTCAGATTTTCTTGCGTAATTTCCCATCGCTACCATTCCTTCTCATTTAGACCGTTGCCCACAACGGCTTTTGTCCTGATGTTTCACTACAAGCGTGGTTTTCTCTCTCAAAGATGTGCTTATTCTTTGAAACTTAACTTTGTTTTGAAATCCTGATTCCTCTTATGGGCGGTCTAGTGTCAACTTCGTTCATTGTTTTGAGCCACAGAAGTACGTGGGTACGTACTAACACCTCTTTAGAATTAAAATGGTTGACATATTTCTTTATTTTCTTTACTAGATGACAAACTCGGCTTTCCCTCCCCCCCCCCCCCCGTATTCATTTTGCCAATTTTCTATTACAAACGAAAATAAAAATTATCAGTATTTGTAATGAAATGCGGAAAAAATGTCGTTTCCATGTATTCGTGAAAACACCTTTAAAATTATACAGCAAACTCGATGTGAAATTATCCCGGATAGCTTCTGCAGGCTTGCCGCAGCTGCTACGTGTGTCTACGACGCGATTTTACAACCGTCTCTATGCAACCCCTCTTCATAGATCCATAAAAGGTTACTGTTTACGCCTGCAGACGTTTGTGCTTTGCAGTAAGAAGCTGTCAAAAGCTCTGCTAGGTGTCAGGGAGTTCCTTAAGTTGCCTCTACTGAAGTAGTGTCTTAGTAGTAAAGGATAAACATATTAAAACTTCGTGGATGATGAGACATTTTTTTAAGTATCTCATTGTTTATGACGTCATATCTTGGTAACTGTGATAAGTACGTCGTTCTTACCCAAACAGAAATTGTTACCTTACAATAAGCGAGATATTTAGCAAGTTTGGTTGAAATCGGTCCAGTGGTTCAGGAGGAGATGTGGAACATTCATGCATACATACATCCATTTTTATAGTATGTATGGATATCGGGCAGTGTTAATACCTGCACTCGTCCACTCGGCGTAAAACGCCGTAGCATTTGTTTTGTTGACGTCTCACCTAAAGTTTAATGTCTGATATTCACATAGTATTTACCTGTTGTCTGAGAAATTAGTGCATCTGATAAACAAGATTCGTCAGAAATGCTTTGGCTGACTTTGGAATGGACGTCTCAGACCAAAAAATGAAAATGTAAATCTATAATACGCCTGAAGAACGTTCACTTTTGTTACTGATGAGAGAAAATTTTGTCAAGTTCTGTAGTCAGGAACTCATAAATGCTCACGCTGTCCTCAGCTTACTTTCACACACGCAACAAAGAAGTCGGACAATATGAGTGTAGAGACCCTTCAAACATTCCATGTCAGTATCGACTGGTTTCATGGGCTTCAGTGAGAAGTTGACGGACGGTTCTGCATTTGGAGTGTCTGCTGCGTACGTATACCAATAGGTTTTGGTGGCTCCACAGGAAATCCAACGGATTGAGTGAGGGGGAAAGTGCAAGTCATGGATTGGTTCTCCCCTACATTCGATCTGTCAGTAGACATTGTCTGGTGAAACTCGAAGAATGTGACTAAAATGTGCTTGAGTACCATTATCCTTCCTCTTCTTTGCTGGGGCTCGTTCTTAAACAAGTCGGGTAGAATGTGCTGAATAAAGTCTTTGTATACAGCACCTGTAGGACGACACGGGAGAACATTCACTTTTAGATCTACCAGACAGTCAGCCATAATTACCTCTTACAATCCTTCTTCTTTTTTACATTTTCCCGTTTCTCTATGGGGTAAGCATTGTAAAGTGGGAGTTGGCAGTATTAGTGACAGTTGGTAGCCGGATGACCTTCCTGACACCGCCACTCTCCCCGAGGCGGAATCTGTGTATCCCATCTATCTGTGTCTAGCGTTATTCCATGTTCAAGTGTGAGGGTGTCTTCTAAATGTTTGCGTAGCTATAACTGAGGAGGGTATGTACGTAGTCGTGTGTGGGAAACCGCCTAAGAGCCACATCAAGGCTGGCTGGCTCATCAGCCCGTGTCGTCAGTCCACCAAGTGGATTCGGTCCAGGATGGCTCCTCTCCCTGAATCGCGGAAGTAGCGTGCTAACGTGATCTGCTATCCGAGACGGTCATTGACCGACAAACTGGTGCTTGCGTCTAGCCTGAATGGTACCATGATGATTTTCATACTTCCGTAAACGATGTTAATGGAAATTTGATATCCCAACTGTTCTAAATATTCTCTCCTCCTTCAACAAGATCTCAGATAAAAAGGGTTTAATGTCCCACTGACGATGTGGTCATTCGAAAAGAGAGCACAAGTTCAGATCTAACAATGAAATTGACGTCCTTTCCAAGGAACTACCCCGGCATTTGTCGTAAACGATGTAGGCAAAAAATGAGAAATCTAAATGTGGACAGCTGGGTGGGGATTCATATCACCGTCTTCAGTAAGGAAAGTCCAGTGTGCCACCTTGCTAAGAAAGACTGAAGGCAGGAACAATCAACTGGTAGTTTGTGCAATAACTTATCATCAACGGCGGGCGCAAGACCATGCACACGTTCAAGAAGGTTATGAGAAGTATCAGAGCGACATGTGTGCTAGTATTTAGATATTCTTGGACAGTAACATGACCATATCTTGGGGAGCATGGATGCACTTGATTAGCAAAGAAAATGAATTTTTTATCAGCCAGAAGACTGGTTTGGACGCTACAGTGATTTACTAGGAATCGTTCTTTTAAAAGAAGGATACAGTCACTTTCTATTAATGCATCAACTGGTTACAGCTCAGGAAATTATTAGGATTCTACAGTTTCAATATCTACATGTATATTCTGCAAATCACCATAAGCGTGTAGCATAGTCTACTTACTTTTATACCATATGATCAGGATGATCCTCAGGTCTAAGGCGCTGCAGTCATGGACTGTGCGGCTGGTCCCGGCTGAGGTTCGAGTTCTCCCTCGGGCATGGGTGTTTGTGTTTGTCCTTACGATAATTTAGGTTAAGTAGTGTGTAAGCTTAGGGACAGTTAAGTCCCATAGGATTTGAAACACATTTTAACATTTTTGATGATCCTCATTACAGATGGAGCATGCGAAGAGTTACTGTTCGAAAACGTCTGCATGCGCTGCATTAGTGTACCAATTTTATCTGCAAGATATATACAGCATCTGTATGTGGGAGCATGGAATATTTTGAGTTTTCACCCTCAAGTAAGAATATTTCAAAGAAGTTTTCACCAGTACCTGCTATTTAACATTTTGCAACTGTTTTCTTACATTATCTCACCTGTTATACAAGTCTGGCCATCTGCGTGTCCCTCCTTTGTGGGTTTTAATTCCGACCTGATATGGGTAATGTAGCATGGTTACAGGCAATCTAGTGCAGTTTGATCTTGAACACTCTTGCCGATTCAGGAGCGGCTCAGCGAAATATGCATGAAACACAAGCATGTGTTGCCTACATACGGGGGTGAGATGCTGTACCAGCCGTAACCTGTTATACAGTTTTGTTAACAAAAATCATGCATCGACAGTAAAATGAATCTCTCTCTCTCTCTCCATCTTGTACACATTTATATCTTCCAATCACAGGCCAGTATTTTATCAACCATTACAATGTAAAAACCAGCTTCATTGCAGTATTTTACCAGGCATTAAAACGAAACAGCTAATCAATAAGTAGCCACCATCTTGGCCCTGCTGTCAGACAAAGGCACATATACGCTGCAGCTTCTAGTGTTAGAATACTAGTTGAGTTTGGAATGCCTATTTGTTTGTTTGAAGCTGATAACCTTCACTGTCTTGCCTGTTTAGCATATTACTTTAATAAAATGTATTTTGTACAGTTATAGAACAATACTACAGACTTCCTATGAATTTGTTTGGAATTGTCAACTACCGCTTCCTTGCTGCTTAGAATATTACACTACTGGCCATTAAAATTGCTACACCACGAAGACGACATGCTAAAGATGCGAAATTTAACGGACAGGAAGAAGATGCTGTGATATGCAAATGATTAGCTTTTCAGAGCATTCACACAAGGTTGGCGCCGGTGGCGATACCTGCAACGTGCTGACATGCGGAAAGTTTACAACCGATTTCTGATACACAAACAGCAGTTGACCGGTGGAACGTAGTTGTGATACCTCGTGTAAGGAGGAAAAATGCGTACCATCACGTTTCTGACTTTTTATAAAGGTAGGATTGTAGCCTATCGCGATTGCGGTTTATCGTATCGCGACATTGCTGCTCGCATTGGTCGATATCCAATGAGTGTTAGCAGAATATGGAGTCGGTGGGTTCAGGAGGTATTACGGAACGCCGTGCTGGATACGAACGGTCTCGTATTACTAGCAGTCGTGATGACAGGCATCTTATCCACATGGCTGTAACGTATCGTGCAGCCACGTCTGATTCAGCAGATGGGGAAGTTTGCAAGACCACAACCATCTGCACGAACAGTTCGACGACGTTTGCAGCAGCATGGACTATCAGCTCGGAGACCATGGCTGCGGTTACCCTTGACGCTGCATCACAGACAGGAGCACCTACGATGGTGTACTTAACGACGAAGCTGGGTGCACGAATGGCAAAACGTCATTTTTTCGGATGAATCCAGGTTCTGTTTACAGCATCATGATGGTCGCATCCGTGTTTGGCGACGTCGCGGTGAACGCACATTGAAAGCGTGTATTCCTCATCGCCATTCTGGCGTATTACCCGGAGTGCTGATATGGGGTGCCACTGGTTACACGTCTCGGTCACCTCTTGTTCGCACTGACGGCACTTTGAACAGTGGACGTTACATTTCAGATGTGTTACTACCCGTGGCTCTACCCTTCATTCGATCCCGGGAAACCCTACATTTCAGCAGGATAATGCACGACCGCATGTTGCAGGTCCTGTACGCGCCTTTCTGGGTACAGAAAGGCCCTGGCCAGCACATTCTCTAGATCTCTCACCAATTGAAAACGTCTGGTCAATGGTGGCCGAGCAACTGGCTCGTCACAATACGCCAGTCACTACTCTTGATGAACTGTGGTATCGTGTTGAAGCTGCATGGGCAGCTGTACCTGTACACGCCATCCAAGCTCTGTTTGACTCAATGCCCAGGCGTATCAATGCTGTTATTACGGCCAGAGGTGGTTGTTCTGGGTACTGATTTCCCAGGATCTATGCACCCAAATTGCGTGAAAATGTAATCACATGTCAGTTCTAGTATAATATAACTGTCCAATGAATACCTGTTTATCATCTGCATTTCTTATTGGTGTAGCACTTTTAATGGCTAGTAGTGTATTTCAGCTAACATGTCATTTGTACAGTTATATAACAATATCTAGCTGAGTACCCGTTTGCCTAAGTATGTAGTTATTCCAATTTTGCTGTTAGTCCATCAGCTCCTTCCTCATCTCTCTGTACATCACCACCACTCCCTTTCTCTGTCCACGTGTTTCACTGCCCCCCCCTCCCCCCCCGCTCTCTGTCCATCTTCCTCTGCCCCTCCCCCTGTCGATCTCCTCCTCCCACCTCTCTGTCACTCTCCTCCTCCCCTCTCCCTGTCAATCTGCGCTTCCCCCCCCCCCCCCTGTCCATCTCCTTCTTCCCCCTCTAATTCCATCTTCTCCACCCCGCTCTCCTTGTTGGTCTCCTCCGCTTTTTTCTGTGTCCACCTCCTCCTCTCTTCATACTCTGCCCATTTTCCCCTCCCCTATCTCTGTCCATCTCCTCTTCCTCCTGCCTGTGCCTAGCTCCTTCTTCCTTCTTTCTGTCTGTCCATCTCCTCGTCTCGTCCTCCCTTCTCTTTCCATGTCATCACACGCATCCCAATAGAAGGCTGGTGTTTCTTACCCCTACAGTGCTTCTTTCCAAATGTAACTAGAATGTGTACCAAATTTGACCGAAATCGTTCTAGGGATTTAGGATGAGTCTTTTACCTGTGGCTTTCTCTGCATACGCACATGTCATTCTTATTTCACAAATACCAGTATTTGACAAGTTTCACGCTTATTTGCGGCACATATTTCACAGGTATGTCCTTCGAATTTTGGCCAGCAGTTTTGTTTCCGCGCAATTCAGTGGTTATGACATTGTATCTCGTGAACTATGTGCTGTACAGTTATATGATTGTACTTGTACATTCAGTGATATACGGGCCTCCTGTCTACGAATGGTGTTGCGAATATAGAGTTAGTAGCAAAGGAACAATAAACTGAAACGTCATGCGTGATGCAGCAGTCTTTCACGCAACTCAGTATTTGAAATCATATCTTGTTAACTACTCGTTTTACATTGACATATTTTTGTATGCACATTCAGTGGCAGATGTGGATAATGTCTGCAAAAAGTGTTGCAAATAGAGTTGGTAGCAGCGAAGTAATAAACATAAACGTCTTGCATGATGCGGCAGTTTTTCACGCATCTTAGCGTTTATGACGTTACGTCTCCTGAACTAAGTGCCGTAAAATGAGGTAACTATTCTGGAACATTCAGTGGCACAAGTGAGTACTGTGTGCAAAATTTTTCACAAATATAATACTGGTAAAGAAGTAATAAATTAAAGCGCCACGCTTCGTGTGGCAGTTTCACAGCATGAACAAAATGAGTTTTGTGTGGGTCATCAGCGAGAAAAAGTTTCGTAAAGATTCGAAATTAGGTGTAAAGCTTTTGGCAAGTGTCGAAGTGCCTCATTCGCTAATACCAGATGATTTTTCTCGTGTTGTGGGCTGTAATGCTTTTTCACCCTCATCCCCATCCCTTTGACAGTTAGGTGATTCTTACCCCCACCGTTAGTTCTTTCAGACAGTAACTGATACGTGTACCAGGTTTGGCTGAAACTGGTCCAATGGCTTAAGAGGAGATGTGGAACGTACATACCTATTTACAATTTATATGGTTACAAACAATTTATTTGCTGAAAGATTTAATTTGGGGCTGCATTGTTATTTGAAAAAGTGCTTACCAAAATCGAAATTTCCCCATTGTGAAGTGCAGAGTAACATGTAAGTTAGATGAGTAGTGCCATGTGTATTTTGATAAATAATACAGGGAATTGAGATGCAGAAATATTTAATTTTTGCAACCCTTGCCCTTGAACCAAGTGAGATACAAAATATCGAATCTGCCAAGTGGGAGGAACAAGTGGGATACATTATGATCGGCTATTTCGTTTTAAAAGTAATTAAAATGCTAGGTTGTGACTGGAATATCTAAATGTGTGTGTGTGTGTGTGTGTGTGTGTGTGTGTGTGTGTGTATGTGTCTGTGCGTGCATGCGTTGGACCATTGTTAATTAAAAGTCTATGATGGATACTGTAGTCTGTATAAAATGGGATGGTGTCCTGATATGCAGAAACCACATCCTTTACCTTTCTGCAAGAGTAAGATTCTTCAACAGCATAGATAATTTGTCGTGCAGAAATTGGTGATAAATAATGCCTGTTAATTTATCCCGTAAAGTGTATGGCCATCTGAATCTGCCATCCACAATTCCTCCCCACATCCTGATACTAAAGCAAACTTATCACTTTACTTTCAAGATCTCTCGAGCGTTTACATGTGACCACGTGGATTTGCATTTGGCCACGCGTGATTTCTGATTTATTACATCACCCTGTGTGTATCCAGCTTGATTCTTAAACAAAATACAAGCTGTGAACTGTGAACCGTGAACCTTCAGCACTACGTCTTAGAATCAACTGGCAGAACTATAGTGTGGCAAATAGGTGTTGCGGGCTGGGAGCTTTCACACGCTGTAAGCGATGCGAATAAAGTAACAGCTCGTGCGGAATTGAGTACGTAAGAGCGTGATTTATGCCTTAACCAACTTCAATTTTTCGCACACTTATTTCAGAATCGTCAACAACTTGGCGCAACACTCGCTCCTATATATCTGGCACTTGAACCGCCCGCTGTCTACCGAGATACATTGTCTTTGTTGCCGGTGAATGTGTGTCTCTATTTTCTGGAATAACCTTCTGTACATTTTTTCAGACGGAACGAGACGTTGAGGCTGTCGTTTGACGTTTACGACACTTGTCCGTTGATTAACGCTGTTGGCTGAAACGTAGCAGAATGCTGTGTCCGTCATTTCCCGCATGGAATATGACATCATTTAACGAGTTACGTTGTTGGCACTACACACAACCTGAAAACGATAGGTGTGGAAAGTTATAATTGTTATACCTGACCGCAGCATCACAGTCAGAAGACGAAGTACAGAGACAAAAACACATGGAGTAAGAAAAGAGCACTGGGCTTCAACAGGAATGTAGCCTTTAACACTGATTACTGACCGTTCTCAACACAAGTAAACTGCACTGAAAAGCTTAAGGACGAAATACATAAAGTAACAGAACATATTAACGCATCAGTAGATATGTATGAAATGTGTGGGAAAAATTTTGCCAAAGGTCTGTTAGTGATGCGCAGAAAGTTCGAAGTCACCTGGTGTGAGTTTATCGTGACTATAGTGCCAAATGCAGCTGGTTCGCCGGCCACTGTGGCCGAGCGGCTGTAGGCGCTTCAGTCCGAAAGGGCGCTGCTGCTACGGTCGCAGGTTCGAATCCTGCCACGGGCATGGATGTGTGTGACGTCCTTAGGTTAGTTAGGTTTAAGCAGTTGTAAGTCTTGGGGACTGGTGACCTCAGATGTTAAGTCTCATAGTGCTCAGAGCCATTTGAACCATTTCAGCGGCTGGTGCCGCAATACGGGAACGGGAAGAGACAGTGTGTGTCAGTGAGCACTTTGGTGGTGTTATTGATTACAACATGGCTCGGAGACAACATTTGGACATGACATAGGCAAGAATCGCCGGGAAACTGGAAAAAGGACTAAGTGTGAAGATTGTAGCCCAGGAGTTTCGGATTGCTCACAGCACTGTTTCAAGTGTGTGGGGAGCGTTCCGGCCGACAGGCACTGCTGACTGAAGGAGAGAAGCTGGTCGACTGCCGTCAACTACAGCAGCAGACGACACTCTGCATGAAGGGACTCTCAAATAATGGATACAGTTGCAACCACATTTAACAGGAGTGCAAGGCACTCAGTCTCATTCTCCACAGTGACGCAGCGACTGTACGGGTGTGGTCTCTTTTACCGACGATCAGTACTTCGTGTTCCCACTGACACCCGCACATCGGCGGCAACGTTTATGATGCACCAAGAGCTCAGGGACTGGATGAACGAGGAGTGGGATCACATACTCTTCTCGGATGAGAGTAGATTCAAAATGAGTTGTCCTGGACCTACCCTCCTATAGCGAAAGGTGGGAACGCTTCATGCGCCCAGGAATATTATCGAACACGATCGCCTCAGTGGTCCATGTGTTATGGTGTGCGGGCATAATAACCTCCCAATCTTCGAATGCGCTGCTCTCACCGCTAAACGTTATTGTGACACTGCTCTCCTTCCCCATTTCCGTCCTTTCAGGGATGTATTCGACCATGACTTCATTTTTATGGATGACAATGCGAGACCGCATCGAACAGCTCATGTGGAGGCGCTCTTGGAACGAGAGGATAATCGACGAATGCACGGGACTGGCCTGCCTGTTTCCCCGACTTAAACCACATGCAGCACGTCTGGGATGCATATGGAGACCTACTGCAGCACGTCCACATGAACCAACCATCAGCCAGCAGTTGTCAGCTCCGCAGGTAGGGGAACGGAACGCCCTGCTATTATAAGAAATCCTTACCAAGCTCGTGGCCAGCATGGGAGCACGTTGCAAAGCGCGCAGTGTCGTCCACGGTGAACACACGCGCTATTAACACTTTGACGTCCGCACGTCTCGTACAAATTTATTCGCTTGGCGCCGGCAGCGCTAATTCAGATTATTGGCTTGTCGCCTTTCCGTTGATGACAAGCTTCAAACACATTGACTTTGGCGCTCTTTAATTTTTCCGGAAATCCTCTATTTTGCCGTATCCTTCCACAAACTTGAATTTTATTTTCAAGTAACTTCTCTGAAAGTTCTACACTGTTTTAATAATTATCCATGTAGAGGTGATGCCACTTTCCATAAGAACGTGTCAATAGTTCCATCACTTCTTTTGCTAAAGGTCGTCCAGCGCCGGAATATATCTTGAATGAGGATATGTATCCCGTACTCGAATCACACAGCATCCGAATGAGAATGCCATATTTCTCAATTTTCGACGGGTTGTAAACTTTAAAATTTAACTGTCCACGCCACGGTAGCATTCCTTCATCAGTTGAGATGTTTTGACTTACATTAAACGTTTCTTTAAACTTTTTGGAAAAATAATCAATTACGAATTGCACTTTGAAAAGCCGGTCTGCATTATCCCGTTATTTTTTGCTGTCGGAAAAATTGTAATACTTGTGTGAATCGGTTCCGGGACATCGTGAAATATCGGTGTGTCTATCAACTGATTCGTTGACCTGTAATCATCGATCCTTGCTTTTTTTACAATTTCCTTAAGGATAGGAAGCACAAAGCATTTAATAAGTTCGGGTCCCGTAACGTCGACAAATTTGGCATTTTTAAAATCCAGTTTCCTTCTATTGCAATTTTGACTGTAATACTTGTTGGTTTCGTTGGTAATATATTCAATTAGATCGTTCCCAATATATAATTATACGATATCCACGACGCTTTGCGTATCTTTGGGAAATATGTGTGGACCCGGAGATCCTTCAAATTTATTATTGGTCCTCAGTAAATTAAGGTCTGTCTTCTTCTGATTCATCCGTAGCGTTCGCCGAATTCTTCTTGGACGTATTTCACTATCTTCCGACGATTCTGCTTCACTTTCATTGTTTTGATATCCAGTGTTTTCTTCCCAATCGGCCAAGTCGTCCGGAACGTCAGACAAGACGTCCGCGCAGTCATCGTAAATAATCGTATCGTCTTTTTCGTCTGCCATGATGAAAGTGCACAAGTACTTATAAAAGCAAAAAACTTGTTTACGTGTGTAACTCATTGTTACCTAAACGAAACACCAACAGAATGAAAAAGATACTAAAGTGCTGTCACTGGCCACTGCGCGATACTACGCTCATGACACCACTGTTGTGTCACCCGCCACTGACCGATACTATGTGCACGACATCACTGTGGTGTCGCCGGCCGTTGACCGCTATTTTGCGCACGACACCACTGTGGTGTCGCCGGATGTCAGAGTCTTAAGAACGATGTCCCGCATTTTGTAATGTCCAAAGAACCATGATAAATCGCGGTAACTTCAGTGTAAGTTCTGTTCGTCTCATTTCGTATTTCTTTCGGTTACCGTCTGTACTATACTGCAGCAGTTACGTCTACGTATGGTCCAAGTTTCATCGAGTTATGCTACTTGTCAGTGACACATCATGCGAAAGTTACTTTCGTCTTCAAGATTTGCACACCAGTGTAATAACCCATGACTTGACAACTATTTGTTCCCATGTGTATGTTTACAGGATTCCTCTTCTAGTTGTGACTTGGACTGTGTCACGTGAGAATATGAAACTTTTTTTAACGCCTTGTATAATAATATTTAAAGTTTACAAATGTTCAAGTGAGATGCGGTCAGAGACTACATAAATAGGGCATTTTTGTTGCATTGGCCTTCTTTCTTCGCTTAAACAACTGCACAGTTCGTCCAGGCCCGTGCACTGTGCTGGTAAAGTAACTCGATGGGATTCAATACTTACTAAGCGAGTCTAAGATATGAACAACAGTTCGCAGAATGAGGTAGTTCTATTCTAGTCCTGGAATACCACCACGTAGGTACGGGCAGATGCGGCGGCAAGCGACTCACAGATGCTACAGGAAGCGAGGAGGCGACTCCACGACCTGTCGAATCGTCGCGCATCTAGCGGCGACTGGTACTCGCAAAGGCACGCGGTTTCTTCTGCAGAGCACTCGTCCTGCGTCCCATATGTCCTCCGGAGCGGAACTGACCGCATGCTGTGACCTAGCAGTCCCTGAAGTATGGCTGCGTGTGTACGCTGTATCCATTACTTCGTTGCTTTCTCTCTCTCTCTCTTTTTATCATCATCATCATCATTTAAGACTGATTATACCTTTCAGCGGTCAGTCTGTAGCATAGTCCCCCGTATAAAATTCCTCCATGATCCTCCTATTCAGTGCTAACAATGGTGCCTCTTCTGATGTTAAGCCTATTACTTCAAAATCATTCTTAACCGAATCCAGATACCTTCTCCTTGGTCTACCCCGACACCTCCTACCCTCTACTGCTGAACCCATGAGTCTCTTGGGTAACCTTGCTTCTCCCATGCGTGTAACATGACCCCACCATCTAAACCTGTTCGCCCTGACTGCTACATCTATAGAGTTCATTCCCAGTTTTTCTTTGATTTCCTCATTGTGGACACCCTCCTGCCATTGTTCCTGTCTACTAGTACCTCCAATCATCCTAGCTACTTTCATATCCGTAACCTCAACCTTATTGATAAGGTAACCTGAATCCACCCAGCTTTCGCTCCCATACAACAATGTTGGTCGAAAGACTGAACGGCGCACAGATAACTTAGTCTTGGTACTGATTTCCTTCCCTTAAATATGATGCTGGCAACAATTTGCCTGTTTGTGTGAAAGTGAGAGAAAGTTTTTTAAATGTTAGAGAGATGTATAATGGAGGCGAAGAGGTGGGACTCGGGTACGAACCCGGTATTGACCCAGCTGGATGTGGGAAACCACCTAAAAACCACAATCGGGATTGGCACCACACCGCCCCTCGTCGTTAATCAGCCGGAGGATTCGATCCGGGATCCAATGTATTTCCCTGCACCGGAAGTGGTGCTTTAACACGCACAGCTGACCGGGCGGGTTTAATTACGAACACAATAAACAAAGTAAATGATACGACCTGTTATCCTTCCAAAGACACCACTTCACTTTAATTGAAGAACTGGTGACTTTAAAATTCGTAAAGAAAAGAGACAGTTTTAGTTTTAGGCAACAAGGCAAGGTTTCATATTAAGTATGTTCTCTCTGTTAACCAATCCAAACCCACGCAAATACTCTTCTCGGTTTTGCCATCGGATCATATTGTGCCGAAGCCACAATATTTCGTCGATGCAACTGTCCGACATATTCAGGTGGCAGTAGCTGCTGTTGTCACTGCTTCAAAGCGCAACTAATGATTGGCCCGCGGCGGTGGTATCGAAATTTATCAGACCAGGAGCAGGCAATACGCGTGCGCGGGAAGACGCTCGCAGGTGGAGGAAAGTGTCGTTCATATTGCCCCCTGCCGGGAGCCTTTCGCGCGTGCGCTGTGGGCAATGACTGTGCTGCCAGAAGTTCCTGTGGTTAAAAGTTGATTTAAATCTCAGCATTACGCTGCGTCGAGTCATGTATTGCAAGTTCTTATTTCTTCTGTTTTGACGTAATGGCCCCCATTGCTGGATTCCAGGCGGCGCTTATGTATGGCCTTCCCACAAAGACGACGCTGAGGATATAACTTCGGTCTTCTCGTAAAATATGCGGTGCCCCGTGTCCAGGTAATGCTGCTCTATCGTTGATTTATCACGTTGGCCCAGGCGTGTATGACGATGGTTTTCAACACACCGTCCTTGCACCATTCGACATGTCTGCCCAACATCCGATTTTCCACATTGGCGTGGGATCTTATACGGGGTGTTTCAGTAGGAGCGTGCAAAAATGTTACAGGATGTAGCAAATGCTCCACTGAACAATTTGAGAACGGGAACCGGGGGTCGGAGAAGACAGCTTGAGGCCATATGGAAGTAAACTTGTCTATCGCTTTGTCTAACATTATTGTTTTCCAGCTTATTTACAACTAACGTGCGTACAAGTTTACACGTGCTGTGCAGTTTATTTACATGTACATTCTTTATTTCCTGCAACGAAACAAGGAGGACGAGACTGATTACCAGGAAGTCTTGATGCAGGTTTTGTTCACTTTACTTGTCTATAAGGTGGCTCTGTTGTAACGTGTGTGCATTGCCCCATGACAGAACGTGCTATGAATCAACGACAGACCCATTAATTACCCAGTGCTATTCAGCGACGTGCAGTACAATACAGCAGTACCGGTACAGCATTTCCTCGTCGCTGGATTGGAAGCGGAAGTCCTGTTCCATGGCTTGGGAGGTCACCTGACCTGAATTCTCATTATTATTTATTAAGACGATATCTAAAGTCATTTGCGTATGAGACCGCAGTGAATTAGTGGAAGTAGTTGGCAGCAATGTAGCTGCCTGTGATGTGATTCGAAACACACCAGTGACATTTGTCAGGGTGCGTCAGAATCTTGTTCGCCGATATTATGCT
The DNA here is from genome assembly GCF_021461385.2 of Schistocerca piceifrons. NCBI lineage: Eukaryota > Metazoa > Arthropoda > Insecta > Orthoptera > Acrididae > Schistocerca > Schistocerca piceifrons. The sequence goes on from NC_060138.1 coordinate 678,803,370, forward strand.
TGCATTGAGGTTGATGGCCATCAGTTTCAGCACGATTTTGTACGATACAGTACAAATGGTACGTTCATTGTGTCAGTGATGGTATTTACAGTTGACTCATATGAATAAAAAAGTACGCAGTAATGTGATTTTATTCCTACTATCTCCTTAAACCGGCATCCCCGACCACAGGTTCTGTACCTCAAATGGTTCAGTGGAGCATCCTTTATGTCCTGTTAAATTTTTATAAGCTCTTACGGAAAAATCTGTATACGCACGTCTCCTGAGGCCAGGGTTGTGTTTGACAATTTGCACAATATTATGCAACGGCAAATCGAGGGAGAGTATTTGCAAAAGATCCGTCAGGAAAGGCTAAAACGTCACATACATACCTATGTTCGATCGCCGTAAGGGAAACTGTTTGTATCAAGAGTCACCAAAAAGCTGCAGCACGGAGTTTACACAGTTTCACAACGCTTATCCTTTCAGTGCTCCCCTTTATCTAAGTCGAGACACATTTGCAGATACACGACGGCGGAAAAAAAAGACTGTCTTGTGCACTTCATGTACACTACTGGCCATTAAAATTGCTACACCACGAAGATGATGTGCTACAGATGCGAAATTTAACCGACAGGAAGAAGATGCTGTGATATGCGAATGATTAGCTTTTCAGAGCATTCACACAATGTTGGCGCCGGTGGCGACACGTACAACGTGCTGACATGAGGAAAGTTTCCAACCGATTTCTCATACACAAACAGCAGTTAACCGACGTTACCTGGTGAAACGTTGTTGTGATGCCTCGTGTAAGGAGGAAAAATGCGTGCCATCACATTTACGACTTTGATAAAGGTCGGATTGTAGCCTATCGCGATTTCGGTTTACCGTATCGCGGCATTGCTGCTCACATTGGTAGAGATCCAATGACTGTTAGCAGAATATGGAATTGGAGGGTTCAGGAGGGTAAAACGGAATACCGTGCTGGATCCCAACGGCCTTGTATCACTAGCAGTCGAGATGACAGGCATCTTATTCGCATGGCTGTAACGGATCGTGCAGCCACATCTCGATCCCTGAGTGAACAGATGGGGGCGTTTGCAAGACAACAACCATCTGCACAAACAGTTCGACGTTTGCAGCAGCATGGACTATCAGCTCGGAGACCATGGCTGCGGTTAGCCTCAACGCTGCATCACAGAGAAGAGCGCCTGCGATGGTGTACTCAACGACGAACCTGGGTGCACGAATGGCAAAACGTAATTTTTTCGGATGAATCCAGGTTCTGTTTACAGCATCATGATAGTCGCGTCCGTGTTTGGCGGCATCGCGGTGAACACATATTGGAAGCATGTATTCGTCATCGCCATACTGGCGTATCACCCAGCATGAAGATATGGGGTGCCATTGGTTACACGTCTTGGTCACCTCTTGTTCACATTGACGGCACTTTGAACAGTGGACGTTACATTTCAGATGTGTTACAACCAATGCCTCTACATTTCATTCAATCCCTGTGAAACCCTACGTTTCAGCAGGATAATGCACGACCGCATGTTGCAGGTCCTGTACAGGCCTTTCTGGATACAGAAAATGTTCGACTGCTGCCCTGGCCAGATCATTCTCCAGATCTCTCACCAATTGAAAACATCTGGTCAATGGTGGCTGAGCAACTGGCTCGTCACAATACGCCAGTAAATACTCTTGATGAACTGAGATATCGTGTTGAAGCTGCATGGGCAGCTGTACCTGTACACGTCATCCAAGCTCTGTTTGACTCAATGCCCAGGCGTATCAGGGCCGTTATTACGGCCAGAGGTGGTTGTTCTGGGTACTGATTTCTCAGGATCTATGCACACAAATTGCGTGAAAATGTAATCACATGTCAGTTCTAGTACAAAATATTTGTCCAATGAATACCCTTTTATCATCTGCATTTCTTCTTGGTGTAGCAATTTTGATGGCCAGTAGTGTAGATGTAACTTCAGGTGGCTGATAGTAACAACACGATAGTGAAGAGTGTAATAATGCTCGCGTCATAATTTTCCTAATGCTCCTTAGCTACGACTGTAGCCGACAATGTTGTTTGCACTGCAACTTGAGCGCTGACGAGGAAGAGAATTACACGGTAATTCATTCGGTGGGCTGGTTATCGGTATGCGGCGCGACACCTCGGCTTGTTCACCTGCCGCGCGGGCGCCAGCGCCATCTGCCTGCTACAAAGCGGTGGCGTCGGCCAGGCCGGTGGTGCAGAAAGCGGCGGTCGCATCTGGTGCGCGCCCAACCGTGTCGGCCTGCGGACAGCGCCCCCTGTCCAGATACGCCCACGCAGCCTCAGCCGCAGGTCGACAGGTACCTGCCTGCTCCTAACGGCTCCACGGCCACCAACCACCACACACCACGCCTCTTGCCGATCTGCCCACACCTATATCTCCGTCTCCTGCTGTCTTTTCTACTCATACCAGACACGTAACATTTATGTTGCGCTCACAGCGGCAACTGTCAGTGGAATGATGGCGAATTGAAGCATAAATGCTACTGCGTGAAACTTAATGATGAAAGTAAGGCCGGCCGTTGTGGCCGAGCGGTTCTAGGCGCTTCAGTTCGGAACCGCGCGCCTGCTAAGGTCGCAGGTTCCAGTGCTGCCTCGGGCATGGATGTGTGTGGTGTCCTTAGGTTAGTTAGGTTTAAGTAGCTCTAAGTCTAGGGGACTGATGACCTCAGAAAAAAAATTTAAACAAAATCAAAATCAAGTTAATAACCAACACAAAAGAGAAATCCGGGAAGTACAAGGTCAGTTGGCACAAGTAATACAAAAATTACATATTTCAGAGGACACTCGCACTCCAACAAAGGAAGAGGCACTTAGAAATACGGAAAATCCACAAAAATTTCGTTACTCGAACTACTGCAATACAGCGAGCGCCAATACTGCCAGCTAAATTAAGATTCTAACTAAATGGTTCAAATGGCTCTGAGCACTATGGGACTCAACTGCTGAGGTCATTAGTCCCCTAGAACTTAGAACTAGTTAAACCTAACTAACCTAAGGACATCACAAACATCCATGCCCGAGGCAGGATTCGAACCTGCGACCGTAGCGGTCTTGCGGTTCCAGACTGCAGCGCCTTTAACCGCACGGCCACTTCGGCCGGCAAAGATTCTAACTACTGAAGTCGCTAACTACTGATAGGCATAGTTAGCAAATGAAAGATTTTGATAGAGAACAAACAATGTATTTACCTTAATAGTGTTCAAAAGTCATAATATATATGCCAGTTCATTACATGCAGCCTTACAAATTTACTGTCTCTGATGGACACACGTCCAGGTCATCCGCTCTCTAAATTCTGCCATCTCTCTCCCCACATCCACCACTGATGGCGGCTCACCTCCAACTGCGCAACGCTACGCGCTGTTCACATCCAACTGCGCAACACTACAACAGTGAATATTACAACAATGCCAACCAGCCACAGACTGCACACAGCACAGCCAGTGATTTTCATACAGAGCGCTACGTGGCGTTACCAATATAAAAACCTAAACAGCCTACTTACAAGCTACCCGATCAACGTTGTTCTAACATTGTACTCCTTCACCATATGCGTCTTTTCAGGGGAGCATTCGGCCCTGACTTCATTTTTATGCACGATAGTGCGCGACCGAATCGAACAGCGCAGGTGGGGAACTCTTGGAACGATAGGACATTCGGCGAATGAACGAGTCTGCTCATTCTCCCGACTTAATGACATCGAGCCCAAGTGAAATGCGTCGAGGAGCATTCAGGAACGACCATCTAGCAGTTGTTAACCGCGCTGGTGGAGGTATGGAACGCCCTACCACAAGAACTCCTTACCTTACCAACCTTGTGGCCATGGGATCACCCAGTAGAGCGTGCGTTGCCATCGGATGGTGCTCACACAGCCGATTAAGAACCATATCCTGCCTTTTGTAACGTCCAGCAAAGCGTCATGATCGCCGTGATTTAAGTCTAATTATTGCCGTAAGTATGATTTCTGTTCGTCTCATTGCGGATTTCTTTTAGTTACCTTCTGCATTACACTGTAGCGATTCTTTCTTTGTGTTCTCCACGTTTCATCGAGCTGTGTTGCTTGGCAGTGACACATCATGCGAATGTTACTTTCGTCATGAGGTTTTGCACACCAATCTATTTGGAGATAAGAACTTCTCGGAAATTTAAAAGTCCGTTAGCCTCAGGTACTGGAATACGCACTCCAGACAAAAAAAAACTAGTCGCTCGCAGCAGACATTACGCTTACAGCTTATAACATCACCTCTAACCTCGTTGTCCTCCTTACTTCTATGAGGAAAAGATTCTACCAGTTTCTTCAGGCATGTTATATCCAGCCGAAACCACTCGCTGGTGAGCAGATCCATTACAGCCACGAAATTCCGACTATATTGATTGCTACGTTTCATCTGCCGTTTCAGAAATCTCCGAACATTTTCTGTGGTATTAAGATCAGCATATTTAGCGTGCCAGTCGAGGTACGACAGAGTGTTAGAATGTTCACCAAACCAGAAACGTATCCATTCAGCCCTGTGAACACGATCACTGTAATCTTGGGAAACGGGAGTGTCCACACCGTACTCATCACCAGGATGCAGAAAAAACGGCAGCACTTCGTGATCGAGACTGTTGAAATAAACATCCCGCTTCACGTTCATGTTAGCCTGAGCGAGTCGACCCAACTCATGGTACGAAAGACGCAGAGAAAACATAAATGAACCACAGCGGCCGGAACTACAACCTCCACACAATGCAGCTTAAGCGCCTAATTCTGGCGCCAGTGAAAACTACATCTTTCCCCATTTGAAAAGAGGCGAAGTGGCGATTCGTTCGATCACACTGCAAGCCTCCCGTCGGCTGCTGTCCAGTTTCTGATCTTTTTGGCCCACTGAAGAGGTGCAGCTTCATGTGCTGCTTTGAGCAATGGCCTTTTTAACGCACGCGCATCCAAATGCCCGTTCCATGCAGTTTGCTTTGTAATGTGCTCTCGGAATCTGGTAGAGATGAGCCTGCATTCACTGGTACAGCGATTCCTGTCGGGTTTGACACGGATTGTCGTTGACAAGGTGTGACAGTCATCTCTGGTCACTGTCAGTTAGGATCTTTTCACAAGAATTTTTCTTACGATGTGCCACGTGGCTCCGACTGGTACATCATTCCTTGTAGACGCGTCGGTGAGTCCGCTCTGATATAGCAACAAATCAGGCAACTTCATTTACCGTGTGGACATGGGAATCTCCAAATACGATAGCTCTTTAATGCCATTCTCTCAAGTCACTATGTGGACCCATCTTCCTTGGCTGATACCGTACAACTGACTGAAACATATTCCCCACTTCACTCACATAATCTGTGCCAGCGGCAGGGAGCCACATGACTACCTGGTACTAGTTCCGCTTCGTCTATAGCTCTCCAAACTATCCAGTGAGATTTTTTAGGGAGGAGACTAATGTTTCACCAGGTGAGCTTAGTTCAGCATGGTCTGTAATCGTTTTGTCATCAGAAGCCATATCGACTGCGAGAGTGATGGTCGCATACCTATGAACAAGACTCTGGTTTCCTGCGCATTTGATAAAAACCAAAATAAGAGCTGTAGGCTGTACGTTTTTCATTGCCACTATGTTAGTAAGAGTTCATATTCTGTCGCTGTAACAGGATAACACTCCATCACCTGAGTCAGCCGCACATGTGAAAAACGTGGGTATAACACGGTTCTCCACTGCTTAGATGGCATTAACAGCTGGTAGAGAGGCTACATGCGCCTATGCACGGTAGTGCAGTGGCTTTCTACCTGCACGTAGTTTCTTCGACTTCTCATTATGGAAGAAATTTGCCTTTCCAATATGTGTCGAGATCACTAAGCTTGGCACCAGTACCCTGACTTATATACCAGAACTCTCCCTAATGTCTCACAGCGCTGATAACCTCGCCGTTGGGTGCCCATACGTCGCCAAACTAGTGTCTCACGGATCGACGGAAAATGAAAAACCTCTTGGCAATCAAACTGTTTCAAGGGGACATTAAGCAGGACTGTCCATGCTGTTAGCCGACAGAAGTACACTGTTTACCACCAATGGGTGGGTTTCCTCCCACCCTTTCCTCTCATTCCATACGCAGCCATAGAAATAAAGAACACTACTGTGCGTTTTACTAGCACTTGTTACTGTCACTCTTATCGTATAAAACAACCCGGAAGAGAGTAGAGGCAAACCACGTACTGTAGCAGTTTGCCCAGCACAACAGTGTGAGTTATCCGGTTTATTTTGAATGCGACTGACTCATGGGTGGTCGTTAATCCAACAAATCATTTGCCACTTCATCGTTGGGCAACAATAAATGTGAAAATGTGATCAACGATACCACCTAAACCCTTCGTTACAGTATGAGGCACCTACAACACGTCCCTTATAATTACTAGGCAACGGCCTTGCCGCAGTGGATACACCGGTTCCCGACAGATCAACAAAATTCACCGCTGTCGGGCGTGGCCGGCACTTGGATGGGTGACCATCCGGGCCGCAATGCGCTGTTGCCATTTTTCGGGGTGCACTCAGCCTCGTGATGCCAATGGAGGAGCTACTCGACCGAATAGTAGCGGCTCTGGTCAAAGAAAACCATCACAACGACCGAGAGAGCGGAGTACTGACCACACGCCCCTCCTATCCGCATCCTCATCTGAGGATGACACGGCGGTCGGATGGCCCCGGTGGGCCACATGTGGCCTGATGACGGAGTGCTTATTACCACTAGTGATAGTAAGCGTGTAAAGATTAAAGGAGGTCTATCTACTTTACCATTGATATTCGAGGAACAGAAAAGACCCTGTAGTTAAGAGTAGCAAAAATTGTCGATAAATACAGAACCGGAGAAAAAACGAAATGTTAGTGTTTCACGTCACGTTGGCGGAGATGTTATTAGAAACTGAGATAAACTTGTATTTTACACGGAATGGAGGAGTAAAAACCACCGGTGTCCTTTTCACAGGAATATTACTTATTTTATACAAACTCCATTTTTTGGTTTGTGCAGTGTATCGCGAGTTGTAACTTATCCTAATATGCCGTTACGGTAGAAGCGTTTCTCAAATAGTTAGCGAGTACGGAACGTCGTTCTCCTTCGAGCTGTCAGCAGTTGTACTTGAATATAGTAGACGTACATCATATAGAACCACAGAGGGACAATTTGTAAAATACGAGGATATGGCAACACGTAATGCAAGTAGCATGGTATTTACATGTAAATAATATTGACAGGGCCTCAAATTTATGAGCACAAAGCATTTTAGAGCGTGGGCAAAATAAGACTGGCCTGGAAAACATAGTGCCTGACAGAAAAGTTAAACATCCGGAAGGGGAGGAGGTAATGAAGTGGAATTTTACCGATTGAAAGGGCATGTCATGTTATTACAATGATGACAAACTCGAGTGAAATTTACAAAGGACTTGGGGTAGTGTGGGCCCACTTATCACTATGACGTTGAATCCCCTCTGTCCTGGATGAACGCTCTGATTCGGTTGGGAAGGATGCCATAAAAGCGTCCTATCCTCTCCTGAGGCAAGCTGGCCAACTACTGTTACAATTGGTTCTTGATGTCCTGGATGTCGAGACCATGACGGAGTTGACGAGCGAGCTGTCCTGCCTGGGACAGATATGGGGATGTGGCTGGCCAGGGCAGTACCTCAGAATCACGCAGAGTCATAGAGACAATTGCCATGTGTGGCTGAGCGTTGTCCTGTTGAAACCTCCACAACGATACTGTCGCACGAGAGATAACATATGAGGACGCAGGATCTCTGCGGCGTACCGTTGTTATTGTGCCATCAGAAATGACTCAACCACTACCCGCCGTGACCTGAATTGCACACGTTTGCTCCCCCACAGCATTAGGCCAGTAGTAACAGCGCAATTTATCGCTGAGCCATTCATCAGCACCCCATGCTTCTCGGTCACGATACCACACCAAACGCAGTCGTTTGTGTTGTGGCTTCAATGGCAGCCTGCGCACTGGACGGTAATTCCTTGGTCCAGATGCTGCTAGTGTTGCGGGATCTACATATATACTCCGCTAGCTACCAAGCGGTGTGTGGCGGAGGGCACAATTTGCGCCAAAGTCTTATTTCCCTCCCTCTGTTCCACTTGCGGATCGCACGAGGCAAAAACTACTGTCTGAACGCCTCAGTACGAGCTCTACTTTGCCTTATCTTTGAATGGTGATCATTGCACGATTTGAAAGTTGGTGGTAATAATATATGCTCTACATCCTCGGTGAGGATCAGATTTCGGAATTTAGTGAGCAGCCCCTTCCGTTTAGCGCGCCGTCTATCTCTAAGTACGTCCCGCTTCAAACTTCCTATGACATTTGTAACGCTCTCACGATGGCTAAATGTACCAGTCACGAATCTTGCCGCTCCTCTTTGGACCGACTCAATCTCTTGAATCAGTCCCAACTAGTAAGGGTCCCATACAGACGAACAATACTCCAAGACTTGAAGAACTAACGTATTGTAAGCTATTTCCTTTGTTGAAGGACTGCATCGCTTCAGGATTCTACCAATAAACCGCAATCTAGAGTTTGCCTTACCCGTTACTTGTGTAATCTGATCTTTCCATTTGAGATCATTTCGAATAGTCACACCCAGATACTTGACGGATGTAACCGCTTCCAAAGACTGGGCATTTATTTTGTACTCGTGCATTAATGGGGATTTTCACCTTTTTATACACATTAGGTTACACTTACTAATATTGAGAGATAACAGCCAATCATTACACCACGCATTTATTTTCTGCAAATCCTCATTGATTTGTTCATAACTTTCGTATGATACCACTTTCCTGTTGACTAAAGCATCATCGGCAAACAGTCTAATGCCGCTGTCAGTACCATCAACCAGATCGTTTATGTAAATCGTAAAAAGCAGAGGACCTATTACGCTGCCCTGGGGCAACCTGAAGTTATTGTTTCTGTTGAAGTCACCCCATTCAGGACGACATACTGCTCCCTGCTTGTTAGAAAACTTTCTATCCAACCGCATATGTCATCGGATAGACTGTAAGCGCTCACTTTTTGGAGCAAGAAAGAGTGGGGAACTGAGTCGAACGCCTTTCGAAAGTCGAGAAATATGGCATCAACCTGGGAGGCGGTATCTAGAGCCTGTTGTATATCATGCACAAGGAGGGCCAGCTGTGTCTCGCATGACCGCTGTTTCCTAAAACCGTGCTGGTTTCTGCAGATGAGCTTCTCAGAGTCTAGAAAGGTCATTATGTCTGAACACAAAATATGTTCCATGATTCTACAACAAGTCGATGTCAGTGAAATTGACCCGATAGATGATGGATAAGACTGGTGCTATATTTTTACCATAGTCAACATTTAATCTTACAGGGATACCGTCTGGGCCAGATGCCTTCCTGGCGTCTAAGGATCTTAACTGTTTTACAATCCCAGACACAGACACAGAATGCTGCAGGGCATCCATTACTTGTTCTCGAAAGACAGGCGAATATGCGAAGGACTTTTGGTTGTTGCACAATACAGCATTTCTCCCTTGTGGTGGTCAGAACTGGTCGACCGGAGCTTTGTCGACCACTTTGCCTTTCCTCGCGTTCCCATGCAGTCCAACATTGGGCACTCTTATATCCGAGTGCCTCTCAGCAGCTGGATGAAGACCTACAATGAGGCTCCTTTTAAACTCTGTCACCTAATCATTATGCTGTATCATACGAGTACGTGATAGTTCCGTGTCCTTCAGAGTCATTACACAATATCTGACACTGTTCATGCTTCTTATATACCCTACCAGTCCTGGTAAAAACACTAAACACGAGCACCTTAAATGCGCATTGGTGGCCGTTCCACCTGTCACGGAGACTTGCAACTCTACTCGTGTAGATCCCCGCCGATGGTGTGTACGTGGACGAAGTTACGTTGAGATCCGGTCACATCTTCTGGGTGCTTCACTTCCTTTGTCAGGCGGTGAATTCCATACTACCTCAGATAAGCATTCTAACTGGCGCAGGTGCGGAAGATGAAAGTTTGGTTGCCTATCTTAAGGTACATGAAATACACTCCTGGAAATGGAAAAAAGAACACATTGACACCGGTGTGTCAGACCCACCATACTTGCTCCGGACACTGCGAGAGGGCTGTACAAGCAATGATCACACGCACGGCACAGCGGACACACCAGGAACCGCGGTGTTGGCCGTCGAATGGCGCTAGTTGCGCAGCATTTGTGCACCGCCGCCGTCAGTGTCAGCCAGTTTGCCGTGGCATACGGAGCTCCATCGCAGTCTTTAACACTGGTAGCATGCCGCGACAGCGTGGACGTGAACCGTATGTGCAGTTGACGGACTCTGAGCGAGGGCGTATAGTGGGCATGCGGGACGCCGGGTGGACGTACCGCCGAATTGCTCAACACGTGGGGCGTGAGGTCTCCACAGTACATCGATGTTGTCGCCAGTGGTCGGCGGAAGGTGCACGTGCCCGTCGACCTGGGACCGGACCGCAGCGACGCACGGATGCACGCCAAGACCGTAGGATCCTACGCAGTGCCGTAGGGGACCGCACCGCCACTTCCCAGCAAATTAGGGACACTGTTGCTCCTGGGGTATCGGCGAGGACCATTCGCAACCGTCTCCATGAAGCTGGGCTACGGTCCCGCACACCGTTAGGCCATCTTCCGCTCACGCCCCAACATCGTGCAGCCCGCCTCCAGTGGTGTCGCGACAGGCGTGAATGGAGGGACGAATGGAGACGTGTCGTCTTCAGCGATGAGAGTCGCTTCTGCCTTGGTGCCAATGATGGTCGTATGCGTGTTTGGTGCCGTGCAGGTGAGCGCCACAATCAGGACTGCATACGACAGAGGCACACAGGGCCAACACCCGGCATCATGGTGTGGGGAGCGATCTCCTACACTGGCCGTACACCACTGGTGATCGTCGAGGGGACACTGAATAGTGCACGGTACATCCAAACCGTCATCGAACCTATCGTTCTACCATTCCTAGACCGGCAAGGGAACTTGCTGTTCCAACAGGACAATGCACGTCCGCATGTATCCCGTGCCACCCAACGTGCTCTAGAAGGTGTAAGTCAACTACCCTGGCCAGCAAGATCTCCGGATCTGTGCCCCATTGAGCATGTTTGGGACTGGATGAAGCGTCGTCTCAGGCGGTCAGCACGTCCAGCACGAACGCTGGTCCAACTGAGGCGCCAGGTGGAAATGGCATGGCAAGCCGTTCCACAGGTCTACATCCAGCATCTCTACGATCGTCTCCATGGGAGAATAGCAGCCTTCATTGCTGCGAAAGGTGGATATACACTGTACTAGTGCCGACATTGTGCATGCTCTGTTGCCTGTGTCTATGTGCCTGTGGTTCTGTCAGTGTTATCATGTGATGTATCTGACCCCAGGAATGTGTCAATAAAGTTTCCCCTTCCTGGGACAATGAATTCACGGTGTTCTTATTTCAATTTCCAGGAGTGTATTTTGCGGGCCATCTTTATTTCGCTCACATTAGTTGATGTATGTCTGCACTCAGAACGTAAAACCTGCAACGTAGTTATTATTTGATGTATGTAGCGGGCACTTCGTGAATGAACAGGCCTGCAGATACCGAGTTTGATTTTTATCCCCTGTTATGGCAGTACTGAAAATTATTCACAAGTCTCATTTTTCCCGATAGAGGGACTAAATGACAGCGTAGTGTCATCGAAACCGGTCGCATTTGAGTAGAGAGATTTAAACACTTGGTTGAATGTGTTACTAATAATTCTCTTCACATTTGTAACAAGCTTTATACGTAGGTTTCAGAGTAAGCAGTTGAAAATGGCGTATCGCCGAAATCAGCTGAGAGTGTGAAAATGAATGACTGTGGTCAGAATAATGTCAAGGTCAAAAATGAAGCTGCCTTTCAGATTTATTTTCCGTTATGTGTGACGAAGTTTACCCCAAATACAAACTCAGATCTAGGTTTCTCGGCGCTCTAGGCCCAGGCATATCTGGTCTGCAGGTATATACCACCATTGCTACTAACAGTGAGAGACCTTGCTTTTGCTTACGCCTTTGCCCGCAGGTTTCGCGGGGTCGGCGTGATTACAATCGGATTCGGCAAGGTTAAGTTGAAAGGGTGGCTGGAAGCCCTTCCTGCCACCACCCTGTAACCCCTGGGGCGGAATCAGTGTACCCTAGCCCTCTGAGTCTAGTGTAAATCATAAAATAGTGCGAACGTGTTTCAAATGTCTGCGAGTCGAATGGCCGGCCGTTGTGGCTGAGCGGTTCTAGGCGCTTCAGTCTGGAACCGCGCGACCACTACGGTCGCAGGTTCGAATCCTGTCTCGGGCATGGATGTGTGTGATGTCCTTAGGTTAGTTAGGTTTAAGTAGTTCTAAGTTCTAGGGGACTGATGACCTCAGATGTTAAGTTCCATAGTGCTCACAGCCATTTGAACCATTTTTGCGAGTCGAGTAACTGAGACGGGAAATGGGGAGCAGTCCTATATTCAGCTAGTGAGATGTGGAAAACCGCCTAAAAACACATACAGGCTGGCTGGCACACTGGCGCCCACCGTAAATCCGTCGGGCGCATTCGATCCGAGGCCGGTGCGCCTACCTGAGTGCAGAAAACAGCGCATTAGCGCTAACAGAGAGAGACCATTGTGTAATATTTTGTATTCCTGCAATACTGACAAAAATCGTCGCTTAGACTGTCTGAGTGAGGTGAGAAAACTGCTGAATGAAACGAAAATTGCGATTCCTTTTTAAGTGTTTCCGGGAGAGAGACTCTTGAGACAAGAGTTCAGTCGGAGAAGGGAAAAGCTGCGAGACTTGATCCAGATCTGAAGGTGGTAGTTTGCTTACAATCTCTCGGCGCGCGGCTGCAGACACATTGCTAGGGAGCTTCCTGGTGCTCTAAATATCGCCTGGCGAGGTCACGCGGGCGCACTCGAGCGGAAAGCGGCGCTTGCCGTGCCGTCCGCAGCGGATGAGCGGCTGACTGCGATAGGGGGGAGGGTGGGGGAGAAAGGGAAGGCCGTGCGTGCAAGCTCTGCGCGGCACAGGGCTCTGCGGCCGCAGGCCCAGCCAGTATTTGGGTCGACCTCCAGACTCCATCAGCGTTTCGCGTCGGTCAGGCGGAGAGCGCAACACATTTCTCATCTCCTCTGCTCCAGTGACCAACTAGCTCTTCACCTTACCAGAGAGAAGTGCACTCTTCGCGTCCTCGGCAAGGAAGCAACTGTCGTTCTGTGTTACACACTGATGTGACAAAAGTCATGGGATACGATATACATTTGCGTGTATGGCCGTAGTATCGCGTACACAAGGTATAAAAGGACAGCGCATTAGCGGAGCTGTCATCTGGAAAGGTATCTGACGTGATTATGACCGGACGACAGAAATTAACAGAATCTGAACGCGGAATGGTAGTTGTAGCTACACGCATGGGACGTTCCATTTCGGAAATCGTTAGGGAATTCAGTGTTCCAAGATCCACTGTGTTAAGAAAGTGCCGAGAATACCAAATTTCAGGCATTATCCCTCACACGGACAACGCAGTGGCCGATGGCCGTCACTTAACGACCGTGAGCAGTGGCGTTTGCGTGTAGAGTTACCAGTGCTAACAGACAAGCAACACTGCCTGAAATAATCGCAGAAATCAATGTAGGACGAAAGACGAACGTATCCCTTAGGCCAGTGCGGTGAATTGCGTTAATGGGCAATGGCAGCAGACGGCCGACTTGACTGGCTTTGCTAGCAGCACGACATTGCTTACAGCGCCTCTCCAGGGCTCGTGACCATTTCGGTTGGAACCTAGAAGGCTGTAAAACCGTGACGTAGTAAGGTGAGTCCCAATTTCAGCTGGTAAGAGCTGATGGTAGGGTTCGAGTGTGGCACAAGCCCTACGAAGCCATGTACCCACGTTGTCAACAAGGCACTGTGCGAGCTGGTGGTGGCTCCATAATGATGTTGGCTGTGTGTACATGGAACGTACTGTTGTCCAACTGAACTGATCGTTGACAGGAAATGGTTATGTCCGGCTACTTGGAGACCATTTTCAGCCATTCACGGACTTCGCGTTGCCAAATGCATTTTCACGGATGGCAATGCGTCATGTTACTGGGTAACGATTGTTCGCGACTGGTTTGAAGAACATTCTGGACGATTCGGGTGCATAATCTGGCCAGCCGTATCGCCTAACACGAATTTCATGGAAGATGTATGGGACGTAATCGAAAGGTCAGTGCGTGCACAAAATCTTGCACCGGCAACACTTTCGCAATTATGGAAGGCTGTAGAAGCAGACTCAGTAATTCTTCAGGGGACTTCTAACGACCTTTTGAGTCCATACCACATCAACTTGCTGCACTACGTCGGCGAAAAGGAGGTCCGACACGATGTTAGGAAGTATCCCATGGCTTCTTTCACCTTCGTCTATTTGGTGTTCAGTACGGACTGTCCTGCAGGCGCACCCGAGAAGCGAACAGTCATTCGCGACTACACTATTATTAAATGTATTTCGGTTACTGAAACTGTATTCAGTGATGAACAGTTATTCTGATCACCGATTTCTGTTCAGCGTACCTAAGTACCCCTGGAGCCGAGGTTTCATCCTCTTGTGAGCAACAGTTTGCGAGTTATCAGCATTTTATCGATGTTTGATGTAAACTGAGCACTGTCGGAGATTAAAGCTGTGAACACCAAACTTGGTGTTAGGGTTTAATTATTCATACGTGAAGCTCAGATTATTTAAAGCCTCGAACTCCCATGTATAAAAAAGCTTCAACTTTCTGGTTGCTTTACAAATTAGTTAATGCGCTAAATATTTCACGCCAACTATGTAAACGAGGAAAGCTTAAAAAAAGTTAGACATTATGTTTGAATACTTGTTTTGTAAATAAAAACCACCTTTTCTTTGCTGCACTGTATTTTATTTCTCCCAAAAGCGTTTCGCCTTTCTCACTGTAAAGCATCGTCAGTGGGACCTAGAATGGTACAATTTCGTTTTGACATGTGTTATTTGTAGATTATAAAACAGTTCACATCTCGTTTTTTATGTAAGTAAGTGATTACTTATAGTTCTTCGAGTTTTTGTTTGGCTTCTGAGTTTCCTGTCATCAAGTCACACGCTGGAGGTCGCACTACAGCTCTGTTTACGAAACATAACCATGTTTCCTTGTTCAGAACATTTTTCTTCTGCTTTTTCGTCTTCTTTGCCCTTATTGTTGTGATGCACTATCAGTCTTCTGAAAATCTGTGATTTCAAGATGTAACTACGGTGAGTTCACTACGTGTCTCATCGTGTTTGGTTTGTTTACGTACATGTTGGCACCCTAACGAAGTATATGTTGGAAACTAATGTCTATTCATTTCTGTTATGTGTGTGTGTGTGTGTGTGTGTGTGTGTGTGTGTGACATCCACCCCCTTTCCACTCGCTTGTCCGTGAATCTTTCCACAAAAAATTTAAACCAAGACTCAAATCAGTTGAGCACCCATATCTCTCTCTCTCTCTCTCTCTCTCTCTCTCTTTCTCTCTCTCTCGCACACCCACACATATACACACAGGTATAAACATAACAGAAATGAATAACTGCCCATAGCTCTTAAAGTGTGCGTTTTTAGAGCTCATATTTATTGGACATATTTACTTTTTTTTAAATTTTTGATCCATACCAACTCCTGTCAAAATATGGGAAACAAAGAGATTGCAATAGAAAATATTTGTTTGAGGGTATCGGGGATACATAAGTGTCATAGCTCTTATGGAATGTATTCTACAGCTCACGTTTTGCTTCGAATGATCGTTCCTGTCACACATACACACACAGGTATAAACATAACAGAAATGAATAACTGCCCATAGCTCTTAAAGTGTGCGTTTTTAGAGCTCATATTTATTGGACATTTTTATTTTTTTTAAATTTTTGATGCATACTAACTCCTGTCAAAATAGGGAAACAAAGAGATTGCAGTAGAAAATATTTCTTTGAGGGTATCGGGGATACAGAAGTGTCATAGCTCTTGTGGAATGTATTCTACAGCTCACGTTTTGCTTCGAATGATCGTTCCTGTCACATCCCTGGATATTGGAAATTCCCCTTGGGATTGTATGAGGGTCGATTTGGGATGAGGAAGGGGTCAGTCGGCAGTAAAGATTCGCCAAATCCACGTCACTCGACTTTCTGATCCGTGCTAAGTGACTAAACTATGGACGACATGTAATTACTAGGAAAAGTACCGTACTATATAACTTTACGACGCCTTTCAAATTTTGTTTTTGGAGAGTGGCACTGCGCAGACATTTAGAAATTTATCTGTAGGAACTACGCAGATAAATTTAAACTTTCACGAGTGTGTTGGAATTTGAATTTTCTGCGATTTAATGGAGTCGGGATTTTAAATAATTTTGATTGAAGTATCGCTGTGTGTCACTCAGAACTTTCTCGCATTCGCTCCGTTCCGTGACATAAAAAGTGCGTCGCAGCACTAACGTATTTCTGGTAGTTACAGTCGTTATTGTTTTAGAGTAAGCAAACATTTCATGAACTTTACTGATTTTCCTTATTCAACTGACGAGATGTTAGAATTTTAATAGCTGTTTTTGAGTTGTTACGAGTAACAGTTGGTATTTTAGTATATTAATTCATCATTTATTGATTATTATCTGTGTTTCAAATTACAACGCTACTTCATTACATGAATTCTAATCAAGAAAATTCAGTGAAAGCGTGGATGTTCTGGCAAAGCACAGTGTTTCTCAAACTATGCAATAAATTGCAGAGAGCCGTTCAAATTGTAATATTAATTTTCTTTACTACTTGATGACTAGTTTAGAGGCTAAGCTCAATATCAAATCATCCACTAAGCTATGCAGTAACATCCATTACGACACCCACATGACTATTCAGTTCAGTTAAACACATCTTGCAAATTAATGAATTAATCCAATCGCACCTATTACGACAGCCCCATGATTGTTCATTCCAGTTAAACACATCTTGCAAATTAGCGCACTAATTTACGAGATGTGTTTAACTGGAATGAACAGTCATGTGGCAGTCGTAATGGATGTTACTGCATAGCTTAGTGGATGATTTGATACTGAGCTTAGCCTCTAGAATAGTCAACGAGTAATAAAGAAAATTAATATTACAACTTGACGGTTCTCTGCAGTTTATTGCATAATTTAGTAAACCATACAGTTGCTGGCATCATGCCTTCCATAATACTGAAAATTGATAAAGCATAGTGGTCTGGAATTTCTTCCTACGCCCTTTTCATAAATTACAATACATCGCATGCTTATAAGGTAGCGGACAACTGACTGAGTAGTAAATAATACTAAACCATTTTCAAAGTAATAAAAATATTTAACTGAAATGTAAACTTTTCACTAAAGCCCCACGTAACTGGACTCGAAGATCGCCTTGGTTGGGGGTCATAGTACATTCATAATGGGGTACCGGCACATGTTGCTCCGGCTCTAAGACTAAATCTAACCCGCCGATATGGTCCATATGGATAGGTCGGTCAGTACTTTGTCCTCCTAAGCCAGCTGACCTCAATCCTCTGGATTTATTTCTTTTTATATCTAGGGTCATCTCAAAAGGGAAGTTTACAGCACTCCCATTGATATAGCTAAAGACCTGGGGCAGCTAAACTGTACGTTCTTGTCAAGATTTACAAGAGCAGCTGAGGGTGTTTGAATGCATTTCGTGATTACACATTCGCAACTGTCTCACAAACTGAAGCCTTTGGACCTATGTTTACTGAAGCGTTTTTGGTTCTATTGTCGTAAGCTTTTATCCTTGTCAGTATGCTCCTTTAATTATCATAAGCTTTATATACTTCATGACTGTTTGGCTCCTCCGAACTGCGGATCCTTCCTGTATACTTTACGAAGTATTTGGATGGTAGAACCAAGTCTCCCGCTTTAGTTCGTGTGATATTTATTTGCTATATCATGACGTCATGTTTTGACTCTTAGTAATTTCTGTATTTTTTTCTTTTTTTGCCGGCACCAGTGCACATTGATGGCAGCCGTTGGTGTAAAATGAGCTTGCCCTCTGACGTAAAAGGGAAGAAACGTTGTGTAGTCCTATTAATAACTTAATACATCTCTCTGAACGGCATTTAAACGGGAACGAGCTGGGGAATGAATTTCACGTCTACAACACAAGGCCTCGCCACTGCCGAGTCGGCCGTTTTGTACAGTGTTGCGCGCGCTACAAGCATGCATGGCTCGTCCTTTGCTGTTAAAAAGCAGTCCTGCGGTTAGCCGCAAATTAGGTGCACGCTCAGACAACGCCTCAGCTCCAGTCAGCCCCTGTGCGCGGATTCATTTCCTCATTGCTCGCGTTAAGGGAACCACTCATTGCTGATGGGAAATAACTGCACGAGCTGCTGCGTGATGCTTCTCTCAGGCACGACATCCAAGAAGAATTTAGTTTAATAAAGAGATCTCCACCTTTCTACACAGAATTGAAATTGGATACTGTGCAGTTCACAAGAAACAAAAAAAAAAAGTGCGAATGTATTTATCTTTATATAAACACTTTTAAAAATTTTATCAAAAATTTTTGCATGCAAATATATTCGCGCTTTTTTATGCTGAGAGACAAGAAGACAGTGGCAGTGGGAAAGAGAGGGAAAAGTAATAAATAGTAGCAGATAGAAGACAGTGGTTGTATTATGGAAAGAGTGAAAGAGACAATAGCGGTCTGAGAGAAAGAGAGGGACACAATGGCAGTGGAACATAGTTGGCAGCGACAGAATATATTACAGATAAAACCCTAGGTAAGAGCACTGGAAAATACAATTTTTACGCGCGGCGTTTAGGAATGTATTACTTACAAAGACTGTCACATGAATACCAATATTTGAGGAAGTGTAAGGGCAGACTAACATGAAGAGAACACATCATATAAAATGTGTCCAATTTTTTGTTGATTACAGAGTTAAAGAAAAGTTGAATGATAGAAATGAAAGGAGCATGTTAAAATGGTTGGACATGTAAAGAGAGCGGAAGATCAAAGAATGCCAACATGAATGTTGGATGCCACGTTTGAGGGCAGGAGCCGGCCGGTGTGGCCGTGCGGTTCTAAGCGCTTCAGTTTGGAACCGCGTGACCGCTACGGTCGCAGGTTCGAATCCTGCCTCGGGCATGGATGTGAGTGATGTCCTTAGGTTAGTTAGGTTTAAGTAGTTCTAAGTTCTAGGGGACTGATGAACTCAGAAGTTAAGTCCCATAGTGCTCAGAGCCATTTGAACCATTTGAGGGCAGGAGGCCAAAAAGGGAACCGAGAGCAAGTTGGAGTGAGTCGATAAAGACCAGTTTACGAAGCACGAATATCGACTGAAACAGAATACTTACAGCAGAGAGATGTTGGAAAGACGGGGTAAAGAATAGAAGTACAGTAAATGTCCCAACCTGGCTTGATGTTGGATAAAGGGGAAGCGAAGACAACGACGCAGCTACAGCTATCAGGATGAAACCCAAAGAAATACTCACTGAAGACATTAAGGAAAGGCAAATCATTAAGTTCAAAGTTGATTTTCGTACATTAAACCCCCGAATTCAATGCACTTTCGAATTTTCGTGACAGTTCCACGTGTGCCTCTTACGAGGTCGCCTTGGCATTCTCTTGAGGGCAACGGTATTCGAAATCGTCCGCCTCTGTAGCAGAAAGCACAGCGCGGTTTATTGCCATGTGGAGGACCCGTCTGCGATTCCCTTGTACTGCCAGGGATCTTTCCTTGGTGGAGGGACTGGAATGCGACCTCCTCAGCTTCGTGATCTCAACTGAGGAGCTACTTGAATCATATCTGGCGACTGCAAGGTCTGCAAAGCCGACGACGGTTATGGGACTGGTGTGCTACTCCACACCGCTCCATACCCCTTTCGTATAATGCCATTGGCTGAGGATGAGACGGTAGTCGGTCGGCCCTTAATGGACCGTTTATGGCGATAAAGGCGGGACTATTCCTTTTTTACTACTCATAATCCGAATAGTCAATTTGTCTTTATAGTACTTCGCCTTTCAACCATTTCCGCAGAAAAAATCCAATTGGGTTATGCCCGGGGATCTTGGTGGCCAAGAAACGTGACCATTGCTGCCGATCCATTTACTGCAGAATGTTACGTTTAGATGATTTCAATGCAGCAAGGGCACAGAGAGTTTTTCCGGACAGTTAAAAATGTGCAATTATGAAACCACTTCATACGAAAGGTGGCAAAACAGACTTAAATAATTTGTTACTGACATCTTTTTCCAAATATTCGAAAAAGTAAAATACTCAAGAGCAGTTGCACACTTGCCTGAAAGCAACTTACTTAGCATATCACGGTTTAGATTCCAGAAAGGCTGCTCGACTGAGAATGCTAGTTATACATTCACTCATCAAATAGAACAGCTCTGAAATAATAACATGTCGCCAGTTACTATTGTCTGCGATCTCTCCAAGGCCTTCGACTGTGTAGATCACGGTACTCTCTTAGAAAAACTCAAGCTTTTTGGGGATTATGGCTCTAAACACAGACGGTTTGAATCACATTCATCAAATAGAACGCAAAAGGTTGTGCTGAATTATTCAGGCAATGTCGGAAAGATACTAAATTTTCGTGACTGGGGTAAAAATCACAAAGGGAGCCCCATAGGGTTCAATTTTGGGTCCACTCCCTTTCCTTATATATGTGAATGACCTTCCACTTTTTATTTAAAAAACAAAATTGGTACTTTTCGCAGACGATTCTAGTGTTGTAGAAAATCCCGTTAGAGAGAAAGTAACGGAAGAGTTTGTAAATGATTTTCCAAAGAATTATTAAGTGGTTCTCTGAAAATTGATTCTCCCCACCTTTTGATGTAACACACTACATTCAGTTCTGTACGACAAATAGAGTCATACCCACACTTGATGTAGCAGTTGAGCATGAATCAGTAAACGGGGTATAATGCACCAAAATTTTGGTTGTACATATTGATGAAAACTTAACCTGGAACAAGTATATTACCGAGCTTTTCAAACAATTTGCTCTTCGTATAATTGCTAACCTTGGAAACAAACGTAACAATCTCCTTACATATTTTGCATATGTTCCACTCAATAATGTCGTACAGAATAATTTTTGGGGTAATTTGTCACTTAGAAAACAAGTATTGATTGCGTACAATCGAACATTAAGAATAATACCCACGGATGTCATGTAGGTACCTCTTCAAGGAGCTAGGCATTTTAAATGCGCCGTCACAATATATATTTTCGTTAGTGAAATTCGTCATAAATAATCCATCACAATTTGAGAAGAAAATACGTACAACACTCAGTGGCTCAGACAGGAGTTCAATATGCAGCAATATAATTTTTTGATCATTTGCTTAATATGATAAAATGTCCGACAGGTAGCGAAGCAAGTTTTAAATCTAATTTAAAATCATTTCTCCTCTTCCATTGACGAAATGTAGCTGAGTGAGTAGGAATAAAATGATAATGCGTGCGTCAGTGTTAGCTCTAATCATTTTTACATATCCTGTAAACTGACTCATTTCACGTCATTTCGGTAAATGAATCGTTCAAATGATCTATGGGACATGTAACTAACTAACTAACTAACTAAGTAACCTGAAAACTTGAATGTGTGAAGGCCCCGTCATACTGAAAAAACATGGCCCATTCTTGTAGTCTGTTGCCAAAGGAACCTCTTCCAATAATTCTGGAAACTCACTTTCAAGAATAAATAATAGAGTACTGGAAGACAATGCGTTGATATAACAAGTCACCATATTACACATTTACAGAGAAGTGTTCTTGAAAATGTGTCTCCACATGGGCACGTGGCATTTCGCCTGACCACTGATATGAGATACGACAGACACGCCGGGCGGAGTGGCCGAGCGGTTCTAGGCGCTACAGTCTAGAACCGCGAGACCGCTACGGTCGCAGGTTTGAATCCTGCCTCGGGCATGGATGTCTGTGATGTCCTTAGGTCAGTTAGGTTTAAGTAGTTCTAAGCTCTAGGGGACTGATGACCTCAGATGTTAAGTCCCATAGTGCTCAGAGCCATTTTTGGGATACGACAGTTACTGGTAACGTCACGAATGTGACTGGCTCCACCATAAACAATTTTAATGGCATTACGCGACGATTTGCAATTAGCTGACAAAAAAATTCCAATAATATACGTTCATCTCCTTCTCGAAGGTGTTGAACCTGCTGTAAATGATAAGGGCAGAGGCCGTGTATACCTAATTTCTTCCCGTATTCTTGTATGAAGAACACCGACGCGTGCAGAAACTCTGCACTGAATGGCCTCTTCTACTTCATCCATATTCTGTTCATTTGCAAGTTCAGATGAAATTTGGTTTGCTGTGTACTATAACAGTCTCACGAAATTTAGTGGAAGCACAAGGAAACATTTCTGAAACTAATAATCTGCAGTTAGGAAATTGTCTACCATATTCTCTGCAGGCAGCGATAGCAACGTTTCCATTACAGAGAGAATACTGCCACTGGGGTATATCATAAACCATCACATAAACGATAAAAATAGGGGAACTTCGCTGTGAAAATGTATGGTGGTGTTCTTGAACCACCTGGCTCGTGAGTTGTTGGGGATGTTCTAGTATGGACACGCGCGTCTCAGTAATTATCCGCGCTAGCAGACAGTAATCCCTATCAACACGGTGTTTACATCTGCTATTGTCCTGCCACCGATTTTAATCGCATCGAGGTACCCGCGTTAAATGAATGTGCTGTAGTTTGTCAAGAGCTCAGTGTTTGCACGAATTTGCTTCAAACGCTCATCAACAAGTTGCAGTCAACTTGTATAGGATTATGTTCCTTGTCCATTCTCATACGTTTACACTTCGACGGCCAGAACAATGCCCGCAGATTACACAGTCCTGCATCATAGCCTTGCAGTACATTTATAGAAGCGAAAAGAGTGCTACCTCTCCAAGAGACACCACTTTTTTCCCCGCGTTATCAGTCTGTAATTAACAATAAGAAGAATGTAAGTAAGCAATGGCTTGTCCAGTGCAACGCCTGTATGTCGAATGGAAACAATTTAAAAGCGTTTTGCTCCTTTTAGCCATTATAGGAGAGTGCCTTCAACCATTGGAGGTTGGCACGTACGTCATCTGCTGTAAAGCGTCTAACGTGTGTGCGATTTAGGATTTTCCTGTAGTTACGGTGAAAATGAGGAACTAGGCAAGCATTCACCTAGTAAAATCACTAGGAATGCTTCTGATGGGCGACACTTGGTTGTTAAATGAATTTGTGACTATGATACGACTCACCTTTTGCTCGGATACTTGGTTCCCACTACACACGTCGAGATGTTGTGTTAGAGACCGAGTATGTATAACTTCTGCTACAGAACATATCGTCCTGTGTTATGGGAAGTAGCGGAAAGGGATGTGAACCATCACCAGGCGAGAAGACAGCGAGTGTACAAAGCGGTGCGTGCGAATGCTGCGTGTGGTGTTACCGCTGGGCACGGTACCATATAAGGTAGTTCGTTATAAATAAGAAAGAAAACTTGATACATCGATGAGTTCCAGAGAACTACACGATGCGGACATGCTGGCGTGCGTTCTCTGTCATTGCAGTGTGGACAGGCATGCCTTTAGGACACCGCTCTTCCGGTCGTTGACGCCTTTCCAAACCTGGGAGCCGTAGAGTAATTTAAAAACCTTCGTTCTGTTACCATAGGGTTTTCAAGCACCTGAGGCAGCAGAAATAAATAAATTATATCCCACGTTTTTTCCCTGTCGTACAGCGGAGACAGAATTGACGGGGTTGTAGCCCCTATGCTACTCAGTCTGCACATTGAGCAAACATTAAAGGGAATTGAAGTTCAGTAAGAAGAAATAGAAAATTAAGGTTTTCAGTTGACACTGTGATTCTGTCAGAAGGAGAAAAGGACTTGGAAGAGCAGAGCAGAGCTATAAGATGAACATCAATAAAACTAACACAAGGGTAAAATGGAATGTAGTCGAATTAAAGCATAAGATGGTGAGGGAACTAGATTAGGAAGTAAGATACTAAAAACAGTAGATGAGGTTTGTTATTTGGGCTGCTAAAAAACTGATGATGGCCGAAGTAGGGAGGATGTAAAATGTTGACTGGCAACAGCAAGAAAAGTGTTTCTCAAAAAGAGAAATTTGTTGCTATCGAATATAAATTTAAATGTTGGTAGGTCTCTCTGAAGGCATTTACATGGAGTGTATAGAAATGACGAATGGATGAAAAATAGTTCAAAAAAGAAGACAATAGAAGCTTTTGAAATGTGGTCCTATAGAACAATGCTGAAGAGTAGATGGATAGACAGAATAACTGATGAGAAGGTGCTAAATCGAACTGGGAAGGGAGAGCGGGAAAATGTAATACATGGCATAACTTCAAGGTCAAGGATGACAGTACACATTCTGACGCGTCAGAGAACAGAAAATTGTCAGTTTGGTAATGGAAGGAAGTTTAGGAGAGTAGAAATTTTGTAGGGAGACAGGAAGTAGGTTCAATAATATTACATGTAAGCTGCAGCAGCTATGCAGAAATGAAGAGGCATGCACGGGTAGACTAGCAAGGGGAGCTGCATCACGCCAGTCCGCAGACTAAAGAGCACAGCCTCGCGGAGTGGCCGCGTGGTTAGAGGCGCCATGTCGCGAATCGGGCAGCCCCTCCCGTCGGAGGTTCGAGTCCTCCCTCGGGCATGTGTGTGTGTGTGTGTGTGTGTGTGTGTGTGTGTGTGTGTGTGTGTGTATGTGTGTGTGTGTGCTGTACTTAGCCTAAGTTAGTTTAAGTAGTGTGTAAGTCTAGGGACCGATGACCTCAGCCGTTTGGTCCCTTACGAATTCACACACATTTGAAAATTTGAAATACCACAACAACAACAATATGGCAGTTATAAATTTCTAATAGTCTTAATTATTTTTTCAAATAGAGAACTAGATGTACCGCATTCGCAACTTCAGTGAATGTGACACTTCTTTGCCGTATCCGACAAAAGCTGAAATACGATTTTACGTTAAAAAAGTAGCCCCAAGTTAACAAGGCAGGAGACGGATAACGATCACCGCTCGCGGCTGTATTCCGGAGAACTGGACACTCGAGCTCTCTCGGCGGCGACAGAACAGCCGTTAGGGCGCCCTGAGGACAAAACGGGCGCTGGGAATTGACGGGACGGCGGCACCAGTTTAATTAGCGCCGGTGACAGCTGGTGACGCGGCCGCAGCAGCCCGCCTGCAGCTGACAGCCGGACGCGACTCCCATATCTGCTGCATTTCTGCCTCTGCGTTCGCTGTCCGTCGTTTTTTTATCGCGCCACCTGGTTGACAGGAGACAGCCAGCGCTTTTATAATCCCCCATGAATTCAAATTGCTCATATTTTCTCATTAATGCCCAGATGAGGTAACTTCGTCCGCATTGTTTCGGTATCATTGTTAGCCCTTTTTCTTCTGTTCAACATTATTTTTACATATTTCACTATATTCTGAAAAATAATCTTTTGGTGGATCCATACTAGCTCAAGCCCTATGCTTATACCCTGAAGATCCAAAGAAACTGGTACACCTGCCTAATATCGTATAGGGCCGCAGCGAGCACGCAGAAGTACCGCAACACGACGTGGCATGACTCGACTAATGTCAGAAGTAGAGCTGGAGGGTGGGTGACACCATGAATTCTGCAGGGCTCTCCATGAATCCGTAAGAGTACGACGGAGTGGAGATCTCTTCTGAACAGCACGTTGCAAGGCATACCAGATATTCTCAGTAATTTTCATGTCTAGGGAGCTTGGTGGCCAGCAGAAGTGTTTAAACTCAGAAGAGTGTTCCTGGAGCCGCTCTGCAGAAATTCTGGACGTGAGGTGTGTTGCATTGTCCTGCTGGAATTGCCCAAATTCGTCGGAAAGCACAATGGACATGAATGGGTGCAGGTAATCAGAGAGGATGCTTACGTACGTGTCACCTGTCCGAGTGTTATCCAGACGTATAAATAGTCCCGTCTCACTCCAACTCCACACGCCTCTCACCATACAGAGCTTCTACCAGCTTGAACAGTTCCTGCTGACATGCAGGGTCCATGGATTCATGAGGTTGTCTCCATACCCGTACATGTCTATCCGCCCGATACAATTTAAAACGATGCTCGTCCGACCAGGCAACATGTTTCCAGTGATCAACAGTCCAGTGCCGGTGTTGACGGTTCCAGGCGAGGCGTAAGGCTTTGTGTCGTGCAGTCATCAAGGATACATGAGTGGGCCTTCGGCTCCGAAAGCCCATATCGACGACGTTTTTTTTGAATGGTTCACACACTGACATTTGTTGATGACCCAGCATTGAAATCTGCAGCCATTTGTGGTAGGGTTGTACTTCCGTCACGTTGAACGATTCTCTTCTGTCGTCGTTGGTCCCTTTCTTGCAGATCTTTTCCCGGCCGAAGCAATGTCGGTGATTAGATGTTTTAGCGGTAAGATCGTGAAATGGCCGTACGGGAGAATCCCCACTGCATCGCTACCTCGGAGATGTTGCGCCCCATCGCTCGTGAGCTGATTGTAACACTTGATAACCTGCCATTGTAGCAGCAGTAACCGACCTAACAACTGCGCCAGACACATGTCTTATAAAGGCGTTACCGACCGCACTGCCGTATTCTGCCTGTTTACATATGTCTATATTTGAATACGTATGCCTATACCAGTTTCTTTGCGCTTCAGTGCATTTGGTGCATAAAGATGGAAAGAAGAGTCATTAATGTTAAAGTCTGGTATATATGGGACGATTAACACTCCTTTCTATAAGAAATACGCAGTTTATTTGATCGCAACTCTTCCAAATCCCTAAAACTCTGTCTTAATACTCGATTCCCTATGTCTTCCATGTCAACTCCATTTCTTCCTTCTTCCGCCGATGAGATAAACTATTTCTTCTGTTTCTCAAGGTTTCTTCACAATTACATTCCTTGTATCTATGTTTGTCATCCCAATTTCTCAGACACCCATTTTTAGAGATGTCCTTTTTCCTCTTCATCTGAACTACCCACTGTGCTATTCATTATCGCAGTATCTATTGCCTCAGACGTATTTCATCACTCCATGGTAGTCAGTGTCCCCCCTTTCAGCACATCGATTCTTCTGGACGAGTCTATGAAACTTCAGCCTACTTTTCTTCATTGTTAAAAAGTGATCCGATATTTTGAACAGTGTACTCGCATGTGCATTCTCAACTTCTCGCGGCGTGATGAAACGTCCATTAAATTTCGGGCATGCAGCCGCGCAAATAAAATTTCCTCCACATATTTCGGCCGCATATCGTCCGGCCATCCTCAGAGTGAGTCACAAGACTGACGACAAGATGCCAAGCGCGGCCTTATTGGTCGACTGCCGTGGTACCGTGGAGGAAATCTTATTTGCGCGGCTGCATGCCCGAAATTTAGTGGACTAGTGTACTCGCAGTTCCCCCTTTTTCATTCCTATTAACTAACCTATGATCTCCTGTAACTCTTTGTTCTATTCCTTCCCCTACTACCGCGTTCCCGTCCACCTCCTCCTACATACTGAGTTCAATATCCTCGTGTATTTTCTCCATCTTTTCAGCTTCTGCTTGTGACATCGGCATGTATACTTGAACTACTGTTGTTGGCGTTGGATTACTGTCGATTCGAATGAGAACACCCTATCAGTGAACTGTTCGCAGCAATTCACTGACTGCCCTGCTTTCCTGTTAATAAGTAATCCTACTCCTATTAAACCTTTTTCTGCTGCTATTGGCATTGCCCTATGTTCATCTGACCAGAAATCCTTACCTAATTTTCCATTTCACTTCAGTGACCCCTACTGTATCTAGATCGAGAACTACATTTCTCTTCTGAGATTTTCTAACTTTCCTACTACGCTGAAACTTTTGCCATTCCACCGTCCGACTCCTACTACGTTTCCCTTTCGTCCATTATTCACTCTTTTTCGTATGTTTACCTCTCCCATAGCTGTCTCCTCCCATTTACTAACTGGATGATAGGAGTATAAGTACAAATATTGTGATCATTGATGCAGAAACCACCAGGTAACACAATGATGTAGGCTTCTTGTTATGTACCCACTTCAATGTGTTAGTTGTTTTTTCGCTGCATCCAACAGTCTTCCCTCAAACACACCAGAGAATTTACTGTCTGGTGTTTTTTGCACGGTCGTAGCAGTACCATTAGGCGGATTACACCTGTCAGTATAGATCAACTGTTTTGCGTGCAGCGTCCACACTTCAACACCAGACTTGCTGCCCAGGGGAAAATAAGCATTAATGGCTTGCTCTGGCCACATGTACTTGGAGGTATTAACTAACCTAAAAACGTACTACAACCAGTAGCTATAACTCTTAGTCAGCAAATCTAGTAAATACTGATGTAATGTTGTTTAGAACACTGTTCTCAGTCACCAATAAAAGTATCTGCACTTACCCCTCGTAACAACCTGTATATAATGTCTTATGTGGCCCAAAGGTGTTTCGCTTTGCGTAAAAGCATGATCAGCGGCCAGTTTTTTGGCTCCTTACATTATTTCTAAGTGTTCTGTAAACATGAGTCCCATTTTTACACATTACGCTGCGCTAGCCACAATACCACCGCCAGCTACGTGGTTTAGTAGTTGGTGTTGAAGGCCGGCGTGACGCGGGGCGCCAATTAAAACCCGCTCAACAATAATTAACTGTTATTTATCATTTATGGAAGAGTCTTGAAATATCTTATATTTGTAATGTTTGCGTATTCTGTAATATTAGATGTATTAACAGCTGCTTTCTGTGCCCAGGAGTTCAGTTCTGTTTTGGCTTTTCGTCGGTGTCAGTAATGAATGTGCTTTCAGTTCTTGGTGTTGAACTTCACTGATGACCTTGCCTTCAGATTTGGGCTTGCATATTGTTTCGACGTGACAGTCTTTTCTGCTTTCATGGTTTGGGTTATAAATTCACATTCATCTCATGCTTACGCGTGTGAGAGGCGCCCGACATCCGTTCGTGATGCTGGCCCACAACATGACACATCCACCTCCCTGTCAAACTGTGGAACTGCTTGCCGCAGACAAACGTTGATACCTGACTGTCTCCACACTATTCTGGGACGATCGTCAGGTGTCACACAGATACTGATCTCGTCGGCGAAGGGAATCCGATGCTTTCTCTCCTTCGTGCACCAGGGGGATGGGGGCTTTGTACTGTTGTTCGTAATGGAGTCCTAGATGCCACATCTATGCTGTCTGCGACGACACAGCCCTCCCAGCTGCCTCCAGAAAGGCAGTGTGCACAGTTGTGGGGGCTGTCTTTGGGTTACCTGTGACCAATACTCGGTAGGTAGCTGCCGCCGGCTGGTGGTGTTGATCGAGGGCGGCCGCTGCGAGTCATATCGTTATCATTTTGTGTAAATTCTTTGTCAGTGTAGTGATTGATACGTTGGACGATGACGTTAATCTTAGCAGCCGCTTGACTACATTGAAGAAGAGAAAGGTATGTGCCGACATAGTATTTCCCCTTGCGTACTCCTTTCACTTCATTAATCACACCTAAAAGCAAAAACACAGCATTGTTCTGAAAAAAACAATCCTCGTAATTAACCATCTAGCACGATCATTGTATGCCAAGGAAAGAAATATTCTACCTCAGTATTTCAGTTTGTCCCATGAACGCCCACGAGAAAGGTTCAAAGAATTATGTCAAACTATAATTGGCCACGCAATCTAAGTGCCCGCTTTGTGCAGCTTAAGGTACACGCCGAGAATTCTAGAGCAGTATCGGTCATCTGCACTCTTACTGGGAAGATCTCTGAAGCGCTTGGCAAACAGTGCTTGTCGCTGCAAAGGCAAGCTTCTGCTGCTTCATGCCAGGTGTACGTGCGACACTCTGCTGGACAGGTCTGTTCTTGGGAACTACGGGTAACACCGCACTGTCGCTATCGTGGCTCAATGTTGTGGTTGTGTATTATGAAGCCTCGAGATTAATGCTATGAAGCTCAAAGTTCTCAAAATTAAAGCTGTCTCTTTAATTAGTTATTGTCGTAAGGACTTATTTACTCAAGAATCAAAAACAACTGTTCGTCACACTCATTTTCTAAATTGTCTACGCGCAAGAAGTTTTGCTGCCTTTGGCTTCATAATAATAATAATGTCGTGTGACGAGGGCTTCCCGTCGGGTAGACCGCTCGCCTGGTGGAAGTCTTTTTGATTTGACGCCACTTCGGCGACTTGCGCGTCGATGGGGATGAAATGGTGACGATTAGGACAACACAACACCAGACCCTGAGCCTAGAAAATCTCCGACCCAGCCGGGAAGCGAACCCGGGCCCTTAGGATTGACAGTATGTCGCGCTGACCACTCAGCTACCGGGGGCGGACTTTGGCTTGATGATTAGGTGTTTATTTCTTCGTGTCAGTAACAAATAATATGCGTAATGTACGCCAGTGATAATGGTTCAAATAACTTCAAGTGTATAGTATCAAATATACAAACTCGGGTCTGATTATCAACGTAAACTTGGAACCAAAAGACGAAACCGTACGTTGAGATACAAAGCACCAAAATATAGACGAAATTAAGAAAATATATGAACTCAGTGGTTCAGGAATATATGAATTAAAATGTAATAGTTGCAACTCTGAATATATTTAGATGACTCCATGAAATTTTAGTATCAGGTACAAAGAACACATTAGGACACTGAAGAGTGGATGTATCCACTCCACACTCTAATAGTAGAAGATAACTTCCATATTGGGATAGGCCGGCCGGTGTGGCCGAGCGGTTCTAGGCGCTGCAGTCTGGAACCGCGCGACCGCTACGGTCGCAGGTTCGAATCCTGCCTCGGGCATGGATGTGTGTGATGTCCTTAGGTTAGTTAGGTTTAAGTAGTTCTAAGTTCTAGGGGACTAATGACCTCAGATGTTAAGTCCCATAGTGCTCAGAGCCATTTGAACCATACTGGGATAAAAACAGGCGTGGAAACTTTATGTCAATTAAAACAATAAAGGACATTCTGATTCTCTAGAAAGAGCTTTTTATACAGAGGGCCGCAAGAAAAATGAAAGTATCCACAATGATCAAAAAAGCAACAACAAAAGGAGAATATCCGGTCAGTACGCAGCTTACCACAAAAAATAAAAAGGATTTATTAAAAATACGAAATGAATTTAGGAAATATAACACAGAAACACTCAGAGTACCGCATATCACCCCTATCTCGATTCCCCTCCAGGCCGCCCCCCGCCCTCGTACAGGTCAATTGGACTGACGCCGTCGAGAATTCTTGATGTTGACTGTTGAACCCGTTTCATGGATCTTTGTAGAAAGTTTCTGTACTGTTGATCCATTAGGTGCATTATTGCCCCCTAACCGCGTGCAGGCGTATCACGGTTGCTGCATAACATTCTCAGTTTTGATGAAATGCTGTAACTATTAGCACATGTAGCGCGAATTGTAAACTGCTACCTGGTTATACATACATTGAGCAAATGGGAGGAATTCAGATTAAAATGTTGTGAGCCTAATTGAAAGGAGTCCCACAACATTAAGACTAATGTTTGCTGCCTAAGGGTGGCATAGCGAAAGGTGTTAACTCTGTAACGACGACGCCCTGTAGCGTTGCTGGATGACATTTCCGGGCATGAGTTGCTTACCTCATGACAGCCTGTACAAGAAACCTATAGAAAAATTGGCCAGGAGACTGTAGGACTCGTGCTCTGAGGGTGCTGTGCAAACTTGATTATATATACAGACAGTCCATCCAGAGTGAGGTTCGAGAATCTCGACAATTTTTGCCTGTTGTCGACACTTTGTGAGGGGTCCACTTCTACGTGGAGCCCCATTTTGAAATATATTTCATGAAAAATGACATGCAATGGTTATCACTTGTAGAAGAGATTGTAACTTTGACACCATTGAACCAAAGATGTTGCCTTAGTGGCAGAATCGATTGTAAGTAGGTGGGGGGGTCGGAACGCAGTAGCAGTTGCCGTTGCACTCTGTTAAAGGTAGGATGCAAGACTTTAAGCTAGTGGCTGGATGTGAGAATTTAGTTGTTGGCCTATGGACGCAGCATAATACAGTTTTGTAAGGTAATGAAATTTCGTATATTTAGTTTTAAGTACGCAGCAACGCAATGTGGATTTTGCTAATTCAAACAGTACTGTCACTTGAATGTGGGAACCAAGTATCTTCCATCGCATTTAATGTATAGGTTGGTTAGGTATACTCGATTTGTAATATTTTCCGTATTTTGTAAACCTGATACAAGGAAGTTAAATTTTGGAATTTGTTTTGTCAAACGATGTCAGACCTTCTGTCATGTAACAATCCAAGTATTGTTAACTACATCAGTAAGTGAGAATTGTAGTACAGTTGAGAATGTCACTGATTTCGAAGTTAACGTAAAATGTTTCATATCAGATTTTGTGCAGGAGATAATTTTGAAAACAAGTTTCTAACTAAACCAGTCTGTATTAGCATATCCTGTTATCAGTACCCCATCCTCTACCATGTCCAGTGACATTATTTGTATGAAGCTATTTTACGCCCGGAATTGCACTTTCCTGAGCCAAGATTGAATATTTTGAACGCCTACTGTGGAGAGAACAGAATACCAAGATTAGATCCGTTGCGACTCAAAAGTTAAGGAAAATGTTTTTCATTGTTTATTTACATAGGTAATTTTATCAGTTTATTGCACAGTAAATTTCAGAGGGACTGATTTCATTATAGGTATTGCATACTGGTTTTTCATATTAAGTTTTAATTTTTCTTTGGGTTACAGTAAAACTGATTAAGCACACCATTTGCTCAACAACACATCACACAATAAATCTGGATAACACAAAGATATTTTTAAAGAACATTACACTTGGCGACAGCTCTGGCAGTCGTTCGCCTTATGAATTCTTTGATATTAAAGTAATCAGATACTTATGTCCTTGATCTCTCAATACTCTGTAGCGATGGTAGTAGTTAGATTTTTTGGTGCAACACAGTTTACTAACTTGTATAAAATTTTTCCACAGTTCTTCGGCATTCCTATGTTCCACCTTGTTTTCAATTGATTTCATTGTTCAGTATTTTTTTGTCTTTGATTTTGTACCCTGTATTTCATTTACGATGCCGCCAAAAGTGTTAAGGTTCCGGCGCGTAGTCTGACTATTAGAGATACCGAAATAGATGATTTTCCTATTATTGACAACAATGTTGAGAATGATAGTGGCCACTCCGAGGCGCAACAATTGCAAAGCACTACAGAAAATATGAATTCCGTTTCTAAAAATAAACAAATTCCTAATACTATAATTTCACCCACTAGTTTGACCAGCTCACCCACTAGTTTGACCAGTAATCAGTTGATAGATTCCGGTATCGAAGACGCCGCTGATCTGCACGTGGCTGATGTGCACAATTCAAAACTTGATTGTTTACCGAGTGGGGTCGGTGGTTTGCCTACTTTTCACACTGCTGGTCGGATTGACGATAGTATCTCAGAGGAAACAATAGCGCAAAGTAGTCAGTCTGTTTTTAAAAATCCGTCAGATTCCGCAAACGGTAGTTATGCAGATAATGCAACGAACGAAACGTTCATGGTTGTAGATGATGTCTCCACATCACAAAGCACAACACAGGTGACAACCGACGCACCAATTCCGAGTAATATGGAATCGATGTTTCAAAATATCATCTACATATTCAATGAACGACTTAATAAGACTGATGAAATGATGGTTAAACAAAATACTCAGTTCAATGAACGGTTTAATGAAAATGATGAACAATTTTCCACCATACGTGACGAGACTAAATCGTACACAGAAACGACTGATAACCGTTCAAACACGTAGATACAGACATTAAGACCAGTGAAAAACGTCTTTCCGAAAAGACTGAAGCCATAGGTAGGGCCGGTCGGAGTGGCCGAACGGTTCTAGGCGCTACAGTCTCGAACCGCGCGACTGCTACGGTCGCAGGTTCGAATCCTGCCTCGGGCATGGATGTGTGTGATGTCCTTAGGTTACTTAGGTTCAAGTAGTTCTAAGATCTAGGGGACTGATGACCTCAGAAGTTAAGTCCCATAGTGCTCAGAGCCATTTGAACCATAGCCAGACAACATCTTTGGTTCAGTGGTGTCAAAGATGCCATCTCTTCTACATGTGATAACAATTTATTGTCATTTTTCTTGAAATATATCACAAAATCGGGCTCCAGGTACAAGTGGACCCCTCACAACTTACTGGCAAGATATCGGTCCCGGAAATTCCATGTCCTTTGGGGTAAGTTTTAAATTTGAAGTCGGATAACTAGAGTCAAAATGAATAATTTTTTCGTGTGATATGATTAAAAATTAACAGTTTTCTGATTTTTTCCTTTACTTACATTGTGAAATCTTGCATCTTGCCATATTTCATGATTGGAGACCAACGGGATGAGAATCGATGTTATGTAGAACATCAACATCGCTATAGCTTGAACTAAACACATCAAAACTTCGAACTGTCATGTTGGTGCGATTGCTGTTCACTTTAGTTGCTAGAGCGTATTGGTAAGCGAGTGTACAACAGGTTATGTAATTCGAGTAATACTGCGATCAACTAAAGATATTAATTTTAAGAACTGTTAAGATAGCGGGAAAGACGAAGTAAAATTTTAAATAGTAAGAAGCCATTTCTGTAGTCTACACTAGTCTAACAAACAAACACCTAAGCCGAAATTTCCGTATCTAACGTTACTCTTAAGTGATTTTACGTATATTTTATTCCGATTTTTCGTAGTAATGTGCAAAAAACTGTCCTATATTGTAATTCTCAAAGCCACGTGAGTCTAAACAAAGTCGAATATATCTTTAATGAGGTCGTGTGGCTTCAAAACGACAATCAAAAGGCATTCTGTATGAGACGTGAATTGCTGAGAGCTATGCGGTAATTTATCGTTGGCTTGACACAGTGTTAACAGCGGCAAAGGCTATTTATTAACGGCGGAGTGGTCTAACCAGTTTCTGCTGCTAACTCCCTTTTTCGCTCGATGACGTACGCTCGGAATGCAAGTAAGTCGTTACAGTACACGTACTTACGATGAGCGAAGCAGTGTTTAGTGGCAATTTGTGCTGGCAAACTAGTGTTTCAAACTAAAATACAAGCTCTGCGTAACAGTCGTTAATGTTGTCGTAACGCTTGGCTGGTGGAAAATGTACAGCACATAACTCACGTCTGTCACAGAGTCATAGAGCTTCGCGCTTGTTTGAATTGTCGTAACAGTCTGTTATTGTCAATGCGTATACACTGTCTAATCAAAAGTATCCGGACACACCTATGTAATGCGAAATTGACCACCAGGTGTCACGCGAGGCGGAAACGACAGTATAGAAGGAGGCGGCGTGTATTGTGTTGTCAGTAGAGAAGCAGTGACGGCAGAATTTGAACGTCGGCTAG
This sequence comes from Schistocerca piceifrons, assembly GCF_021461385.2. NCBI lineage: Eukaryota > Metazoa > Arthropoda > Insecta > Orthoptera > Acrididae > Schistocerca > Schistocerca piceifrons. Next base: position 678,838,819 of record NC_060138.1, read on the forward strand.
TCGTTGGAGTAAAAAATCCATCAGTGACATTTGAGCCCTTCTAAAGCTGCCCCAGTCGACTGTTAGTGATGTGACTGTGAAGTGGAAACGTCCTTCCAAAGCTGCCCCAGTCGACTGTTAGTGATGTGACTGTGAAGTGGAAACGCGAAGGTTCGTCAACCACAGCCAAGCGAAAACAAGGCAGACCTCCGGTACAAATTGAAAGAGGCTTCGTACATTGCGGAGGGCGGTTATAAGGAATCACATGAAATCACCAGAAGGAATCACTTGCGAGTTCCAAAGTGCTACCAGCAATCCAGTTAGCCGAATGACTGTACTTAGGGAGTTAAAAAGAATGAGGTACAGAGATGGAGCAGCTCCTCATAATCGACACTTTCCTGTAGTCAGTGCTAAGTGACGCTTGAGGAGGCGTGGACGGTGGATGAATGGAAATGAGTTGTTTAGAGTGATGAAACACACTATATCCTGTGGTAATCCGATGGAATGGTCTAGTTTGGCGAATGCCTGCAGAACGTCACCTGTCATTATGTGTAGTGAAGTACGAAGGAGATGGTGTTATGGTCATCATCAGCTTTCTGCTATATTAGCAGGTCCTTTGCCTCTCGATTTTCTGCGATCCATTGCTTCCTTCTTATGGCTGCTGTATGTTGTACCGTCCATCACGTCATCCAGTATCTGAAATCTCTTCCTTCCTCGCTTCCTTTTCCCTTCTACATAACCTTCTAAAACAGTTTTTATCAGTCCGCCATTCTTTCTTACTACACTCCTGGAAATGGAAAAAAGAACACATTGACACCGGTGTGTCAGACCCACCATACTTGCTCCGGACACTGCGAGAGGGCTGTACAAGCAATGATCACACGCACGGCACAGCGGACACACCAGGAACCGCGGTGTTGGCCGTCGAATGGCGCTAGCTGCGCAGCATTTGTGCACCGCCGCCATCAGTGTCAGCCAGTTTGCCGTGGCATACGGAGCTCCATCGCAGTCTTTAACACTGGTAGCATGCCGCGACAGCGTGGACGTGAACCGTATGTGCAGTTGACGGACTTTGAGCGAGGGCGTATAGTGGGCATGCGGGACGCCGGGTGGACGTACCGCCGAATTGCTCAACACGTGGGGCGTGAGGTCTCCACAGTACATCGATGTTGTCGCCAGTGGTCGGCGGAAGGTGCACGTGCCCGTCGACCTGGGACCGGACCGCAGCGACGCACGGATGCACGCCAAGACCGTAGGATCCTACGCAGTGCCGTAGGGGACCGCACCGCCACTTCCCAGCAAATTAGGGACACTGTTGCTCCTGGGGTATCGGCGAGGACCATTCGCAACCGTCTCCATGAAGCTGGGCTACGGTCCCGCACACCGTTAGGCCGTCTTCCGCTCACGCCCCAACATCGTGCAGCCCGCCTCCAGTGGTGTCGCGACAGGCGTGAATGGAGGGACGAATGGAGACGTGTCGTCTTCAGCGATGAGAGTCGCTTCTGCCTTGGTGCCAATGATGGTCGTATGCGTGTTTGGCGCCGTGCAGGTGAGCGCCACAATCAGGACTGCATACGACCGAGGCACACAGGGCCAACACCCGGCATCATGGTGTGGGGAGCGATCTCCTACACTGGCCGTACACCACTGGTGATCGTCGAGGGGACACTGAATAGTGCACGGTACATCGAAACCGTCATCGAACCCATCGTTCTACCATTCCTAGACCGGCAAGGGAACTTGCTGTTCCAACAGGACAATGCACGTCCGCATGTATCCCGTGCCACCCAATGTGCTCTAGAAGGTGTAAGTCAACTACCCTGGCCAGCAAGATCTCTGGATCTGTCCCCCATTGAGCATGTTTGGGACTGGATGAAGCGTCGTCTCACGCGGTCTGCACGTCCAGCACGAACGCTGGTCCAACTGAGGCGCCAGGTGGAAATGGCATGGCAAGCCGTTCCACAGGACTACATCCAGCATCTCTACGATCGTCTCCATGGGAGAATAGCAGCCTGCATTGCTGCGAAAGGTGGATATACACTGTACTAGTGCCGACATTGTGCATGCTCTGTTGCCTGTGTCTATGTGCCTGTGGTTCTGTCAGTGTGATCATGTGATGTATCTGACCCCAGGAATGTGTCAATAAAGTTTCCCCTTCCTGGGACAATGAATTCACGGTGTTCTTATTTCAATTTCCAGGAGTGTATATGCCCAATCCACTTTCTTTTTCTTCTCTTTATTACATCTAGTAAGTGTCTTTTCTCTCCCACTCTTTTCAGTACCTCTTCATTTTTTTTACACTGTACATCCAATTTATTCTTTCCATCCTCCGTCATGTCCACATCTCAAAAGCCTCTAGCCTTTCTCTGTCTTTCTTCCTCAGAGTCCATGTTTTAGCGCCGTACATAAGAACACTCCATACAAGACATTTTATGAATCTTTTCCTGAGTTCTCTGTCCAGACTGCCGCAGAAAATTCTCCTTTTCTTATAAAATGAGTCTTTTTGCCATTGCTATTCTTCTTTTAATTTCTGTGCTGCACTTCCGGTCGGTGTCTATCCTGCTTCCAAGATACCTAAAATTTTGCACCTGTTCTAGTATTTCTCCATTCAGCATAATTTTTATTTCTCTATTTCCTCCTAGTGCCAATACTTTTGTTTTCTTTGTGTTAATTTTAATTCCATATTTTTTCCGTGAGCTTCAATGGTGTCCACTAAATCCTGTAATTCTTTTTCCCCTGGGGCGAGAAGGACCATGTCATCAGCAAACCTCAAACACCCTATTCTTCTTAATCCAATTTCTACTCCTTTGTCATCTAATAAGCACTGGTCAATCATATTTTCCAAGTAGAGGTTGAAAAGGGTAGGTGATAGCATCCCTGTCTTACTCCTTTTCCTAGTTCGATCCAGGTGTTATGGTATGTGGGGTTTTTCTTGGTTACTCCTGCGGTCTCCTTAATGCGCTTAAGAAACCCTGTATACAGAAGGATATGAACACTCTATACAGCAGTGTGTGTTGTGTATCGTAGAGGAACAATGGGGAGACGATGACTGTATCAGTATGACAGTGCACCCTGTCATGAAGCAACAGTTGTGAGGGAATGGTTTGTGGACGATATGAAAATGGATTGTCTTGCCCAGAGTCCCGACCTCAGCCCAATGGAATGAGTCATAATGTCGATTTAGCTCCAGACCCCAGCGTCCAAGATCATTAACCTTTCTGGTTTCGGCTCTTGAAGAATGGGCTGTCCAGCAGAGCCCAAGCCGTCATAAAGACCAGGAGTCGACACACTCCACAGTAAGTTCTATTAATAAACAGTGGACTGGGCTGGTGACTATTTTCAAATCAGTGAACCAATCAGTTGAAATGCAGAGTCTAGACAATGCACCCACCAGGGCAGAATTAGCAGAGGAATTAAAAACCTCCAAAACAACAAGGCATCAGGCAATGATGGTATCTGTGCTGAAGAGATCAAATGGGGTGGGCCTGAAATAGAAAGAAGTATGTACAATATAATAGTGGATATCTGGAGAAATAATAAAGTACTCATAGATTGGAAAGAAACCATTATAATACCACTAAACAAGAAAGGGGACAAGAAAGTACTGGATAACTATAGGGGCATCTCTCTTAAACATAGGGTACGAGGTTTTGTCGAGAATGTTGCCGAACAGAGTTGAAGAACTGGGGCCGACAACGGGAGAGTACCAGTGTTGCTTTAAAAAAGGAAGGAACTGTACAGAACAGATATTTGGAATAAAAAGGATAAAAGAACACAGACGCAGGAAAGGAAAAAAGATAAGTTACATTTGTGGACTTCCAAAAGGCGTACGATTCAGTTGACAGAAGTACTGGTACTCTGCTCGATGTGTTAGAAGACAGAGGACTGGATGGTACAACACATGCATTAATAAAGGAAAGGTTAAGCAACACTACTGCCAAGATCAGGCATCGCAGTACGCTGTCAGACAGCTTCGAAATAAAAACAGGAGTCCGGCAAGGGGATGGGGCTGTCACCAATTTTGTTTAACCTGGTTTTGGACGAAGTAGTGAGACAGTGGAGACAAGTAAATAGTAACATTAAGATCAAAGAGGTACAAATAGGGTAAAAGGTCAAACCTAATGCAACAGTGGATTGCCTGTCGTTCGCAGATGACATGGCACTCTTAAATGAGACAGAAGAGGAGGCAAAGACAGCACTAAAAAATCTATCCGAAACTTCCGAAAGGTTGGACTGAAGATTGCATATAAGAAGACCAAGACAGTGAACACTGAGTCTGACTGGAAGATAGATGGCCAAGTGGTTGAGAAAGTCAACAATTTTTGTTATTTGGGGCAGAAGATAACTGGTGGCATACAGAGCAACAGTAGCACAGTAGACAGGGCACAGCTTTTGCAGAGGCTTCGGTATGCGGTGAAAACAACATATGGCTAGAAAAATCTGTCACGGAATGCCAAATTGCGACATTACACAGCAACTGTAAGAAATGCTGCTCTGTGTGTATCAGAAACTATCACATTTGGCAAGAGACCTTGTATACAGGTGGAGGAGGAGGAGCGGAAATTTTTGAGAGACATATGAGCACCAAAAAACATGGTTATATCTGGATACACAGAACACGACAGGAACTGTATGAAAACATTGAACCCATATCGAGCGAGGTACGGAAGAGGAAGTTACATATGTTGGGCACATCATGATAGTGGACGAGGAGAGGTTGACTAAGAAGATATGGAATGCAACACGTCATACGGGAAACAACTGGGTGAAGAAAGTCAGAGATGACTGGAAGGCAGTAGGAATAAAAGAAAGGAATCTGCAGGCAGTAGTACTGGACAAGGGGAAGTGTAAAGGGTTTGTGGATGGTCACACGTGGCCGGACACCAAAATAAAAGTTGTCTTTACAGAAGAAGAAAGAAACAGAAGAAGCGAGAGAATAAAGAGATATTGGAAAGAAAGAAGAGGTGCAAAACAAGCCACACGTGATCCTGATGGATCCTAACGAAGCAGAAGAAGAAGAAGAAGTTGACACGCGGAAGATCAGAAGCCCTGATGAATATGGTGAGACTCATTCTCGAAAAATTCCTTTGCAAAGCTACGAAATAAATGTCAGCTGCAAAAGGAGAATGAGGTATCAGCAATGATGAGGAAGACTATGAAGTGTGAACTGACCATCTGTGCGAACAGCCACGCAGCATGGTAGTGTTAACTGTTCATTTATCTGCACAAGATCAAATCTCGGCGATTTTTTACTCTCGATTAATAAGTTTTGCTGAAGGCAGAGTGAAGGATGTGTCTTTCTCAAACATAAAACTGAAATCAATCATTGTGGACACGTATATTCGCCTAAACCGCCAATTATGTCAACAGCAAGTCGTTGGAAACATTTGTCCTTTGTTTCGTCGTCAATGAGGGAGCCGCGTCTATATGCTGCAAGTCTGCAACGAAATTAGGCGGAATGCAAATTAAATACGATAAGTTCTTTTCCTTGTGGAATAAATGAACACACAAATAAAGGCAAATTATTAATACGCCAACGACAAAAGATTTTTTAATGGTAAGGTATTCATTTTTGGCGCCCATACCTGCCTGTATAGGGCATGAGAGACTTCTTGTGTTCTCCGACGAAGGTTCTGCGCTAAAAACGGGCAGTCCTACAATTTAACTCATCTGTATTTTTATGCTTCTGGACTTAGAACACTGTGAAACAAACTAAGCTTCTCGAAACTATCTAACAAAAGAACAATAATCCTGTTGACATAGAAATTAAATTTTTGTAAATAATCAGTTGAACCTCATGAAAGTGAAACTATGTCCCGAAATTTTCACTGCAAGGTGATCCCGAAATTCACCGAAAAAAATTCGGAAGTTTTTTAGGGATTTTTCTGAGTATTTTGGTACAAGTAAGTCATCTCCTGTGATTCTTACAGAGTAATAAGCTAACTAGAAATTCTGCGGTTTATTACAAGAATTATCTTTGCTTCTGTGTACTGCAACAACCCTTCGACGAGACACGCACACTTTAATCACAGTGTCGTTGTGCTGCTTTCCTATTGCTTTCAGTGAACCCACACACGAGGTGCATATTGCTCAACTTTTCATTTGCAAATCTATCCTTACCGTTTCTTGCCATTGTTACCGCACAACTAACACGGCCAGAAAAACAAACCCGAAACGGAAGCGAACAGTACGGATGCAGGCCTGAAGGCGAAGAGTTAAGTGGACATTGCTGTTGTCAGTGTCAATTACCCTGATTGATTGTAACAAGATGGCTTCAAACAAGACACACAGTGCATACTTGTCACCATTTGCACAGTTGTGCAGATATTTAACAACGTAACGAGCTACCGATACCACTGGGCCCTTACACCAAAATATCTAGAAAATATCGCTTAACAGATTCCGAAATTTTGTCAGTGGAGTTCGCTTTCACCCCGTATATGACGGTAGACGAAATTTGTCATTTAACCATCCGTTACGTAGTAACACCACCAAGTCAGAAACATACGTTCTGAAGACTTTGTTGATGTATTTTGACCTTGAGTACTTTGAAAACATGATTAACTTACAAAAATCTAAAAGCACTGTCCAGAAGAGCCAGAAATAGGAAATATGAGGAAAAGCGGAAACGGCAGTATTTATTTTTTTCTTGCTCTGGTATTTTGAAAAAATCAGTATTCCACGGTAATTTGTAAGAAGCAAATAGACAGTACGTAGAAAATCATGTAACCGATATAGACGTGGCAGGTGTGAACAACCAGGGGAGGTACAAACTGCTGCATGAGTATGGTTCAACTAAGCGAGGGATGCCTCATTAGACCTCGGACATCAGTATCGAGGAAGATTCTGCCGTAATTGAGGCAATGGATTCGGACCTGGAAATGTGACGGCTTAAAGACGAAGCGAGCGCTTCGTAAATTAATTATTCAGTAGTTTCACTATAGTTTCGTCGAATACGGAATAGTTCTGTTTTTAATTACTTCAGCGTCCATGGGACGTGCAGATCATTACATAAAACTCCGTCCTTTTTTTAAAATACGCTTCAGTGTTTATCGCTGCAACTCAACGTTTGAAGGCGTTTGCTTATGTCACGAACGTGAGGTATTAGATGTTTGTTGTGCGATCATTGGTCATGTAAAATAAGAGTTAAATTTGAAATTAGACTACCCGTGTTCATGGGTATGAAATAAAGTAAACAAATCTTTTGCTATACAAGACATGTAACGTACGAAGCCACACTTCCGCAAATTATCGAATCGGTAATATAACTCACAACTGTACGGTTGCCTCTGAGGATGTCTCCCACAGTAACAGGCGAATCTTGAGACACAAAAGTAGCTCATAGACGACGTTCTTGACAATTTAGAACAAAAGATGTAATTTTTTCTCCTGTGGAAATGGTGTAAACTGGACAGAAGTGCTGTGAGAACCAACTTATTCTGGAAGAAGCAGTACGGCCTGGCCCGCACCTGTTGCTGTGCCGTGTCCCGCGAGTATTCATTACCAGAGGCCGCCTGCCCCTAGCTACGCCTTGCCGCCATTATAGCCGCTACCCTCGCGTGTTGCCCTCTGTTCCAAAATGTGCTGACACGAGTATATTTCTTGAACGGCACTGTTTCATCGCTGGCTGGCTTTCGCACAATACATAGATCGCACCTGTCTTTCCTTGCCTTCTCCTTGCCTTGGATATAGTGTCTTGTGCGGAAAATGTAGTAGCACTTTGTATGGCCGTGCTTTCGTGTCACTTCTTTAATTGCAGCTTTTTACATTGTCTAGCTTAAAGCTGTTGGTGCTTCCGTTCCGAGACAGATCAGGTGTGCAGTAACTTGTATTGTGCGCTGGGAAGTTTCACAAGCTTCGATATGGTCGCGAATTGAACAGTGACACGAAATTTCCTTTACTTTACGTCTATAGTCACAAATTTTTATGTCATCAGACTACCTGTTCAGGTCTATAACAACCATTGTCATATCTGAAAAAAGGGAAAAAACACTAATATAACTAGCAGATTGTCTATAGCTTAAAACAATAAAATATACCATGATGAAAAGTATTACTGACATACAGGTTAACAACACCCTAAAACTGCGACTGAAACATAAACGAAAAAGGACGTATGACAAATGTGATGGCTCCGCAGTATACAACTTTGATTGTAGTATTATATCGGTCAAACGGGCCGCTATCTTAACGTAAGGTTTAAAGAACATTCACAGCCACGGAACAAAACTGCTTTGGAACAGTATTTATGTAAAACTGGTCATTCTATAGGGAACATTGAGAATACTGTGCATTTTCTCCACCAAGTGGAAAGAGGCTGTGGTCTTAATTTATCAGAACAGCTTGACACTTAAGATAACAGTGTTAGCATGACACTTCAGGAATCCTCTCTCTCTCTCTATCTCTATCTCTCTACTTGTCTCCGTCGTCAATGTAGATTCTACAGCATTCACATGCCTCGAAAACCTTCATAAACACTTGAACCAGGATGTTTATTTCGACACTTCTGTGAGCAAGTACTGTACTTTCTTCTACATACTGGTGATGAGTATGCTGTGGGCACTCCCGTCTTTCATGATGACAGTGATGGTGTTCCGGTTTGACGAATACTGAGGCATTGAGTCGCATCTCGACTCGCGTGCTAAACGACCTGATGTAAATGCCACACTAAATGTCTGGGATTATTTGGAACAATCAGTGAAATGGCGCAGTCAACAAACCTGAAATCTTAAAGCTCTATGGGAACTAATCATCAGGTACTGTCTTCAGATGAACACGACATACACTTCCGGGAAAAAATGCAACCCCGTCAAGAACATGGTCATTTTATTGACAAGAGAGGCTACAGGTAATTGATCATTGTTAGAATATGTCATACAAGTTCAGACTAAGGTGAAACACACATGTCGCAATAAAGGCAATGAAGACGTTTATTCTTACATGCAAACGATCGTAACGGTGCCGAATGGAATCTTGCGACAGATTGTCCCAAGGATCTTGCTCCCTTTGTTGCAATTTTCCAATGGTTCTTGCTGGCCCTGGAAAACGAGTAAGTTCCCACTTCTTGATATTGCTGGCCAGGGCCATTGCTGCACAACACGAAGAGCACGTTGTGTCGCAGCAGGGCAAATGTGGACGCGCATTGTCCTCCTGAAAAGGCACATCACCTTCCTGTCGAAGTAATGGCAGTAACACGGTGTAACAGCCCGTGCAGCGTAGCGTCCACTGGTTACTTTATCCCACAGAAATACCAAATGTGCCCGCATTGCGATGGGCCTCCACACGATGGAGACTGGGGTGGTATCATTGTGTCGTGGACGAATGAACTCTAGAATAGGTAGTTCAACAAGTAAATGGCCATACACGGTTGTTACATCCATCATTCACATGCAGACAGTACCTACTCTCAGCACTGAAGACAACGTAGCGCCATTACACTCTCCAGTCAACTCTTTCATGACTCCCGAATAGCCATGCTTGGTGCATCGTGTAGCTTGGCCTGAGCCACACGTAAATTAAATCCTGCAGCAATGGTCCCTGATGACACAGCAAGGGCAACACGTGCACGGGTTTGATCCTGGGTGATGTATGGTCGGCCACCGCTGCTCGCAAATTCCTTCGATCTTGACGTATGTCTGTACTATGCAGACATTCAGAAGATGGTCTACAGGTGTGGTACTGTTCCACAGACCACTGTTGAAAGCAGCGACATCTTACAGATACACTGTGCCCAATATGTGCTGCAATGTGTCTATGCGTCCATCCAGCGTACCGCAGCCCACAACGCAACCGCGTTCAAATGACTGAAACTGTCCAACAGGGGTGCGAACTCGTCAGCAGGGCATGATTGTACGCTAGAATACTGCAGACACTTTTCACCACAAAACCCAGCACAGTTACTGCCTACAGAGGCAGAACAGAGGGTGCACAAATAGGTCTCCTGGGGGCCATGTAATTGCTGATAACCGTGTCAAACTTCTCACTAACACTAACCCCCCTCGCTATTCACATGTTATACTCCGGTGCCGAATTGGAGTCTTTGTTAAGGTTAAAGGCGGCGCTACACGGTATTATCGTGATATCTGCTGACAGTGACTCAATTTTTGGTCGGTGTGCTCATGGCTCTCTCGCATTGACGAACATGTAGTTAGCGCTAGAGGGTTGAGAAGGAGAGAGGTCTAGTCACGACATGCAGGATGGTCGAATAAAAGAAAGGGTATGTTCTCCAATTTGGATGCTGCATGTTTCTCCCACTGTTTCTGACGAGAAACACTGATTATCTGTCCTGTACGTAGACGATTTAGTGACGTCATATTGACGTGAGATCACTGCAATTTGTTGGGAAGTGTCGCAAGTGGCTGGCAGGGAACCGAGACAGGAAATTAAAGGCGCTGCCGCCCGCTTCCGGTGTCCGCTGCTAATTGCGCCCTCCATCAGGGCCAACAACGAATGCACTGCGGCCGCAGCCGAGAACCGTTTCCGGCCGCCGTGGCGGTGGACGCGGACTGCCCCCTCACTGTGCACGCCACACAGGTACAGGGCGTGGACATTCACGGAGGGAGCGCGAACGGAACGTTTGATTAATGACAACGCGTGTAGAGGCTTTTAGGCAGTTATTTATCTCGCGCCACATGTATAGATGGAGCAGGAAGAAACCCTAGTACCTGATACAATGGGGATTGTCCTCAGTCATCCACGTCACAATACTTTCGAGAGTACGGATGTAAATGTAGATGTTATGCAGATCGTCAGCGTAGACAGCTTAACGAAGAAACACATTTACCATTGCGGACCATTACGAAGATGTGAGTTTAGCCTACTCATCTACTAGACTAAGTGTTTTAAGAACTCTACACGAAAATACGTCTTTCTGAGTATAAAGATCAACGTGAGACAGACTGTTACAGCAAACAAAGGTTGTAGGCAAAACGGATATTTCACTCCACAGTGGAGTATTAGCTGTAACGAAACATCCTGATATATTAAGCACTGTGCATTGGACCGGGACTCGCCCATGGAGCTTGCTTTGCGAAGTCCACATTATTACATCTGCATCTCCATCTACATTTATACTCCGCAAGCCACCCAGCGGTGTGTGGCGGAGGGCACTTTATGTGCCACTGTCATTACCTCCCTTTCCTGTTCCACTCGTGTATGGTTCGCGGGAGGAACGACTGCCGGAAAGCCTCCGTGCGCGCTCGAATCTCTCTGATTTTACATTAGTGATCTCCTCGGGAGGTATAAGTAGGGGGAAGCAATATAGTCGATACCTCATCCAGAAACGCACCCTCTCGAAACCTGGACAGCAAGCTACACCGCGATGCAGAGCGCCTCTCTTGCAGAGTCTGCCACATTAGTTTGCTAAACCTCTCCGTAACGCTATCACGGTCACCAAATAACCCTGTTACGAAACGCGCCGCTCTTCTTTGGCTCTTTTCTATCTCCTCTGTCAACCCGACCTGGTACGGATCCCACACTGATGAGCAATACTCAAGTATAGGTCGAACGAGTGTTTTGTTTGCCACCTCCTTTGTTGATGGGCTACATTTTCTAAGGACTCTCCCAGTGAATCTCAACCTAGCACCCGCCTTACCAACAATCAATTTTATATGATCATTCCACTTCAAATCGTTCCGCACGCATACTCCCAGATATTTTACAGAAGTAACTGCTACCAGTGTTTGTTCGGCTATCATATAATCATACAATAAAGGATCCTTCTTTCTATGTATTCCCAATACATTACATTTGTCTATGTTGAGGGTCAGTTGCTAGTCCCTGCACCAAGTGCCTATCCGCTGCAGATCTTCCTGCATTTCACTGCAATTTTCTAATGCTGCAACTTCTCTGTATACTACAGCATCATTCGCGAAAAGCCGCATGGAACTTCCGACATTATCTACTAGTCATCCGAACTCGCCCCACAATCGAAAATTAGAATCTGCCAGTACCTCTGTCTGCCTTCCCCTAGCTGCCTGACGGACCTTGGTGACAGCTTTTCCCAGAAACGTCCAGGATCCATCACGTCTTCCTTTATGTGTGATCGGTTCTGTTGGCGTCACGCTCTGGCTACTTCCAACATGGAATGGTCGTCATAAGCTTGGACACCCACCTCGGTCTTCAAGAAAAACTCGCCTGCTGTCCACGTTCTTACGGCGCCTGTTCTGCGGTGCGGTTCATTGAGTGGCGGTGGCAATAGAGCGGAACATAGCGACGAATTGCTGGCCGATGGAAGAAGCTGTGGATGAGGCGATCTGGGGTGTCACAAATTCGCACTTCTTGCACGGAACACCACCCGAGCGCTAAACCACACTTCCTGGTGCACGTGACTGACAACTGGAAGGCTCTCTACTCCTCTTTCTCGCCGTTTCTCACTGAAGATGCAACAAGGCTGCACATTTGCATATTATTTTTATTTTTGTCGCCCCCCACTTGGGATGTGACCAGCGTTTTGCATACTTCAGCGTGTACGTTATACAGAGTGTAACACAGTTAACATCGAAAACTGGCGTGGGTGAAAGATGTATTAATAGAAACAAAAACACGCAAAAGACACGGGTCCGCAAATGAACTGTTTCCGAGATAATTGCGAATGTGTGGTTAGGATACGCCACTGAATTCTGTTGCAAATGTTTTCCCAGTTAGTACTAATATGTTTGAAATATAAACTTGCCCTTACGGACTGAAGGGAGTGCAAGGGGCACAGCACCACGTTCGTGGTAATGGATCACCAGCGGGTGTTCATAGTGTATGTACTGACAATGTGGAGAGATGAGGTGAAATACTGCAAAACTGTTTTCGTATTACAGTTTCTTACGTGCAGATAGTATGTTAACAAAAAAAACCATTGTAAAACAAGGACCAATGCAATGAGGCAGTGTAGTTTTTTTAGGCGCTGCTCTCATGTCCTGGAGGATCGGGCTTTTTCTCTGTCCTTCTACCCTCATTTGAGTTTACAAGACTTGTCAGGCGAATGATGGGATGGTTCCTCCGTCAAGGCCAAGGCCAACCAACTTTTCTTCCCTCATTATATTTATATATCTTATCTGAGTGTATATTTTGAGCTAGTTTTTATTGTTTTGATTAAAAATCCTGCGTCTCTGTAATATGGTCCCTGGATGAAAAAATATGAGATGAAATGAAGTCATTACGTCCCTTTCCAACTGAGCTCAAATTTCGCCTATGACCCATATTAAAAGGAACTACAATACTACTTCTGCACGTTATATGTTACAATTTATTGTATACTCGTGCCTGTTAACATGTTTCACGTGGCATCCTTATGTTTGTACGCAATACCGTAATTGAGTCGTGTGTGAACTGAGATAAGAATTTTTAAAACACCTCCAGATCATTTCGTAAATCCTTACAACACTGAACGATTCGCTGTTTCAGTCCTGCAACTGTATCAGTGCTAGTGCTGTACTCTTGACTTCGGAGGTAGCCTCAGACAGAAAATTCCATTGCATTGAGGTCAGGTTATCTTTGAGGCCGAGGTACAGACAGTGATCGTTCTTGGATCATATTGGCGCGTTAGATGTCGTCTTAAGTCTACAGCTAGATGTGCCGATTCCCCCTCATACATGTGTCACATTAGATAGCCATAGGCCACCGGTAAAGTTCGAGTCCAGTCACATAGTGACTTGATGGAAAATTTACATTTCCAATAGCTTTGCACTAGCTAAGTCAGTACCTTATAGTGAAATTAGTGGCAGCTTGTAGCCACACATTTGGTGTTTCCTTGCAAAAAGCTCGTTTAGGCGTCCGTGTTTATGGAACGTTTTTGTTGTTATTTACTATTTTTTTTTATTATTGTACACTTCGCCCATGTCAGATTCTCTATGAATTGTTATGCAATATCATAAACCACTTTGAATTTGCTAATCCTGAGTTGTTACATGTTCAGAATTTTGAAGGGGTCTCTATCCAACAAGAAAATACTGCTTCATTTTTCATTAGGTGTACAGTACACCGGTATTTCTACTGACAGTTCTGTAACATTTTAGGTTCTATATTCTGCTTACATATCGCCACTGTTATTAATCTCACAGATGCTCATTTTGGTTGGGATGTGTGCTGTGGAACGGTCAGTTTATTTTATTCATCGCGCTTGACTACTCAAATATTCGTAGGTTCGATAACACATCAAGAAATATCAGACGTGCGCTAAGCAACTATCATCAAATGAAAGCTCAAGAAACAGTCAGTTACGACGGAAAGCTCTGCAGCTTGCGCTTAAATATAACTAATATTTTAATCGACCGTGGAAAAAGATTTCCGAGAAATTTAACCGTCTGACCAGTGTTAGCACGTGGGTGTCCCACGACAGGGTATCACAGAACCAGAGCGAATTTGCTGCATAGTATTGTCATGTGGCAGTGTCCCACTGGTAAAGGAAAGCCTGCTTATGGTTTGCAGAATTCTTATAATGTCAGACTGTACCTGCAGGTTGTTTTATCGCTAACCCTCTGCTCCGTACTGTTGCATAGAATTAGTTAGCACCTGCAGATCGGCAACCCACTGAACAGATTTGCAAAGCGGTCTGCTGTCGCGGAGTCTCAGGGACAATTCGTACCAATGAACTGCACTCACGTAGTGACGTTTGCTGCGCCACAGACGGTGCCCACATTGAGCATCAGTAATGTGAGCTAAAAACTTGGTAAGATGCTCCAACCACTGACGTGTGTCTATTTCTGTATGTTTAGTAGTCTTTGTGCAGTCATCTTCTGAAACTCCAGAGGTACTTCTTCGTACCTCTGTCTCCTATCCCACCTCATGTTGTAAAACGAAACGGTGGGAAGCACTTTTTTAATATTGCTACTTCCGACTACGACATTGGCTGAAATAAATGTAGATTAATGTCTTTCACTCTGAAAAAAAGGGGTAGTCGAAGGGTTAAGTTCGAGAACAACACCATGAGCTGCAGAGCACATGCAGAGATGTAATTTCAGGGCGAGTTATTGAATAAAAACTAGTCCCACATAGAAATCTCTTTTAATAATTTACTGATTAACAAAAATTAGGAATTCATAAATGTTTAAAATGGATGCTGCATTGCTATCAGATCACCTCAATTCTTACGGAATTATAAGCAAACTTCGAATGATATAGAAACATACTGTGAATCCCTCTGAACACCAGTTTGTATCACAAAAGCAGAGCAACAGGCTTCTGTCGTAATATACGAAAATGACTCATTACACAGGAGACAATTATTGCTACCACGGCCAGCGTGAAACTCAGTTAGGAGAGAAAAAGATGTAAAGCGACGCTGGATAAGGTGGGCGGCTCTCGTTATTACATGGAGCATTCATCAGATTGTTTTTTTTTTCTTGTCTAATGTACTGAATGTGGATTGGGGCCTGGATAAACTTCCGTTTAGTACAAAAAAAGAAATACGCAAGGCAATATACGACTTCTCTTAGGAGACAGATACCATAAAAACAGCTGCACATTCATAGCATTTGTAGATTTAGGAAGAGCCTTTAACACTGGCCACTGTAACACGCTATTTTAGGATTCTTAAACTGTCAGGAATACAATACAGGGACTGAAAGGTAATCTGTAATTTCTATAAAACCAGGCTGTAGGCATAAGAATCGAAGGGAATGGAACGGTGATAGTAGTGGACAAGTGAATGAGGTGTAGAATAGCACGGTAGATACTTAAAACTATCTGTATATTGAAAAAGAAGGAAAGAAAAACAAGGAAAATTTGGAAAGGGGATTAAAGTTCAACAAGGAAAATTAAAAACTTTAATGTTTGCCAATGACATTGTAATTCTGGCAGAAATAGCAAAAGACTTAGAAGATTAGTGGAATGGAGTAGATATTGCCTTGAAATGAGGCTATGAGATGAGTATGAAAATAGTGATGGAGTGTTGACGAAATAAGTGAGGTGATAGTGCAGCGAATTAGGTTAGAAATTCGGTAGGGAAGCGGAACCCGGGTGAGGATGATAACAGTATAGAAGCTTTTGAGATGTGGTGTTAGAGAAGAATGCTCAAATACGATGGATAGAATGAAGCCTAACTGAACCGAGTGGGGAAGGAAATTTATAGTATAACTTGACTAAAAGAACAAAAACGATTTCTTGTACCTCAACGGCCTGGTGCAAGTCTTTCAATTGGACGCAACTTCGGTGACCTTTGTATCCTTAGTCCTCGCCAGCAATCCTACCGGGGATGGGGGCTACAGTTTATTGTGCAATCCAAGTCACGTGTCGTTCCTGGAGAGGAGAGATGAAGGCCAGGTTAACGGAAAATTGAAAAAAGTCTGTCGTCCGACCGGGATTTAATCCAGCGACCTTTCGGTTTCCAGGCACGCACTTTACCGGGCAGGAAACCAGGCCAGAATGCAAAAGAAGGGATAGGAAGGGAGGAAAAGTCCTGCGGCATCAAGGAATAGTCAATTTTGTAATGTAGGGAACAAGGGGGAGGGGGGTGGGTGAGAGGAGGAATAAAATTGTAGAGCGAGCCAAATGCAATGTCTGACTACTGGAAGAAGGTTCAAATGGGTGTAGGCTGCAGCAACTATACAGACATGAAGAGACTTGCGTAGAGCAGACTAGCATGAAGAGATAAAAGTGTATTTTTTTTAAATGTTGAGCGTTAAATGTGAAAAACGGCGAGTGATATACATCTTTTGTTTTCAAGCTGTGATTGAGAACCCCATAAGCCACAAGACTAGAGTATCTACAATATAAAAAATCAGTATTTCTGTAGAAACGAACTATTTAGTGTCGACTCCTTGGTTTTTGGCGGTTGCTGGGCTGATAAGTGAGAATTATCCCTAAAGGTGGTTGCATGCAAGAGAAAAGGGTGACATGTAACCATCATTTTCGAAAGTTTGGTGAAATTGCAACCAGTATTAGCACTCACACGACTTACTATCTAGGAAAAAATACTTAACTGTTAAGATGTCAGTAGCATCCTGGTTTCTGGGGATGCAGGTGGGAAAGTGGTAACATGTACCTATAAGTTTTGAATACCTGGAAGAATGTCACCCTGAGTTTGCACGTATACGGTACAGTAAATGGAAATGGAAACAAAAGACGTGACACGTAAAAAATAATCATGTAAATAAGCTACGTTTGTTTTTACACTATAGGCAAATATAGTAAGTAGAAGAACCTCTTACCTACTGTAACACTGGGATAGATAAGTGACCGGATAATGCCATCTAATAAGTTAATAAGAAAGATATTATGTGCTCGAACACTGTGAATTACCTAGAAGAAAACAATTTTTTGAGAAATAGTGCGGACGGATTCAGAGAATATCGTGAGACACTTCATTCGCACGAAGTAATGAGTGCTATTGACAGGGGATCTCAAATTGATTGCATATTTCTATATTTCCAGGAAGGTTTTGACACCTTTGCTCAGAAGAGACTCCTAATCAAATTGCGTGCCTATGGAGTATCGTCTCAGTTGTGCGACTGCATTCGTGATTTCCTGTTGAATAGATCATAATTCTTAGCAATCGACGGAAAAGTGATATCCGTCGTTCCCCAAGGAAGTTTTATAGGCCGTCTGCTGTTTCTAATCCATATAAACGATATAGGAGATAATCTAGGCAGCCCTCTTAGATTGTCTCCAAGTAACGAAAAGTCTGAGGTCGTCCACATGACTACGAAAAGAAATTCGTTGAATTTCGGTTACACGATAAGTCACACATGTTTAAAGGCTGTCAGTTCAACTAAATATCTAGGAATTACAATTATGAGCAACTTAAACTGCAACGATTACATAGATAGTGTTGGGGGGAACGCAAACCAAAGACTGAGTTTTATTGGCAGAGCAGTTAGAAGATGCAAGAGGTCTACTAAAAAGACTGTCTTTCTTCTGCTAGTGTGTTACTGTCGGCTATGGGATCCTTACCAGATAGGACTGGCGGAGGACATCGAAAAGTCCAAGAAAGGCTAGGTCGTTTTGTACTGTCTTGAAATAGGGGAGAGCGTGTCACGGATATGATAAGCGAGTTAGGGTGGCAGGTATGAGTACAATGGCCTTTTTTGTTTTGGTGAGATCTTTTCTGGAAATTTCAGTCACCAATTTTGTTCTCTGAATGAGAAAATTGTCGGCAACCGACATAGGCAGAAACGATCATCGTAATAAAAATAAGAGAAATTAGAGGCCATACAAAATGATTTGAGTGTTTGTTTTCCCACGTGCTGTCAGAGCGTGGAATTGTAGAGGATTGGTCCCAAGGTTGTTCGAAGAATCTTCTGGCAAGCACTTATATCTGAATTGCAGAATAATCATGAAGGTGTAGATGTACACTCATGCTCATAAATAATTGCAGAATGTGGTGCCACACAACGTGGCACTACACAAAACTGGCGCTAATAGCATAGGCAGATAGGGAACACACACGACACAGATCTGTAAGTCCACGGTATTGGTGATAAGTTGAGAAAGCCGTCGCGAAACAAATTTGGTACAAAAGCCACTGTTTCCTGCGCATGTACCTCGACATCAATATGGGATATAATCACCATGCACACGTACACAGGCCGCACAACGGGGTTGGAATATTCCGGATCAGGTGCTCAAGCAGCTGCTGGGGTATAGCCTCCCATTCTTGCACCAGTGCCTGTCGGAGCCCCTGAAGTGTCGTAGGGGTTTGGAGACGTGTAGAGATACGTCGACCGAGAGCATTCCAGACGTGCTCTATGGGGTTTAGGTCTGGAGAACAGGCAGGCCACTCCATTCGAATGATATCTTCTGTTTCAAGGTACTCCTCCACGATGGCAGCTCGGTGGGGCTGTGCGTTATCATCCGTCAGGAGGAAGGTGGGACCCACTGCACCCCTGAAAAGGCGGACATACTGGTGCAAAATGACATACCGATACTACAGATCTGTTACAGTTCCTTTGTCAAAGACATGCAGGGGTATACGTGCACCAATCATAATCCCACCCCACACCATCAAACCACGACCTCCTTACAGGTCCCTTTCGAGGTCATTAAGGGGTTGGTATCTGGTTCCCGGTTCACGCCAGATGAAAACCCGGCGAGAATCACTGTTCAGACTATACCTGGACTCGTCCGTGGTCATAAACCGGGGCCCACTGTTTCAATGACCATGTACTGTGTTCTTGACACCAGACTTTACGGGCTCTCCTGTGACCATGGGTCAGTGGAATGCACCTTGCATGTCTCCGGGCGAATATACGATGTCTGTTTAGTCGTCTATAGACTGTGTGTCTGGAGACAACTGTTCCAGCTGCTGCGGTAAGGTCCCGAGCAAGGCTACCTGCGGTACGCCGTGGCCGTCTGCGGGCACTGATGGTGAGATATCGGTCTTCTTGTGGTGTTGTACACTGTGGACATCCCGTACTGTAGCGCCTGGACACGTTTCCTGTCTGCTGGAATCGTTGCCATAGTCTTGAGATCACACTTCGTGACACACGGAGGGCCCGTTATACGACCTGCTGTCTTTGAGCCATTTGCAACACATAGTCACCATTAGGACGTCTGAAAACGTCTGCACACTTACTCACTGTACCGTACTCGGACATGCACCAGCACACCTCTGCGTATGTGGACTGCTGCCAGATCCACCGTGGGACGACCGCAGGTCAAATGCACCGCATGGCCATACCCCTAGGTGATTTAAACCCCCAAACAGCCTAACAGAGCGTTGTTTCACCATGTGTCGACATTGTCCTTAATTTATGAGCATGAGTGTAGATGCAGAAATTCGTTCTCGTTGAACCACTGGTACGAGGTGATTCATTGCGTCACTTTCCACGTGATGTCATGTAAGGGCATTGTAGCTTACGGCACATCTGAGAAGCGTGCCAAAAGGCGCGCTGCTGCCATAGGACGTTTGTCCGCAGTAGGAGACGCAGCACCTGGCACGGAGTGTGACGTCGGGTGCCAAGCACCCACCCTGGGCCTGCTGCTAGTGTTTGGCGAGAGGCTGCGGCGATGCAGCGCGCTGCAGCGCAGTGCAGACCATCGATACGCGTGAGAGGACGGAGAATGGGAGGGGTGGGGGGGGCGTGGGAGGGGCGGCCTCTGCAGCGGCTTCCGCGATTCCTATCTCCAGCTGCGGGGCCATCCAGCGGGCAGCACAGGCTCCGCTCCTCGTCGGTGCCGCATAGCAGGCGCGCCTTCACCGGTGCCATGCAGCCGTCACGTGTGTTTACGTTGCAACATACGCATTGCCCGCCAAAACTAGTGACGCTCCCGGTGAAGAGGGAAGGAAATGAAATGAAACCTCACGGGTTGAGAGGGCATGTGATGTTGTTTCAGTGATTACAAATTCGAGTAAAATTTACAAAGAACTTGGTAGTATGAGCCCACTTATTTGCATGATGCAGAACCCTCTCTGGCCTGAAAGCATGCACTGATTCGATTGGAAATGGTCTGGTAAATGCGTCGTAGCCTCTACTGAGGCAAGCTGGTCCACAGCTGTTGTAGCTGGTGTTTCGTATCCTTGATACTGGTACGCTGATGGACTTCTTTCCACACGTGTTCTGTCGGGGACAGATTTGGGAATCTTGCTGGGCAAGGGAGTACCTCAACATCAGGTGTACAGTTCATAAAAACATGTGAACTGTGAACAGGCCTTCATGTGAAGAGGCATTGTCCAGCTGGAAAATGGCATAACGATAATGTCACACGAAAGGTGATACATGAGGACAATCTGGGACAGATCTGGGGATCTTGCTGGACAATGGAGTACTTCAACATCACACATACAGTTCATAAAAACTCGTGAGGTGTGAACAGGCATTCAGGTGAACAGGCATTGTCCAGCTGAAAAGTGACATAACGATAATGTAATAGGAAAGGTAACATATGAGGACGCGGGATGTCTCAGGCAAACTGTTGTACCATCGGAGTTCGTTCAGTCACTTCCAACCGTGATCTGACGTCATATCCGACGACTCCCCACACTTTGACGCCGAGAGCAACACTGCCTTGTCTCTCCAACACACTGGAAGAATGGTACTTCTTCCCAGATCGCCGGCATACTCGCCGACCATAGTCAAGCGTGATAGTGCAAAGGTGCGATTCATCGCTGAATATACAGTGTGATTGTTTAACGTTCAAAAACCCCCGAAGAGACGTAGATGACCGCGAGGCAAGTAATTTAAGACACATGGCGTCGCAAATGTCCGAAAATATCTCAAAAGTGGATGACAAAGGTTAAACACGCGACATCACAAGTTGAAGCACCTCGTCGACGGACAGGATGTGCAGCCTATCGGCCTGTCACACCTCATCATCCGAACTCGAGTCAGGCATCCACGTCGGTGTGGCTCCAGGACTACGTGCGCAACCTCAGTGCGTGGGGCTGATGGTTCGAGTCTTGCGTCTGGCAGTCAATAGCTTATCCACTACGACAGACAATCATGTGTTTACATTGAGTTAAGATTTATTATTTTATTTAGCTGTCGTGGTCTTCGCTGGTGTACTGCAAAGTGCAATACAACGAAGACCTAGAGTATTGCACAAGTAAATGAATATAATATTCCGAACTGCTTCGTTACCAGTAAATGACCTACCGTCTCTTTACTGAATAATGTGTGAAAAAAGAAAAGAAGGGACAAAAGGAAAGAAACACAAAATAAGAACAGATTTTACTTGGTTACAGGGAGGACAATAATTTTGTAGCTTCTTGAGCTACAACAGATCACATTGACAAAAGATGTTAGAAATTGGCACCGTTTGCTCGAATGCACGTATTACATCGCTCAGTCATCCCTTCCCGCCCAAGTCCAACCGTAGCACTGCAGCGCGGTACGTCACCTCGTGACATCCCATTTTCAGTATTTCTCATCCATTTTTGGGGTATTTCCCGATATTCGCAACTCCATGTGTCTTATATTAAATAACTTGCCTCAGCGTCACCTACGTCGCTTCGGAGGTTTTTAAAAGTTGATAAGAATCGCTCTTTTTAGCGACGTGACACTTCTCGGTCACATCGCCACTGCAAACGCAGCCGTTCGTGTTAACGGCAGACTTCGCATGGGACGATAATTCCCTCGTCGGGTTTAAAAATGGTTCAAATGGCTCTGAGCTTTATGGGACTTAACATCTGAGGTCATCAGTCCCCTAGAACTTAGAACTACTTAAACCTAACTAACCTAAGGACATCACACACATCCATGCCCGAGGCAGGATTCGAACCTGCGACCGTAGCGGTCCAGACTGAAGCGCCTAGAACCGCTCGGTCACTCTGGCCGGCCCCTCGTCGGGTTGCTGGTAGCCTCTGACAAATGGTGTGGGATGACAGAATACTGCAGGGAGTCCATTACACAACGATAATGTCGTAGGACAGGTAACATATGAGGATGCGGGATGTCTCTGACAAACTGTTGTACCATCGGAGCTCGCTCAGTCACTGTCAGCCGTGACCTGACGTCATATCAGACGACTCCGCATACTTTGACGGCGAGAGCAACACATGAGAAAGGGCTACGATGTGCTTGGTGTAGGACATAGCAGCCTCTCTTGAGGTGGTCAGATGTGGTCGATCGGAACCTAGGTGACCAGTATGCCTCCTCCTTCTTCCCATGCCGTCTATTATTGGGCCACAGTCACATCCGAATGCTGTATAATTCTGAATTGTGGGCGATCCGACCAGCCGTCCAAATGGAGACCCACTACGAGGCACCTGTCAGGTGCTGATAACGCTGTCTCACACAAATGCACGGCACCTCCGTGTCCCTCACGGTGATTAATCGTCACCTGACGCTGTTTAAGCTCCTTATATACCTTACCAGACTCGGTAACATTGTTAAACAACATCATCACAAAATGCACTCTTGTGGCCGTTCAATCTGTCAAACAAAATTGCAACTCATCATTTACCTACTCGACGATGACGTGTGCGTGTACGAAGTAACACTGACATTCGACCGTGTCTTCTGCTGCTTCACACTCTGTTGTCAGCAGTGTACATAGTATTCGATACGACCAAATAATCAGTTCAGTATAACAAAGTTTCATTACCTAATAGTTCAATAAAATGATGGTGTGGAGAGTTTTCCAATCAAAGTTTTTGAACACATACGGAAGGAACACTGGGTGTACTTGCCCACTCACTTATATAATCTATGTAAATGGTTCTCATCCCGTTTGTCAAAGACATTATTTTCTGTGCAAATTACACTTCTTTTTCGGCATATTGCCTTTTAAGGCAATGAATTTTATCCAATGATTTGTAGTGAGTATGTTCGACAGCTGACGTGCGATTCTCGAAGATTCACAAAATACTCGTGTTGCGCTGGAAGAACTTCTCCATTGAACTCGAAACATCTTTCGTTCACAAATTCCTTAAAAATATGTCAGAAATTACTAAAAATCTGGAGAACATGTTGGAAGGTCCAATGATTCATACTTCAAGTTGCTCAGACTTCCCTTAGCCAAAGCAATTTTTTTGAACAATCCATAAATGTACTGACGTATTTCTTTATTAATATGACCCACAGAACTTGCTTGGTTCTCTGTAAGTGTTGCATTATTCTTTGTAGAACAGTCAATAAGAACAATCGCTTTACCGATTTTCGTATTAACTCGTTGAACCTCAGCAGGCTTTCATGTGTACTTCACTTACATCTTGTGGCTCAGATTTTCACATGAGTTCACGTGGTGCTCATGGAGGGATCAGCGCCCAACTGTTGTAAAGGAATATTGTCTTATAACATTGTTTGTTAGCAGTCCCCGAAACATAGGTTGAGCCGACTAATCGGAAAAGTGTTTGTTTACCCCGCGCAAAATGGCCAATTCCAACGCGGTGTACGACACGTACGTCGTTGGTGTATCTTGGTTGAGAGTACGTGGCTGTAAAGGGTATGTGTGCAGTGTGGTGTCATGTTTGTGGTGAGTGGTGACGACAAGGGAGAAATTTAAAACTGACGCCGGCACAAAGCCTACTATCAGAAAGATTCCGAGATCCGATATCTGGAATGAAATATCTGCACGGTTAATACAGTAGTTCATCTACCACCTCCAAATGGTCAATAGGACCTCACGCGCTTTACTCTCCACAACAACAAAACAGGTATCACTCAGAAACACAACACTCTCAAACCGAGCCGGCCAGGTGTGGCCGAGCGGTTCTAGGCGCTTCAGTCTGGAACCGCGCAACCGCTGCGGTCGCAGATTCGAATCCTGCCTTGGGCATGGATGTGAGTGTTGTCCTTAGGTTAGTTAGGTTTAAGTAGTTCTAAGTCTAGGTGACTGATGACCTCAGATGTTAAGTCCCATAGTGCTCAGAACCATTTGAACTCAAACCGAGCGGGGTGTGCAGTGGTTAGCACACTGGACTCGCATTAGTGAGGACGACGGTTCAAACCTGCGTCCGCCCATCCTGATAAGGTTTTCCATCATTTCCCTAAATCGCTTCAGTTAAATGCCGGTATGGTTCCTTTGAGAGGGCATGGCCGACTTATTTCCCCATCCTTCCCTAATCCGATGGAAGCGATGACCTCGCTGTTTGCTCCCGTCCCCCAACCAACCACAACACTCTGATTTCGAAGTAAACGAATACAATTTATCTACTTCAACAAAAAGCTCGCCAAGTTCTTCAGGCTCACTAAACACTTCCGTACAGCTAGCTGCTTGATTCCTAATCTGAGCTCTCCGCCTATTGAGCATCATTACACTCACAAAACGGTGACACGCATCTAGGAAATCGTGAAGGGTCAACATGAAATCAAGCACGCGCATGGTGCACACTTTCGGATTCTCTCAGTATTCATTACTGCAAGAAATAACTCGACTGATCACGAAGGATGACTGTCTTTCGAGTTTTGTAATGTACTACGAAAACACCACCGCCTTCTCACAGGGTTCTCGACTTCTACGCCCTACAACGGCATCCGATCGACTTCTAGATTTTGCGAACTCCCAACATGTTCCACGAAATTATTCGAAATTTACGACTTCCAACCACCCAGGATCAGAAACAGAATATAGGCATTTTTATTGGTCATCTCCTGTTCCCACTTTTACTGCTCCTGTAAGGTGCTGATTCCCGCTCGGACTTCCAGAAGCCTCTGTGCATCGAGTGCTGGAAAACTTCGGCCGTCACGGAAGTTTCACCCCCCCCTCCTCCCCCTCCCCCTCCTTGAGATCAGCCTGGTCGGTTCCGATCACGGCCCTCTTAGGAGGATTGTGGGAAGACGCCAATTATGCTCAGCCAGCACAAAAACCCCGTCCACTATGCAAAAGGAAGGTGGCCGTGGCGACCACAGTATTACAGAGCACCAACATAAGTGCGTGTCCAAGTAATGTCATGCAACAAGGGGGCCGCCAGATTAAGCGTTCACATCAGATGGACGGATCACCATCAACAGCGATACGTGCACACTCACCCACGAGATACCGCAGGCAGCCTTGCTATTTAATCCGGGACATTGGTGCAAAATAGGAGGTGAAATACTGTATGCCATAACCTCGGCGGCCAAATACTTGCTGCAAAAATTTCTAACATCATCCGCGCTCGAAACGGCCGCCTTCGAGTCGTGCGCCTCCACACAAGTGTACTTAACGATCGGCCTTGGCTTCGGATGCAAGTCCTGTGGAAGGTGACCGTGGCGACCACAGTATTACGGAGCACCAACAGAAGTGCGTGTCCAAGAAATGTCATGCAACAAGGGGGCCGCCAGATTAAGCGTTCACATCAGATGGACGGATCACCATCAACAGTGATACGTGCACACTCACCCACGAGATACCGCAGGCAGCCTTGCTATTTAATCCGGGACATTGGTGCAAAATAGGAGGTGAAATACTGTATGCCATAACCTCGGCGGCCAAACACTTGCTGCAAAAATTTCTAACATCATCCGCGCTCGAAACGGCCGCCTTCGAGTCGTGCGCCTCCACACAAGTGTACTTAACGATCGGCCTTGGCTTCGGATACGGCGGTATCAGGGACAGCGAAATATACGAGTCCTGCGCCGTACATTAGAGCACGCGACACTAAAGGTATTACGAGTTGCAACAACCGCCTCCGAAGGAGAACGAATTACTATTTGAGACCAAGTTAATATTTTGCAGCTGCGCGTTTAAGTAGACTCACGCTCCCTACAAAATACGGCGAAGTAAGGATTTTAGTGGGTGACTTTTTATTGACATACTGTTTTCCTGCCTTGTCCCGGACAGAACTGAGGGTTCGCGATGTAAGCGGGGCCCATATTTCACGTGGGCTGTGTGCGATACTGCCTCAGAACGAACAGGGGGTGACCGACAGGTGAAAGATGAATTGGCATAAAACCTTCATCAGTTCATAGCCGGCCCCTGGACTGTGGACGACGTGTGGTCAGGGAAGATGCCACAGACGTACCTACAGACCTACCCACGCCTCGCTGGAGCCTCGTCCCCTCGAAGGTTGAGGCCGAGGACTGTGATTAGATCTGTGTAATGGCTGGCTTTCCGCACCTCCTGCTTCCACTCCCCCGCCCCACCGTCCAGATGTTTAGTCATGCGTCCGGTGCAGCAGCGCCACTGGTCGTTTTTCCGCTCACGAGGGTGAACGTCCGCTCACCAGAGAGAGAATGCACGTCCGCCTCCGCTGCGCAAGTGGGCGCTCGCAGCCACCGCTGCCGTCGCAGACTGGGGTTATGTAGCTGCGTTCCTACTGCCATCAGTCCGCCACCGAATTTCGGGATTAAATAGAACCCACCTAGATCTTGAAGGTGATGATAATAATGCTAACGGTAACAATTGATGAACAAGATTTATCAGCAATTTGAACTAAAAACTGGTTTATGACAGGGCTATGAGTTATAGTGGGCACTGTTTAACTGAACTGCAGGAAAAAAAGTGGTACGAAACTACAATTTGGAGTTTCAGACGAGCGACTTTCTGACCAAAATCGACTGCTGAAGTGCATGCGGCGTCTTTCGTGCCTGCGTGTAAATCAGCAACCAACCACGTCGCGAGTATGTCTCTGACGTCAATGATGTACAGTGTGTGGCGAGAGTGGAGCTCTAGATTTTCGAATACGATGCGGACTGCGCATGCGCGGAAACAGGGTACTGTGGCTGCGACTACTAACGACGGACGTTAACCTATTGTGGCCAAGCTCAATCCTTTTATAGAAATGTATTTTGTGCCTTAAAGTCTTCTTAATTTTCAATTGTGTTGTTTACTTTATTTTCGTGACACACTGAAAAGATTGCACGAAGTCCTGGTATTTTTCCTCCTAGTATTCTCTTACAACAGAGACGAAATATTTGAAAGCAAAAAGGTATTTACTTTTTACAGAGAAAAACAATACACTGTACATAAACAAAAACGTAAACAGATAAAAGTGTTTTATTGATAATTATTTGAACAGTGAAAAAGTCAGAATTATTTGACAAGAAAAACAATTTTGGACGTTATTTGGCTGTTGGCAAAAAAAGACACAAAGCATAAAGTAAGAAGACACTATTTTAAGTGTTCCAGATATTATCTGATGTGTGTGCAACTATATATTTTCTCGATAAAAAAGTATGTGTTTTGAACTGTCTAGATGACGTTTTCCCTACTCTTTCAGCTCTCAGAAATATAGAGCATTTATCACTCGACCATTGACAAGAACATGCACTACGAATTTTGCTTTGGTCATTAATAAACTCCGTTATCACTGTCTCTTCATAAATTTTGAAGTATATTTAGATTTTTTCATAAGAAAGTGTAATTCCTCTTAATCTCATTTTCACCGTACGGACGCCAAACTGACCTGCAGACAGACAAATAAAGACGCGAATCTTGGCGCTGACGCTTAAGCGAAAACGACCACTCGTGACAGTGTACTCAGTACAGCATTAACCGCCAGGGGGGCTGCAGCAGACTCACTTGTCTCGGGTAGTGAACTGATACAAGAAACTAGATTGTGTGAGTAAAAGGCAAAGTTCTGAGCTCTGGAAGTAGACGAGCAAATCGGGCCAATGGCGTCATCGGATGCCTTATGGAGGCCCAGGTGGTCAGCATACCGCTCTCCAGGCCGGAAGTTGTCGGGTTTCTTGATCTTGGGAACCGCTCCTATCCGGGCAAGTAAATCCTCAGTTTACCTCCAGAGACTGATTGCACCCCTTTCCACTGAGGAAAAATCCTTGACAGCACCGGAAATCAAACCCAGGTCCCCCCTGCGTGAAGTTAATCTTGTAAAAGGACTTAGTATTTGCAGATGACTTTGCATATGGATTAACTGAAAACATCTCTAAAAATATATGAAACTAAAACAATATTCCATAGTGGCGAAACCGTAATACAGTACTGGCCATTAAAATTGCTACACCACGAAGATGACGTGCTACAGACGCGAAATTTAACCGACAGGAAGAAGATGCTGTGATATGCAAATGATTAGCTTTTCAGAGCACTCACACAAGGTTGGCGACACCTACAACGCGCTGATATGAGGAAAGCTTCCAACCGATTTCTCATAGACAAACAGCAGTTGACCGGCGTTGCCTGGTGAACGTTGTTGTGATGCCTCGTGTAAAGAGAAGAAATGCGTACCATCATGTTTCCGACTTCGATTGTAGCCTAACGCGATTGCGATTTATTGTACCGTGACGTTCCTGCTCGCGTTAGTCGAGATCCAATGCCTGTTACCAGAATATGGAATCGATGGGTTCAGGAGGGTAATACGGAACGCCGTCCTGGATCCCAACGGCCTCGTATCACTAGCAGTCGAGATGACAGGCATCTTATCCGCATGGCTATAACGGATCGTGCAGCCACGTCTCGATCCCTGAGTCAACAGATGGGGACGTTTGCAAGACAACAACCATCTGCACGAACAGTTCGACGACGTTTGCAGCAGCATGGACTATCAGCTCGGAGACCATGGCTGCGGTTACTCTTGACGCTGCATCACAGACAGGAGCGCCTGCGATGGTGTACTCAACGACGAACCTGGGTGCACGAACGGCAAAACGTCATTTTTTCGGATGAATCCAGGTTCTGTTTACAGCATCATGATGGTCGCATCCGTGTTTGGCGACATCGTGGTGAACGCACATTGGAAGAGTGTATTCGTCATCGCCATACTGGAGTATCACCCTGCGTGATGGTATGGGGTGCCATTGGTTACACGTCTCGGTCACCTCTTGTTCGCACTGACGGCACTTTGAACAGTGGACGTTACATTTCAGATGTGTTACGACCCGTGGCTCTACTCTTCATTCGATCCCTGCGAAACCCTACATTTCAGCAGAATAATGCACGACCGCATGTTGCAGGTCCTGTACGGGCCTTTCTTGATACAGAAAATGTTCGACTGCTGCCCTGGCCAGCACATTCTCCAGATCTCTCACCAACTGAAAACGTCTGGTCACTGGTAGCCGAGCATCTGGCTCATCACAATACGCCAGTCACTACTCTTGATGAACTGTGGTATCGTGTTGAAGCTGCATGGGCAGCTGTACCTGTACACGCCATCCAAGCTCTGTTTGACTCAATGCCCAGGCGTATCAAGGCCGTTATTACGGCCAGAGGTGGTTGTTCTAGGTACCGATTTCTCAGGATCTATGCACCCAAATTGCGTGAAAATGCAATCACATGTCAGTTCTAGTATAATATATTTGTGTAATGAATACCCGTTTATCATCTGCATTTCTTCTTGGTGTAGCAATTTTAATGGCCAGTAGTGTATTTAAATGTATCCTAGTGATGCACACTGAACTACTAACTGGATAGAGTGGAGGTACTTCCACGATTAATCGATAGAAAAATGATGGTTGGGGAAAAAAAAGGAGGGTAGGAAAATGATATGCAGTGGAAATCTACCAAAATGTACACAGAATTTCGGAGGTACTGCAAAAGAAATCCAACGAGCGAAAGTGGGCAGCCTAACGAGATAGATATTGTTATGTTTCTGGAAAAAGAAATTATCAAGAGCCTGCTTCATAGAAATAAGAAAGTAACTTGGAGGAAACAACATGAACGAATCGAAACAACAGATATAAACTCCTTCAATTCTAGGGGAAGTCCTTGGAACGACCCTCCCAATCAACCACAGTTAAGCAAGGAATAAGAATAAGACAAGTCGTTGAATTATGGCCTCTCATATCCCAAAGCGTCTTACAGAAGAGAGTTAAAATTTTGAACTCGTAGCTTCACTGTCAGTTAATAAACTCAATTTTCTTAGGAAGAAAGTAAGGAGGAGAGAATTAAAATCTAGTACACCATACCTTTTGCACACCTCTAACATTCCGCGTTGACAGACTGATAAATTGGGCAATTTCGTACACATTGTGGTTACGAGCAAGTGCAGACAGTATAGCTTCATTAAGCCATTCTGGTAGGTCTCTACATGGTACTGCGATGATTCCATACAACCGGCGCATACACAGTACTTCACTGATATGGCTTACGTCAGTGGGGGCATGGTCACACGGCCGCCTGGTACCACTTCCACACCGTCTGTAGCGCTCCAAAGCGAACTGTGTGCGGTATCGTGCAAAGACTGCGGCGCCATGCCAATGTCGGCAACGCACATACATAGGACAGACGTTAGTGAGATCCGCTGGAGTCTGCAATGACGAATGGGAGAGGCTGAAATAGACACGCCCTGTCTCTCTCGGCACAGTATCGCCCTCGCATGGAGGTCAGTATAGAGCCGAGCTTGGAAGCGCTCTACCCCAGTTCTTGACTTCAGCTGAAGCAGTTAACATTATCGGATAGGACTAAGGAGTTGTTCCAGTTTCAGAGGGAAATGCACCTTTGTAAATGATGAACACTGTTCTTCAAGAGAACAGTTTCTTAATTAGTGCGTAAAGTGACGCTTTAATAGTCAGCGACAGTTGTAGATTACCAAGTACTCCTGTGGCAAAGGAGTGTATCAAGTGGTTCTAATGAGTCGTCTTTCAGAGCAGTCAAAGAGCCCACAGCTCTGGCCGGAAGACTGTAGTATCGCTTGGTCATAGGAGAGCTCTCCTAACATTTCGTCCGGTGAGCACTTAATCGTGACATCATAAGAAATTGTGTCTGCTGTCAAAGCGATAGTCATTCAACTGATGAACCAGGCACTGATTTCCTCGCACTTAATTGAATTAACATCCGTAGTTTTCCAGACTCTGTCTAAGATTTTCGTTAGTCATGTTAGAGAACTCCTCTTCATTTCTTAGAAACGTGTAAAATTCTGCCACGAGGGTCAATAGCCAGTATTTGGCCGGCACGGGGAAGAGAGGTTTTGGTGTAAAGTTCCTGATCACCAGTCTTTGCATCACGGACCTGGGTTAAATTCCAAAGCTCTCCGCAGTGCCTCATGAAGTGAGCACATGTAACACTTGATACTGATCATCCGTCGGATGTGGATGTTAAGCTCGGCGGACTTCTTGGTATTATCCGGGAGGAGCAGGCTGTGTACCGGCATCGGGTATCATCCTCTGTCTTCTCCTACTATTATTATTGTTATTGCTATTAAATCACAACAGTGCACTTTACACGCATTCATTACACTCTACAAAGACACGTACGACGTCTTTCTCCCACATCCGCAAGAAAAGGAGCCAATGCGCGCGGCGACAGTCGGCTCAGCACAGCCCGAGCGGTTTTCCAGCCAATAATGCCAATGACATTTAAATTTTTTATTGAGATTTCGACACGCACCGAACTATGTTGGAAAGCGATCAGTGGACTTGTTGTAATAGGTCAGCGTTCCTGTTATACAATAAGAGCCTAGGCCCTTCTAACAGAGGTGCCCTTACACACGCTGTAATTTTATGATGTGAAACGCAAGAGCTACTCTACCACCCGTAAGCCTCGAGTCGTCGTTAGTGCAGTCTGTGTTTCATGGCGTTTCTCCATCTTCACAGTCATCCTTTATCACCACGCATAAATTTTATTACTTTAAACATTAACAGCAACAACCATTTCTGCAACTCGGTACGCTAACTGCTGAATCGTTAACGCTAGACCTTGTTCGCAGCTGAAAGGCACTAATTCTTCAGTTGTGGGAGCTGACTAAAGCCGATATTCCTCCTCTACGACAGAGCATAGCAGCGAATAGAAATGTTACTCAAATTGGACTAATGACACGAAATCTTTCCTCGTCCTATTCTTCCAAATTTTTTCTACTTCTTCAGTGTACAGTTTAGATCTCACAATTTACTTATTCCTCACCTTTCACGAATGATTACACCATTACACCTCACCATGTGTGAAACGAGAATTTTTTTTTGTCGGGGGGGGGGGGGGGGGGAGGGATGGAGGGGGTGAATTGAGTGGGTGAACTGAATGAATGGTTTCTACAGCGCAAAGCAATTAAAGGGTAGTGGAAAATTGCAGTCGACATTGCTCCAATGCCTCTAAAAATGTCCTTAGTCATAATGATGGCCTTGCGTGCTGCCTGTCGATAGAAAACGCTCTGTATCTCGTCACTCCCCTGCTCTCCGTTCCTAACATGACCACGGGTGCACCAGCAACTTGAGAGTAACTCCTTTACGTGTCCGACACGTCATCCAAGCTCTACAATGACTTTGGGTAAACTGAATCTCTCTCTATGAACAGAAGTCGAAGAACGATGTTCCTTAGAGCCTTGCATTCAACCCGTTCAGCGATCAGGTCATATACTATACATTCTAATGGTTTTGATCGCAACATATAGCAATTGCTGTTAGACGATAACCGGTCTGCTTGGCTAGCAACCATCCGCAGATCATACTTCCATTATAAATAGTACGTCAGTACCAAGCGTAACTTGACAGTATTGAAAGCCTAGACAGACCACGAGTGTCACACTGAAACGCTGACAGTTATTAAGAGTAACGTATCAATATTAAAAGAGTGGTCAGAGTATGGCTGGTACGCTTAGTAACGATGTTATTAAGGTCAATGCTGTACATAGGTACCATGTATAGTGTAAACATGGCCTGAGGATAGTTATCATCTAGTTGTAATTACATTACATGCGATCAAGATTATTAAAATCTATAATAAATAACAGAGATCGTTGAGTCTACCTCACTTGGCGATGCCATCTCTTGCAAATCAGTGTCACTGTTTGCGGAATCACTGGGTGCCTTCCATGAGTCCACCTGGTACGCCGTGATGGATGTCCCTCCGGTAGCTGCAGTACAGAGAAGTTGCCACAAACAGACATAGCACCTTTCGTGCTATGTTGCCCTTTTGTTTTGAGTACTGTCTGTTCCGCATAATATGGGCTACAGAAAACGTATTCAAATATTTCCTCAACTTTTAACTTCAAATTTAACGCTACATATCGAAATTTAAAATGCGTAGAACTTGCTTAACAAAATAGTTACCAGGCAAGGATTTGTGGTATCTCATTCAAACAGACTCGAACTCCCTGCTCCAAGAGGAGATGTAGAATTGTTTTCGGTGAATGCAGCTTGCGCTGATGAGTATGGAGGCTTTATGTACCGTTAATTTTCTCAACGAAACATTATTTTGCCTCTTTATTTCGCTTTTGGAAGTATCCCAAACTGCAGAATTTTCACATGACTAGTCTTTGTTCATCATTGATCAGATACTTACCAGCTTTACCTCAGATTTTTTTATTTTTTAACTCTTTGCGTGCAGTGTTTCCGAAACGAGGTAGTGAACGTGTCAGATATTCACTTAAACGGGCATGGTAAATGTCCATAAGCTATCCGACTGGTGTTCCGTGTGCGAGACCAACGTTCACTATTTCGGCACGTGGAATCGATACAAGTCTGGCTGACCTTCCTGCTTAGTACTTGCAAGCGCTCTAAGCGGAATGATTTACGATCGGATCGCTATCACAGAGTTACAAATTTCAGTCATCTTAAGAATACGCTACAGGTACGTCCACAACTAGTTGTATTGTTAGAGCTGTTATTTTATGCTGAAAGGACACTGACTGTTTGGAAAATAATCAATGGGGACGTGTGGATTATGATTCGGTTTACAGGTAATTATTACTTCGACTAGCATTTCCCGGATAAAAACTCAAAAGTATATATATGTACCTGTAAATAGAAAATTTTACTCCCCATATATATATATTTTCTATTCACAGACTTTAATGAGAACTTTAAACAGTTACGAGCACGGCGAAGTCACTTCCGATGTTTGCCAATCGTTGTTTTCGAAAAGAATCAAAGATATTCTTGATGAGAAATACTTCTACCAATCGGTTATAAACCAATTACCTCAGGATGGATCGTCACCTCACTATCGTGAGCTACATACCACGGAACCAAATTATTCCTTGAAAAGCAACACTTTACACGCAGCAGCATTCCAGAATAATCTACAATGAATTTATTTCGTATGTAATTATATGAGGCAAGTCGAGTACGTACTGCTTTTGGTACGACATCATTTGCGGCGGAGAACCAGCCATCAGTTCCGTGAACGGATGCCTAATCTCGCTGTTGGGGTTGCTAGCACACACGTGAAAAACTGTGGCGTTTCCCGCATCTCCCGTACTCCCATAAGCGTCAACTGGTTGGTCTCTTCTGTACTTCTGCCCAAGCTTGTCCTGTTCCTAAATGTGCCTGTCTTTAACTTGTGTGACTTTGAGATTTCGTTTGTCAGAGATCTTTCCTAATTTGCTTCACCCATATTGTAGTTGTCTTTTTACAGAGATACGTGAAAATACGTTTATATGGTCTATTTTTCGATCTGTTCTTTGTTGAACTGTCACCTCCCTTCTATTCATTGTTTCCTAAATTCAAAGTTTGCACCAGTCCCCGCATTGGACTGCGTCTAGTTTTTTCTTAGAATTTTGCTTCACAAAATTTCTCGCTTCAACACGCTATAGTTCACCGGTTGGCATTTATTGGATTAAGGTATTCTCTCTCTCTCGTTAGTGTTGTTTTCTTTCTTTCTGGCATTCTAAAAGATTCACTTCTTATTTCGATTTTTTTTTTCAGTCAATGCTCTCTAATCTTTCAGATTCGATCTGCAACATCGGCAATTTCTAATCCATTCTCCTGCATAATATTCTCCTACCAAAATTTTTAGTTTGACATGAATTTGATCTTTCTACTGAGATACTAAGCCTTGTTCATCTATCAGACTTTTTCAGGTGGTTTCGTTGTCTGGTGGCTACTCTGATAGTACCACTATCAGCATCAACCATGTAACGCGGTGTAAGAACCGTGGCCGTAAAAAGATCCTAACTAAGAGCAACCGGAGACGAATGACACGCATTGTCGATGACCACAGATTTCAAAAAGGGAATAAAATCGCTGCTTTCACTGACTGCAGGTCCATACGGACTAGTTTTCGAGCGAAGAGTGTGGAAGGAGGTGCATGCTGTGGACATTTGGAGTCGGCTATCTCACAAAGGGCGACTGCTCACAGCGGCACAAGGAGCCGCATGCATTTAGTGGACGAAAGAACACAAAAAGTGGACAGTATATGACGTGAGACGAGTACTGTGATCCGACGAGTAGCGATGTTTCATTTTTAAAATTATGCAAGGCGCTGAGCATACCGCCAGCACAAAAAATGGTTCAAATGGCTCTGAGCGCTATGGGACTTAACATCCTAGGTCATCAGTTCAAAAATGGCTCTGAGCACTATGGGACTCAACTGCTGTGGTCATCAGTCCCCTAGAACTTAGAACTAGTTAAACCTAACTAACCTAAGGACATCACACACATCCATGCCCGAGGCAGGATTCGAACCTGCGACCGTAGTGGTCGCGCTGTTCCAGACTGAAGCGCCTAGAACCGCTCGGCCACACCGGCCGGCCCGCCAACAACAGTGAGACATTCAGCCTGCCGTGTGTAGTGAGTGGAGTTCAGGCCAGAGGTGATCCTGTAATTTTTTTCGGTTTGTTTTTCTTACCGTCACTTGAGGCTATTATTGACTGCCATGAGAAGTAACCAGAAGGTTTGCGTCAACGAAGTTTTGGCCTTTCACCCACATATTCACGATGCTATTGACACTTCCGTCTTCCGCAGTATTCACCTGTTTGCACACAGTTACGTTCCTGGTTTGACCAGCACGGATCTCGACTGTCCCACTAAACCACGTGACTTTAATCCCATAATAAATGTACGAGTATAGGACTATTTGGAACAGAGGGTGAAATGCGGCAATTAACATCGCCGCAATTTGGTAGCTTATCGTCAGTGATTGGCTTCATTTGGAAATGGGTTACCCGAAGAAACTCGTGGACTCTCTTCCCCGCCGAACTGAGGCCATTGTCAACGGCAGAGGTGGTGTTACACATATTAATCTCTCCTTTCTATGTCCACTGTGGTTATTTTGAGTTGTATTCATTATGACACATATTTTATTTATTTGAAAGTAGCTGCTGGATATGACAAGAAATGTGAAATGAACGCAGATAACGCCAAGCAGTATGTTCCTTGAAATTTTTCCGCCAGATCGAATATTCCGTCATTTTTTGGAAGTATCCGGGATATTATTAACTCTTGTACCGATATTTCTGCTGACAACCTTTCAGCCATTCTGAAAGTGAGTCGCTTTCATGCGCGTTTGCTCCACAGAGTGAAGAGCTTTAAAAGTCTTGCATGCGCCTCTTACTGTGAGTGGCTGAAAGGTTATCACCAGAGTTAACAATATCCCAGATGCAGTCCCGAAACATGACGGAATATCCAACAGTATGTTAGAATCACATGCACCGAATTATTCATTGACCTGGCGGGGGGGGGGGGGGGGGGGGCGGTTCAAGGTTCAAATCTGTATTTAGTACGGTCGAGACCAAAAAATTTCTCATATTACTGCTCTCACGAATTTTTGTGATTTTAATTATCAGAAGACATTGGTTATTCCAACTTTACGTAATAGATCATAATGTTTTAAATGAGATGTCTGACAATTAAGTGGTAGTTGGTTCGTTTCTTTCGGTTCCGTCTACCAGCTGTTTTAAGGTAAACAGAATGAAACTACTGTTAATTAACTTTTTATACCTGGGATTCACAGTCATGTAGATCTTTATAAAAGAGACTGTAACACTTTCTTTATTTCACGATTGCAATTTCGGCCTTAGGCCATTATCAATTGCAGGTGAAAAATACAGAATGTTTGTAAATTCTTTAACAAAATCGTGGCGTACCTTGATATTCGACCGATTACACAGAATGAAAAATGTAATTGCGTAAGCATGTTACTTACGTTTTTGTGGCTTTACGTCATTTCAGCCGCACTTGATAATGGCCTAAGGCCGAAACTGCAGTCGTGAAATAAAGAAAGTGTTCCAGTCTCTGGCGTAAATGTGATGTCTTTTATGAATACTACTGCGTAAGTACCCACGGCAGTGTGATCTTATGTGGGAGCATTAACGCACGACTGAAGTTGGCGCAGGCGACAAACGAGACACGAGTTGTTCGCTAACTGTAGAAAAATTGCAGTGTTTATTTTGCGCGTTTCGCATGAATGGAGACAACACGGCAACACAACCAGCAAGCGCGACAAGTGTGTTGCATAGCTCTAAGGGTCAACTAAAGCAACAGTGTGGGTCACCAGTTAGCAAATGCAAACCGCGAAGAGTACGTATGTACAAATCGAATATAAAGTTGTTTTCGACTCGACAGCAACAACAGGAAAAGAAAGTATTATTGTCTGAAGTCAAATTACAAGGAACAGACGGCTTGATTTGGTGTTCGAGAGTCGTTTTAGTGCCACCACTACATTTCGATGCCAGAAACCTATTGCAAGTGATGGTAGAACAAAATCACATCGTACGTTTTGCCGGAAAACTGTTAGGTGTTAAAAGAATTTTCTCACTGCGTATACAATCTATAAACATAAATAAATAAATAAAAGAAAAGAAAGACGACTCACCACGAATGAGATACGTAAATTGGTCACAAATTGATATTCATACAGGTATCGACAGAAGATGCAAAACTGTAAACTTTGGCGTCCGATGCATGAATGTGTGACGCTGCAGCGCAATTTCACTGCGCATCTTGCAAGGATAGTAAACAGGGGAAATGTCGATACCACGGCATAAAGCCTTTGCGAATTTCATTCCGTCTACTCAGTTGGACAGTAACAATGCCTCGCAGACGGACGCTAAACAATACACGCAGATGTCAGCATTTGAGAGAGGGCGTGTAGCTGGGCTGAAAGAAGTCGGTTGGAGTAACATCCGAACCGTTCGACATTTGAATAGGAACGATGCCACTATTCCACGATGTTGGCAGGATTGGGTGAACTACGGCCGAACACAGCGCCAAGAAGGAAGCGGCCGGCCTAGAGAGACGACAGACCGTGAGTACCGAGCAGTCGCGATGGCGTCACTCAGGGTCCCGGATTCATCATTATCATAGATACGACGTGCAACTGACCGAGCAAGGTGGAACAGTGGTTAGCACACTGGACTCGCATTCGGGAGGACGACGGTTCAATCCCGCGTCCGGGCATCTTGATTTAGGTTTTCCGTGATTTCCCTAATCGCTCCAGGCAAAAGCTGGGATGGTTCCTTTGAAAGGGCAAGGCCGACTTCCTTCCTCGTCCTTCCCTAATCCGATGAGACCGATGACCTCGCAGTTTGGTCTCTTCCCACCAAAACAACCCAACCCAACCCCAACGACGTGCACCTGGTGCTTCAACGACCACGAGGACTCTTAATAGGCTGCTCACAGAAAGGAGTCCGAATTCACAGCGCCCCTTCTCATTGACTGGAGTAGAATTAGCTTCAGTGATGAGTCCCACTACGAAGTGAGCCGCGATGACTACGAAGAGACGTCTCAGACCGTGGTGGGATACCAACCTAACTGTTGCCCGCCACACGGTCCAACAAGGATCCCTTTGGTTGTATTCCGCGTCCTTCTGGCTGCAGAGCGGTACGTTGGTGATATTTTACGCCCCGTTTTGTTGCCCTTTATGGCAAGCCATCCTGGGCTTACATTTCAGAAAGATAAAGTTCACCCTTACAAGGCGAGAGTTTCTACTACGCGTCTTCGTGCTTGCTAAACCCAACCAAGTAGGTAGAAGTTGACACGATATCCCTCATGAGGCCATCCAACAGTCCTGTCAACCAATGACAAGCCGCATAAGTACTTGCATAAGGGCCAGAGGTGGACCAAAGCCTTATTAACTTGCTCAATCTGCGAAGGTTTTTCTCTTGAATAAGTCATGCAATTTTTCTGAATTTGTAATCATTTGATTTTCTGCACATGCACATCACATCCACGAGATTTCCGTAATTTCTTCTCATTACCATTCCCTAATTGTGAGTTTTGTCTCAAAAGTTGCTATTTAATGTACAGCCATACAAGTGTTATTAGTGACGTAGAGAGACAGGTAGGTAGACTGCTGAGATTTCGACGTCCTATGAGAGGGAGAGAAGTGAGTCAATGACAGGTTTGCTACGCATTAGCCCCCTCATCCAGCACCATGGAATCTCGAAGTTTAAAGTTCCAAAAATGGTTCAAATGGCTCTGAGCACTATGGGACTTAACATCGGAGGTCATCAGTCCGCTAGAACTTAGAACTACTTAAACCTAACTAACTAAGGACATCACACACAGCCATGCCCGAGGCAGGATTCGAACCTGCGACAGCAGCGGTCGCGCGGTTCCAGACTGTAGCGCCTAGAACCGCTCGGCCACTCCGGCCGGCTTTAAAGTTCCCACCTGACGGAGGATCACGAGTAAGAATGACTCCTGATCTCACTTCATAACGTACCGCTGGAAGGTTTGGAATTCAGTTTTCTCCACTATCAGAATTTCGCATAACTTCGAGTCGAGTGCCAATACTTCGTCAGTTTCTTATTGACCAACGGCACATCACGTAGAAGAACGTATATATACTCTGATAAAAATCGCTTTGTGTTCGACGTTTCAGCGGATTGTGTGGTAGAGGCAGCCGCTAGCCAATCGCAGCTATTTCTCGAGCACCTGCTCTCGAGGTATGTGCAGCACCTGTGAAGCATGACTGGTTGCACACCGGCAACACTGTCACCCTACGACTCCTGCCCCCCCCCCCCCCCCCCCGACCCCGCCACTGCAATGTGTCAACCACAAAGTAATTTTAATCACAATATCAGTGAAATTCTGTTAACAGAACGGGCATTAAAAATAAAGAACTTCACGCTTAGATTATATCTGATCCTGTACACTAAACCACCATAGTCGTAGTCTTCTCAAATCTACAGTTAGCTTCATATCTGTTAGAGCTGTCAAAAAGAAGGCTGGCTTAGGCGGTCTTTTTAGAACAGCGATATAGGTGTGGTT
This sequence comes from Schistocerca piceifrons, assembly GCF_021461385.2. Classification (NCBI taxonomy): domain Eukaryota; kingdom Metazoa; phylum Arthropoda; class Insecta; order Orthoptera; family Acrididae; genus Schistocerca; species Schistocerca piceifrons. The sequence goes on from NC_060138.1 coordinate 678,878,907, forward strand.
GCGTTCATTTATTCCGATCAGCCAGAATATTACGACCACCGATATGAGGTCGCCCAGGCGATAGCAGCGTCACATGGTAAGGAATGAATGCTAGTCAGAAACACACACGGTGCATGTGATATCAGATAGTGTGCTGTCTGTGTGAAGATGGGGAAGGCGCGCGATCTATCTGAGTCTGACCGAGGCCAGAGCAGTTCGGAAACCGCACGACTTGCCGGGTGTTCGAGGAATTCTGTGGTAAGTGTCTTCAGCCGGAGGTGAAACTAAGGTGAAACCACGCCGTGGGATTGGGTGGCCATCCTTTAATGCAGATGTCAGACGTCGTAGGCTGGGCAAACAGGTAAAACAGGACAGGCTGCGAACTAACATCAGACTTTAATGCTGGCAGAGTACAAGTATGTCTGGTCACACAGTGCACCGAACACTCCTAACGAAGGGACTTTGCTGCCGACGACTCACGCAAGTACCAATGTTAATACCACGACATCGGCAACTACAACTGAAATAGGGACGTGACCATCGGCACTGCACATCGGTGAAATGGTAGAGCGTTGCATGGTCTGATGGATCCAGACACCTTCTTCATCATGCCGATGGGAGGGCGCGAATCACTCGTCTTCTAGGGAACAGCTCCTTGACTCCTGTACTGCGGGATGAAGGCAAGATGGCGGCTGGCTCCATTGTGCTCTGGGGAAAATTCACGTTGGCATTCAGGGACCCAGGCACCATGACGGCCAAGGAGTATCGTACACTGGTTGCAGATCCATGACGATCTTGTTTCCAAATGGCAGTGGGTATTTCAGCAACATAATGGGTCATGTCACCAGGCCAGGAGTGTGACGGTATGGTTCGAGGAACACAAAAAATGTTCAGATGGCTCTAAGCACTAAGGGACTTAACATCTGAGGTCATCAGTCCCCTAGACTTAGTGTGGTGTCACCGCCAGACACCACACTTGCTAGGTAGTAGCCTTTAAATCGGCCGCGGTCCGTTAGTATACGTCGGACCCGCGTGTCGCCACTGTCAGTGATTGCAGACCGAGCGCCGCCACACGGCAGTTCTAGAGAGACTTCCTAGCACTCGCCCCAGTTGTACAGCCGACTTTGCTAGCGATGGTTCACTGATAAATTACGCTCTCATTTGCCGAGACGATAGTTAGCATAGCCATCAGCTACGTCATTTGCTACGACCTAGCAAGGCGCCATTATCAACTGCTATTTATCTTGTGATGCATGTACCGTCAGACCGATGTTCACCAATTATGGATTAAAGTTAAGTATTCCAGAAGCTACGTACTATTTTTGCTACTATAAAGACCTTGTCATTTTCCAGACCTCACGCCATCCTGCGTGAGCTTAAACGCGTGCCCTTCGGCCTCCCGTCCTTGTGGATTGGCTGTCTTGCCAGTCCAAAAAACTTAGAACTACTTAAACCTAAGTAGCCTAAGAACATCACACACATCCATGCCCGAGGCAGGATTCGAACCTGCGACCGTAGCAGCAGCGCGGTTCCGGACTGAAGCGCCTAGAGCACCTCGACCACAGCGGCCGGCTCTTGGAACACAGTGGCTAGTTCCAATTGATGTGCTGGTCCCGCACTCGCCAGATCTGAACCCGATCGAACACATCTGGTATGTGATTGAACGTGGCGTCATAGCTCATCGCCCCATTCCTGGAATTTACGGGAATTAGGTGAGTTGTGTGTGCAGGTGTGGAGCCAACTCTCTCCAGCGACCTATCAGGGCCTCGTTGCTTCCATGACACAACGCTTCGCCGCTGTTATTCATACCAAAGGTAGACATACTGGCTATTAGGTGGTCATAATGTTCTGGCTGATCAGTGTATTTTATCTTTACTTTTAGTTAGGAACGCATCGGATATACACTCGTAACGAACCCGATTCCTGGTTGAACACAAGGCGAAGCCATTTATCAACGGTCGAAGCTCCTAGGTCACAGCAACGCTGGAAACACAGCCGTTAGTGTTGCGGTCTTAACAGCAGCAGTTCGTTAGTCCGGCTGCTGCCAGTCGGACCTAGGATACGGGAAGACACAGAATGTTCTCGGACGGCAGGCGCAGATGTGAAGTGTTTAGGATAAGTCAGGTGCTCAATACGGCGATCCTCCCTCGTGCTGATCAAGCGTGGTCGACCCGAGTATTGACGAGTACGTGTGTCCTTACCTTCCCATGCAGTTCAATATCTGGCCACTGTCACACCGAATGCGCCAAAAAGCTGTATATTTCACAATTCCACCAGCCGGCCAAATGGTGAACCACTCTGGGACCCCTTTAAAACTCTGTCAGGTGCTCATAATGACGTTTTCCACACGTGGGTGTCCTTCACACTGATTACTCGACATCTGACGCTGCTCACGCCTCTTGTACACCACAGCAGAGTTGGCAACAACGGTAAACACGAACAACATCTATGCCCCCTGGTGGCCGTAGTATCCATCAGAGAGCATTGCAAGTCTTATCATTTACATATTCGCTGATAGTGTCTGGGCTTCACACACATGCATCTTGCAAACATCTTTGGAAGCAGTTGTGAATATAAACTACAGTCTTACAGTATAGTTATTCGTTTATGAATTTGTTAACAACAATCCGTCGAACTCTGAGAGGAACAGAGATATTTGCAAGTATAACATTAGAAGGCAAAGTGGTCTCCATTACGGTTGAATGAATTTAACTTTGGCACGGAAAGAGGTGAAATATGCTTTTATAAAACTGTTTGATAGTCTACCCATGAAAATAAATGTCTGAGAGATAGCGTAACTGTTTCCAAATGTAGATGAAAAATATTTCTTGTTAACGAAATCTTACATATGACAGAGGAATTCCTGAAAAGAAATAATTAGTTGTTTTACAGAAAAAAACTATAAATAACAAGCAAGTAACGTTAATTATTATTTTATATAGAGGGTGTTAAGGAAGTACTCCGTATTTTGAGAGGTCGTAGTATGAACGAAAAAAGTCAAAGATGTCCAGTAAACATGGCCGTGAAATGCATACCATAAAAGATGTGAGCACTTGTTCACCTTTGCTATTGTGACTGTGACACAAGTATCTTACAAAATCTAAACAAAACAAAAATGTTCAGTAAACATCACTCTAAAATGCAAACCTTAAGAGTTATGAGCAGTTGTTCAATAGAAGAGTTATGTCTCACCGTAGTCAAGAGGAACAAGGGCTCATAATTATTATGGTACGTATTTTCTTCTTGTTTTTGTCTATACTACCACTTTTCACAATATGAGATAAAATGGTTCAAATGGCTCTGAGCACTATGGGACTTAACATCTATGGTCATCAGTCCCCTAGAACTTAGAACTACTTAAACCTAACTAACCTAAGGACATCACACAACACCCAGTCATCACGAGGCAGAGAAAATCCCTGACCCCGCCGGGAATCGAACCCGGGAACCCGGACGTGGGAAGCGAGAACGCTACCGCACGACCACGAGCTGCGGACCACTATGAGATACTTGCTTTTTATAGCACCATATGTACAGAGTCTAACAAAATTCGCTTTGAAGTCTTCGAGAACAGGTTCCTTGCCGTGTGGGATTAGCCGAACGGTCTAGGGCGCTGCAGTCATGGACTGTGTGGCTGGTCCCGGCGGAGGTTCGAGTCCTCCCTCGGGCATGGGTATGTGTGTTTGTCCTCAGGATAATTTAGGCTAAGTAGTGTGTAAGCTTAGGGACTGATGACCTTAGCAGTTAAGTCCCGTAAGATTTCACACACATTTGAACATTTTTGAACAGGTTCCTTACACCAAAACAAGAAAAAAGTGTAGTTAACATGGGCTCTAAAATGAACCTACGAGCGCTTCTTTATCTTCGAGACTGTAAAACACTTCTCTTCTACTGCAAGCTCTATGCTTTCCATATTTTGGGACGAGGTAGCACTGACCAAAACAATAACAAATGTCCCCTAAGCATGGGCTCCTACATGCACACTTTAAGAGCAATGAGCACTTGTTCAATAAGAGAGATGTGTTCCACAGTAACGAAAATGAGTAAATTCTTGTAGCTCTTACAGTGTACGTTTAGGAGCCCTTGTTTACTGGATTTTTTTTTCTTGTTTTGGTGTGAGGGACCTTCCCTCAAAGTATGTGAAGGGAATTTAGTTACGCCCTTTGTGTGTGCTTGTGTGTGTGTGTGTCCATACTTTTTCTGTTGGCACGTTCCACATCATAACGATCATGGTAAATATTAGCAATATTAGCAATGTAAGTCAGTAGGTTCAAATGGTTGTAGGTTGTAACAGTGCAAATGAAGAGGCTTGTACATGATGTGCTAGCGTAGAGAGTTGCACCTATCAGTCTTCAGACTGAAGACTATAACAACAACAACAACAACAATAAGAAACATAAAGTATCTTTACAGAGAGCAGTGAAGCCCCATAACGAGATTCTGTCACAAGAATCATACCTAATTACGGTATTATGAGTGGTAGCCGAGTCAAGAGTGAAAGACTCCCCTCCCCCCACTTTGTGAGGCTAACTGTAAAGTTCATTTTGCTGGTTTTTGCTAGGACGTAAACGACGGGACTCTCTGCAGATAGAACGCGATAGCGCAGCGTGACGCCTCGTTTCCGTTCCCGTTCCCTCAATGCGCGGAACTGGCGCCTATTCACTACGGCGTCCCGTTAGTGCGCTGCGGCACTCTGAGAAACCGCATAAACGGGCAGCGGTCGCGAGACCTGCGTAGGCGGTGGGGTGGCAGCCGGCGCTGCTCGGCGACACCGGCCACCGGGCACCGGCTGGCGTCGCGTGACGCGGTATGCGGAACTTGCGGGCGGTCCTCCGTGCCGCGTCCTTCATAGCCGTGCAGAACGGACGGAACGGGTCCTGGTGGGCTCCGGGGTCAGGTGTCGCGTGTCGCCGGCACCGTAGCCGCCGGGGTCGACGGCCATCGCCGAAAACTTGTTTACCTGGCTGGCTGGCTGCCCGCTGACGTCAGCTGCCACTTAAGATGACGGCTCATTTCCTGTAGTTACAGCGCTCTGCGGCACTACTAATAAATCGAAGTGATGGTCAGAGTACGGACTTCGTCTTCTGGTATGAAGTAATGACAACTATTACTCGTCGATACACGTCCCGATTGGTGGAATAAAATTTTACGCGCGTACTTTCTCGACAGGCCAGACCGATTGAGGTGACGCTGTCTTTAGGACGGTGGGATTTGAACTGCGGACTAGTGAGGCTCAAATCGCTGTAATATAAAATGGCTCTGAGCACTATAGGACTTAACTTCTGCGGTCATCAGTCCCCTAGAACTTAGAACTACTTAAACCTAACTAACCTAAGGACATCACACACATCCATGCCCGAGGCAGGATTCGAACCTGCGACCGTCACGGTCGCGCGGTTCCAGACTGTAGCTCCTAGAACCGCTCGGCCACTTCGTCCGGCGCGCTGTAACATATTCCACCATCTTGATCACTTATATGCTGGTAAATTCGACCACTGATGCTTGTGTCCTTTGGACTTCAGGATGGAGGATAGTTTACAATTTCTCCCTACGTAGGTGGGTGTCAAGAAAATATTTTAGCAATCGGAAGAGAAAGTTGGTGATTGAAATTTCGTAAACAGAGCTCGCCGCACAGAAAACCACCTTTGTTTCAGTGACTGCCACCCCAACGCAACACATTCTTTTTTCTGAAAGCAGTTTGGTTCTATTCAGGATTCTAATACACCGTATTATTCTCCACTCTTTTGGCTAAAAAAAACCTATTCTACAATATAATGTCCGTTCAATGCGACGGCCTTACGCCACCTTACTGGGAGGGGCTGTATGCTCGCATGGCACCACTCTACTGTCGATATCCAGCCAGAGTCTTGCTGCATCAGTAACCTCCCCGTCATCCACATGCTGATCCCACGGTGTGCATCCTTCATTGGGCCGAACAGATGGAAGCCGGAAGGTGAGAGATCCGGGTTGTAGGGTGGATGAGGAAGAACAGTCCATTGAAGTCTTCGAGCTTCTCTCCAGTGTGTCAGCACTACCAACAGAGACGTCCAGTTGTGCAGTGAAATGTTTGATGGTGATCCGAAGATCACCTCGAATGAGAGTCTCCGCACGTTCAAAATTGCAGATGTCACAGCTGTGTGCGGCCGGCCCACACGTGGGATATCAGACAGGCTTGGACGAACTTGTTGTGGTGATGAAAGACGCCTCGACCAACGCCTCTCCGTGCTTTTGTTCACTGTCGGGTCGCCGTAGACATTCTGCAAGCGCCTATGAATATTTGCGATGCTCTTGCTTTTCGCTAAAAGAAACTCAGTGACAACTCTCTGCTTGGAACACACCTCTGTTACAGGCTCCATTTTGAAGGTTAGGTATAGAGCCGCCACCTACGAGAACTTCAAGAAACTGTAGGGGCTCAAGCGGGAATATTCCACGATGTTCCACAATTTCCAAATTTTTTGAACAAAAAATGGCCGAGAAAAAAATGTTCATGCATGTCCATATGAACAGAGCATCGTAATTCGGAATACCACAGGCACTGCAATATAAGCGACTTTCAATTGGAATGTCTCCCCTGTACCGGAATATACAAAATGGATGTGTGAGAACAGATTGTAGACACGGAAGTCTGGGTCTGCCCGTAAGGGAATTGCCAATGATAAGGCGACCGCTGGGTTCGAGTCGCGGTCCGGCAGTAATTTTCATTGCGGTCATTCCATTATATAGCTGGTGATGATTCCATTCTACTCAGGTCCAAAGGACCAGGATCAATTCTGCGACCAATACTGCAAATTGTGAGCTTCGTTGAAATTCCATGCGGAAGGCTGGTTTTCTCAACCATTCAACCTTTTCTGCCTGTCGCTGGAATGACCCAAGTATGACCTCAGGGCTTAGATAAAAGGCATCATTCGTTCCAACGTGCGCCACAATTTGCAGCTAGTTGCACCCTATGACTGGGTGTTGAGTATTGTCCTTAGGTTAGTTAGGTTTAAGCAGTTCTAAGTTCTAGGGGACTGATGACCATAGATGTTAAGTCCCATAGTGCTCAGAGCCATTTGAACCATTTTTAAGTTGCACCCTGTTCCCTCAATGGCTGTTAGAACAGCCTCTTCAACATGTTGAATGAGGCCCTCAGGCAATCAAACAGAGTGCACGTTGCGTCCTTTCCTGTCCCTTGTTGCCATTACCCTAAGGGGTACCACCATTTGCCGACGATTAATAGACCACTGCCCTTTTGCGTTTGCCTTCTCTTGACACCGGACAAGACCGTTTCTCCCAAGACAGGTGAAATGAATCCCACAGGCTCAGTTTCAGATTCAACGAATAACAGCACCTCACTTGTTGGTTATGGAGATTGGTACAATCCCTGAGTCCTCCCTGGTCTCCGTCAACCCTGTGCAGGACTCTCACAACTACCGCACTCGCAGCCAAATTGACGAGTAATAACAGATCCTGTTCTTTCTCCAGAAGAGACAGGATCACAGGAGAGGATGGTATTTGAAGTACTGTCCTTTCCAGCAGCGGAGTGAAATTACGCTACAGCATCACACATTCATCCGTCGGCCGCCAAAGTTAACAATTTTTCATTTTCCGTCGACACCTTCATGAGCATCAATTTCTGACCAATTTAGGTAACTCCTTCTTAGGGCGTCTTTTTTTTTTGTGACTCGAATCTGAAATAACATGACATACCCTCTCAACCAGTAAATTTAAATTTTGCTGCTTGCTTTCCTTCTAGTTGCTTAACCTCTCTTGTTCAAACGGGTACGAATTGTGAAGAATAAAGGTCTTATGAAACTCCCTTGGGTAAGGACAACGTCACTTTAGGATCTGAAGACCTGTGTTTATTAAGAGTGGCGTGATGTGTTCGACTTACAAGGAACTCTTCACTCTAAACACAAAACTCGTTTGATATTCCGTATGTTAGTGTTTTACTTATTATGCCACAGTTCAGAGCTGCTATCAGTCATCACGTATTTACCGAAAACAGAAAGAATATGCTGATATTATCTTACTCTAAGCAAAGGATGGAAACAGTTGTGGCTCCTACTGATTACACGGAAGGGCATCAACGCCGTTATACATAATGTTTTGCAGAACTGCTTTTATGCTTTTGGAAAATACTACACTGCCGGAAAAAAATTAGTACAGCCTTTTAGAGGTTTTCAGTTCACTCAAGATTTATCGTTACAACAGTGCATATCGGGTACATGAAATGATTACATTCACACATAAATAGCACAAGCGGTTCAAAGATATCAGGTATCGCCCCCGGCTGAAAGACCAAGATTTACATGGTGTAGCCTCCAAGGGCGGCAATACAGGCGCTGACTCTGCCATCCAGTCGATCATAAAGGTGGTGAATACTGTCCTGGGATACGTTATTCCACGACTGCTCGACCAGTCCACGTAGTTCTGTAAGACCCGTTGACTGACGAGTAGCACGAGTTACTTCTCGTCCCGTCATATCTCACACGTGTCGATTGAAGTTGAGTCCGGAGATCATGATCGTCAGCGAAGTTGCTGCACGTCTTGCAGTGTGTGGGCGAGCGTTATCCTGTTGGAATGACACATCACCTTCCTGTTGCAAGAGCAGCAAGATAACGGTTCTAACAACATTGTGCACATACCGAGCGCTGGTTAGCGTCCCCTCCAGACACACCAAAGGTGAACGAGAGTTGTAGCTTATCACATCCCAGACCATAAAACCTAAGGTGGGACCAGTGTGTCTTGAACGAATTCACTCTAGGAGGCAGCTCTCACCAGGCCTACTTCGTGCGCGCAAACGACCATTACTTACGTGCAGGCACAATCTGACTTTACTCGTTGAAGACTACGGCGCGCCTTTCCAGCGTCCAAGTGATTGTCTGACTACACCACTCGAGCGTGCACGTCAATGCTGTGAGTGGAAGACGGGCTAGAAGTGTGCGTGCGCGTACTACCATAGCCCGTTCGCAACAGCTCATGTTGACATATCTGTGCTCACAAGCCTTCTTATCTGTGCAATGGTACCTATACGATTCGCCACTGCTGTCTTTACAATACGGCGATCCTAGCGGACGTCCGTGCTGTGTGGTCGTCAAGAGCCTCGTCTACGGGTGTGAGAATGTTCAAATGACCACCGATACCAATGTACAAATGACGCACCACGTTCAAGTTGTGTGGCAGGTGTCCAAAAGAAGCATCGTGACCTCTTTCAATCTTGCTCAGTTGGCTGTAGGAAGCAGGAGTGCGTCTGCATGGCATGGTTACCCGCTTGCTTAGCACGTTTGCATCATACTGAGCCTTCTGGCTGTGAACATTCCCTGTTAAAGGGTAGACACAGATGGCGCTCTGGTAGCTATGCCACTACGCTCTCCGTTGGCGGACTACGTTGACACCATTATCAGCGCACTAGGTGGTATATGTCGTCATCGGATAAATATCGACGTCATCTTTCCAGGTATATTAATTTGTTTCCTACAGTGTATTTTGTTACTAGTATACATTATTTGTAATGTAAATTCCTGATGTAAGCACATCTGCAGTCACAATGTCTACCACATCGTTGTTATGGCCTTTGGTGAAATATTTCGTGCCGAGCTGTTTCGACACCTGCCCGCATCCTCAAGCACGTCCTCGTGCCGTCGAGATTAGGAGCCCGGCAGGCGTGAGCCTGCGGCCGACGCTGAGAGCTCATCGCGAGTGCTGTGTGGAGGGTGGTGGCTATCTGCTGTCTGGTGGCGGCTCTTCAACACCGGCCTCCAGCTGGCCTCTCGAGAGCGCCGCCCCGAGTCAACAGGCGCCGTGCCCTGCTCTACCAGGGCCACCCACACAGCCTCCGGCTCTCAGGGCCAGTCCCCATAAGGCGAGGCGATGCGCCAGGGCACAACGGTGCTGCCTGCTTTACTGCTAAGTAGTGGACACCAGGCGATGGGGCGCAGCAGCAACAGAGTGGGCACCACTTGGAACAGACGCAGCTTGAGTTTCGCGAACCTATTACGAACTCACTCTCTTCTGGCGGACGTCTCTAAAGTCAGTGACTGTCTTATGGCAGGCCGGGAGTACGACCCGACAATTCTTAAATGCAACTGCATCGTGCGATAGTTTTGCGTATAGTTGTTGAAACTCAGAGGTCACCCCACGCTCGGTTGTAGACACTTTCTCTTCCGCGAGAAGTGCCTACTGACTGGTTCCAACTCACTGGACGGAATACATCGTCTACCGCTCTTCGCCATTCGCCAATAAAAAAATAAACAGTTTTTATCCATCCATAATGTCGTGCCCAGTGGTCTAGCGGTAAGACAGGTCAATGCATCGAATTCCGACCAGGCCACGGAAATTTTCAGTCTGCCTCTAACGCTGCCTTCACTTCTCAACAACATGAAGAGTCGTCGGGAGCGACAAGCACTTCGGATTCCACGTTAAACTATAGGTCCCGTTTCCCCGCTCGCGTAACTGGGGTAGGTTAGGGACACGCAGTCACCGAAGTGGCATACAATTGAAAGCTTCGCACCCGATCACTGAGCCACACACGCAGTTATTATTATTATTATTATTATTATTATTATTATTATTATCATCCATACGTATCAGTTTATTAATTCCGGTAAATAAAATCTGGCTCTGCCACTCGCTCCTTTGTAGCAGATTACCAGTTTCGGGTGTTTTATTATACATTTTCAAGCGTCTGACGTTACAGACACGTGGCCTGTTTAGGTTTCAACTGTCCTAATAATATGACGCTGGTACACCAATTCTGCCATTTGGATATAATCGTCCGACGTGAAATACCTGAAGATAAATAGACAAACAATCCAATTGGGAGACCATCCGCAACCGAGCATTATAGCAGAGGTTGAAAATACCGCTTCAGTTGTAAATTTCTTTATTTTCACACGACCGCTTTCGGACTGTTATAAGCCCGTCTTCAGGTTTAGTAACTGTGCTGTGGTCCCCGAGCGCTCCGTGTACCAGGCTTACGAGCGCAGAACAGGGAACCTGGTACACGAGGTGCTCGGGGACAGCACAGTTACGAAACCTGAAGATGGGCTTATAACAGTCCGAAAGCGGTCGTGTGAAAATAAAGAAATTTACAACTGAAGCGGTATTTTCAACCTCTGCTATAATGCTCAGTTGCGGATGTTGTCCCCAGGATTGTTCGTCTATTTATCTTCAGCTATTTCACCTCGGACGATTATATCCAAATGGAAAAATTGGGGTACCAGCTTCAAATTATTAAGACAGTTGTAATCTAACCAGGCCACGTGTCTGTAACGTCAGACGCTTGAAAATGTATAATAAAACACCCGAAACTGGTAGTCTGCTACAAAGGAGCGAGTGGCAGAGCCAGATTTTATTTACCGGAATTAATAAACTGATACGTATGGATGATAATAATAATAATAATAATAATAATAATAATAATAATTGCGTGTGCGGCTCAGTGATCGGGTGCGAAGCTTTCAATTGTACGCCACTTCGGTGACTGCGTGTCCCTAACGTACCCCAGTTACGCAAGCAGGGAAACGGGACCTATAGTTTAACGTGGAATCCGAAGTGCATGTCGCTCCCGACGACTCTTCACGTTGTTGAGAAGTGAAGGCAGCGTTTTGTTAACACACTGCTTCTATTACTATCACGAAACAGTGTACCACAAGTGGATATCCCGCTAGAAGACTGGGTCGCTGGTGTATGTTCCCTGTAGGACCCAAGGCTGCCAAACGCTGGCCTCAGCCCCACATTACTCAGCGAAAAACGGGCCGCCCTTGATAGCGGCAGTTGTTGGACTGGAGCACAGGGTCTATTTCTGTTCGCCCGAGAGCAGTGCCGTTAATCGGTAAAGCAATGCAGTAGTAGCGCTTTTATGATACTCGTGCACACATTCTTTGCGGTGCTCGTGTGAAGGTTTCGTTTTGACGTAATTTGTGAGCACGAGCGCTTAAGAAAGTTTTTTTATTAAACCGGAAGTCTGACGACAATGGGATTATTTCAGTTTGAAAGAGCGTTGTTTTTCGATATTGGAGCGCGTGCTCGGTTGTTCCCCCCACCACTAGATTTGGAAGTATACTGTGAACGGTAAGTGAAGATGTAGGCAGTGTTGAGTCACACAAAGTGGCAGACGGATCTGTCGCACCGCGATTTTCGTACAATGACATATTATGACTACAAAAAGAAGATAAATGCATAAAATGCCAGTTCTCTCTGGTTCTTATTTTTGGTGAGTGTGGCCCTTCGAGATCCACCGTTGGAAATTGGTTTCGTGAGTTTTCAAAGTGTTGGTAGTCTCTTCAACCTAGTTCCAGCAACGGCAGTGGCCCAAGAAGACATTGGTGCTGCGAGAAAAGTGATCGAAGATGATCGTCATCTCACATTTTGTAACACTGAAGGGACCCTACCTATTGGATAGTTTGCGGCGCAGGCCATCGTTCACTCTCATTTAGCCTTACCAATAAATATTCCCGTTTGGTACCATATTCTCTCACAGAAGGACAGAAAACACGCAAGAATGCGTTGGAGTCGGTTTATGCTTGAAAAATTCGACAAATGGCGATCCAGAGACACTTGCCACATTGTCACAGGTAAAGAGACATGGATCTACCGTCGTAACCCCGAAACGAAGAGGCAGATCTCAGCGTGGTGCTTTCCGAGTGACGAACAACCCACGAAAGTTCGTAGAAGTAGGAGCTCTAGAAAGAAGCTTGTAGCTGCTTTCTTCACCAAGACAAATTGTCTCACCTCTGCGGCCTTCGACATACGACGCACAGTCAATATTGAGTGAATATCTGGCACACAACACCCAAATTCGAAGAGTAGGGACGTTCTTCTGCATCACAACAACGCCTCAGCACTCACTGCTGTCATAACTATGGACTACTTGGAGAAAGAAAAAGTTAGAATATTACCGCAACCAAGCTATTCACATGAACAGGCCCCGTGTGACTTCTTGCTTTCAAAGACGACGAGAAATATTCATGGACAGTGTTTTCGATTCGATGAAGTGGCTATCGCAGCATACGACAGTGTACTAAGTGATTCCCTAAAGAAGCTTGGACTGAGACATTTTCGAAGTGGTTTCAAAGGATGGAAAAATGCGAAAGGCTCATGGAGAGTATTTTGAAAAGTTGTAACAGACATATTTTAAACATGGGCGTCTGCAGACAATTTTTCAAAGAGGGTACAATATTCTGAAATTTTCCTGTTTTTATATAACTGATTCGATGAATCTGAGAACGTTTAGCTACCCAAAAACTGAATTTGACAAGAATGTCAAAGTATTTACAACATCTGAAACGAGTGAGAGGTGCCCTATCAAAATTTCTACATAGATAACTTTTACACCTAAATGGTAAACATGTTTCATTAGTGCCCATAAGCTAAGCACATGCAGTTACATTATTAATGCGGATATTGATTTCCCCATTACATCCTTCTGATGGTTAAATTCAGAGTATTCAATCAGATACTCACAATAAATAATTCGTGAACGAATAAAGTTAGATTTTTACCAAAAATCAGAATGACTGAGAAAATAATGTAGGATAGCAACCAAATTAATCAGGAAAATATGAGACAATTAACACTCCTCAATCTCGGGAAACAGAAATGAACTTTAGAAAAGACAGTATTTCCCTTACCTTTTTCGGTTCGCTAAATATGTGATTTAGAAGAAATGCATTCAGTCATCGCTATAAACGTGAGAGAATTTTATAATAAATATGAAGTTTACACCCATGTATTCCAGCAGGGCAAGTGTCGCCCCATCCCCGTTTGTAAATAAATTTTTGGAATAACACTCATAACGCACTGAACTTTCCCTTCACAACGAGAATAACTTTTCTGGAGTCGTTATTAATCTTCATCCCTCAATCTGAACCAAGAACTAGTAGGTACGTCTTCAGAAAGACTAGAAATGAAGTGAAAGATGTGAGCATCATTCTGAAGCTTACCTTGATACACGTCCTGTTCATTTCAAGGAGCTAATAAAGGATGAGTGCGAATTAAACTAATAGTGACAACAACATATTAGTCGTTTAAACAGAAACAGATTTTCACAAAAGAAAATAATTTTGTCCCCGACAACGGTATAATCATCCTGTAGTATTAAAAAAGCACTGAGATTCACCATCTTCCTTCCTTTCACTTACATAATCGCCCATAACAAAAGACCTCTACACATTGCTGGTTAAGCACTCGTCACAGTCATCCACACGTCACGCATACATGCCTAAAACACACAGGAAGTAAGAATGACCCTTCCTCATTATACTAGTACTTCCCAAGAAATCACCCAGAAATGGATCATAAAGTTTAGCGTTCGAACTGGTGAATACGTACACACGAAGTAATTACATTTAAGAAACGTGTAACTGGTACTGTACTCGTTTTGACGGTTACTTTATTGCATTATACTGTAATAATCCGTCCTTGAAATATTGTGCCACAGAGCAAAACTGATTTCGAGTGATCTCCGGTACTTAATTTGAACTGGTTCGTAAATGCATAGTCCGAACAGTATCTCTCAGAGAATCTATAGTCAGAAAACGGAACTTTTCGTTCCCAGGGATGCAGTCCTGCCCTGTAAATTTCGGATATCACAATTTCATGCTCGGGATCGACCTTTAAACTTCGCTCAGGAAAGCGTAGAACGTTCTTTAAATATCAACAGGTGCTCGTAAATACTGCCTCACGACCGATGCTACTCCGTGACATTTTACGAGCGGTGTGATTTATGACTGCAGGGTGATTGTGCCCTAGGCAGTAAGCGATTCAACTTATTTGACTTGCACACTGTTCAGACAGGCGGGACATTAGTTCCGACTTTATTATGCACTTCATAACTAATTCAACTATGGGCATCTGCATCTTACGACTGTTGACTTTTCTAAGCAGGCACAACGAGAGATTTTTCTGACCTTTCTTTTTGACTAGTAACTACTCTCTTCTTCCAAACTCCTATTCCCTCCCCCAACCACCACCCTCCAACCTCCAGACCTTACCACCATCCACAACATCATAGGTGATGAGAAAGTAGTTTTGTTTCCTTCTCTAGGTATCACCACGTTTCAACAAGTAGTGGAGCCCCTCGTTTCTGTACCCATTTATTCTGTTCGCTCTGGTAACAAATAGTGACAAGTAATTATCTTTAGTGAAATGCGTCTAAATGGGTGGCTGCTTCTGTGTGAACATCTTAGCTTCTTTTACAGAAGATCACTCCATGAAACACTTAAAGAAAGTACGTCCTAGTTTCTCACCATTTTTGAAATTGTTACGAATTTTTGTTCCTCCTAGAAACAAGTCAAAAATAATTATAGTACATAATGGCTACCATTGCAGCTAAAGGAAAGGTTTGAGGAATGAAAGTAAATACAAAGAAAACAAAAATAATGACTCTGGGAAGAAATAAAAAGGAAAAGCTACAATGATGGCCGTTAAAATTACGACACCAGGAAATAACGAGATTTTACCCATTTTGCGCATGAAGTATCACTGGAAGGACAGATGATCAGTTACGTAGGCGACTTGGGCGTATGCAGTGTGCGAAATTTAGTACATAGACCTACAACCTCTAGCAGTAAACCAAAGCTCTGACACAGCGATCGTCAAACTTTTTGCTCGAGAGCCAACACTGACATAGCGAGGCCGCACCTCGGGCCGCATCTGCAGCGATCTTATTAATTGGTAATCCACATAGATTAGTATATTCTGCACCCCCAACAGACTAGCCATAGTAAGGGCGCGATAAGCTGCCGCCGGAACCCAAGTTCAAATAAGTGGCTCTAAGCACTATGGGACTTAACATCTGAGGTCATCAGTGCCCTAGAAATTAGAACTACTTAAACATAACTAACCTAAGGACATCACACACATCCATGTCCGAGGAAGTTTTCGAACCTGCGACCGTAGCAGCAGCGCGGTTCCGGATCGAAGCGCCTAGAACCGCTCGTTCACAGAGGCCGGCGAAACCTAAGTACCGGACGATAAAAGTTGGCACCTTTCGGAACCGTTCGTGTCGATTGTTTCAGATCTCTGCTACCCTCATCGATCCTAAAGTAGTGACACTGTAATTAGCTGAAGTAGTTTTGTTGTGTTGTGTATATGTGCAGATGATTAATTGATGAATAACAGTAATTGTACCTTTGATTATGCGATATGAGACATGATTTCAAATTTTGACCAGATGTTTTGGATGTAATTTTTCTTCTGCTACTTGCGTTCCATTACAACAACCTAACTAATTTTCACATTACTTGCTACAGATTCGTACCGCATTTGAAGACGATCAACTCTGTAATTCACGTTCACGAGTCCATGGTACTTCTGCGTCAAAGTCTGTACTATAACAGCTGACCGGTACAAGTTGCGCACGCCCGTGAACTGCCAGTACTGGAAGACCAGTTATAAAACACACCCCCATCTCACATCCCCTAATCCCGCAGTTGCCACGCTTCTTACCTCTCTGCCCCTAAGTTAGCTTTACTTAGTTCACGTTAGAATGCACTAGCGTCAATTAAAATTAAGCACATCTTAAAATATTTCTGTCTCTGTAAGTATTTTTATTTATTACTGACCAGGAAAACTACACTCTTAAGATGCTCTATACATTGTCTGCCGTTCTCGGAATAGACGCAGTTTGACAACCTCTGTTCTAGCCCAATTGACCAGTGAGCCAACCTGAGTATTGATGGCAGAAACGGGTACGTCACTCCATGCTGCCTCAGCTCATCAATCCTAACGACTGGCTAGAACAGTCTCTCAACAACCCATGACAGTTTTTATTTTATTAAAAAAAGAATTCCCCCATTCTACTGTTAATTCTTCATTTATTTTACACAGTCTTGATTTCCGCCTTTGGAGCCATTCTCAAATGCATTTTGAAGTGTCAAAATATGTCTGTCCTGTCTGTGACGTGTCATCACCGAAAAAAAATATTTCTGGTCTTCATTTCAACATACACTTGAGAATGGCTCCAAAGTCCGAAATCATGACTGTGTGAAATAAATGAACCATTAACAGTCAAATGGCGGAAATTTCTTTCAAAAATGTCAATGACAGGTGTTTTCAGTGGGTGAGAGATCTGGAGAACATGCTGGGTCGTTGTAACAGCGTAATACATTCCTTATCGAAGCATGACAGAAGGGGCAAAACTGCGGTCTTGCGTTATTTCGCTGAAAAATAAGGTCGCGGTGACCTCGAAAATGTGGCACAGTCACCTGTGTTAAAACGTCAGAAATGTAACGCAGCTGTCCGATACCATCATACCTGGTGGTTGACCCGTATAATACTGACATAAGCAATCTGACAACCTCTCCCTCCAACATCCACTGTTGCCGTTGGGCGCTTCAATGCTGCATCATGGAAAGCAGCAACAATGGTCGGTGCTCCTGACGTCGTCGCACCGGCCGTATGGATACTCGCCCTGCTATAAACAAGCCCACATCCTGGCTCATGGTGCGTGTCGTAGCTGTTCGTTCCTGCATAGTCAAGCGAACAATATGTATGTCCTCTTAGGCGCTAGTTAGGTCCGTTGAGATCTTGCAGGGCGTTAAATGTAGCCTTCCTGAATCTACCGATTCCATATTCACACGATAGTAGTAGTAGACTCCCGGCCAGTAAGAGGAACACTGCCACCTAACGAAACAACGCAGTGTCCATAGGTAACCATCCCGCCGGTGGCGAATTCCGAGATATACTGGTAGGCATTTCTCCTCCTTATATGATCTTCCCACTTACAACCAAGATTTAAACGTGATTTCTGAGTAATTTGGTCTTGTGTATAGCATGCAGAATACGTTAGTCGTACATACTTTGCGTAGCTGAGCAGTTTATATACTTTATGCCGGTTTGGCATTTGTTGCAATTTTAATAGCTAGCAGAGTAGAAACGATAGAGAAGGTGTAGTCTAGGGACCTCTTCTGTCCCGAAATTTCTTTCCAAACTCTGCAGCTGATATTGTGTGTTTCTTGGGAACGTTGATACATGGAACATTTTCTGTCATCTTCAGGTCTACTACAACTCAGCAGTTGTAACCAAATTATACTAAAATGCAAACTCTGTGTCATAATCGCCGTACATGACATTGCCCTACCTGCTTCATCCCCTACCTAAGGCAACACTGGATGTCAGTTTACAATAGGCATATGATAATCACACCACTCTCCTGCCCATTACATTGGCACTCGAATCTGAAGTCGCTATTACTTTTCTAGCAGCCGTTCCGCCTGTATTTCGAAACTGTTTCTGGGATCGACCCCGATACTTCCTGGGGCAGATTTGCTGACATTCAGCCCACGAGGCAGACAGCTGTAACCATAACACAGATTTATGACACAAAGGAAATATAGACAGTAGTTGCGATCAGCCACTGACTGAAATCATCAGGGAAAGTTGAAAATTTGTGCCGGAACGGGATTCGAACAAGAGTCTCCTGCTTACTAGGCAGATGCTCTTACTACCAAGGAATCGCTGAATTCCGCAGGTAATGAGGATTAAGGGAAAGAAGCACCACTATTTGTGTGTGGATAAGTTAAGAATTTCTATCTGACAGGAGGCGTGCTAGGGTAGTCCGTGGAGTTGTAATGTCCACTCTGTACGGATGGCTTGATGGTTAGAGTATCTGCCTAGTAAGCAGCAGACGCGGCTTCGAATCCCGGTCGGGTTCATATTTTCACTGTTCCCAGTGACTTCAATCCAAGCCCGCTCCCAGCCAATGTCTGTAATTGGCTCTGAGCACTATGGGACTTAACTTCTGAGGTCATCAGTCCCCTAGAACTTAGAACTACTTAAACCTAACTAACCTAAGGACATCACACACATCCATGCCCGAGGCAGGATTCGAACCTGCGACCGTAGCGGTCGCTCGGCTCCTGACTGCAGCGCCTAGAACCGCACGACCTGTCTGTAATTCCTTTGTGTCTAAATTCATGATGGCTACTGGATCAAAATTGTGTCTGTTCTTTCGGAATGTCCAACAGAACAGACATCACATATATATTACACTGATTTATTTATATTTTTTTATAAAAAAAGAAGGGATGGAAGTATTCGTCAATATTGTTTTTTGCTTGTCATACTTTCTCAGCAGGCTCGAAAATACAACAAAATGTTGCGAAGAAAGTAATTCAACAGAGAAACTTACGGTAAACCAGTCTTCACGTCCACCGCACGTAGGGTACAGGCATTTTGTAAGCTAGATGTAAATGTGTTCCTTACGTTATTTTATGATTTTCCAGTGTGAATGAGAGGAAGTAAAAACTTTTCCGTTTGTATCGCCGTCATTTAAGTTTCTTGAAAGACTAATTACTGGTACTAATACTGAAAACGTGAGAGCATACTAGAGCACAACACGTGAGAGTCACATTCACCAGAAAACGCGCGTGAAGGCTACGTAGTGAGACGTTAACCACAGTCTCCAACCCCGGTTCCAGTATTTTTTTTTTTTTTTTTACCATGAATAGTGCAGTAAACAACTAGGTAGGGAACCCTCGGCAAACTGCTGTAAAAATTGCCACCATATTATATCGTCTATGTCGACTTTGTACATAAAAGATTCACATCTATCTGGATCGGTTTCGGTGACATTGATATTATGGATTACTGAAGCCCCACACTCTGTTAATGTTCCTGTGTGCCATCAGAGATACCAATAAAAGAGTTTAACCTCTGGCACAAGGTCAAGCAGGCCACCTGCGTCTGTTATAGGATTAGCTCGAGCGCATTCTTAAAACTTACTCATGTCTCTAGATAACGAGTTGATTCTTGTTGCCGGCCGAAGTGGCCGTGCGGTTAAAGGCGCTGCAGTCTGGAACCGCAAGACCGCTACGGCCGCAGGTTCGAATCCTGCCTCGGGCATGGATGTTTGTGATGTCCTTAGGTTAGTTAGGTTTAACTAGTTCTAAGTTCTAGGGGACTAATGACCTCAGCAGTTGAGTCCCATAGTGCTCAGAGCCATTTGAACCATTTTGATTCTTGTTATTTAACGACCTGAAGCACTGTTACCGACGTGATCAGCTAACCAACAACAAACTGTTATTCATTAAAGATGTACTATCAGTCCTGGAATCTGAATACCGTACACATGCTTCGGTTGTTTTACAGCTGGACTTTGGCGTCTGCGCCGTAATGAATGTTGACAAAGGAACAATGTATTTCGTAAGTTCAGGAGTAACATTTCTTCTACAGAAAGGGGCAAGTCTTTGTATTTGATGTTAGAAGCTTTTGTCTCAGTCCACTAAAAGTTATGACACCACTGCATGATTATAGTTGACCGGGTATTTACCCAGTGTTATAAAAAGAAACTTATCTAGATCCACAACCTGGCACGACCAGATGCAAAGATTTGAGGTGTTTCTGTGGTCGTCCTCTGTGGCCTACGGAGCTTTCACAATGGAGCACGAGGTGAGCAATAGCCCGAGAACGGCCAAAGAGAATAATGTCCGCCTTAACTGGCACCGTGAAGCAATGTGTATGGTGCTGTCGGGACTACACAAGCTGTGCACCTGTGGGTTGGCAAGGCAGGAGGGCTCGCTCCGCACCAGTAAATGACTCGAGACTGCCAGGCGGAAAAGGCCGTATCTAGCCGGATGTCAGATCTACATGAAAGCAAACAGCATCCTGCTGCCTGAAGCTAAAACACGGCCGTAGCTTGCGAAATTACAAAGGGAGCTACTTTTTACGATACCATAAACAACAAAGACACTAGTTACCGTAGACAGAAGAGATGCTGCTCTTTTGCTACCAGACGACCTTGAAATCGCAGACTATTAGGAAGAGTGAGAAGAAAACTTTTGTTTTTCACGAAATGATTACAGTTCTCACGTGACTGTAAACGACTTCATATCGCCGTATGGTAGATAATGGAAGAGGGAAGAAATCGATGTAGACTATAGCTGCACAATGTATTTCGGATTTAGAAGTAACATTCAGGGCGAGAAACTAGTACTTCTCATCGACGGACAATGAATGAATGCGTAAATACACAGTCCAGCCACAGTAATGTGACCACCGCCTATGTTCGTCGTCAGCGTGTACGAACCACTCACAGGCGGCAGAGGGCACCGCTAGAAGTGGAAAGTATATAAAGCGTGTTAGGGAGACGCGGAAAACAGTGCAGTCGTTGTCGCAATGTTACAAAACAGCGAGTTATCTGACGTTCACAAGGGCGCGATCATCGGCTTTCGGGCCTAGAGTGGAAACATTTCCGAAACGGCTAAGTTCGTAAACCGTCGCACGCCACCGTGGTTAAAGTATACAGCGCATGCCAAAATGACGTTATCCAAAACCGGCGACGAAGCAACTATAGTGTGCCAGGGCTATAGATGGCAGTGGTGAATGACGGCTGGAGAGATGTGTACGGGCGAACAGACGTTCAACGTTGAATAGTGACCGCCCAGATGAACCAAGGAGCTACCAATAGACCGGCCGCTGTGGCCGAGCGGTTGTAGGCGCTTCAACCCGGAACACCGCTGATGCTACAGTTGCAGGTTCAAATCCTACCTCGGGCATCGATGTGTGTGATGTCCTTAGGTTAGTTAGGTTTAAGTAGTTCTAAGTTCTAGGGGACTGATGACCTCAGAAGTTAAGTCCCATAGAGCTCAGAGCCATTTGAACCATTTTTCTCTAATCCAGAAGCGTAAAAATACAGATGATTAAATTGTAGGACTGCCCGTTTTTATCACAGAGCCTTCGTTGGAGAACACCAAAACATCTCTTATGCCCTATGCAGGCAGGTATGGGCGCGAAACATGAGTACCGTACCATTAAAAAATCTTTTGTCGTTGGCGTATTAATAACTGAAGAATATTATCTGACCTTATTTGTGTGGTCATTTATTCCACAGGGAAAAGAACTTATTTAATTTGAATTGTGACTAATTTTGTTGCAGACTTGCAGCATATAGACGCGACTCGCTCATCAACGACGAAACAGAGGACAAATGTTTCCAACGACTTGCTGTTGATATAATTGGCGGTTTAGGCGAATATACGTGTCCACAAAGATTGATTTCAGTTTTTCTGTTTGAGAAAGATATACACATACACAACACAACAAAACTACGTCAGCCAATTACAGTGTCACTACTTTGGGATCGCTGAGAGTAGCAGAGATCTGAAACAATCGACACGTACGGTTCCGAAAGGTGCCGACTTTCATCGACCGGTACTTGGGTTCCACCGGCCGCTATGGCCGAGCAGTTCTAGGCGCTGCAGTCCGGAACCGTGCTGCTGCCAAGGTCGCAGGTTTGAATCCCGCCTCGGGCTTGGATGTATGCGATCTCCTTAGGTTAGGTAGGTTTAAGTAGTTCTAAGTGTAGGGTAGTGACCACCTGAGATGATAAGTCCCATAGTGCTTAGAGCCATCTGAACCATTTGAGCTACCAATAGTGTCTCGCCAACAGCCGTTCAGTGAACGTTGCTGTGTATGGGGCTCCACAGAAGGCGCCTGGTTCGTGCAGCCATGCCGACTGCTGTTTATCGGCGATGAAGGCTGGAATTTGCACGCCAGTACAGCAACTGAACGTCCACTAAATGGCGAGAAGTAACCTTTTCAGATGAATGAAGTGTTATGCTTAATCGAACATATGGCCGTTGTCGCGTACGGCATGAAACGTCTGAAAGCAAACACCATGCAAACCAGGAGGGTGCGTTATGGTCTGAGGAATGTTTTCATGTAATTCCCTGGGTGATCTCGTCATTCTTGAAGACTCAATGAATCAACACCAGTATGCATTTACCCTTGCGGACCATGTCCACCCGTACATGCTGTTTATTTTTCCTCGGCACGCTGGCATCTACCAGCAGGACAACGCAACGTGCAAACAGCTCACAGCGTGAGTGCGCGATTCGAAGAGAACCAGGATGAGTTTACTGTACTCCGCTGGTCCCCAAACTCCCCGGATTTAAGCGCAATCGACAATCTGTGCGATTACCTCCATCAAGCTGTTCGCGCCCTGGATCCTCAACCGAGAAACCCAGCGCAGCTGTCCACGACACTGGAGTGGGCGTGGTTCCACACACTTGTCGGTGCCTTCCAGCACCTCACTGACTCACTTCCCACACATATCGCGCTGTATGAAATGGTTATTCAGATTTCTGACAGGTGATCATCGCAATAATGTGACTGGACAGTGATATATGTATCATGAATCCGGATCAACGATTGCTGTGTACCATGCACTGTCTAAAAGAAAACCTCAACTTCCTATCTAGGTGCTTACAGACGTTATCTCATTTATGGTATGACATACACTAAGAGTCTTTAAATCACATGGACACTATACACGTAGAGAGGTCACAAAACAGCCACATATCAACATTTCAAGACAGCTCTCCAGCATAATATTACACAATTGGACAATAGCTATAGACGAATATCAAGATCTTTTACGTAATGCTCAACTGTCCCATCAGTCATGTTTCCGCTGTCGTGTAGTGTTTACATGACGAAAGAGAAGTACCGACATCAGCCGCATTAGGGTAGTGAAATAATTCAGTGGTGACAACTGAGTATTTGTGCCGGAACGGGACTCAAAGCCGAATTTCCCGCTTTACGCGAGCAGTAGCCTTAAGCGCTTCGGCTATCAGAGCATGCTTCACATCTAACCCAACTTCCCAAATTGTCGCACACTACTTCCGTAGCTGCCCCTGTCCATTTTCCTCATTGCTCGCAGCATCTAACATGATTCCCGCAAGAGGTCGGACCTAGGGTACATCCCTACTGAAGACACCATGACTGCTGTCAAGGCTTAGATATTACAATTATATGTGTGATCTAGTGTTTCGACCATGTCCAGAAGAACATACACTACACAGTTACGATTCTGCGGCCGGCAATTAGGGTTGGACGTGAAGCGTGCTCGGAAACGATTAAGGCGACCACTCGCTAAAGCAGGAAATCCAGGTTCCAGTCCCGGTCCAGTACAAATTTTCACTATCGCCATTGAATTATTTCGGTGCCCTAGTATGGCTGATGTCGGTGTTTCTCTTTCATCACGTCTTTTATGTGGGGTATCACAGCACTCGTTACTGTCAGGGAATCTTCGACAGTTCATTGTCAATCGTCCCAGAGATGGCAGCACCGTACGGCAGATGGAATTTTACCGCCAGCGGCGAGAATGAGAACTGTTTTAAACACTTAAAATGGCGACGTTTTCCTTACTTGAACAGCGTGCAATCATTCGTTTTCTGAATTTGCGTGGTGTGAAACCAATTGAAATTCATCGACAGTTGAAGGAGACATGTGGTGATGGAGTTACGGATGTGTCGAAAGTGCGTTCGTGGGTGCGACAGTTTAATGAAGGCAGAACATCGTGTGACAACAAACCGAAACAACCTCGGGCTCGCACAAGCCGGTCTGATGACATGATTGAGAAAGTGTAGAGAATTGTTTTGGGGGATCGTCGAATGACTGTTGAACAGATCGCCTCCAGAGTTGGCATTTCTGTGGGTTCTGTGCACACAATCCTGCATGACGACCTGAAAATGCGAAAAGTGTCATCCAGGTGGGTGCCACGAATGCTGACGGACGACCACCACATGGCTGCCTGTGTGGCATGTTGCCAAGCAATGTTGACGCGCAACGTCAGCATGAATGGGACTTTATTTTCGTCGGTTGTGACAATGGATGAGACGTGGATGCCATTTTTCAATCCAGAAACAAAGCGCCAGTCAGCTCAATGGAAGCACACAGATTCACCGCCACCAAAAAAATTTCGGGTAACCGCCAGTGCTGAAAAAATGATGGTGTCCATGTTCTGTGACAGCGAGGGCGTAATCCTTACCCATTGCATTCCAAAGGGCACTACGGTTACAGGTGCATCCTACGAAAACGTTTTGAAGAACAAATTCCTTCCTGCACTGCAACAAAAACGTCTGGGAAGGGCTGCGCGTGTGCTGTTTCACCAAGCCAACGAACCCGCACATCGAGCTAACGTTACGCAACAGTTTCTTCGTGATAACAACTTTGAAGTGATTCCTCATGCTCCCTACTCACCCGACCTGGCTCCTAGTGACTTTTGGCTTTTTCCAACAGTGAAAGACACTCTCCGTGACCGCACATTCAGCAGCCGTGCTACCGAGCGAGGTGGCGCAGTGGTTAGCACACTGGACTCGCATTCGGGAGGACGACGGTTCAATCCCGTCTCCGGCCATACTGATTTAGGTTTTCCGTGATTTCCCTAAATCGCTTCAGGCAAATGCCGGGATGGTTCCTTTGAAAGGGCACGGCCGATTTCCTTCCCCATCCTTCCCTCACCCGAGCTTGTGCTCCGTCTCTAATGACGTCGTTGTCGACGGGACGTTAAACACTAATCACCACCACCACCACCAGCCGTGCTGCTACTGCCTCAGCGCTTCAGTCTGGAACCGCGTGACCGCTACCGTCGCAGGTTCGAATCCTGCCTCGGGCATGGATGTGTGTGATGTCCTTAGGTTGGTTAGGTTTAAGTAGTTCTAAGTTCTAGGGGACTGATGACCTCAGATGTTAAGTTCCATAGTACTCAGAGCCATTTGAACCACTTTTTTGCTATTGCCCCAGCGATTTTCCAGTGGTCAAAACAGACTCCTAAAGAAGCCTTCGCCGCTGCCATGGTATCATGGCGTCAGCGTTGTGGAAAATGGGTACGTCTGCAGGGCGATTACGTCGAGAAGTAACGCCAGTTTCATCGATTTCGGGTGAGTAGTTAATTAAAAAAAATCGGAGGCCTTAGAACTTGAATGCACCTCGTAAAAGATAGTGTCCTGTCTAACGTGATCCCAAGGTGATTTGGATGCACTGTTTCGACGATGTTTGTCATCCTCAAAATAGAAACCAAGAGTTCTGTGTGTCAATCTACTGGACAGACGAAAACATGCAACTTCTGTTTTATTTGAGTTAGATTGTAATCGCCCTTTACGGAAATATTGGCTTCAGATGTCTAGATGAAAAGTTAGGATTTCTTCAGTTGTTTCGAGGGTTTTGTGTTTGGTAGTTGTTGTCCAGTCATCCGCATAGTCAAACTTTCTGAACTGTATGGACAAATATGATTTTTATAAACGAAACAAGAGAGGAGCAAAGACGGATACATTTCCAAAGCCATTTTCCAATACAGGGGTATTCAAAAAGAAGGAGCACATTGAAAACATTTATTGTTTCAAAACTACAAAAGATAGAAAAACAATTCCAAAGTTCCTGGAAAGAGAAAAGTTCAAATTTTTATGCATTTAAAGTAAGCACCATGTGTTACACGTCAAAATGAAAACGTTCGCTCATCTCCTGTCACATACGAAGCAGCTGGTTTCTCGTTATCGAATTCACAGTTTCAACAATGCTATGTCACAGACTTTCAAGATTGTCAGGGATAGGGAGGATAAAAGCGCGGTCTCTTAAGTAAACCCAGAGATAAAAATCACAAAGTGTGAGGTCTGGGACGTTGGACCGAAAGAGGAGGAGGAGAAGATGAACTACATCGCCGGTGGCCCACCATTTTGATATTTGTCGTGTAACACATGGTGCTCACATTGAAAACATAAAAATTTGAAATTCTCTCTTTCTAGGAATGTTGTCTTTCTATCTTTTGTAGTTTGTGAGGAATAAATGTTTGAAATCTGTTCCTTCTTTTTGAATAGCCCAGTGCTTTTGGACAGCTAATGTTGTTTCCTGAAGCTACAGTAAAAATGTCTTTCCAGTGAGCATGTAAAACTGTTTCGTTGTCCACCTGCATGGGATTAATTGTAATAATTTACAAAGCAGCGCATGCCTCCTATGCAGATCATATGCTGCAAGCAGAGCAATGAATACCGTTGATATGTAGTGCTGCATTTGGTACCGTGCTTCAATAAATGTTGTTAATGAGAAGACTTGAGCAGAGCAGATCCGTCCTGGTCGGAAATCAGCCTGCTAACAGGGAGGTTCTGAAAGATTTCTCGACAAAAGTTCTATAAATGCAATTATAAATACTGCTCAGTAGAGAGATTGGACGATAGTTCTTCGATTTGTTCTTGCCAGGTTTGCGTATTGCTATGATTTCTGATAGCTTCATTTTAACAACAGATCACCACAGATCACAATATCAGAAAAGAAGTCCGCCAGTCATCTTTTCTGGATAGTCCCGACAACGCAGAATATGTATTCCATCACTACTCGGTTCCTTTCCAGGTTTTAGAGTTTTGAGAGCGGCAGAAATTCCAGACACAGAGAAAGTTCTTGAGAACTCAGATTGTTCATTAGTGTTATTTCTGAGCAAAGTAAGTTTTCCTCTGATGTATCTTGCATGAGTTTTATCCCTTGGTGCCCTGCATGTAGGCAGTAAATGTGACGCAGTCCTATGAACTTTGTTTCTTGCTTTTATTTCGTTTCCTCCAAACTTCCTTAGTAATGACCATGCTTCCCTACTTGATGTTTGAAACATGAGTGAATCAACAGTATCTAAATATCTAGTACGTCTGGCTGTACCGAGTTTATGAAGTAGGTTATCCGCTTTTTGCGGCCGGTAATCACTTTTTAGAAATTCATCGTACTGTTTCTCGGTAGTTTCGTTCCAACCTGGAATATACTGCTTGCGGTAGCCCGTGGGGATTGCCTTTTGGTGGTGGTGTTAAGTTCCTAGGAGACCAAACTGCTGATGTCATCGGTCCCTACGCTTACACACTACTTAATGCAACTTAAACCAACATACGCTAAGTACAACTCAAACACACCCATGCCCGAGAGAGGACTCGAACCTCCGAATGGGGAAGCCGCGCGAACCGTGGAAAGGCGCCTTAGACTGCCTTGTTCGCTGCGCTTATCATAGCACCAGCAAGTCTCTCATCGTCACTTGCTTGTGAGGGAGTCTAGCAAAGACATTTATCTAGATGTCACATATAAAAACCGTGTGCTGTACGCGGCCCCATCATGAAATTGTGCGTATCGCCGGCAATGCACCTGGATAATCTGCCGAAAGGGCAGCTGCAAGAATAGTTTGGTGGGTATATAGTCCAACATCGTTTTTGATTTTTGCTCTTGAAGAAGAATGGGCTGTCGTTCCATGACCGGGATTCAGACGCCTTATTGAAAGTGTTCCCAGCAGAGCTCAAGCGGTTATGAAACGAAGGGTGGACACATATCTTATTAATGTGAACTAACAGGTATTCCGATACTTTTGATCAAACAGTGTACAACTTTTACAGAACACAGACTGCAGTTATAAGAGTCGAAGATAATGAAAAGGATGTCGCAGTCGAGAAGGGAGTGGGACAAGATTGTAGTCTATTCACGATGTTAGCCATTCTGTACATTGAGCAAGCAATAAAGGAAACCGAGGAGAAATTAGGATAGAGGATTAATGTTCGTGGAGAAGGAATAAGAGCTTTGAGATCTGCCAACGATTTTCTAATTCTGTCAGAGACAGTAAAAGATTTAGAAGAACAGTTAAAGTGAATAGATAGCCTCTTGAAAAGAGATCAGAAGATTAACATCAATTAAAGTAAAACAAGGGGACTGGAATGTAATCTAATACAGTCAGGCGATACTGAAGGAACTAGGTAAGGAAACGAGGGCCTAAAACTAGTAGAAGAGATTCGCTATTTGGGCGGCAAAATAAGTAATGCTGGTTGGAGCAGAGAGGATAGAAAATACAGGCTGCAGTAGGAACAAAAGTGTTTCTAAAAAAGAGAAATTTGTTTATGTCGAATACAAAATCGTTAGCGACTCTTTTACGGAGGTATTCGTCTGGAATGCGGCCTTGTAGGAAAGCATATATTCTTAATGAGGAGGTACTGATCGAATGCAGGAAAAAAGAAATTTATGGCAAAACTCGAGTGAAAGAACGAATTGGTTGATAGAACACGTCCTTAGGCATCAAGGAACTGAAAGAACGAATTGGTTGATAGAACACGTCCTTAGGCATCAAGGAACTGTCGGTGTGGTAATGGAAGGAGTGTGGGGATTAAAAATTCTAGAGCCAGACTAAGGATTGACTACAGTAAGCATATTCAAATGGATGGAGGCTGTAGTGGTGACGCAGAGGTGAAGAGTCTTGCACAGGGTAGACTAGAGTGGAGAGCTGCATTAAACCAGTTTTCGGACTGAAGACCACAAGGTACAGTCCACAGCGGATGATCAATAGAAGCGAAAGTAACGCTGAGTGTGTTCCGGGACAGATAATAGTACCAATGATGTTCTCAATAAACATAATCGGCTTGTTAGAGTTTTCAGGACGCATGGATTGATTTGCTGATGATACTATGACCTACAGCTTACAGCATCGTGTTATTGTAACGGTTCAATTACTGTACAGAACAGTACCTATATTTAAATATTGGTAAATGCAAAATAACGGCGAGAACAAAGCGAAAGGCCCTGATAGCATCTGATTAATAGATTGATAGTAAATGTCTTCAGCCTGTCAGATCGTTTGGATGTTAGGGGTTGTACCACGAACCGATATGAAGTGGAAGTGAAGCGTCAAGTCAGTAACAGGTAAGGTGAATGAAGAGCTCAGGTCTCATGGAAACGTTTTGGGAAACTGGGTTGGAACTACAAAGGAAACAGGAAACAAAGGCTAGTGCTACAAATTGTAGAGTCTGCTGCACTATTTAGAGGTATTTTCAAACCGGCAAGACAGCAGACTATGATGGAACTGAGAGGCACTTCACTAGAGTCATAATAGGTCAGTATAGCTGAAGAAAGCGTGACAGAGGTGTTCAGGGAAGTCACACGGACGTGCTCAGGGCTCTTTGGAAGGAGGGCGGCGTTGATTTCTCAAAATCTTACTCTGTACTTTTTGGAGAATCGCCGCTCGAAGAAGGCTGTACTTTACAGGGGTTCCTCCGATTTTTTTAGCAGTCGACGAGTTCGTCAGCGAAATCTGTACCAACCAAAGCGTTATTACGCCTCAAAAAGCAACGTTCTGCGAGTCGAGCATCGAATTGGAATTTCATAGCTGTGAATATCTCCTTAAGCGCAGTCTGTCTCATGAAGTAAGTCGTGGTGAAGCAGGCGAAGAGAGAAACTACGAGGCTGTTTGTATGACACAATTGCTGTAAAGTATACACGCTACAAACAGCCGTGTATCCTATATGATGAAAGGGATGATCGATGCCTTCCTTAGATAAAATGTGATAATTTTTCCGAAGCGCTGACTTTCGTTAACTGTTCGAAAGTGGATTAGTGCTGCAATTGTGAACAACTGCAGTGAAAATCACAGAGTACAATGTGATATTGATGTCTGAGATGAGTGCCGATTACTGAGTTACATGTAGTCCAACAGATGTGCTTCAGTGGGCGGCTTCTTTCCAGATAAGTCTCTTGAGCAACTGCACGTGCAACAGCTCCTTTGTTGGAGAGAAAACGGTCCTGTGAAGCAGTGAATGGAATGGCGCGCACTTCACGTTCACGGCGGTGCCGCTAAGGTGCCTCTGGTCACCTGACCATAATTTTTTAGAGCGAGACTGTACCATAGATCCAGCTCCGACCATTCTCTTGATATATATGCTGCAGCAGAGGGATCATAGCGCGGGACGATTCCGCAATGATCTCGTAAAGTAAATACGTAATACCCGGTTCCCACTCTAAAGGGCGTTTTCAGGCAGTATGAGTTGTGCAGCAGAGATAACGTACAAGTGTGCTGTGAGGTGACTCATCAAAAACAACGAAAAAAATCTCACCAACACGTGTAATAAATATACAGTTTAGGAAGTCCTGACGCCACATGGACACACGGGGCCACGTGGGAAGGTGGCTAAGAACTCGGTGGAACTTGGGAGCAACTAGGCACAATTCTAGTGGGTCTGAAGGAACTACGAGTCGACAGTCGATAATTCTGTCCAGTTACCTTCCGCAGACCTCTACGGGCTACGGTTTGACCCGGTGCTCACGGTATAAATACCGACGGTAGCTTACATCGATGCTTGATACAGTGTGACTTGGCTGAAGTGGCGCTATTTCCTCGATAAATACTGAACTTGCCGATACCACACATCTGCTTTGACACATGACGTCATCAAAATGGTGGACCTAAACCATTCACCGAAATATACGTAAAATGTGCTACACAACAGTAATTATAACTGTTTTTTGATATGACAATAGCAAATAATTTCATATGTGTAATGGATGTATCGAACCTACCGATACCGGACATGATTTAACTATCGACGTAACGATTATTGCGTGTGACGTCATATACCCGCGTAAAGAGAAAGCACCAGCCTTGACAACATTCGTGTTCCTTCTTCTTTTGTGGAGGTAAGGGGATGTATGGCTACGAAGTCTTTCGCGACGTATTTCTTGAGTAAAAATCTCTCGGTGTATATGCCCGATTCAAGGGATGGCGCTGCAAGCAACGCGGGATAGAAACTACATCAATGGAAGAAGAGGGCACCACTTCACTACGCGCCACATCGCTGTTACCATGATGTATTCCAGCCAATCAGAAGCTGTCCTTTGCATATAAAAGTGGGAGCCTCGCTAGTTTACGACAGTTAGTTTTAGCCCTGACGACAACCATGGAGGTAGTGGTCGAAAGCTTGGAGTTTTATCCTGAATTGACGCGGCATGTACACCGAGAGATTTTTACTCAAGGAAGGGGATGTAGGTGGGAGAGATGTAGGTTTCGTTGCCAGACATTTAGCTGAGCTGAGCGAGTACGGCTGTGCGCGGCGCGGCGCGGCGCAGCGGACTGACCTTTTGAGCGGGGGGTGCTTGGTGCCGTTGACGACGAGCTTGTTGCGGTGCGTCTTGGCGGGCGGCGGCGCCGGCGCGGGGTCGGCGGTGGGCGTGGGCGTGCCCGCCGTGGCCGTGGCGCTGGTGCTGGTGCTGGTGTTGGTGTCGGCGGAGCTGCTGGTGGTGCTGACGCTACTGTCGGTGGCGCTGGCGCGCACGCCGCGCAGCTCCAGCTGCAGCTGCATGTTCTTGGGCAGCGGCGGCTTCTCCTCCACCGGCAGCATGTAGGACAGCATGGCGCATCACCGCTCTCCGCTGGCTGGTGGCTGGGCGCTCACTGGGGCCTCGCAGCCGCCATCTGCAACGAGAGGAGGCCCTCACTGCAGGAGGAGGAGGGGCGGCGCCGGCGGTGGGGCCCCCGGGGGCTCTGCGCGCTGCGCCTCTCTGCTGTGTGCCGTACCTGCTGCACTCGCCCGGCCTGCCGCCGCAGCGGTGGACGCTGAAGCACGCTAGCGAGGTCACACTCGGCTCGGGAGTACACTGGTGGGCAACATTTGAGAAGGAAACTAAATTTCGCGTCATTTATCACTGCCGAGGACACTACTGGCCATTAAAATTGCTACACCAAGAAGAAATGCAGATGATAAACGGGTATTCATTCGACAAACATATTATAATACAACTGACATGTGATTAAATTTTCACGCAATTTGGGTGCATACATCCTGAGAAATCAGTACCCAGAACAACCACCTCTGGCCGTAATAACGGCCTTCATACGCCTGGGCATTGAGTCAAACACAGCTTGGATGGCGTGTACAGTTACAGCTCCCCATGCAGCTTCAACACGATACCACAGTTCATCAAGAGTAGTGACTGGCGTATTGTGACGAGCCAGTTGCTCGGCCACCATTCACCAGACCTTTTCAATTGCTGAGAGATCTGGAGAATGTGCTGGCCAGGGCAGCAGTCGAACATTTTCTGTATCCAGAAAGGCCCGTACAGGACCTGCAACATGCGGTCGTTCATTATCCTGCTGAAATGTAGGGTTTCGCAGGGATCGAATGAAGGGTAGAGACGCGGGTCGTAACACATCTGAAATGTAACGTCCACTGTTCAAAGTGCGGTCAATGCGAACAAGAGGTGACCGAGACGTATAACCAGTGGCACCCCATACCATCACGCCAGGTGATACGCCAGTATGGCGATGACGAATACACATTTCCGATGTGCGTTCACCGCGATGTCATCAAACACGGATGCGACCATCATGATGCTGTAAACAGAACCTGCATTCATCCGAAAAAACGATGTATTTCCATTCGTGCACCCAGGTTCGTCGTTGAGTACATCATCGTAGGCGCTCCTGTCTGTGATGCAGCGTCAAGGGTAACCGCAGCCATGGTCTCCGAGCTGATAGTCCATGCTGCTGCAAACGTCGTCGAACCGTTCGTGCAGATGGTTGTTCTCTTGCAAACCCTCCTGAACCCACCGATTCCATATTCTGCAAACAGTCATTGGATCTCGACCTACGCGAGCAGCAATGTCGCGATAAGATAAACCGCAATCGCGATAGGCCGACCTTTATCAAAGTCGGAAATGTGATGGTACGCATTTCTGCTCCTTACACGAGGCATCGCAACAATGTTTCACCAGGCAACGCCGGTCAACTGCTGTTTGTGTATCAGAAATCGGTTGGAAACTTTCCTCATGTCAGCACATTGTAGGTGTCGCCACCGGCGTCAGCCTTGCGTGAATGCTCTGAAAAGCTAATCATTTGCATATCACAGCATCTTCTTCCTGTCGGTTAAATTATTGCGTCTATAGCACGTCATTTTCGCGGTGTAGCAATTTTAATGGCCAGTAGTGTAGCAAACATACGAGTTCATAGAACTGCTGCAGAGCGGTACAGAAGGTAACTGGAAGAAATACGCAACGAGTCGAACATAAATTACAGCTTTATTCAAGGACAATAATTACACTGAAGCCACAGCGATTTTTATTGTCACCTGGACACAGCAAAAGGCGGTTCAAAAATGGCTCTGAGCATTTTGGGACTGAACTTCTGAGGTCATCAGTCCCCTAGAACTTAGAACTACTTAAACCTAACTAACCTAAGGTAGTAGCGGTCGCGCGGTTCCAGACTGAAGCGCCTAGAGCCGCTCGGCCACCAGCGGCCGGCAGCGAAAGGCGGAACACGGTTCTTAATGGAGTGCGTGACCACCACAGACGACAGTGCACGCTCTGTTATGATCTCCCATGCGTCCCAAACGTGCTCTTTGGGGTTTAAGTCTGAGGAACAGGCTGAACAGTCCATTTGCGGAAATTCTCTCTTTCGAAGAGATCCTCCACTTGCGTTGTTCGGCGTCGCGCACTATCACCCACAAAAACTGGCTGGGTGCAGGGCTCGCGCTCTGCGTTTTCATTTTTGTTTGTTATCGACATTGATACTGGCAAGATATCAGTCCGGGAAACTCCGAGACTTTCCAGAAAATTTTAAGTTTGAAGTCGGATAACAAATGACAAAAGAAATATTTTCTTCGTGTGATATAATTACAAATAAATAACTTTGCGGTTTCCTCCTTCACTTTTACTGTGAAACCATGCTTCCTGGCAAATTTCATGATTCTAGGTCAATGGGAACTACACTATAGCTTTTGATGAATGAGTTTGGGAGTATTAAGAAATCTAACGTAAATGGCCGTATCTTTTTATTGCACTGACTTACGAGCTTAACGTTTTTGGTATGTGGCGTACGTTTCATCTCGATACGTTTCATCTTGATACGTGTATCAGTTTCTGATAAAAAAGGCGCCTTTACAGATGAAAGGACACAGAGACAGTCGGGTAACAACTGATGAAAAAAAATTTTTTTTTCGTGGGATGTAATCGCAAATTAACAGTTTTCCGGTTTGTTCTCATACTCGTATTGTCAATTCTTGCTTCTTGCCAAATTTCATGATTCTAGGTCAAATTTAAGTAACCTATAGGTTTCCATAAGTGAGTTTGAGAGTATCAAAATATGTGACGTAAATGGCCATAATTTTTGATTGCACTGACGTAGAAAGTTCAATTTTTCACATTTCCAGTAGACAATAGCTTGTTTTATTTGATCAATTTGAACATGATTCGTCTATCCGTTCCTGAGAAAAATGGTTTTCAAGAGTGGCACAGAGAGACAAACAGCCGACTGAGTAACGTGACACCACAAGTGAAGTCAGGGCCGAATGCATCCCTGCAAAGACGCACAGAGGGAAGGAGTATAGTGTCATAGCAACGTTGACCGGTGAGTGTTGCGTGCTCAAAGATGTGGAGATCAGTACGCCATAGGAACGTTATACGCCCGTGCAACATTACAGCTCCCTACACCGTAACACCTGAGGGACCAAAACGATCATATTCGACAATGTTCCTGGGTGCATTACGTACCTTCATTTGGCGAGAGGTGAGAACACGTAATGTGCCTAGCGACATTATCGATTTGGTGCTCCAAGTGTTACGCTGTGCGGAAGCATAGTGTTGCTTGGGTGTATTGACCTCCAAATCTTTGAGACGCTTCACTCACCACTCAGTGTTATTATGACATTGAGTTCCCTCCGAATGTGCGTCTTTTCAGTGATGCATAAAATCCTGACTTCACTTTTATGGATGACAATGGGCGACCGCATCAACAACAGCACAGGTCGAGGAGCTCGTGGAACGAGACGGTATTCGGCGAATGGACTGTCCTACGCGTTCACCTGACTTTAATCCCACCTAACACGTTTGAGATGCGTTAGCCAGATGTGTTGCAGCACGTCCAGTAGTTGTCAAACTAGCTGGTGGAGGAAATGAATCCCCTACAACAAGAACCAATTATTATTCTCGTAGCTAGCAGAGCATGTATCGCCATTCGTGGTGACCACACACCCTGTCAAGAACCGTTACCCGCCTTCTGTAATTTTCAGGAGATCATCACGAATCGCGGTGACTTCAGTGTAATTGTTGTCTTTGAATAAAAGTGACACTTACGTTCGTCGCAGTGCATATTTCTTCCAGTTACGTTCTCTACTACACTGCAGCAGTTCTTTCCATGTGTGGTCCAACTGTCATCGAGGTATGTTACTTGGCCGTGACGTGCGGAAGGTTGTTTACTACTCGTTTTTCGCTTCCGTATAATTGCTTCGAATACTAACTGTGGAAGAACATCTATACCATTTACCGTTGAAAGTGCAAGCAGGAAGGACAGCTAATAACGGGATTTTATTTATTGTACTTATACAGTACAGCAGGAAGAAAACAGGATTAAATTTTTTGAGGTAACACAGAGCTGCCCTCTCTGACAGCTACATCGTCTCTAACTCAGTTGGGAATCGAGTCGAACTGAACTTGGGCGACATTCACGGTAACGAGATTGCATGCTGCTTCAACTCTGTGCCAGGGTTCATCAGTCATAGTGGCTGGCGAGTAGTGGTGGTGTACGGGTCTCTCAGCAACCCACGTCCAAATTCAAGGGTTGTCGAATCGCTTAAGTACCTAGGAATTACAGTTACGAACAACTTAACTTGCAACAGTCATACAGAAAATTTTGTGGACAAGGCGAGCCAAGGACTGCGTTTGATGGCCAAAACACTTAGATGGTCCAACAGACCTACGATAGTCTTACTGCACCACCTTGTCCGTCCTCTTCCGGATCCCGTATGGGATCCTTATCACAAGAGACTGACAGTGGACATCGGAAATACTCACAGAAAGGCACCTCGCTTTGAACTTTCAAGGAACAGGGGTGAGACTGTCAGGGACACAATACGCGTGTTTCGGTATCAACTATTACAACAATGACACTTTTCTACGTAGCGGTATCTTCACGCGACATTAGTATCATCAACTTTCTCCTCGGAACGTCAAGATATTTCATTCACTCCTATCCACACAGGGGGACCATAAAATAAGAAAAATCAGAGTTGAACGGAAACATTTACGCGTTCATTTTTCTCGATTCGAGAATTTTCTCAATTCTCAGTTCGAGAATGGAACACTAGATAAAAGTCTGAAAGTGTCTCTGTATATGCTCTGCAAAATACTTAAGTGTGAACTGAGAGTAATCAAGTAGATGTGGATGTAGATGTAGGCACATGTTTTCAATGAGCAAGAGATCTGGAGAACGTTCTTGTTAGGGAAACAGTCGGACACTCTAAGTAACAATGCAGGTGAGGATAGCACAGGAAACATTCGGTCTTGCGTTACCTTGTTGTTATATAACGTCACTGACATCTTGAAGATAGAGCACAGCCACAAACCTTAACGCGTACGAAATGTAACACCTGATGTGCAAATTACCGACTACGCAAAAAAGAGTTGACAGTATTGTTTACGTAATAGCATTACGTCAGGAGCTGGACCGGTATGACGATGACGAATGCAATCTCGTAACGTTTGTTCTCCTTGGAGCATCCACGTGCAGATACGTCCATCTTGATGCCGTTCACAGAACCGGGAGTCACTTCAAAAACTCCTGTGTCCAGTGTTGTCGCTGAACGCATCACAGTCTGTGTCTGCTGCCGTGTTGAGAGCCGTAGCCGGCCGGAGTGGCCGAGCGGTTCTAGGCGCTTCAGTCTGGAACCGCGCGGCCGCTATGGTCGCAGGTTCGAATCCTGTCTCGGGCATCGATGTGTGTGATGTCCTTAGGTTAGTTAGGTTTAAGTAGTTCTAATTCTAGGGGACTGATGACCTAAGATGTTAAGTCCCATAGTGCTCAGAGCCATTTGAACCATTTAAGAGCCGCAACAATGGACGCCGTTCCGGCTGTCCTTTGTGCTCCAGATGTCGACGCACTGTGCATGTGGGTATCTTTCTTGCTCCAAACAAGCTCATTTCCTGAATGAGGGCACACGGCTGGGTAGTACTATCTCGCACGGTTGAACGAACAATATGTTTGTCCTCCTGGGCGCTAGTCGGATGGGATCGCCGGGATGCTGCATGGCTCCTGAACCCATCTATTCGATTTTCAAATGGCTGAAGTAGGATCCCGACCAATGTGAGTGGCAACATTGGCGAACGACAAACCGCAGTCTAGATAGTCCACATAGACTGTTACATTCCGACCCATGCTGCCACATGTCTCCGTACACGATGAATAACGCGATCTTCTTAAAAACGATCAACATTCAAAATACGACTTCTTAATGAGAAACCCATTGCCTAGTGTTTCCATATATAAAGAATGCAGATTGCGTTTCTCCTACCTACTTTGTACAGTTGTATTGAAATGACTATTATTTTTGTATTCAAGCCATTATTACACTTCATGCCAATTTGACGGTGGTAACAGTGTAATAGCTTCAGATCCTGTCATTTTAACTACATCTACAATACCCAAGCCACCTACTGATATGTGAGAGAGCGTACTATGCGTACAGTTTTCATACCCTACTTTCCTGTTCCAGTGGCGAATGGTGCAGCTGAAAAATGACTGTTGGTAAATTTCCATATGAACTCTGTAACAACACGTTGCTCGACTCTTCTACGAACTTCATCTCTAGGAATTTTAACAGGAAATCAAGCTGTGGTGAGACAGCGTCTCTCTTGTAGCGTCTGCCAGTGTACTTGGATGAGCACTCCTATGATGTCTTCACGGGGTAAGGGCGAAAAGAACGTTGGTAAGGCCAGACATCTTAGCTGCTCTAAAGGACCAGCGTGTTGTGTAGATACTATTGAAATCTGTTACAGGCGTATGCGAGCAGACACGTGCGGCTGATAAGAGAGAGGAGAAAGAGGAGATGGGCAGAGACGAGGAGAGCAGGAGATGTGTCAAATGTATGTGACGTAGCTTGTTTATTTACCTCCATAACTAATTATACAAATAAAAAGTATAATTACACCAATTTTTTAAATTCACTGAGCAACTTCGTACACATAACACCAAAAAGCAGAAAATAATTATTTAAATAAAAACAAATTTTTAATATAACACATTTTTAAAACAGAGTAAAATATATAAGATAATTCCTCATAGTCCCGTACAGATTTCTGACACCATACAGATGGTCCTAAAAATTTGTGCTTGTGAATTTTTAATGAGTATGACAACACTTTGTAGATTTATAAAGAAAAACACAATAAATAATAGTTAGGAGCTGAAATATTTATACGTCAGTGGTGTATTGTACGGAACCCCACGTTTCTTGTTATAAATCATAAATTAACCCATCAATTATGTATTGCAAGTGCCCCACGTATTTCGTTATACCCCTTACAGGTATGAGCATAGCAATTTAAAATTCACGAGCAAAAGTTTTCAAGCATATCTGTATGGGGTTTGGAATCTGTGTGGAGCTAGAAGAAATGATTTTATACTTTTTAGTCCGCTTTTAATGCTTGTCATACTAAACAAATATTTTTATTTAGATCATTGCTCTCTATCAATCATGTGTGGTAAAGGTCTCCAACTGAGGACCAGTACAGAAGTTTCGGTCGACAGAGGGTTTCATGAGCTACCTCCTTTGTGGGTGTACCACGATTGCTGAGGATTCTTCCAAGGAACTCAGTCTGGTAGCTACCTTTCCTACTATTAGTTTTATTTGGTCTTTTTAATTTAAGTCGCTCCATGTACACACTCCAAGATATTTAAGGATATGACTGGTTCCAGTGAATTTTCGTCAGTATACGTATAATCAAACTGTAACGGATCATTCCGCCTATTTATGCGTGATTCGTTACATTTCTTTATGCTGAAGGCCACCTGCCAATCCCTGCACCAAGTGTCGATCTCCTACAGGTCTTCTTGCATTTCGCTATAGTTTTCTAGCGTTGCGACTTTTCTGTAGACAACAGCGTCATCCGCGGACAGCCTCGTGGTGGTACCAACATTATCCACTAGGCTATTTGTACGTACTGTCCACGGTAACGGTCGCAGACCAATTCCTCGGAGCAAGGCAGAAGCTCCTTTTTCCTCATCACCAGAATCTATACGGGAAGAGGATCAGAAATGGTGGCGTACGTTTCTGATCGTCATCCTGCGTAATTGCCGTCGTCCGCCGGCTGAGGACGTTGATCTCGAATTCTCCCTTCGTGCTTCTCCAGAGATGCAGCACGTATGCCAACGCTCGGTTCATTCTTTATACTCTCTCTCCTGGACTTCCTTGAGATCTGAGACCTGACGTCTAAGCAAACGTACGTCATTTCCGATGTAGGTAGATGACCCCTATGAGTTTTTCCTGCGAATAGAAACCTTCTTTGCAATTTAATGCTGTGCAAATGGGTATAACAGAAGCTCGATCTTTACCTTGCACTGTGTACCCTCTACCATCCCATTTCCAGTTAATACTCGACAGCACGATTCAGAACTTCAGTGCACCAGCACCTCAATGACACCACTCGAAAGCGCTGCAGAACGCTTCCAATATACACTTACGATGAGGGATATGCTAGGAAATGCCTCACTCTTAGCGTCTGTAGCTTTTTCTTCCATTCAGGAAAAGACAAGTATCTTAAAAAGTCGAATTTTAATTTCTCGACACTGACCACAGATCGTCATATTGCAGCTGATGTTCACCTACTGCCCATGTTATAATGCGAACGATAGAGCCACCTAACCTCACACATGAAACACCCCAAGGTTAGAGAGAGAGTCACATTAGATAATTTTTCCTGCAATTTGTCATTTGCGGTTGAGAAACAAATGAAGGGAAAACTCAACAGCGGAACGTATTTTGAAATTAAATGCGAATTGGCAGCTGGATCTTAACAGAAAATACGAGATGAAACATACTATAATTTATATTAGCCAAGTATAACGCACTACAGCAATTTCAAATAATGACTGCTCCTAAATACACTGACGGAAAAAAATTGGAACACCACAAAATAGTGAATCTAAAGTAACGTAACTGTAGGGATACGTTTGTCTAGGTAACACATTTAAGTGATTAACATTGCAGGCTCACAAGGTAATGTAAGCGCCAGACAAGGCGCTGCAAAGCTAAAATTCTTGTACATTGATAGCCGGTGTAGCCGCCAATAATGTTGAATTCAAGCATGCAAACGTGTATGCATTGTGTTGCACAGGTGCCGGATGTATTTCTGGGGTGCAGTTCCATGCCTGCTGCACTTGGTCGGTCAATACAGGGACGGTTAATGCTGGTTGTGGATGACGGTGGAGTTGCCGTGCGATGATCTCTCATATGCGCTCGATTGGAGACAGATCTGGTGATCGAGCAGGCCAACGCAACATGTCGACACTCTGCAGTTGGATTACAACAGCGGCATGTGGGCGAGCGTTATCCTGTTTGATAACACCCCCTGGAATGCTGTTCATGAATGGGAGCATAATTGATCGAATCACCAGACTGATGTGCCAGTTTCCTGCCAGGGTGCGTGCGTAACCGCGAGAGTGCTCCTGTTGTCATTCGGATTCGCACCCCCTTACCATAAATTCAAATGTAGGTCCGGTGTGTCTAGCACGCAGGCAGGCGGGTTTCAGGCCTCAACTTTCCTCTTTCTAACCAACACGCAGCGTCACTTGCACTGAGGCAGAACCAGCTTTCATTAGGAAACAAAACAGACCTCCACCCTGCCCTCCAATAAGCTCTCGTTTAACACCAGTGAAGTCGCGAACTGCGTTGGTTTGGAGTCAGTGAAATGCACGCTACTCGTTGTTTGATCTCTGAGCTGTCCTTGAAGTAATCGACCTGTAACAATTTGTTGTGCCACTGTGGCGACATCAGCTGCTCTGATTGCTGCTGCAGATGCAGTGCTATGCGCCAGAGCCATACGCCGAACACGATGGTCTTCCCTCTCGGCAATGTCACGTGACCGTCCGGAACTCTGTCTTCTTACGACGGCACATTCTCGTGACCACAGCTTCTTTTTTTTTTTTTATCTTATGGGACTTAACTGCTAAGGTCACCAGTCCCTAAGCTTACACACTACTTAACCTAAATTATCCTAAGGACAAACACACACACCCATGCCCGAGGGAGGACTCGAACCGCCGCCGGGATCAGCCGCACAGTCCATGGCTGCAGCGCCCTAGACCGCTCGGTGACCTCAGCTGCCAGCAACCATGTACCGTGGCTGAATTCCTGCCAAGCGTTTCTGCAGTATCGCGGAAGGAACATCCAACTTCTCGTAGCCCTATTGCATGATTTCGTTTAAGCTCAGTGAGGTGCTGATATTGGCGTATTTGTCACCTTAAAGGCATTCTTGACTAACATCATTTCACCACGTCCAATCGTAATGGTAACTAATGCTCACTACCGGTACAGCGTGTATTTAAAGCAAACCTGATTTGCCTCCTCATAGTGGCACTACTAACGCCACCCTTATACGATCGGCGCGAAATCTGAATAAACATCATCTGTCAGATGTAGGAACACGCCTACCAACTTTCGTTTATGTCGCACAACTCCTTTTTGGTGTTACGATTTTTTCCGTCAGTGCACGTATTTAACGTCTGAATAATACCACAGAATTGACCATGTATAGGCCATAAATGCAGCGAGAATCAGTTAATTTAGTTAAGAGCGTTATGTTAGCATAAATGGTTTTTACCACAAAGTGATTCCGAAATATGACCTTGAGCAACTCGAAATAGTAAAGCAATATGCGATTATGTAGATATAAGCATTTGATTATGTTTTGGTGTAAATACGTGTTAGTGCATTAACGATCTATAAAATGACAACTGAAGAACGTATTCACGAGATTGTCATGAATCGAAAGGACTTCAAAAAGTAAGTTACTCGTTATAATGGCAGTCCGGGCAACTTTTATTGAACGTTGCGCTACGCTTCAGAGTGCCACAGATAAATGACACTACTTTTCAGCAAAGTCGCCAAGTAAAATGATGGGAACGTTCTGCCAATAGTTCTGTTCCTCGGCGATACAAATCCGCTCCTTTGTCACGGAACCATTCGAGAAACACTGCGTGAACGTCCTTATCTGCGGAAAATCTCTTTCTCTGAGATGTTCTTTCAGCTTACCGGAAATCGCATCTCCCTTCCTGCCCAATCAGAATCACGTCAGTGCAGCCTTGGTCAAATTTTTAGCATCATTTCTCTACGCCTGGACGCTAAATTGCATTTGGTCTATATACTGCTAGAACGTCACGGCTAATGTGAGTGCAGTGTAAACATTTTGCCGACAAGAATCGTACTATCCTGTGTAATTCAGTTTTGGAGTACGTTTCCAGTTTCCCTTACTCCCACAATGCGATGCATCTGTTATCCGCATCACAGCAGAACTGTCTACAGGAAACCTGGAACATGTACTCCCTTCTGACAATGCGTCACCCTCGTTCCGCGTACGGGGCGACGTGGGTAACTTACTTCCTGAAATCCCTACTTATTAGAGCGTGTGCCGCAGTTTAGTGTATCGTACGAGTAAGAGAGAGTTCTTGGAGGCGGGGAAGGAGGGGGGGGGGGGAGAGAGATGTCGGGCCCAACTTTGCTACTATTCATCATTTACGCAAATCACAAAAAAAAGTAATACGGAATGAACAGAGTAAGAAATGATGTTCGTTGCTCTTCAGTACGAGTCCTGGGACCCGAAACTATTGTCATCCCCTTCTATACGGTATTCAATGTTAGCTTACACATCACGGTTCTTTACTAGGAGATGGGGCGAACCTACATCTAAATCTATATGATTACTCTGCAATTTACAATTAAGTGTCTGGCAGAGGTTTCATCAAAACACCTACAAGCTATTTCTCTACCGTTCCACTCTCTAACGGCGCGCAGGGAAAACGTGCACTTAAATATTTCTGTGTGAGCTGTGATTTCTCTTATTTTATTATGATGCTCGTTTCTTCCTACGGAGTTGGACGCCAAAAAGATATTTTTGCAGTCGGAGGAGAGAGATTGTGATCGAAATCTCACGGGAAGGTCCTGTCTAAACGAAAAACCCCTTTGTTTTAGTGATTGCCACTACAATTCACGTATCGTGTCCGTGATACTCTGTCACCTGTTTCGCGAGAACACAAAACGAGCTGCCTTTCTTTGAACTTTTTCGATGTCCGACGTCAGTCCCATCTCACAACAGCAGTTCCCCGGAAGAGGCTGGCTAAGCTATTGGAAGCAGTCCTGTAGACCTGTTGCATTTTGTCAGTGTTCTGCCAATAAATCGCAGTCTTTGCTTTGCCTTCCCGACAACATTATCTGTGGGATAGTGCCAATTTAAGTTATCCGTAATTGTAATTGCTCAGTATTTACTTGAATTTACAGCCTTTAGATTTGTGTGATTCATCGTGTAACCGATATTTAGTGGATTTCATTTAGTACCCTTGTGGATGACTTCACACTTATCATTATTTAGAGCCAATTGCCACTTTTCGCGCTGTACAGGTATCTTGTCTAAATAATTTTGCAACTGGTTTTGATCATCTGACGACTTTACAAGACGGCAAATGACAGCATCACCTGCAAACAGTTTAAGAGAGCTACTCAGATTGTTTCCTACGCCTTTGATGTACTGATATTACTTCTGTTTTACTCGATGAGTTTCCATCAGTTACTACGAACTGTGACCTTTCTAACTGGAACTCACTAATCCAGTCGCACAATTGAGGCGATACCCCATAGGTACGGAATTTGAATAAGA
The DNA here is from genome assembly GCF_021461385.2 of Schistocerca piceifrons. NCBI lineage: Eukaryota > Metazoa > Arthropoda > Insecta > Orthoptera > Acrididae > Schistocerca > Schistocerca piceifrons. The sequence goes on from NC_060138.1 coordinate 678,923,061, forward strand.
GTCGTTTGTGAGGAACTGTGTCAAAAGCCTCCTGTAAGTGAAAAAGTATGGAATCGGTTTCATATCCCCTGTTGATAGCACTCACTACTTTGTGACAATAAAGAGCTGTGTTTCACAAGAACGATATTTTCTAAATCGTTTCCTTGGGAGTAATTCATTAATGTTCGAACACAGTACATGTTACAAAATCCTAGTGGAAATGAACGTTAGTGATATGGGTCTGCGATTCTGTGGATTGCTTCTCTTTCCCTTCTTGAGTATTGGTTTGTGCTGTGCAACTTTCCTCTCTCTACGTAAGGATCTTTCGACGAGCGAGCGGTTGGTTCAAATGGCTCTGAGCACTATGGGACTCAACTGCTGTGGTCATCAGTCCCCTAGAACTTAGAACTACTTAAACCTAACTAACCTAAGGACATCACACACATCCATGCCCGAGGCAGGATTCGAACCTGCGACCGTAGCAGTCGCACGGTTCCTGACTGCGCGCCTAGAACCGCGAGACCACCGCGGCCGGCGCGAGCGGTTGTAAATGGTTGCTAAATATGGAGCTATTGTATCAGCACACTCACGAAGGAACCTGACTGGTACACAAACTGCACCGGAGAACTTGCCTTTATTAAGTGACTTAAGGTGCTTCGTTACACCGAAGATATCTACTTTTGAGTAACTCTTGTTGAAAATTGCTCTAGAGTCGAGTTCTCGAATGTTTACTTCGTCTTTTTCGGTGAAAGAGTTTCGGAAAATCGTGTTTAGTAACTCTGCTTTAGTGGCACTGTCATCAGTAATTTCACCACTGCTACAACGCAGTCAAGCTATTGACTGTATCTTGCCATTGGTGAACTCTTTGGGTTTTCTGCCAGATTTCGATACAGAGTTTCGTGGTGGAAACTGTTAAAAGCATCGTTCATTGAAGTTCGCGCTAAATTTCGAGCTTTTGTAAAACTTTACCGATTTTGGAGATTTTGTATCCTTTTAGATTTGGGATGCTTTTTTCGGTGTTTCTGCAACAGTGTTCTAACCCTTGTTGTGAACCGTGCGGAATCAGTACTATCTTTTACTAATTTATTTGGTGTACAGGGTGAACATTAATAAAATCGACAAACTGCAGGGACAAATTCGTGACTGGTAACGGAAGAAAAAAGATCCTATGAACACGTGTCTGGAAATGCATGTTGCCACTGTAGATGGCGCTGACGAATGGAAGTTCCTCTGACCACGTGACATCTGTTCCGTGTGTGTTGCAGGCTGTGTGATTCACGCAGTTGTGTGCTGTAGGCAGTAGAATGTTCCAGTACTTATGTCGAGAACAAGTCGAGACGGTGTTCGTGTAAGGCCAAGCAGACGGAAACGGTCGAGAGGCAGCAGGGATATACCAAAGCAAGTACCCTCACAGACACCAGTCACATCACACAACATTTTCGTGTGTTTTTTTGATCATGGGTCCTTTCAGACAGACGAACATGGAGTGAGGAGGCGGATTATGCGTACACCACATTTGGAAGGCCGCATTCTACAGGTTATTGAGACGAAACCTAGTACAAGTTCCAGGCAAGTGGTTCGCCAACACAGTGTAAGCCAAAGTACGATTACGTGTAACCTGCATGGCAGGTATATGTGAACGCATGAATTGCATCCCGTGGAGGACACTTTGAAGATCTGTTGTGAATTGGATAGGATGCGCTCTGTACTGTGTTCTGAGACGATTTGTTGTCGCTGCAGGCACATCGTTCATTTCCAGATTCATGTTCATAGTGAAAGGTACGTGCTAAGGTCTGATCAGGGTAGCTCCAGAAAATAAAGTCGGTAGTTGCCAACCGCAAGGTGGAACGAGTATAATATCTTCGAGTAGGAGGATCTTTGATGGTTAAGAGAGCCGGGCGCGCGAAGTAAAAAAACCGGTGAGTCGCAGGTAGGTGCCCGGAGGAAGCAGACATGTGCAGACAGCTTTAAGGGGGAAGTCGCAGCTAGGTGGCCGCAGGAAGCAGACGTGTCGTGACAGCGTTAATGTAGGTCGCTGCCCCTGACCAAACTTTAGCACGGAAATGAGAGAAGATATATAATCATTTCAACTTGGTTTTTGTTAGATAATGTTCAGAGTTAGGATTTGTATGTCCAAGATTTGACGCAGTAAGCGTTTTGTAAATTTTTTTGTAAGAGTGTTTCGTGCTACAAAAATGTTTGAAATGGTAGGTTTTGTGTATGACTTAAAATTTTAACAATATATATATTGAGATCAACATTGTGTTTAAATCTAACAGCCTGAATCATAATCCATATCCTCTGCTTGTATTGAATATGAAAAAGAGTAGTAAAGTAAAGTTACCCACCAATGAAAGAATGTAAAGAAAATGAGGCCTCTATGCAATATATATGTGCAATTCATGGTCTGAAATCGATTTTCGTTGAACTAACATTATCACAGCAAAGTTAATTCAAATAACTAATTTTATGCCATTTCAGAACTGGCGTTATTCAAGTGAAGATATAATTTCATTAAGTAAACATTAGGGTCAAAAGTTAAATTTTCAGTACCATAGTAATGCCATTGCACAAACGGCATTATTCTCTTAAACTTGATTGCGGAGCCAAATCCATGTTGCATTTCTGGCAAAATGGAGGAATGCAAGAAACAAGTTCACAGACGCAGTCAGATGCAGGTTTGTTGAAAAATTAATTAGAACAGTCTTATCAATGATACTTTCACAAATAAGAAAGGAAACAATTTTTGATTAGATACTTTCAATAGGACCTATTTTTCCTACATTTCCAGTCACGAATCCGTCCCTGCAGTTTTTTGGTTTTAGTAATGTTCACCCTGTATATCTCTCAATTGACACTGATCCGATTTCTTTGAATTCAAACCAGATCTGGTCTGCACTTCAATAATCAGATCGGAAGGAGTGGAAATTGTCTCTTAGAAAGGCACCAAGTGAATTTTTGTCTGCTTTTCAAAACAGATGTACTTTGCATTTATCTTTGGTGGGTTTGGATTTTACGGTATTCAGTCTCGCTACAAAAACTTCGGGTGGTCACTAATTCCTGTACTTGTCATGATGCTCCCTATTCGCTCAGGATTATTTGTTGCTTTTTAAAATATTTGTACTTTGGGTGTGTTAATGGTTGGGTTTGGATTTTACAGTATTTTGCCTCGCTACAATAACTCTGTGGTCACTACTCCCTGTATCCGTCACGATGCTCACTATTTGCTGAGGGTCAAGTATATTTCCACAACCATTTATACCTCGAGGTGGCTCCTGGTCTAATTGTTGAAAATAATTTTCTGTGAAAGCATTCAGTACAATTTTGGTCTATGTTTTATGCCTACCGCCGGCTTTAAACATGTACAGGCAGGATTACCCCGTTATTTCCAATGCTAGGATACTATTCCAATATCGGATATCCTTGTGACGATCTAAGAAGGGAAAAATACGCTGAAGATGTGAATTGAAGTTTGTGTTAGGGAGAGCTTTGGACTAGAGTAGTCTTGTGCCTCTGTGTTAGATGTGCTGCTGGGGTGGTGTAATGGCTAGCACACCTTCCTAGTAAGCAAGGAGGCCTGGGTTCAAGTTCTGGTTGTGACACAAACTTTCATTCATTTCTTCAGCTTCTGTAATTATCTTAGATAAAGATGAGACTCAAACCTATCAAGGAAAATGTAATTATATCAGATCTATATTTGAACGAAGACTCAAGTTTTCTTTGAACTGTTCAGCAATTGTATCATCTGAATCAGGGGTTTGGTTAACAGCGCCAGTTATTACTTTATTCCGGTTGTCAAGTATAGCCTCTACCTATATTAACTCACAGGAACTGTCTGCTACAATTTCACTACAAGATAAACTACTTCTGACAGCGAGAAACACTCCACCACCACCTCTATGAAGACAGTTAGGTCCTTTGAAAAAATTTTGGCTGAACTTATATCTGGGTTGAGCCAACTTTGTGTACCTCTAACGATTTCAGCTTCAGTGCTTTCTCTTAGCGCTTCGAGCCCTAGTTCTTTCCCAATAAAGATACAAAAATTTCAACAGCAATACCAGTTGCTGCCAGGTCTACCTTTCTGTGTTTGCCCTGCACCCTTTCAGACTGACACCTTTTCTTTAGTTTGTCGAGACCCTCTAACCTGAAAAACGGCCCAATACCCTCCACACAGTCCCCACTACCTGTGTGGCCATTTCCTGTTTGTAGTGGACCATTGACCTATTAAGCAGAATCCGGAAACCCACCACCCTTTGGCGCAAGTCGAGGATTCTGCAATCTACACAGTTGAAGAACCATCTGAGTCTCAGAATCAGACCCACCACTCAGATTTGTACCTAAGGACCACAGTCGGTTCTGTCGAGAATGCTATAGATGGCGAGCTCAGCCCTCATCTCGCAAGCCAGGCTGGCAGTCTGACTACTTCAGCTAGCCTCCTGAAACCAAACAGAATTTTTTCGGATCCTAAGTGACACACTTTGTTCGTAATAACATGAACTATCACCTGTAATTGGCCGCATCCTATGTTTTTCAGGGCATTCAGAGGCACCTGTTCCATGTCTGGAATAACTCCTCTCGGTATGCACACAGAATGCACACTGGATTTCTTCCTCTCCTTGGCAGACACACCCCTAAGAGACCCCATTACGCCGTAACATTGGAATTTCCAACTACCGGTAATCACATCTTCTGTGAATGTCCAGACCTAGCAGGTATCGAGAGAGACAGGGCGAGCGACTGTATCTGGCTCTGCCTGCCACAGCTTAGAACAACCCCCCCACTCCATCACAGGCGAGGAGTCAACCCAAGGCAGTACGCGGGGCGAACGCAGTAGTGGACCGATCGGGGAACACATGGGATGTGCCGGTTCTCCCTCGGATGTCCAGTCCACATCCGCCCCCCCCCCCTCCCTCCCTTCCAAAGTGATGCCTATCGGCAGCACGAGCTTCAAGCTGTGTGATCGAAGCCGAGACCGCCTGGAGCTCTGAGCGAAGGGTGAACAAAACATCGCGCATCTGAACACAGTCATCACAGTTCCTATCCATACAAAGACGGCGAAAATAAACTCTTAGACAATTAAGAAACTCGGAACTGTGGCTGATAAATAAACAAACACTCTCGAAATTAACGAATTTAACGTAAAGAGCACAGAGGAAATTTAAAATAAGTTGTTTGTTATGAGAGGGTGTGTCAAACTCACAGATGAAAGCGGTGTCCTTTGATGTGCTGCTGCAGTAACGAACGCTAGCACGCGACTGCGGTCTTGTCGTTTGTAGAGCTGAGAACCAGCTTAGTCATCCAGTTAGTTATTGGGGAGTGAGACATGCCAGAAATATTCATGGCAGTTGATATCAGAGACGCTTGCCGCGAGTGCGATGTGGCTTATGTAATCCGTGGCCAGGGAGGAAGTGCAGCAGCGTCAGCTAGTGAGGGGTTTCTGTCATCCGTTTGCCTGGGAATGAGGAAGTGAACACACGACCGGGTGGAGTGCCTGTGTACTGGGCTACGAGGGCAGGGCAGAGCTTCGAGCATCGAGTGCAGGTTGTTTGCCTGCCACTTCTCGCTGCTGTACACGGAGTACGACGCCTGCATGAATGTTGTGCAATTACAGGCAACTAGTGCAGGCCGTGTTCTCGTCATTCTCTCGGTGCCGTGTACAGAATGCAACGCCTGGACTGATGCTACGAAGTTACAGGCACCGGGTGTAGCCTGTCTGCCTCCTATCTTCTCGCTGCCTAGTATGGAGTACAGCACCCACATAGATGCTGTACCTGTCAAGCTCCAATGAGTGTGAATGCAGAAGTGATAGGACTGTATTAGCATGGTAATCAGTTGTGGCTACAAGAGAAAATGTAAGCCACCACGCCAGCAGGCGCGGGTTGAAATCATTGTCTACTTGTTCGCAGTGCTTGTATAATGGTAGAGATTATTCAGCAAATTATGTGAATGTAGGCTTTCCTGGCGTATACTGCTGAAGAAGTCTTCTCGCTCTTCCACTCGCGTGGATGCTTTTAAATTCTGTGAATTTTCCATGAGCGTCATTGTAATCATCTTCTGCCTGCAAATTTCGCCAGAAGATGATAAGAATGGTACTCATAGAAACGTCGCGGAATTTGAAGGCAGCCACACGTATGGATGCCCGAGAAGACTTCATCAGCTATACTGTTTGTTTTCCTCCTCACTGCTGGCGTTGGTGAGCAGTGTGACGGGTACGTAAAGTGTGCTTCCTTAGTATTTGAGCGCCTCTGTTTGGCAGACAATATCGTTGATCAGTATTTGGCTGACGTCACTGGGCAGACATCGCGGTTGATGATGTATATGAGCGGCGCTGTGTTGCCTGTCTTTGGGGATCGTAACAGCATTGCCTTTTTAAGTTGGCTGTCATGTGTCATGTTTGCGTCATTTCTTGGGATGAATTAATATTGCCTTCTGATGTGAGTTTGTGTCTTTATTTAACTGTACATGTGAGCGCTTTGGTACCTAGTATAAGCGAGAACTTATTTCGAAATGTCTAGCTCCCTTCTCGTTCACTCTCTGTTTTGGAATTAGTATTAAATTTGGCTTCTCTTTTGCTTGCATATGGCTGTAACGGTGTATCGTTTAAGTCAAGTTTTATTGAGAACTTAAATTATGAAGCTTGCACTATTCGCTTGCTTTTAAATATTTACTGCACTGGTAGCGTCAAGATTGCCCGACACATGGTTAGAAATATGTGAAGTTATTGATATCAAGTTCCCAGGTTAACTGTGTAAGATTTAACGTGCCAGCTGCGCGAAGTGTATGTCAAGTGTTCAGTGTGTGGCAAGCTAATTGTTATAAATTTGTTTCGAAGATTTATTTTTGAAGAAATTGCTAACTACTTGTAAATGTCTTTCGTTTTCTTGAGGAGAAAGTACCTCTGGCTGTGAAATTGCTGTTCAAATGGTTCAAATGGCTCTGAGCACGATGGGACTTAACAGCTGAGGTCATCATTCTCCTAGAACTTAGAACTACTTAAACCTAACTAACCTAAGGACATGACACACATCCATGCTAGAGGCAGGATTCGAACCTGCGACCGTATCGGTCGCGCGGTTCCAGACTGTAGCGCCTAGAACCGCTCGGCCACTCCGGCCGGCGAAGTTCCTGTTACTATAACTTTAAATATTTGTTGTATCATTATTTGTTTTGAAACTGGTCATCAGCATTACTTCATTATCACTTCAGGTGTACGATTGTTTCTTGATAATATACACTGAGGTGACAAAAGTCGTGGGATAGCGATATGCACATATACAGGTGGCGATAGTACCGCATACACAAAATATAAAAGTGCAGCGCGCTGGCGGAGCTGTCATTTGTTCTCAGGTGAATCACATGAAAAGGTTTCCGACGTGATTTTGGCCGCACGATGTAAGAGACTTTGCACGCGAAATAATAGGTGTAGCTAGAAGCATGGAACATTTAATTTCGGAAATCTTTAAGGAATTCAATATTCCGCGATCCACAGTGTCAAGAGTGTGCCGAGACTACCACGCTTCAGGCATTACCTCCCACCAAGGACAACGCAGTGGCCGGCGACCTTCGCTGAACGACCGAGAGCAGCGGCATTTGAGAAGAGTTGTCAGTGCTAACAGACAAGCAACGCTGTATGAAATAACCGCAGAAATCAATGGGGACCGTACGACAGACGTATTCGTTAGGACAGTGCGGCGAAATTTGGCGTTAACGGCTATGGTGGCAGACGACCGACGCTATTGCCTTTGCTGACAACACGACATCGCCTGCAGCGCCCTTCCGTGGCTCGTGACCATATCGGTTCGACCTCTACGACTGTAAAACCTTGGCCTGATCAGGTAAGTCCCGATATCAGCTGGTAAGAGTTGATGGTAGGGTTCTGGTCTGGCGCAGACTCCACGAAGCCATGGATCCAAGCTGTCAACAAGGTAGAGTGAAAGCTGGTGGTGGCTCCACAATGGTGTGGGTGTGTTTACACAGAATGGACTGAGTCCGCTGGATTTTCAGCTATTTGAAAACCATTTGCAACCATTCATAGACTTCATGTTCCCAAACAATGATGGACTTATTACGTATGATAATGCGCCATGTTACCTGGCCACAAATATTCGCGACTGGTTTGAAGAACCTTCTGGGCAGTTCGAGCTAATGGTTTGGCCACCCAGATCGCCCGGCATGAATCCCATCGAACATTTGTGGGACATAATTGAGAGATCAGTTTGTGCCCAGAATCCTGTACTGGCAACACTTTTGCAATATCGACGGATATAGAGGCAACGTGGCTCAATATTTGTGTAGGAGACTTCCAACGATTCGTTGAGTCCATGCCACATCGAGATGCTGCACCACGCCGGGCAAAAGGAGGTCCGACAGGATGTTAAGAGGTATCCAATGACATTTGTCACCTCAATGTAATATGACTGTGTTGTTTTTGTTTTTGTTTTATAGTTGCCTGAAGGAATACAGCTGTTTTGTCTACCAGTTATAAGGCGAATTATTTGTTCTGCTCCTGCGAAATGTAATGTAATATATCTGGAGACTTACCTGTGTTAGATCAGCTATGGTGAAGTCGCTCTTGCAATGAGGAGTAAAGTTCAGATTCTGTTTTCACCACGAAATGATGAATTAATATTATGTAAAGAAGAAACATCCCCCGAAAATAACTTACCATTTTTGTGCATAAACGAAGGCTTTCACTTGGAGAAAATCACCTTAAGTACCAGGCAGCGTTCTTAATTGTGAGGGTGGCTGGTAATACGAAATATTATTGTGCGACAGTACAAAGTGGAAGGGTGTACTGAACGCAGAGAGGTACACGAGTGGTTCGGCGGGGACCAAGAGGAGGCGGGCGGCGGCTGTTGCCAGAGGAACCCACAGGACGTCCTGCACCTGATGCTCGACTACCGGTAAGTACGCGCCCAGTCCATACAGCAGCGCGGGCAAAAGTGCAGCTCGTTAACCTGAAACGGAGCCAGCCTGCGAGGAAACAGACGGACACGCGTCCTCAATCGAGCGTGCGCCTGTACTAATAACAAGGTTTCAGTCTTTTGTCCCTTATTGTTCTTAATATATATTAACGACTTGCCACTCTGTATTCATGAAGATGCAAAGCTAGTTTTTTTTGCTGATGATACTAGTAATCACATCCAATAAGCAAGAATCAGCTGAGGAAATTGCAAATAATGTCTTTCAGAAAATTATTGTTTCTCTGCAAATGGACAATCATTAAATTTTGAGAAAAAACAATTTATACAGTTCTATACAGTAAATGATATAACACCATTGATAAATGTAGTCTATGAACAGAAGTCTGTTGCTAAGGCAAAATACTCAAAATTTCTGGGTGTATGCACTGATGAGAAATTGAATTGGAAGAAACACATCGATGATCTGCTAAAACGGTGAGGTTCAGCTACTTATGCTACTACGGTTATTGCAAATTTTGGCGATAAAAAATCCAGTAAATTAGCCTACTATGCCTATTTTCATTCACTGCTTTCATATGGCATCATATTTTGGGGCGATTCGTCATTAAGAGAGAAAGTATTCATTGCACAAAAGCGTGTATTCAGAATAATAGCTGGGGCCCACCGACGATCACCTTGCAGACATTTATTTAACCAACTAGGGATATTCACAGTACCTTCGGAATACATACATTCACTTATGAAATTTGTCATTAATAACCCGTCCCAATTAAAAATAACAGCGAAGTCCATAGCTTCAACACCAGAAGAAAGGATTATCTTCACTATTCGCGATTAAATCCCACTTAGGTACAGAAAAGGGTGAATTACGCTGCCACAAAAATATTTGGTCATTTGCCAAATAGCCTTAAAAGTCTGATAGATAGCCAACCAACATTTAAAGGCAAATTAAAAGAATTTCAGAATGATAACTTCTTCTATACAATAGACGGATTCTTACATATGAAGTAGTAATTGAATAATAATAATAATAATAATAATATAAAATAAAGTAAAATAAAAAAATAAAAAATTATTTTGTGTAAGGAAAACTTCTGTTAAAGAGACGCGTTCCACATCATTATGAAATGTCGTATTAATGAACTATGGAACAAGGATTAATGTATGTATGTATGTGTTCAACAGACCCTACTGGCGGACGCTACAAGAGAGGCGTAGTACAGGGTGTCCATAATTATTAAAGTTCCAGTGTCAAAACTCCGTAGAAAGAGGACCACCGCTCAGAATGACGTCAAATTCGAACAGCATACACTACTGGCCATTAAAATTGCTACACCACGAAAATGACGTGCTACAGATGCGAAATTTAACCGACAGGAACACGATGCTGTGATATGCAAATGATAGCTTTTCAGAGCATTCACACAAGGTTTTCCAACCGATTCCTTATACATAAACAGCAGTTGACCGGCGTTGCCTGGTGAAACGTTGTTGTGATGCCTCGCGTAAGGAGGAAAAATTCGTACCATCACGTTTCCGACTTTGATAAAGGTCGGATTGTAGCCTATCGTGATTTCGGTTTATCGTATCGGCTCGGAGACCATGGCTGCGGTTACCCTTGACGCTGCATCACAGACAAGAGCGCCTGCAATGGTGTACTCAACGACGAACGCACGAATGGCAAAACGTCATTTTTTTCGGATGAATCCAGATTCTATTTACAGCATCATGATGATCGCATCCGTGTTTGGCGACATCGCGGTGAACGCACATTGGAAGCGTGTATTCGTCATCGCCATACTGGCATATCACCCGGCGTGATGGTATGGGGTGCAATTGGTTACACGTCTCGGTCGCCTCTTGTTCGCATTGACGGCACTTTGAACAGTGGACGTTACATTTCAGATGTCTTACGACCCGTGGCTCTACCCTTCATTCGATCCCCGCGAAACCCTACATTTCAGCAGGATAATGCACGACCTCATGTTGCAGGTCCTTTACGGGTCTTTCTGGATACACAAAATGTTCGACTGCTGCCCTGGCCAGCACATTCTCCAGATTTCTCTCCAATTGAAAACGTCTGGTCAATAGTGGCCGACCAACTGGCTCCTCAGAATACGCCAGTCACTACTCTTGATGAACTGTGGTATCGTGTTGAAGCTGCATGGGCAGCTGTAGCTGTACACGCCATCCAAGCTCTGTTTGACTCAGTGCTCAGGCGTATCAAGGCCGTTATTACGGCCAGAGGTGGTTGTTCTGGGTACTGATTTCTCAGGATCTATGCACCCAAATTGCGTGAAAATGTAATCAGGTGTCAGTTCTAGTATAATATATTTGTCGAATGAATACCCGTTTATCATCTGCATTTCTTCTTGGTGTAGCAATTCTAATGGTCAGTAGTGTATTTGTCCAATGAATACCCGTTTATCATCTGCATTTCTTCTTGGTGTAGCAATTTTAATGGCCAATAGTGTATTATTGAATCAGGGGTAATATTACGCAATTTAAAAAAAAATAACAAAATTTGTCCAGTGGAGGGCGCTGTAAGCGTCGAAAATGCACGCGAACAGACGCGCGCCACACAGCTGTTCCTCAGTTTGTGCCAACATGACATTCTCCATGAAGCGTCGCGCCCTGCTGGTAAGAACGGTGACTGGGCGCTAGTAGCCCTACAGAAGTACCGGACATTCAAGGGTGTGAAAGTAGGCATTGGTTTGATTTCTGCAAAGAGTCTGGAGAAAATGATTGCAAAATTCGAAAAGACAGATTATTTTGAAGTACAGTGTGGCACAGGGAGGAAAGCAGTCGATCCGTCGTCTTTTGTAGATGTGGCCGCAGGAGTGCACGGGGCTCGATCGAGCGGTGGCATGTGTACATGCCTGAATACCCCTTTGGAGTGCAGTGCATCCGCTGGAACCACTTGAGACCGTTCAAAACCATTCCACGAAATATGAACGTGAACCGAAGGAAAGTGTGCTTAAGCATTTGTAGTCCTGTTTCGGTCCCCTGTTTGGCGTTATCACGAAGTAATGAGACATTGACACATGTGTGAATGAAACGACAAAGGGTTCCTGTAAGGCCTTCCAGTTCGTCAACTACAATTTTAAAAATGTTTCTGTACTTAGACAACCTGTGAAGTAGTCCTAGGCGCCTACAGGCAGGAAACTGAGATAGGCGGCGTGTCAAAGAGTTGCCCACCTGATGTCACCTCAGTCTACTTTAGAGGCTCTCTCTGTACAAGATAATTTTTAAAATTCTCAATAAACGTGGACGGGTACCACCGAGGGTTTTACCAAAGTGAAGAGTCTTAGAGGGAAAATTTTATCCAAGCATATGTCAATGTCGCACTCCCCCATGATCACGCCATAGGAGGGAGCGAAAGAGGAGGGATGAAGAAGCGTACACACTCTTTGTTGCTTCACACCACATACAAATTTCGTCGAATGGTTCCTAGTGGTTCCAGCCTGTACGCGAGACCAAAAACTGCGGTCTCGCTGCAATCCAAAGGGGTACAATCACGTTCGGTGGGGACAGAGACCGCAGTGTCCTTGGGGAGGGACTAGATCGTCCGGGAGTATGAGCATAATCAAAAGTTGCTTAGAACGTCGTACTCTTACTATTCGCTCTGGGAAATGTCGTTGTCGACAGTGAAGCGTGTGGGAATCAGCGATCAGCGACCAAAGGAAAGGGATGGATTCATCGGCATCCTTTATGCCACCCCCTGAGGCCATTTCGTATTGATTCCGAGCGGTGGTGTGAGTGAAAAGTTTTCCTCGATCACCAGTAAGAAAACTGCAACCCTTGGCGTTACAGTTTTGACCTCCATCGGAGAGGCCCCAAAAGAAGGGTTGGGACTTGGATAAGAGGGGATATGACGATCTTCTCATCGTGTGACACGTTCAAAATGGTTCAAATGGCTCTTAGCAGAATGGGACTTAACTTCTGAGGTCATCAGTCCCCTAGAACTTAGAACTACTTAAACCTAACTAACCTAAACACATCACACACATCCATGCCCGAGGCAGGATTCGAACCTGTGACCGTAGTGGTCGCGCGGTTCCAGACTGTAGCGCCTAGAACCGCTCGGCCACCGCGGCCGGCCGTGTGACACGTCCAGGTGGCATTCGGTAGAATTGTGGTGAAATTTGTTGCCAATGGGACATCATCAACCGGCCTTATACCCCACAGGACCTTCTGAGCTTTGGCCTATTTTCGCATGTATCGACAACGCACTGTCCGAAGTATCGTCGAGCCCGAGGGTGACGTCGCAGGACACCAAGCTTTTGCGCTGTTACAGGGGAAGCTTTTAGGCACTTTTGAGCCAAATTTCAAAAATCTGAGTCGCATTGTGGGAATATGACTGGGTTTCAAGAACGTGATCCTTTTTTTGTATTGCGCAGTGTACTTTTCGTTTCGCCACGCTGTAAGATTTACACTGGAGGAAACAGACCGCCAGGCAGAAAGTATGATACCTCCCAGCAATCTGCCACCAGTGCGTGGTACAAAAGACTCCTCTGACAGAAGCACTAACATCAGGAATAGCCTGCGAAGTGGCTCAGCAGGACATGTGCCATTCACAACCCTGTTGGCAGGCTCCACATTGCAAACAGTTTGAGACGCAGACTTGCTCTCAAGTGCATAATGTGCTATGAACCTTATTTTGGATGTCCGATATAGAGTTGGTTCTCATCTACTTTGTACCATGTAAAAATAAAAGCGTACAGATTGTTGTTAGATATCAAGCAGAATTCCTACCATAAAACTTTGTCGGTTTACGCAATTCATAATCTTCGTTAGTGGCCATTATAGCTGAATTGGGGTGTCCCGTTATTGTCGAACCTGAAATATAGGACTGGGAACACGTATAGTTACTGGAATTTGACCTGCAAGAAGATGAGAGTTGATAGTTTGTTGTTGTTGTTGTTCTTGTTGTTGCTGTCTTCAATCTGAAGATTACTTTGATGCTGGTGTCCAACCTGGTCTATCCTACGCAAGTCCCTGTATCTCTGCATAACTACCCCAATTTACGCCTACTTGAACCTTCTTAATACAGTAAAGTGACCCGCTTCTACAATGTTTACCTCCCAGACTTTCACATTTTAAACTGACTATTCCCTGATGCCTCGGACGAGTCCTATCAACCGATTACTTCTTTTAGTCAAGGTGTTCCATTAATTTAACGTCTGATAGCTTACACACCTTAATCAACACATTTTACGCCATTGTTGTTCATGAACGTGCAAGATTCTCTGCTATGATCCGTAGAGTGCAAGCCGCCTATTCATCTTCCTTACAGTTACGCACATCTATCGTACCTTATCAGACAGTCGTTTATTTTTTCATACCCTTTGTTAACGTAGTCACTTTTATGTGACCTGCACCCAACTTCTCCTATAATCTTCTATACCCATACTGATGTAAAAAGCTCTCACGCAACTCCCTCAGTGCTTCCCGTATCCGAGACAGCTGAGTCCCCTCCACTGAAGGCCTCTTCATCATTTGTCGCCGCGAGGGGTAGCCGTGCGGTCTGAGGTGCCTTTTCACAGTCCGCGCGGTTCCCCCAGTTGGAGGTTCGTGTCCTCCCTCGGGCATGGATGTGTGTGTTGTCCTTAGCGTAAGTTAGTTTAAGGTAGATTAAGAAGTGTATAAGCTTAGGGACCGATGACCTTAGCAGTTTGGTCCTATAAGACCTTATCAAAAATTTCCAAATTTTCCATCATTTGTCTTCGGTCATCTCCTTCTCCTAAACGCCCTTTCCGACATGGCGAAAATGTGATACTGACTGCTCAGAGAGTCTGCTTTCTATTGATATCCCTCGTCTGACGTGACGTAGTAGTTCCTTGTCGCTGACATTTGCCGCCCAAGGTGCTCCCAGCAAGCGCTTCCGTCCCAAGGTGTCAAACGCGTCAGTCCACCTTTGCAGGCCTGCTTTCACTGCTGAGCACTCACACAAGACTACTAAACTTGGGAGAGTAGGAAGAGTAATCAGTGTGAATTTGGTATGAAGATTGTTGTTTCCATTGAGTCAGATACGGCCCACTGTACAGATGGTTTGCTCTCCGTCCCTTGCTACCGTCCCACGCCTGGGCTGCCGTTAACGTCACAACACAAAAGCCTGCTTTTGGAACGATTCCATGACTGGGAAGAGGACTCCTGATGAATCGTGTCTATCATGTTCAGCGTTAATTCACGTTTCTGCACTATCCCAGATAACCATCGTCGTTGAGTATGGCGGCGACATAGGAAGAGGTCCCATCCTTCCTATGCGGTGTTGTTCCTGGTTTGACGTTGTGGGGAGCCTTCGGGTATGACATCGGATCACAGAAGGCAGTGACTGAGATAAATCTGGCGACACAACAGTGCGTCATGGAAATCCCTTGTCCTCATGTGCTGCCTCTCACACGACAGTGTTGTGGTGCCATTTTCCAACAGTAAAATGCTCTACGAACTTCTGTGATATTGAAGTATTCCCTGAGCCAGCAAGACCCCCGGGTCTGTGCACGATAGACTATGTGTGGGAAGAACTCGGACGTCAATTCTGACCCAGTGCCAGTACTCTGGATACAACAGTTGTAGGCCAGCTTGCCTCAGGAGAGGATACAAAGGCTTTGACACCTTCCCCAACCAAATCAGTGCATTCATCCAGACTTGAGGGGCTACAACGTAATGTTAATATGGTCTCATACGGTCAAGCTGTTTCTAAATTAGACTCGATTTTGTAATCAGTGAAATAACATCACGTACACAGTCAACCCTTGAAACTTCATTTAGTTTCCTTCTTCTCCACTGGGTGCTTTTGTCAGGCAGTGTATTCAGATGATGAGTAACACCCTCTATTCCTATGCTAACAACAACACACATTTTCCAAAAATTAGTCTTTCTGAAAGCACTCCATGATAAGCACGCAACAGATGCTTTGCAGTCACTAAGATAGTATGGCACCACTCTCGACTTCGAGTAGTAGGGGTGGTAGCCCGGCACCATCACTATGGCAACGTTTACGAATTCCAGAGCTCTGACTAGCGCTAGAGTGTCGCTTCCATAAAATACGATCCACGTGCGTGAAATTTCAGAGACTTTCTTTTAGCGGCCTGACTATAGCGATTTCCAAATAGAGCAGCGATGTAGCAGGTCACGAAGTCAAGCAGCGAGGCAGCCCGATGGATTGCAGTAGAAGATGGCGGTGGTTTGTGGCCAACACGGGGCACTGTTACGGTCTGGAGCAGTCTACAGTGCTCTGTTTCGTTGATCCAGGGAAAGCAACATGGCCACGAGCCTAGCGTTAGCTGTGGCGTGTTTTCGTCTACTACTGTTAAAGAATATTTTGTCCGTTGTGATCAGTGCAGTCTCATAGTGCAGACGAGTGTGGGTTGGCCAAGAGATCATACTTTTTAACAATGATGGGGCTGCTACAAGGCCTAGTATATTGAAGCTAAAGGTTATTGTATTGTTGTTGTGTTCAGTGAAATTTTAATCTGTCCTTGTTGCTGGCATTCTATGTTTTGTTGTTCTCATTTATTGTGCCCAGCAAAGGGTAATTTGACCAGCTGCGACATAGTCGCGTATATTAACAGTGATCCAATACTGTCAAATGCCTTGAGTTACAAAAATGACTGTGTGGACGATGTGCCCTTTTTACACCTTATTTTATATCTACGTGACGATGCTGTGCTGAGTATGTTTATACGTTTTGACGATGCCATTACGGCCTTATCACTTTAGGATGTGGTGTAGAAAAGATCTGAGGATGGTCATTGCTGACTGAAACATGTCATCGTCAAAAGAATTGATGTTGTGATCAAAGACTGGAATAAAAAACATTAAAGTGTAACTTGGGCTGGTGTATTGTTAATTGCTCGTTTAATACTCCCAGCTTTTGGTTGGGAATATCGTAGGTTTTGTATTCTGGGCTAAGATTGATTATTATGTGTTTTCTTGTGAGTTGTTGTTTTTCCTATATTTATTGCCCCCTGCTGAATTTGATAGGTACAGATTATTTTATCGTGCGTTCTGTTATGTTAGGTATTCAGTTAAAAAAATGGCTCTGAGCACTATGGGACTCAACTTCTGAGGTCATCAGTCCCCTAGAACTTATTTATTTATTTATTTTTTAGCCCAGAATACAAAACCTACGATATTCCCAAACAAAAGCTGAGAGTACTAAACGAGCAATTAACAATACACTAGCCCAAGTTACACTTTAAATGTTTTTTATTCCAGTCTTTGATCACAACATCAATTCTTTTGACGATGACCTGTTTCAGTCAGCAATGACCAACCTCAGATCTTTTCTACACCACATCCTAAAGTGAGAAGGCCGTAATGGCATCGTCAAAACATATTAAAAAATTCTTTATTTCCAGAAAGCTTATTAATTATACAATCTAGCCCACTGCCTTATGTGATTAGTGGGCCGAAAATACTGATACATTTTTATACAAATTGCAGCTATTCTAAGTATTATTTAGTAACTAGTTAGTAGGCAAACTATGTGGAAATTGCAATGGGCAAATTTGTGTTAATTAAGTACTAAGTGGTAACCTAACTAACTACAGACTAGTCACTAAAGCCTGCAGCGTTACAAATGTGTCAGCTGAAAAATATAAACCTACTATAGAGCCTTGCTCATTGAGCTAACCCCAATGAGCGTGCTCCTGACACTGGGCAGGCCAAGATGTTGGTCGCTGCAGGTTCCTAAGAATAGTATCTAAAAACTAAGTCCTACAACTAAACTTATCCTAAGGTCAAATCAGGTGTGTCCAGATCAGTAAGATTGCATCCCACTCCCCCTGATCTCGAGGCGCGGCGGATTCTAGACTGAAGGAGTCGGCCTTTCCGCGCCCAGGCGGTTTGGGAATAGGGTACCAGACTTTATCGGTATTTGAGTAGGTCTCTCATAGGTGCTAATTTAGTTCTCTCAAGTAGTCCTTTAAGACTTTAAGTGACACCGCGTTAGCCAGTTTGTTAATAGTCTGAAAGGTGTCGTGTTGTCTATGCAGTCTAAACGTGTCATTGTGCGGTAGTTGGTCACGTAACACTGAGGCCACATCATTGAAAAGGGGGCACTCGTCTACTATATGGTCAGGAGTACCCTCCGGAACACCACAGTCACACGCGGGTGTCGCCTAGAACTTAGAACTACTTAAACCTAACTAACCGAAAGACATCACATACATCCATGCCCGAGGCAGGATCCGAACCTGCGACCTTAGCGGTCTCACGGTTCCAGACTGTAGCGCCTAGAACCGCACGGCCACTCTGGCCGGCTCAATTTTACAGTTTGGTAAATGGAGCGATAAGTACGTTACTTATGTTACCCTAGATATGCACTTAGTGTTGCTGAAATTGATTAATAAATGTACTGAATATTTTTAAGGATTTATGCCCACACGACCCCCAGGCATTTTCTACTTCCACCGTCTCCTGCGCGACAGCATCAAACATTGGTAGGTTTTGTTTCACAGTAGCTTTAATTGCAATGACACTGGATCATATCATACAATACGAATGCAGAGAACTATTCGACAGGTAAGCAGTGACTGTGATTGGAGTCTCGGGTACTCGAGACAGCACAGAGCTGGGTAAGAACAGAAAGGCTACACATCCATTAGCGCCGTCGGAAATTTGAAGCTACACGTCTGACATATTTAGTAGAAGGGAATGACAATCAACGCGCTCCCAAATGGGAAATGACGCTCAGCCTCCGAGCACAGAACTCACTCGAACGCACGCCCGAGACGATTCGCCGCTGGAGAACGGAAGCAATCTCGGGCCGCTTAAGAGGAGCAGGTTCGCCAAAAGAAGCGGGTCAACAGCCGCGCGGCTTCGGATGGGTGGTCGTGACGGGAACGGGAGCAGGAAGCTGCGCGGTCGTGACTGGCGCTGCCGAGGGAGCGGTGCCGGCCCCGCGGTCGTGACGCCGCGTCCTCCCAGCCACCTGGCAGGCAGCGCCCACGGTAGCCGGCAAGCGGGCCGCCGCGCCGATTTACGAGCGCCGCCCGCTGCCGTCGTCGGGCCCTGAACAGGGGGCGTCATGCTACCGGAGTCGGACCGCACGCGGAGCGCGGCTGCGGGAAGCGGCTCAAGCCGTAAAGTTACGTTGTGCAATACGCGACAGTTGGCTGCGACTGCGACGCTGCCCCCTCCTCTTTTCCCACCCTGGCAGACGGCGACACGGCCGCAACACGACTGGAGTCGTCGCTGTTTCCCAAGCTCCGGTCGGCGGCGGCGGATTCAAATACATAAGAAAAATAAGAATTCCGATTTTCTTGCTGTAAAAAATACTCTATGTTAATGCAACAAAGTTACATCGGCTCCCAGAGTTAGTTTTTCGATACAGATTCACCTTTTACTTTAAAAAATTGAAAAGTATCTCTTCCGGTTTTGCGTGTTTTTTTCGCTGTATATTACTTCTCTATCAATTATGAGGAAAGTAAAAGGCACAAAAAATTGATGTTTGCGTATCTTACAGTTTCACATCACAGCTTGATAATGAGGTGTCTATTTTTCGGATATTCGTCACAGTTATTCCGGTACTTAATTTACAAGTAACCTACTGCATAAAATTTGAATTGTGTACAGTGAAAAATGTGGTCACTGGCTACTTTACGTATGGTTCACGTTAGCTCATACATCGTTGCCGATGAAAAGAAGCTAACATATCGAAATTATTTTTAAAGTTGAGATCAGAAAGATATCGATCTCCGTTTCCGGGATTTGAGCTCATATATCTCCGGGAGCGTCGCGACTAGCCGCCAGTTCTGTCGACGCGCAACGAGAATCGTGTGCTCTTCACACGATAGAGAATGCATTTGTTTTGTTTCGCTGACACATTTGGACCTAATGAAACCGTTTTATGTCATATTTCTCCGGTATGAGTTACTAATATTTCTCCATATGCTCTTGACAATTTCATTTAAAATGCCACGAAATGTAGGTTTCTTAAAGCCAAGTGATCAAGCAGAACCCATTTTCTTGGTTTTGCCGAGGCATCTGAACCTGTTCCAAGCTTTCTTTCTCGTTTATTTCTCTGATACGAGTCCCGAATATTCCTCCATCTGTTTTTGCACATTTCACCTAAAATTCCAATGAAAGATAAGTTTATTAACAATAAGCGCACGCTAGCATCATTGCATTGTTTCAAGTTCTGGACAACAAGATAGGGTTACACCTTAAACATTTCTAGAATTTTGATTCTGAACGTCTACAGTATACATTGGCAGAAATGTGGAAGAAATGATGTCCGTGCTTGTTCACAAAATTTCCCCAAATTATACTTATCAGTTTCTCCCATGCAGAAACTTTTGGAACAAGCTAAGGCAACTTTCATAGCTGACTGAATCTTTATTCCCATCCAAATGAACTTCCATATTCTTATATTCTGACAGCATACATCGTTATGGATGACATGAACATTTAATCTTGCCAAGCTGCACTCAAAAGATGACTCCAGGATTTACAAAAGACGAATTTCAATTGTGAACTGAGTCAGACCAGAAGGGCCTTGTAAAACAGTAGTGCACTTTTGGCACAAGTTTTTTGAGCACCATCTTCTACCAATGAATTGAAGTGAATGTGACAAATTACTTATTGCAGCATACTGTTTGCGCAATCTGTTGAGAAACGCCTTCCTAAAAAACGAACGTCTATTGATTACAGAAAGCTGTACAACAATCTGGTGGTGGTTTTTCACAACTAGAAGGTATCATCAAGACACCAATCTACCGTTTACTTTCAAAGTGAAGGTATTGTAAAATGTAACTTTCTCGTTGTACTTTAGATTGTTCATTTTATAATGTACTTGCCGTTTTCAATTTCTATCGTCACAAAAAAGAATAATGCGAAAATGGACCTTCAAGTTCATTTTCATCATTCTAATTCTACATCTGCATGGATTATACTGATTTTCATAACAGGCCTGAAAATTTTGAATTAATGGGAAAATATTATATATTTCACTCACCTGCCAGTTTCAACTGTGCACCAATTTCTTCCCAAATTCTGTCTCTGAATATAGTGTCTCTATATTTAGGGTTCTTTAAATCGTAAAGGCAAGGATGTTGCGAGACCAGCTCACAGAGAATCACATCCTGTGAGTGGCTCATTTCAGTTTTCCTTGACTGGCTCGACATCTTTCTGGCAGCCGTACGTCTTTGTGTCGTGCGACTTCCGTCGCAACACTGCTCACTGGTGCAGTGCTGCGGCAGCTGCCGCAACAGTCGCGCGTCGCATCCCAAACTCGAACTGCGCATGCGCCAGCAGGCAACTTCTGACGTCACATAGCGACCCGTCGCAGTCGCTAGTGTGCGTCGCGTCTTGGACAACGTACCTTAACTCAGACGCGGGGGATGCGTTCTTTCCGGCTGCCTTCAGCCGCGTGCAGGACCCAAGCTTCCCGAGGTCACAGAAATAGGACCCGTGCCTCCTGGACCCTGAAGGACCGCCGCACTAGAGATGGGTAAACTCGTTCATCCTTGGGAACTAGATGACTGCTAATCGTTATTTTTTGGGAACCGTTCATTTTTACTCGTTCACCGTTCATTTGTGCTTGGTATATGGTTCTTATGAAAAACTGAAAACTAGTAGTGTAGGTGACTGAAGGTGGAGGGCACAAAGAGGGAGCACTTGCCTCCCCCCTGGAGTATAGAGTTTTTATTCACTACAGAATTCTTACACACGTTTAGACGTAATTTCTGTGATTCTGCAGAACCTCTCGTTCAGCCAACTACAGCGTTGTCTGGCTGATCGAAAATAAAATGTGGTTTCCTCATCATACTTGCGTCACACGCATAGTAAAAATTAGGTTTTTATGTTGCATTATTAAAGTTAATGCAGCAATAATAATAATAATAATAATAATAATAATAATAATAATAATTAAGTTCGCAGTAATAAAGTTTTTGGTTTGAAAGCTTCTTCTGAACAAATGTTTTTGAGATAATAAGTAAATACGATCTTATGGCAACCTATGTCTTTTCAAATGGAGAGGCACCGCTTTTCCTCCTGAGCCAAAATGACCCACAACACACCTTTTTTTTTAAAGAAACTAGCAGTTAATGCAAATTGGAAACAACCAAACTTAAAAATAATTAGAGCCTTCCTAAATGTAATGTTTTGTATATGAAAGATCACGAAAATCGTTTTATATGAATTTTCTTACACTAAAAATTAAGCAAAATATTGAAAGTTATTTGCTAAATCAAGTCAATGAAACCAAAAAAATATATGAATAACAAAAAAACTTGCCTTGTTATAAGCATGTCTTCTGCTGTTCATCGATATAATGAAGTGAGCTGATATGCCCCTTTGTTACCTGAATAGACGTACCTATTAGATACAACGTAATTTTTATGTAATTTTCGTAACTATAAAATACTTTTTGATTACCGGTCGTGGACGCTGAACAGCCAGAACCAAGTGAAAGAACAATTTGGAACACATGTAAAATAGGCGAGCGCAGTGAACGAAACGAACAACTGGATACTGAACTAACTAGGAGCAGTCGGCAGTGGGAACTGAGACAGGTGGTCATGCGAAGAACGACGAGTGCGGCCGAGGGAGACCGAGACTGAGACGAGCACGGGACCGAGTCTGGAACGAGAACTGCCGAAGTGACCACCGCGACCGAAGTTAACTAGTGAACTATGAACCGATCGTTCCTCATTCCCGGGAACTGTAAGTAGACAGCCGCGACTGAAGTGAACTATGAACCGATCGTTCCTCGATCCTTTCGTTCGTCTTGGTGAACCGTTCCTTTGCACCCGTTCGTTCGCGAACTACCCATCTCTATCGCACAATACACGTAGCAGAGGCAAGGCACAGACGGCGCGGCGTTCGCCAAGCACGCTTTCCAATGAGGAACCGCACACTGCACGTAGCCGAGGTGCAGGGCAGGACATTGGCTGGGGCAGCCCTGTGTCCCGTTGTCCGAGCCACGCAGTTTTCCACTTGCGCCCTCCTGCGTCGCTGCTCGGGAGCATTTGATTTGGCGCGGTAGCTAACAGGCTCGTTTCGCTACGTGAACAGCAAGGTCCGTAAGCCGGCCTATCTGCATCTTTCTCAAACGATTGTGAAGAAACTAATCGGCACAAAAAATAATAATAACAAAAATGATTCTCATGCATCTTTCTTTCTTTCTTTCTTTTGCTTGTGCCGTTTTTCCCGCGGATACGCAGCGTCGGCATGGTTAATCGGATGTGGCAATGTTAGTGTAAGGGGTGGCCGGACGCCTTTCCTGCCACCACTCCGTACCCCATGGGAAGAAAGTGGTGTACCCCAACTGCCTGCGACTAGTATAATCCATGGAATAGCGTGAAAATGTTCAGATGTCTGCGAGCCGTGTCACTGAGTCGGGACGGGGGGACCAGCCTGGAATTCTCTTAGGGGGATGTGGAAAACCGCCTAAAACCACATCCAAGCTGCCCGGCACACCGGCCCCCGTCGTTAATCCACCGGGCGGATTCGACCCGGGGCCGGCGCGTCTACCCGAGTCCAGGAAGCAGCGCGTTAGCGCGCTCGGCTACCCTGGCGGGTAAAAATGATTCTCAAGCATCTCATAGCTTAATTCGCCAGCTTCATGATGAACTGCCTGTCGTTTACGATACAACGGTATTGCAGGGCCTGTGTTATTCTGATTACGATGCAGAGCTCCTTTGGCAATTACAGCGTAATCGGAATAACACAGGCACTGTAATATCGTATTTATCTCCCGATACTGGGCAAGCGACTTTCAAGTACAACGTCTGACCTGTACGGGAATTTTCATTATGGATGTACGAGTTCAGGTCGAACACGCATGGTTTAGGACATACGGAAGATTGGGTCTGGCCGTGAGTCGTGCACGGATATCCAAATGGTAATGTAACCGTTCGCGATAAGAGGGAAAACCAGGTTCGAATCCCGGTCCGGCACAAATTTCTTTTTTTGTTGACGTCATTCGAATTGCGAGTTCATTTGATCTACGTCTACATCTAAATTTATACTGCACAAGCCACCCAACGGTGTGTGGCGAAGGGCACTTTACGTGCCACTGTCATGACCTCCCTTTCCTGTTCCAGTCGCGTATGGTTCGCGGGAAGAACGACTGCCGGAAAGCCTCCGTGCGCGCTCGAATCTCTCTAATTTTACATTTGTGATCTCCTCGGGAGGTATAAGTAGGGGAAGCAATATATTCGATACCTCATCCAGAAACGCATCCTCTCGAAACCTGGACAGCAAGCTACACCGCGATACAGAGCACCTCTCTTGCAGAGTCTGCCACTTGAGTTTGCTAAACATCTCCGTAACGCTATCACGCTTACCAAATAAGTCTGTGACGAAACGCGCCGTTCTTCTTCGTATCTTCTCTATCTCCTCTGTCAACCCGAGCTGGTACGGATCCCACACTGATGAGCAATACTCAAGTATAGGTCGAACAAGTGTTTTGTAACCCACCTCCTTTGTTGATGACTACATTTTCTAAGGACTCTCCCAGTGAATCTAAACCTGGCACCCACCTTACCCGCTGCAGTCTGGAACCGCAAGACCGCTACGGTCACAGGTTCGAATCCTGCCTCGGGCATGGATGTTTGTGATGTTCTTAGGTTAGTTAGGTTTAACTAGTTCTAAGTCCTAGGGGACTAATGACCTCAGGAGTTGAGTCTCATAGTGCTCAGAGCCATTTGAACCATTTTGAACCCACTTTACCACCAATTATTTTTATATGATCATTCCACTTCAAATCGTTCCGTACGCATACTCCCAGATGTTTTAGAGAAGTAACTGCTACCAGTGTTTGTTCCGCTATCATATAATCGCACAATAAAGGATCCTTCTTTCTATGTATTCGCAATACATTCCATTTGTCTATGTTAAGGTCAGTTGCCACTCCCTGCACCAAGTGTCTATCCGCTGCAGATCTTCCTGCATAATCGCTGCAATTTTCTAATGCTGCAACTTCTCTGTATACTACAGCGTCATCCGCGAAAAGCCGCATGGAACTTCCGACACTATCTACTAGGTCATTTACATATATTGTGAAAAGCAATGGTCCCATAACACTCCCCCTGTGGCACGCCAGATGTTACTTTAACGTCTGTAGACGTGTCAATGTGATGTGGCTGTCATTTCGTTGATGGTCATAGTTACTATGATATTTCGAGATTAGGTTAACTACTACAAGAAGTTCTTAGTCTGCATTGAAAAATAGGGGACGCTATGATTTGCTTTTGGTCCATTTTAGATCATATATTGCTGCGATGTAATGTGGCTTAAACGTGGATGGATATCGCTGTCTCCAATCTCGAGAAACGTTTGTGCCAGCGAGAAAGCCAGAATGAAACATTCATAAATCCCTCGTATCTCATAAACGCTCTGAGATACCGAAACAAGATTTTTGCAAATGACAGCACACAAAGACGAGAGTGTTTTGCCATGTAATTAACATGCGAAACTTGCATATCTATGGCGATATTCAAGCAAGTACAGATTTTCTCGGTGAGGTAATAAAGGATGAAACTGTAAGAAGGTTGCAGAGGATTTACATTACATTTCTTTTAAGAATTACTTATTGTTTGATCGATTTATTTATTTTTGTATATGCATCTTTAGAACAAACATTTAATATTAACATCGTTAAGTTCTTCACTTTAATATTGGCCTCTTTTTATAGTACATACTACCGTCGAAGGGAACCTTCCAGTGAACTGAAACACTCATTAAATCTTTCTCTCAAGAAAAACCTCACTCTTGTCTCTGCACCTACTCGGAGAACGCGACAGAAACTGCTTGGTACTCAGTGGTTCCATTTCCTCCTCCTCGGCGAGATCACATCACGTTTTACTTTCAGTCCTCAAGTAAATACACAGTACACATGTTGCTGTCACAATTCTATCTTCAGTCTCCAGTTTACACTCAATACGCCATATGCGCACTCCGCAATGGGACGAGCACTAGAAAGTCTGTAGTGAAAAACTTATTTTCGTCATTAGATGTAACTCTGCATTTAGGATAGGGTCGTATTAAGTCTTTCACAAAGCAAATCACTCATCACTTTCGTAAACGTAAAGGGCTCATGAGTTCCGAATCAAAGTCGCAGTCTAACTGCACAGACAGACTTGCAGTAGACACTGTAGAACGCTCTGTGCTTCGGGAAGGCTGAGCCACTACTGCGATCTGCCATGCCTTTGCTGTGCCGGCCGGAGTGGCCGAGCGGTTAAAGGCGCTACAGTCTGGAACTGCACGACCGCTACGGTCGCAGGTTCGAATCCTGCCTCGGGCATGGATGTGTGTGATGTCCTTAGGTTAGTTAGGTTTAAGTAGTTCTAAGTTCTAGGGGACTTATGACCACAGCAGTTGAGTCCCATAGTGCTCAGAGCCATTTGAACCATTTTTAGCCTTTGCTGTGGCAGCGTGCGGCGGGTCTTAAACGCCCGCCTGCGGCACAGGACCCAAGCTTCCTCGATCAAAGAAGGAACCTGGTCCTCCAGTTCAAAGCAGGTAGTAACGTGCGTACTTCAAGTCCACGTTATAAGACGTTTTTATGACAAAAGTAACAAGGTAAAATTACTCTGATTATCGTGCTCTTGATTAAACACGAATCAATGGTTTTAGTACCAAGTCGTTTAGCGTTACCCACGGTACGCCACGAGGAGGCGAACTGTCTCAGGCTTTGCTTTATAGGAAACTAATTTCACATATTTTATTCTTGTAATTTTTTCGTCTTTGAAGTTTGCCACTTGTTGCTTCATGAATTTTATATCCAGATGTAAGGTGGCAGAATAAATGGTCAGATTCGCACCTCGCAGTTTTTCAAGTTATTGCAACGGATTCTCAGCCATTAACCAACTGTTCAAGACTTGTTATGGATGTATTATTGCGACTACACATATGTAATTTTACTTATGTCTGTTGAAGTTATTTTATTGGTCTTGACGCAGCCGTTGGGCTGAGACATTTTTCATTTATTACTGTGTATATGACTTCTGAAGAAGGGTATATTATTATAGCAGAAACCATGGTCAAGGTTTAAAATAAACATAATTTAGTGCAACTGTAGGCTGTTTTTCATTGGAGACTACACGGGAAGTTGGGGTCTGAGCCTTCGATACTGAATCCGACGCAATAAAAGACTTTCTCAGCTTCGAAAGATAATGAAATTACTGTGTGTGCATTGTAAGCTCTCTACTAGTAAATTTCTGCAGTAATTTAACGATCGGCCTTCTGACTGTTTTATTAGAAACAGAGCTCACATCCGTTGGTCGTATTTGCTTTTAGCAGTGACTGCGCATCATAACCAATGCGGTTGCGGTTGAAACATTACTATGAGTACGCACTATTTATGACATGGAAACAACTGAATAATAACAGCTCATGTTTCACGTCACTTACGGAATTCATTATCAAATATAATAGCCAAAATATCTAGCACATTGTTTAAATCACAATTCTCCCTCTCAGGTCGCAGGTTCGAATCCTGCCTCGGGCATGGATGTGTTTGATGTCCATAGGTTACTTAGATTTAAGTAGTTCTAAGTTCTAGGGGACTGATGACCTCAGCTGTTAAGTCCCATAGTGCTCAGAGTCATTTTTTTTCCCTCTCAGGTACGTAAGCGTATTAGCAGCGATAATTTTTCTAGATATTTTTTATAGTCTACGTAAAATAC
This sequence comes from Schistocerca piceifrons, assembly GCF_021461385.2. Lineage (NCBI taxonomy): Eukaryota > Metazoa > Arthropoda > Insecta > Orthoptera > Acrididae > Schistocerca > Schistocerca piceifrons. Next base: position 678,950,605 of record NC_060138.1, read on the forward strand.
ATTCTGCGTAAAGCACTTGCTATATCGTTCCATCTCTTCCCTGTTAACTAACCGTTATATCTACTTTCATACCTTTAATGCGCCCACGCGTCTTACGCCCATACACTGCTGGGATCGGACTCGACAGCCTCCTCACCGTCAACTCAAAAAGTGCCTCAAATACAAACAATGGCGGAAGAAAGTGTACACTGCTTCCGGTTTTGCTGAATTGTACTCTTACACATACACACAGACAGAGAGAGAGAGAGAGAGAGAGAGAGAGAGAGAGAGAGAGAGAGAGAGAGACTAGATCTTCTTCGTTTTTATATTTTTGTAAATTTCCATCTATAATATTGTGCTCAGATCCGATTTTTTTATTCAAGGTACATCAACCGTTTTCTCGTCTTACAAGTTCGTAATTTAGTACAGTATTCAATAACAGTAAACACTCAGGTTTGACTGTCTGCAGAAATTTATTTAAGGGGGCAAGGAGGGCAAGTCCCTAAACTTGCCAATTTTTGATATACGTGAAATCGTCAGTTTCAAGACGTGACACACCACAAGAGCTTATGTAGATGACACAAAAAATTATTACATTTCAGAGAATAGCTGGTTATCTCTTTCCGTCTGTAAGTGTAAGCAAAAAATTAAAACAAACAGTCTACACTCCAGGTTCCAGAGGCGAGGGTGTTGCACAAGTGCCCCCTCTCGTCTCCCTTGTGGCTATTGTGCGCACATAATAAATAAAACAGGGTCAAGCAAACTGAAGCTGTCCTAAAAATAAGAGGAGAAAATCATATGAAATGTGAAGTACTAACGTGCAAAGACATTTCAGTTACTTTCGAAGCACTTCTCAGAAAGAAGAAAGGATAAAATCAAATATACTTAAAAAGACCTGTAAAAACAGCGGACAATTAAAACAGTGTTCAGACTGCTACCTGACGTTATATCGTTAAGATTAGAATCCACTGTGTTACCTTTCGTGAAAGATCTGGTATACATTGACACCCCGAAACCAGCTACATGTGAAGTGAACAAAAAATTCCGTACTTCATTGCAGGTCGACTGTACCAAGTAATTTTTGTTATTTCAGTATGAAAATAACAATAAGATTCAATACACTCGTGTAAACAAGGCGAGAGTAGGCCAATATGCGTAAATATTGCCTTTGTAGACGAAGGTAAGTTTTTGTATACAAAATCAGTTTACTAGGCGGAAGCTCATAATTATGTTCAGTGGTTGTTACTGTGGGTAGTAAATTTTGAAATTTTTCTCTGTATGCTCGTACGTACGACAGTACATTATCTACTGAACACACGAAACGGTCCGCATTGGGTAACGTGATCTGCTTGCATATTTTCGAGTGAAATATATACAGCGACCTAAAAGTCCGGTAACAATTCAAAATTCAATAGTCCACGGAACAATGAAGACAGAGAGGTAAAAATTGATACATGTACCTGAAATGATAAGGAGTTTTGTTGTAAAAAGAAAAATGGTCCGATCACGATTGATATGGTAATTCCACACCACATCGTAGCTTTCTCTTCACGCAGTGGGTTTTCCACGACAGTGCTAGGATTTTCGGTAGTCCAGATTCTGCACCTTGGAGTGTGAAACGGGCTTCGTCGGTCCACACGTTAGACTACCAATCGTTATCTTCCCCACTTTTTGAAGTGCCCAAACCGCAAATGCTCCCCGCGTCGCAAAATTGGTGGCTGACAGTTCATGATGAAGCCGGATTTTGTACGGATAACATTGGACGGTATGCCTTATTGTTCTTCAAATAGTAGTGAGTGGAATTCCGGTGGTGGCCGAGCGGTTCTGGCGCTACAGTCTGGAACCGCGCGACCGCTACGGTCGCAGGTTCGAATCCCGCCTCGGGCATGGATGTGTGTGTTGTCCTTAGGTTAGTTAGGTTTAAGTAGTTCTAAGTTCTAGGGGACTTATGACCTCAGCAGTTGAGTCCCATAGTGCTCAGAGTCATTTGAACCATTTTTTTGGAATTCCGGTGAGACATGTAACTTCACGATGCTGACTTCATCACGCAGAGATGAACCCATTAAAGACTCCATTTCTTTCTGAACTGCCCGAGCAGCAGTAGAAATTGTATCTGGTCGCCCACTATGGGGCCGATCGTCTAAACAGCCCGTGACTTCGAACTTTGCGTTCATTTTCTTCGCAGCGACCCTTGTCTCAGCGTCATCTAGGCCGGTTGGGTGGTTTTTAAACGTCAATGAGAACCACTTATATAAATAAAAAACTTCAGAGTGTACAAAGACCTCTAGCACAACACTCCACCTTATGCGACTTTTTTGTTTGTGGCCTACACACTAGGTGAAGGATGATCATGAATAATGACTACCCACAAGTGAAGCCCTTTTGTATAGCCAAACTGCTAGTTTTAATTATTAGTGCTCACGGTTTGTTAGTATGACTCCTGAATGTTAGTGGATTAACTGAAGCAATACGATGAATAAACACAGCCAAAATACATGGAGTTTCAGGGCGTAACTCGAGAACTTTGCAAACGATACAGTAGGGAAAATCATTTACTTCTATTAAGGAGCATAATTTTCAATTTGTCGTTTTTGAGCAGTATGCATAAGGTTTCCGTAAGATTCTGAGAGTGATTAATAAGTGTATACAAATTACACGTTCGAACACATTTGGGTCAGGCGATCCAGCATTCTGCCGCTGAGCCTTGCTAATGCTTCACAGCTTTTCAGCTATACCGTTCAACTCTTAAGCATGGTGAGATACGTTTTCATGTTAACAAACGCTTAATAGATTTGGGCCATTGATCAGATTTTGTGGCCTGGAATACTGCACGCTACATTGTTGACGTGTCATCCAAGTAAATAAATTCAGTGTGTGTTAAGTTAGGCGAACGCGCTGGCCAAGCAATGAGCCTGACGAATTTACAATGGCTTCCATCACCGACACTCTCGTGACGGAAACTTCCTCCTTCTCGAAGGAGTCGTTCAAATGGTCCAAATGGCTCTGAGCACTGTGGGACTCAACTGCTGTGGTCATTAGTCCCCTAGAACTTAGAACTACTTAAACCTAACTAACCTAAGGACATCACACACACCCATGCCCGAGGCAGGATTCGAACCTGCGACCGTAGCAGCAGCGCGGCTCCGGACTGGAGCGCCTAGAACCGCACGGCCACCGCGGCCGGCTAAACGAGTCGTTACACTATGGAAAAGATACTGTAGTGTTATGTTCCTGTTTGGAAACCGATGCTCACAGATATGATGAGCGTCTCTTGCATTGCCTTTCGAGTCACTAGAGTACAAACTTATGTCAAGGAGCTCAAACAATTCCCGGCCCACTCAAGATCTATAAAATCATACCCAACCCCCTTTCTTCCCCAACCCCTTTCCATTGCAAACACCTCGGACGACCACTTGTGTGAGCGCTATAAGACACATTGAAAGCTTAGAGGCAGAGCAACAAACTGACTATGAGTTGGCAACAATGTGTTGCGCAGCACGAACAATGCATCTTTCTCATCTTTCTCATGAATAAAACACACACATACACACACACACACACACACACACGCACACACATACATACACAAAATTCGTTGCCGTTATAACTGCAGATGAAAAGTGTTTAAGCTGGAAATACGTAGAGAGAGCACGCCATTTAAATTTGGAGAATAAAAAGTTTGTTTCTTTGCTAGACTAATTGGACGTCATATATTAAAGACCGTCCAAGGTCTTCATAAAAAAAATAAACATGGTAGTGTTGGCTGTTTATGAGATATTTTAACGCACGACTGTGTGATTTGAATCAGATGTTAATGCGGCCTGGGAGGGGGACATTATAACTTGTAATAACAGGCTACGAACGACCGCCAGTTGCGTAATCGAACACGCCTTTCCCCCTGCGGCACACAAGCCGTCGTACGTTGAGCTACGTGCCTTGCAGTGTAGCATAACTTTCGGACGCCAGTTTCTTCCTGTATATGGTACCGAAATATATAGAAAATAAATGATGTGGTTGAGAGTAGTGCTTATAATATGACGGAATGCGTCGTTTTGCAGATCAGTCCACTTCGTTAACCATGATTAACACAGTTATGCGCCCGTATCACCTCAAGAAACTTCTGAAGGCGTAATTTTTTACGGAATAAGATAAAAACACTTTGTTCTTGAAGAAGACGAGAAAAATGCGTAGAGCCATACGAAACCACTGTTCGCAAGTGTTTCATATAAATTATTGCCTCGCTTTTCGAAAGCGCGGTATCCGCAAAGCACAAGATCAAAGCTATGTATAGTATTCTGTTCCAACGGCATTTGGATGATACACGAATTACCAAGCCGAGGAAAATAGGCTTCTATGTCAGTGCTGCCAATGGAAGTTGCGGAAGTAATCGGAAGTACAGCATGGATCATTAGTTGAGCAATGATAACGTGTTTTGTCCTGCAGGAAGTTTTTCGGGTGAGATGACGGTCTACCAACAACAAAAGTAGAAAATAACGTGTCTAATCTATTACGAAGAGGAAGCGGATTTCTATAATCAGACAATTGGCAACTGAACAACGTTTACTTTTTTGTGGCTGTGTTAAAATGTGTTGCGCCTGCCGCTGTGGCCGAGCGGTTCTAGGCGCCTCAGTCCGGAACCACGCGGCTGCTACAGTCGCAGGTTCGAATCCTGCCTAGGGCATGGATGTGTGTAATGTCCTTAGGTTAGTTAGGTTTAAGTAGTTCTAAGTCTAACGGACTGATGACCTCAGATGTTGAGTCCCATAGTGCTTAGAGCCATTTGAACCATTTGAAAACGTGCTGCGTATTGCGCATTATATTTGTATTGTACTGAACGGTAAACAGTAACGAATCCTTTGTAATTGCTCCAAACGTTTTTTTCGTTAAGAGTTCTTGCGAAATGTAGCGCACATTGTTTATAATGGAGAGAGATACAAAGTCAAGGAGATTCGACAACACTGAGTAATTATTTACTTCTATTTAACATACGTGAAGTATCAACTTATCATACCAGATGCGGAAAACGTTACACTTCAAATGAGTGAACTGACACACAGTCTCAAAGGGAAGCCAACATGATTATTCATGTGCGTGATTTGTTAATCCTGCGGTAGTTGCGCCACGTTTCGTACAAGTAGTAGTCGCTGCCGACTGTCAGTCTGCATGGAGGTAAATACAGATTTATAAGTGAAAATCAACAAAGTAAGTGTGAAGACACAGTTTACTACGTTTAAATTTCAGTTGGAGCTCAGACTCACACGCGTTCCGAAACAGTGTGATAAGACAACAGATGCAGAAAACTCTTCGTCGAGCTCAGCAGTCTGATGCCTCCAACATTCAGTAGCGAATAAATTACGACCAGCGACAATAAGCACGTTTGTCTTGGGCAATTGGAAACAGCGCACAACCTGTTACATCTGTCTACACCTCCTTGCACCTTGTTGTATATAGCTATCATTTCTGCTATCTTCATCAACACTGTCATCATGGTGGTGACTGAATACAAGTACACCATTTTTGCCTTTTTTTAGAATAATATGATACAAGAGTACAAGGTTTTCCGAAGGGAAACGTATTTGAATCCAACACTTGCTTGGCTTCGTAAATTCAACTGGCAATTCCATACCACAAAAATCTGTAAATAGAACAATGAACTAACCCGTACCTAACAAAACAAGGTCATCAGCAAAAATGGTTCAAATGCCTCTGAGCACTATGGGACTTAACTTCTAAGGTCATCAGTCCCCCAGAACTTAGAACTACTTAAACCTAACTAATCTAAGGACATCACACACATCCATGCCCGAGGCAGGATTCGAACTTGCGACCGTAGCGGTCGCGCGGTTCCAGACTGAAGCGCCTAGAACCGCTCGGCCACCACTGCTGGCGGTCATCAGCAGAAAGTAGCACTTCAGTAATAAGAAAAGCTTGTGAATAAACTATAATATGGCTATAATGGCTTCTCTTTGACTGCTGCCGGTTCTAGATATTTCAGTCTGGAACCGCGCGACAACTACGGTCGCAGGTTCGAATCCTGCCTCGGGCATGGATGTGTGTGATATCCTTAGGTTAGTTAGGTTTAAGTGGTTCTAAGTTGTAGGGAGCTGATGACCTCAGATGTTAAGTCCCATAGTGCACAGAGCCATTTTTTACTGCTTCTCCTAAAAGCAACAGTGTAAATTATATCGGACGCCGTTGCTGCCGCAGCATTGTCAGTCCGCAATTGTTGACTATTCCACCACCACTATTCTAGTTCAAACTACAAAAAAAAAAAAAAAAGAGTAACGCAGTACCTCTAATTGCGCGACGCACTCAGATGATGTGATACCTAGGTCCGAAGAGATAAAAAAGAAAGGCAAAAACTCATTTGTTCGAACTTTCCGTCGACGTGCGACTACTGCAGTGGTGAAACACAAACAGGACAGCTCTTTATGAATGTTGGTTAAGGACCTTCACTCAGTAGGTCATTTGACTATTCAGTTCCTTTTTAACAAAGCGACGTTGAAAGAAATTCACACAGTCTGTGTAACTCTCAGATATGTGTGGAGGACTCTGATGGTAATGTTAACATTATACCGTACCTAAGAAAAAAATCTATACTGAGTTTAGTGTCGAGTGAAACTCGATACACACACGCACGCTTCGAAACTACCGCCGTCCAAAGCCGTCGCATATGAGGCCGGGCACATGTCCACGGGCACGAGCCACCAGTGCTGCGTAGAAAGAGTGAGATGGGCGTAGCCTGCGCAGGAACGCGTCACACGGCTGGAAGTGTAAGCCACTAGCTGGCACTGTGCGTTGGCAGCGCCAGCACAAAAAGAGGACACCTGAGCTGAATCACACGCGGTACCACCGCCACGGCAAGACAGGCCGCCGCCCCCCGACACTGCAAAATGCTTATGGGCGAGGCGGTAGAGTATTCACAGAAGGTCTTTCACAACGTTTCTGGTTGTACACTCATGCTCATAAATTAAGGATAATGCTGATACATGGTGAAACAAAGCTCTGGTGGGCGGTTTGCGGGTCTAAATCACCTCGGGGTATGACCATGCGGTGTATTTGACCTGCGGTCGTCGTACGGTGCCGCTAGCAACAGTCCACATAGGCACAGGTTTGTTGGAGCATGTCAGAGTACGGTGCAGCGAGTAAGTGTGCAGCCGTTTTCAGACGTGCTAATGGTGACTGTGTATTGAAAATGGCTCAAAGAACACATATTGATGACGTTGTGAGGAGTAGAATTCTAGGGCGACTGGAGGCTGGTCAAATACAGCAGGTCGTAGCACGGGCCCTCCGTGTCCCACAAAGTGTGATCTCAAGATTATGGCAACGATTCCAGCAGACAGGAAACGTGTCCAGGCGCTACAGTGCGGGACGTTCACAGTGTATAACGCCACAAGAAGACCGATACGTCAGCATCAGTGCACGCAGACGGCCACGGAGCACTGCAGGTAGCCTTGCTCGGGTCCTTACAGCAGCCACTGGAACAGTTGTCTGCAGACGCACAGCCTACAGACGACTGAACAGACATGGTTTATTCGCCCACAGACCTGCAAGCTGCATTCCACTGACCTCTGGTCACAGGAGAGCCCGTAAGGCCTGGTGTCAAGAAAGCAGTACATGGTTATTGGAACAGTGGTCCCAGGTTATGTTCACGGACGAGTCCAGGTATAGTCTGAACAGTGATTCTCGTCGGGTTTTCATCTGGCGTGAACCAGGAACCAGATACCAACCCCTTAATGTCCTTGAAAGGGACCTGTATGAAGGTAGTGGCTTGATGGTGTGGGATGGGATTATGATTGGTGCACGTACACCCCTGCATGTCTTTGACAGAGGAACTGTAAGAGGTCAGGTGTATCGGGACGTCATTTTGCACCAGTATATCCGCCTTTTCAGGGGTGCAGTGGGTCTCGCTTTCCTGCTGATGGATGATAACCCACGGCCTCACAGAGCTGCCATCATGGAGGAATACCTTGAAACAGAAGATATCAGGCGAATGGAGTGGCCTGCCTGTTCTCCAGACCTAAACCGCTTCGAGCACGTCTGGGATGCTCTCGGGCGACGTATCGCTGCATGTCTTCAAACCTCTAGGACACTTCAGGAGTTCCGACAGGCACTGGTGTAAGAATGGGAGGCTATACCCCAGCAGCTGCTCGACCACCTGATCTACTATGTAGGAATCAACATGGATTCCGGAAACAGCGATCGTGTGAGACCCAACTCGCTTTATTTGTTCATGAGACCCAGAAAATATTAGATACTGGCTCCCAGGTAGATGCTATTTTTCTTGACTTCCGGAAGGCGTTCGATACAGTTCCGCACTGTCACCTGATAAACAAAGTAAGAACCTACGGAATATCAGACCAGCTGTGTGGCTAGATTAAAGAGTTTTTAGCAAACAGAACACAGCATGTTGTTATCAATGGATAGACGTCTACAGACGTTAAAGTAACCTCTGGCGTGCCACAGGGGAGTGTTATGGGACCATTGCTTTTCACAATATATATAAATGACCTAGTAGATAGTGTCGGAAGTTCCATGCGGCTTTTCGCGGATGATGCTGTAGTATACAGAGAAGTTGCAGCATTAGAAAATTGTACCGAAATGCAGGAAGATCTGCAGCGGATAGGCACTTGGTGCAGGGAGTGGCAACTGACCCTTAACATAGACAAATGTAATGTATTGCGAATACATAGAAAGAAGGATCCTTTATTGTATGATTATATGATAGCGGAACAAACACTGGTAGCAGTTACTTCTGTAAAATATCTGGGAGTATGCGTGCGGAACGATTTGAAGTGGAATGATCATATAAAATTAACTGGTGGTAAGGCAGGTACCTGGTTGAGATTCATTGGGAGAGTCCTTAGAAAATGTAGTCCATCAACAAAGGAGGTGGCTTACAAAACACTCGTTCGACCTATACTTGAGTATTGCTCATCAGTGTGGGATCCATACCAGATCGTGTTGACGGAGGAGATAGAGAAGATCCAAAGAAGAGCGGCGCGTTTCGTCACAGGCTTATTTGGTAACCGTGATAGCTTTACGGAGATGTGTAACAAACTCAAGTGGCAGACTCTGCAAGAGAGGCGCTCTGCATCGCGGTGTAGCTTGCTCGCCAGGTTTCGAGAGGGTACGTTTCTGGATGAGGTATCGAATATATTGCTTCCCCCTACTTATACCTCCCGAGGAGATCACGGATGTAAAATTAGAGGGATTAGAGCGCGCACGGAGGCTTTCAGACAGTCGTTCTTCCCGCGAACCATACGCGACTGGAACAGGAAAGGGAGGTAATGACAGTGGCACGTAAAGTGCCCTCCGCCACACACCGTTGGGTGGCTTGCGGAGTATAAATGTAGATGTAGATGTAGATGTAGATCCATGCCCGTGGCAGGATTCGAACCTGCGACCGGAGCGGTCGCGCGATTCCGGACTGTAGCGCCTAGAATCGCTCGGCCACTTCGGCCGGCCTGTAATTATCCTTAATCTATGAGTATGAATGTAGTTATAGGCTCTCACCAATGGTGCAGTCACAGAGGAGTTGCAATAACTGAAAGGGGAAGATTGAGAAAAAAAAATGGTTCAAGTGGCTATAAGCACTATGGGACTGAGGTCATCAGTCCCCTAGGCTTAGAACTACTTAAACTAACTACCCTAAGGACATCACACACATCCATGCCCGAGGCAGGATTCGAACCTGCGACCGTAGCAGCAGCGCGGATCCAGACTGAAGCGCCTAGAACCGCTCGACCACAGCGGCCGTGATTGAGAAACAAAGACGGCTTAAGAATTATAAGTGAGAGGCACAAGAGTTCTCCTACTCTCGTATTCTTAGCTTCTGCCTATGAAAAGCAGCTGTCCCCCAGCCCTCTATAGTAAACTCGCACTTTTGTTGCAGTGTCATTTCGTCCGTGTAATATCATTAATTTACTCGCCCATCCAGCCAGTACTTTTCCTGCTGTGAAGTTTCAGTTGGTACGATCTACTGTCTAAATAAACAAGAATTCAAGAATAAGCTTTTGTGGTTGATTAATAATACTACGGCGATTGCTAGTCGTTGCTTCGCACGTATAAGTTGTTCCCTCGTGTGAACAAACGTATCCTCTACCACTGGTCATCATCTGCGTTGTTTAAGCATACTATGTCGGAAGCCTGCAATCAGGCCATACTTATGTACGATGTTCGTAGAATAAGTAACGCAACACTTTTCTCTAAAAGCAGGTTGGTTTTATTCAGAATGCCAGTACACCATATTATTCGCTACTATTTTGGCTAAAAACCTTATTTCTCAACATAACCTCCTCTCAATGTGACCCCCTGACGCTGCCTTGCTTGGAGCGCTTGTATGTCCGCATGGTACCACTCTACTGGTCGAAGTCGGAGCCAACATCTTGCTGCATCAATAACCTCCCCGTCACCCACGTATTGCTTCCCGCAGAGTGCATCCTTCATTGGGTCCAACAGCTGTAAGTCGGAACGTGCGAGGTCCGGTCTGTTGGGTGGTCGAGGAAGTGGAGTCCAGTGAAGTTTTGCAAGCCCCACTCGAGTGCGCAGACTTGTGTGTGATCCTGCGTTGTCATGGAGAAGGAGAAGTTCGTTTACATTATTGAACAGACACTGCAGGGATCACAGCTGTCTGCGGGCGGCCGACGGTTTGCGCGACATTGTTGCGATGGTGACAGACGCCTCGCCCAACGACTCACCATGCTTTTGTTCGCTTACAGGTCTTCGTAGACATTCTGCAAGCGCCTGTCAATATCTCTGATGCTGTAGTTTTCCGCCAAAAGAAACTCAACGACAGCTCTCTGCTTGGAACGCATATCCGTTACAGGTGCCATTTTGAAAGCTGCGTAAAGCACCGCCACCAATGGGAACTTCATAAAGCTATTGTGGCTGAAGGGGGAATATTCCATTAAGTTCCACAAAAGATTCTGCATTTTCTCCACCGAAAAATTGGCCAAGAAAATAAGACGTGTTGTTTTACATATTGACGCCCCCTTGTATTAGATATTTTGTTGTTCTTACTGCACGGTGGAAACTTAAGATTCTTTGCTAATTACTGCGTTTAATCCATGTAGTTCTTGTATCAAATGCCACTGGACAGTCTATTTCACTGTGATTCATTTTTATTAAACCTAATTATAAAATTTGATGAATCTACCCATGTAGAACAGCAGAAAAGTGGGGGTGAGGGTGAGAGAGGTTTGACAGTTCTGTCAGAGTGGAGGCTTACCTGGTGCTGCTCTGGTTGCTTGTAGAGTAAAATTCCAATGTTAATAGACACAGACTGACGTTCGCTTCTCTTATATGGAGACATTGTCTGCTACTCCAGTTAATCGTGCAAATTCTATGTTGCAAATTATCAGATGTGGGTTGCGTTACCACCTACTTTGAGGCGTTTCTGCTGCGAAGCGTTTCCACACATGTTATGAAAATGAATGTATGCATGTGAGGGCGTGCGCGTGTATGCGTGTACATACAGTATATTCCTTGCTGTAAGAAGCACGTATCTATCACAGTTCAGATTTAGTGTATTTAGATTCCCGTTGGCTTCAGAGTGATACGAGCATTATCTCACTCAAAGATGGGTTAACGGATCGGCTGGAATTGTAACATACAGCATACGAAAATTTCGTATAGCAACTGCATTGAGTATTGATCTCCTTGTCCTGGAAAAATACTTGAACTATTTATGTGTTATAATGATATATCAGAATGACAGCGGAGTTGGCCTTTCGCGACGCATTTCCTGAAACGAAAAACGAATGAGGCACCTCAGAATTAATAAACATTCGGTATTTTTGCGTTACCGAAAAACAGTCATGTATCACTTGTGACTACACACACCAGCTGACTCGAGCTCCGCAACTTTTAAGTACTCAGCATCCAGACTCTGCAGCTCGCCCAACACCATCCTTACCATCGGTTCTTATAAACTGGTGTCCCAAATTAAAGCAACAAACGGAAATTTTGCAAGGTTACTTTTATTTTGTCATAAAACAGAACATAAACAACTGCAATATGTATAACGGTAGACAAAAGTGTTCTAGTTTTTTTCTTACTTAAGGGGATTTGCACATACATTCCGACAACTGTTTAACGAAGGCTGTATGGGCTGTGACCACCTCTGGCAGCAATACAGGCACGACAACAATGAGGTATTTTGTGAATAACGTCGTCAATCTCATGTTGAGGCAATAAAGCCCATTCTTCCTGCAGAAATGTTCCAAAGTCTTGGAGAGTGGTTGGTGAAAGCTAACGTGGTACAACCCGTCTCCCTAGTGCATCCAAGACATTCTCTATGGGATTTAAATAGGGAGAGCGAGCAGGCCACGCCATGTGAACAGTATCTTTCGTTTCCGAGAAAACATCAGCCACCCGTGCTCTATGAGGTCAAGCGTTATCGTCCATCAGTACGAAATCTGGGTCCGCAACAACCGCACACGAGGTCCCAAGATCTCGTCACGATACCTAACAGCAGTTAAACCTTGTCGATTCACCCATACAATTTTATGCGGAGGTGTTTGAGTGATCAACATAATCTCTGCTCACACGATTAGGGATCCTCCTCGATATCGGTCTCTTTCCACAATTTTTGGGTCCCGAAATGGTGTTCCACGCGTCCTCCAGATGCGAATCGTCGAGAATCACTCTCCAGACCAAATCAGGACTCATCTGTGAAAAGAACATTGGCCCGCTGCTCGACTGTCCACGTGGTATGTTGACAACTCCACTCCAGACGTTCCCTTCTGTGAAGACACGTCAGAGACACACATACAGTAGGTCTCTGACAATAGAGGCCACTCTGCCGAAGCCTTCTCTACGCCGTTTGCCTCGATACAAAGTACCCAGTGGATGCTGCGAGGTCAGATGCCAGTTGCCGTGCAGTACTAAGGCGGTACCGTCATGCCCTTACAGCCAAATAACGGTCCTCTGTCTCTGAAGTCACACGAGGTCGGTCCTGCCCTGCTCTTTGGGATACAATTTCGGTCTCTATAAACTGCCGCCAAATCCGAGAAACAACAGAACAATTCACATTTAGCCGTCGGGCAACATCAGGTTGCGACTTTCCTGCTTACATTCTTCCTATGGCCCTCCATCGCAGAGTGTCTAGCAGGCGTCTTCTCTGTGCCATACTGCACAGTCTGTGACTGTGTACACAGCGATTATGGATGTGGGACTACCCGGAAAACGTTACCCCATTTGATAGATGCCCTGACGTCATCTTTGGCGTGGCTGTTCGTTGACCGGAATGCCATCTTCCCTGCAGAACACTATCATACTGACATCTGTTGGCAGTTTTTATGATTATATCGTGAATTGGAGGCAGGACGGAGAAACGGCGGTTTGTTGCTTTAATTTTCGGACGCCATTGCTATGTATGGTGTCTGTTCTTTCGGACATGTCTGACTCTTCTGAATAGCTGCGAGAAAATAGGAGATAATGCACGGAGGATACTACATCTCTAGTAAGTGGCATGTGGGAATTCAGGCTAGACGGAGGCGTTCTCCGATGGCGGAGGTGGTTAAGGCATGTGGATTCGAGTCCCGGTCTGGGCACAAATTTCCACATGCCGCCGTTACATTTGACGCAATGCCGTATGCAGCTGGAATCTGAAAATTTCTCTTTCTTTCTTACCAGTACCGTCCGCACTTCGTAACCAGAAGTAGACATGTGATCTTCTCTCGGACACTTCCCGTAACATGTCGATAGCCACATTGTAGTAATGTAGGAATGTTAAAGTAAAGGTTGGTAATTTATTTTTATTACAAAATTTAAAAAAAAATTATTAAATGGTGTAAAACTTTGCTTCCGACGTTTGCCGATAGGTGGCGACAATGGTAAGCAGCGGCCGAAAGAAACAGATCGCAGACGTCAGGCAGTTAGCTTGAACCTTGGTCAACATAACCTCATTCAGACATTAGTCGATTTGTGTCTGCACCATAAAGTTGTTCTTGATTGAAAATGTCAGTTTACGAGCCTAATTCTCGTCATTTGCGAGAGGTGTTACTGTTTTGTTTCAATATGAAGAAAACAGCGGCTGAGTCTCACCAATGCTCTCAAGTACGTATGGTAAGGATGCTATTAGTGGAAGAACGTGTCGCGAGTCGTTTCAGCGCTTTAAAGAATAGTGATTTTAACGCCGTAGAGCGGCATAGTGGTGGAAGAGAGAATGTTTACGAAGATGCAGAATTGGAGACATTGCTGAGTGAAGACTCGCGTCAAACTCAAGAAGACCTGGTACGATTAGTGAGAGTGATGCAGCAAGCCATTTCAAAACGTCGCAAGGCTATGGGCATGACTCAGAAAGAAGGAACTTGAGTCCCGTGTGAGCTGGAACCAAGAGACGTTGAACGGCGTTTGTGTGTTTGTGAACAGTTGCTTCAGAAGCCAAAACGGAAGGGATTTCTGCATCTGCATTGTGACTGGGGACGAAAAATGGGTTCATTACGATAACCCTAAACACAAAAAATCATGGGGTTATCCCGGCCACGCGTCCAAGTCGACGGCCAAACCGAATATTCACGGTTCCAAGATCATCCTCTGCATTTGGTGGGACCAGCTCGGCGTCGTGTACTATGAGGTGTTAAAACCAAGTGAAACAACCACAGATGCTCGTTATCGAACGCAATTAATGTGTTTGAGCAGAGCATTGAAAGACAAACAGCCGCAGTACAGTGAGAGGCACGATAAAGTGATTTTGCAGCACGACAACGCTCGATCCCACGTTCCCAAAGAAGTCAAAACGTACTTGGAAACGTTAAAATGGGAAGTCCTACCACACCCACTGTATTGTCCAGACATTGCTCCCTCTGACTATCACCTGTTTAGGTCAATGGCGCACAGCCTGGCTGACCAGCACTTCCGATGACGAAGTCACAAATTGGATCGATTCGTGGATCGCTTTAAAAGACGAACTTTTTTTTCGACGCTCGATTCGTGCATTGCCCGAAAGATGGGAGAAAGTAGTGGCCAGAGATGGAAAATATTTTGAATGATACATGTGTAATCAATTTGTTTCATTAAGGCCGCAAATGTTAGGGGTAAAACGGTGGAACAATGTTGTACGCCTTGTATGTTACTATCAAAACTGATAGAAGGAAGACGAAAAATGTCTAATGAATATGTTCAAGGAATAGAAAGTATATAATTTAAAATTTCAATTTCCATTAGGTTTATTGAAGATATTTTCAAGCTAACGTTATCATTTAGCTCTGTGCGAAACAGACCTCAGTAAGACACCATTTTTCCGCAGAGGGTTCATTCTGTATCAGTACTTGTCAGTGTCTGAGAAAAACGTACTCTGTATCACTAATGGTCATTTCCTCTCCTATTCCACTAGTAAACAGAGCGAGGGAGAAACGACTTTTCGTATACCTCCGTACGAGCCCTAAGCTCCTTAATTTTATGTTCATGGACATTACGCGAAAAGCACGTTGGCGGCAGCAGAAAGTTTTGCAGTCAGCGGGTCTCTAAATTTTCTCAACAGTGCTCTCCTCTAAAAGAACGTCGCCTACCCGTCTGGTGATTCCCATTTGAGTTCCCGAAGCCTCTGCGAACGCCTACGTGTTGTTCGAACTTACAGCTAACAAATCAAGCAGCCTTTCTCTGAACTCCTTCAATGTCTTCCTTTAATCCGATATTTTGCAGTTCACAAACACTCGAACAGATTTATCAACTGAAGACATAAAGTCAATGAGTCCGTGATCATATTGTGGACGTTCACAAATAAAATGACTCAACAGTCAGTCGCACTAGTCTCCTATACGCGGTCTCCTTTACAGATGAACCACGCTTTCCTAAAATCCTGCCAGCCACTGTGGCCGAGTAGTTCTAGGCGCTTCAGTCCGGGACCGCGCTGCTGCTGCGGTCGCACGTTCGTGTGTGTGTGAAATCTTATGGCACTTAACTGCTAAGGTCATCAGTCCCTAAGCTTACACACTACTTAACCTAAATTATCCTAAGGACAAACACACACACCCATGCCCGAGGGAGGACTCGAACCTCCGCCGGGATCAGTGCAGGTTCGAATCCTGCCTCGGGCATGGATGTGTGTGATGTCCTTAGGTTAGTTGGGTTTAAGTAGTTCTAAGTTCTAGGGGATGTTAAGTCCCATAGAGCTCAGAGCCATTTGAACCATTTGAACATCCAATTCTGCATCCAGTGCTCGAGCTTTGCCACGGGAATTTCCTCTCCTCCTGATCAAAACATCAAAAGATTTTGTGGCTAATTTTACGCCGGTATACTTACAGGATTCTGAATGTGCAACGAATAAAGCCCCAAGATAGGCTGCAACGCCCTAACTTTGCCTTTCCTCTTTTGGCTCACGTGGAAATGGATATGTGGCTGGGGAATATTCTTTGAACGTCCCTTACATACCGTACCAGATCTGGTACAACGCCAATCACTAACAACATTAACAGACCCTGGTGGTCGTTCTACTTCTTACATAGAACCGGATCTCTTATTATTGACATATCCGCCGATGGTGTGCACGTGTACGAAATTACATTGACACCAGACCATGTCTCCTACCTGTTTCATATTTTTTGTCCAGACAGTGCATGTACGCTCCCTTCTAACTGAAGGGAAAGTTGAGGAATTCGGGTAAGCGTATTGGATGACCCTTCCCCGATTATTTCTTAATTGCGAAGTTCTTAGCTGTCCATGTAAATTACGGCCACCTTTTCCATGTTTACCATTCCAACGTCGATATATGAGTCACAATGTGGCCCATTTAGCAGTCTCGAAAAATGTGAAACAAGAAATAGTACGGGGGCATTAGTGACTGATGGCAAGCGAACTTGACAGGTTCAGGTTTGGGCACACTTCTGGACTTTGGTGCTGCGGCCTCTGGCCCTGGAGCGCTCGTCGTCAGCGGCGGTCGGACAGTGACGTCTTCGTGTGCGGTTGTCGCGGATTTCCTTGACGTGCACCAGGTTGCACGAGTGGCATCCGCCACGCTGCACTGCAAAAAGCTGCCGTAATGGCAGCCAGCAGGGCCCCTTAAATCGCTACCGGGCTGCCGTTAGCCTCCGTCGCAACGGAACGGACCGCGAGGGAACGGTCGCCCACGCGAAGTCAGTTACAGCCCGTAGCGAGACAGCGCTGAGGAAGCTGAATATTCATCTCAGTTACAACGAAGAAGAAACTGGTACCTGGCAGCAGCCCGGAAAAAAATGGCGGCGAAGTTGGAGAAAACAGCGACAGGGGAAAACAAAGTAAAATAAGATTAAATAACAAGGAAACCTGTCAAATATTAGCATAGTTTTTTGATAAATTCCTAAACTGTCCAGCTGCAACCAGCTGTACGTCTTACTGCAACCAGCAGTAAGACGTACAAGCCTCAGAGTGACGAACATTTAATGCCATATATTATTATTGAAGTTGTGAATTGTAAGAAGGTTTGTCGAGTTTGCTTTAAATCAGGTCCAGCCATGACGCGCCAAATTTCACGCCAGCCAGACGTGCAGACCAAGAGCCGGCAAAGGCCCGGCCTGTCGCGGCTTTGCTCGGTGCTTCAGCGGAAGTACCTGTTCCAACACGACATTTCATATGGTATTGCGGTCTGGCATTTTACGGTCGGCACAGCTCTCTTCCATTCGGCGGAATCGTGGTCACAGCGTTCTTTACCCTTCTCTGTTTGTCTGTGATATGAAGGACCTTCACAGCCCCAGTGGCTGTTTGCGAGGTAGTCTAGCGATCTGTCGCCACAGTCCTTTAGAAATAGATGGAAATGACAGAAGAGAGGGATGAGAAATCTCAACAGCTGTTATGCAGTCGCATAATCGACAGGTACTGCAAATTTGCCACGAAAAATGTTACAGTACCATGTAAAAAAATTCTAGATTTAGTCGACAATGAAATAACAAACAATTATTGTTTGACAGACAGGATTATTTTGGCTCAAATGGCTCTGAGCACTATGGGACTCAACTTCTGAGGTCATTAGTCCCCTAGAACTTAGAACTAGTTAAACCTAACTAACCTAAGGACATCACACACATCCATGCCCGAGGCAGGATTCGAACCTGCGACCGTAGCGGCCTCGCGATTCCAGACTGCAGCGCCTAGAACCGCACGGCCACTCCGGCTGGCAGGATTATTTTGTTCTGTACACCAAACAGCATATGGTGCTACATTAGCAGCATATGGTGCTAAATTTGCAGACGTGGAAGACGTGATGACATTAATGGTAAGAATACTAAAATTTCTGAAGTCGTGCAGTACTCGACTGCCACTTACAACAATTTTCTATGGAACTGAAGAAAGAGTTTGGAGACTATATACACTACTGGGCACAAAAATTGCTACACTACGAAGGTGACATGCTACAGACGCGAAATATAACCGACAGGAAGAAGATGCTGTGATATGCAAATGATTTGCTTTTCAGAGCATTCACACAAGGTTGACGCCGGTGGCGACACCTACAATGTGCAGACATGACGAAAGTTTCCAACCGATTTCTCATACACAAACAGCAGTTGACCGGCGTTGCCTAGTGAAATGTTGTTGTGATGCCTCGTGTAAGGAGGAGAAATGCGTACCATCATGTTTCCGACTTTGATAAAGGTCGGATTGTAGCCTATCGCGATTGCGGTTTATCGTATCGCGACGTTGCTGTTCGCGTTGGTCGAGATCCAATGACCGTTAGAAGAATATGGAATCGATGGGTTCAGGAGCGTAATACGGAACGCCGTGCTGAATCCCAATGGCCTCGTATCTCTAGCAGTCGAGATGACAGGCATCTTATCCGCATGGCTGTAACGGATCGTGCAGCCACGTCTCGATCCCTGAGTCAATAGATGGGGACGTATGCAAGACAACAACCATCTGCACGAACAGTTCGATGTTTGCAGCAACATGGACAGCTCGGAGACCATGGCTGCGGTTACCCTTGACGCTGCATCAGACAGGAGCGCCTACGATGGTGTACTCAGCGACTAACCTGGATGCACGAATAGCAAAACGTAATTTATTCAGATGAATCCAGGTTCTGTTTACAGCATCATGATGGTCGCATCCGTGTTTGGCGACATCGTGGTGAACGCACATCGGAAACGTGTATTTGTCATCGCCATACTGGCGTATCACCCGGCGTGATGGTATGGGGTGCCATTGGTTACACGTCTCGGTCACCTCTTGTTCGCATTGACGCCACTTTGAACGGCGCACGTTACATTTCAGATGTGTTGCGACCCGTGGCTCTACCCTTCATTCGATTCCTGCGAAACCTTACAATTCACAAGGGTACGCACGGCCGCATGTGGCAGGTCCTGTACGGGCCTTTCTTGATACAGAAAATGTTCGACTGCTGCCCTGGCCAGCACATTCTCCAGATCTCTCACCAATTGAAAACATCTGGTCAATGGTGGCCGAGCAACTGGCTCGTCGCAACACGCCAGTCCCTACTCTTGATGAACTGTGGTATCATGTTGAAGCTGCATGGGCAGCTGTACCTGTACACGCCATCCAAGCTCTGTCTGACTCAATGCCCAGGCGTATAAAGGCCTTTATTAAGGCCAGAGGTGGTTTTTCTGGGTACTGATTTCTCAGGATGTATGCACCAAAATTGCGTGAAAATGCAATCACATGTCATTTCCAGTATAATATATTTGTCCAATGAATACCCGTTTATCATCTGCATTTCTTCTTGGTGTAGCAATTTTAATGGCCAGTAGTGTATTATTGTAAAGTACGTTGGTTAAGGCAAGGGGCCTGCCTGATTCGATTTTTTGATTTGTAACTCGCTATTGTTGAATTTATGAAGGAAAAAGGATCGCTGAAACGAAAATTAGAATTCAGGAAGATGAGGGTTCAAACACGCGTCCGTCCATCCTGATTTATGTTTTCCGTGATTTCCCTAAATCGCTTCAGGCAAATGAGGGGATGGTTCCTTTGAAAGGGAACGACCGATTCTCTTCCCCATCCTTACCTAATCCGAGCTTGTCCTCAGTCTCTAATAACTCGTTGTAAACGGGATGTTAAACACTAATCTCTTCCTCCACAGTTTTTACCCCCACAGCTCCTCTAGTACCATGGAAGTTATCCCCTGATGTCTTAACAGATGTCCTATCGTCTTGTTCCTTCTCCTTGTCAGTGTTTTCCGCATATTCCTTTTTTCTCCGACTCTGCGTAGAACCTTACCAGTCCGCCTAATTTTCAACTTCCTTCCGTAGCACCTCATCTCAAATGCTTCGATCCTCTTCTTTCTGGTTTTCCCACATGCCATGTTTCACTGCCACACAATGCTGTATTACAAACGTACATTCTCAAAAATTTCTTCCCCAAATTAAGGCCTATGTCTGATACTAGTATTCTTTTCTTGGCAAGTAAATCCCTTTTTGCTAGAGCTAGTCTGCTTTTGATATCCTTCTTGCTCCGTCCGTTGTGGGTTGTTTTGCTCCCTAGGTAGCAGAATTCCTAAACTTCATCTACTTCTTTACCTTCAGTCTTGATGTTAACTGAAACCGCGAGACCACTACGGTCGCAGGTTCGAATCCTGCCTCGAGCATGGATGTGTGTGATGTCCTTAGGTTAGTTAGGTTTCAGTAGTTCTAAGTTCTAGGGGGTGATGACCTCAGATGTTAAGTCCCATAGTGCTCAGAGCCATTTGAGCCATTTGATGTTAACTTTCTCGCTGTTCTCATTTTTGCTAGCTTCGCATTAATTTCGTCTTTCTTCGATTCTGTACTCGTTAGACTGTTCATTCTATTCAGTAGATGATGTAACTCTTCCTCACTTTCACTCAGGATAGCAATGTCATCTGCCAGTCGTATCATTGATATAACAGTAGAGGTGAAAGTTACATCCCTGTCTTACACCCTTTTTAACCCATGGACTTCGTCCCTGGTTTTCCACTCTTATTATTTCCTCTTCGCTCTTGTACATGTTGTATATTACCCGTCTGTCCCTCAGTTTTTCGAACATCTTGGACAATTTGACATTGTCGAACGCTTTTTCCACGTCGACAAATCGTATAAACGTCTCTTGGTTTTTCTTTACTCTTGCTTTCATTATCAACCGCCTCGTCAGAACTGGTTCTCTGGTGCCTTTACCTTACCTAAAGCCAAGCTCTTAAGCTGATTGTGCGATAGTTCTTGCTTTTATCAGCTCTAGTTATCTTCGGAATTGTGTGCATGATATTTCCCCAAAAGTCAGATGCTATATTGCCAGACTCATATAGTCTACAAATTGACGGGAATAGTCGTCTTATTGCCACGTGCCCCAATGATTTTAGAAATTCTTATGGAATGTTATCTATCCTTTCTGCCTCATTTGATTTTAAGTTTCCATAGCTCTTTTAAAATCTTATTCTAATAATGGATTTCTCTTCTATCTCTCTATCTCTTCTATATCCACTGCTGTTTTTTCTTCTACCATGTGATCAGAGGCCTTAGAGGCCTTCAGCGTACTGTTTCCATCTTCCACTCTCTCCTCTGCATTTGACAATGGAATTTCCTTTGCACTCTTTACGTTACCACCCTTGCTTTTTATACCACTGAAGGTTGTTTTGACTAATGGATATGTTGAGTCAGTTCTTCCGATAATCATATCCTTTCGATTTCTTCACATTTTTCCTGTAGCCATTTCGTCTTGGCTTCCCTGCGTTTCCTATTTATTTCATTCCTCAGCGACTTGTATTTCTGTATTCCTGAATTTCCCTGAAGGTTTTTGTGCTTCCTTTTTTCATCGATCAGTCGAAGTACTTTTTTTCTGTCACCCATGGTTTCTTCGCAGTTACCTTCTTTGTACCTAAGTATTTCTTTCCAACTTATGTGATGACTCTTTTTACACATGTCTATTCCTCTGCAACTGAACTGCCTACTGAGCTATTCCTTACTGCAGTAGCTATAGTCTTCGTGAACTTGAAGGGTATATTTTCATTCCTTGGTATTTCCGTATCCTACTTCTTCGTGTACTGATTATACCTGACAAATCTCTAAAACTTCAACCTACTATTTATTTCTACTAAATTGTGATCTGAGTCTATATCTGCTCCTAGGTATGGCTTGCAATCCAGTACTTGATTTTGGAATACCGTCTGATCATGATGTTATCTAAGAGAAATCTTCGCGTTTTCCACGTATACCTTCGCCTCTTATGATTCTTGAACAGAGTATTGGCTATTACTAGCAGAAATTTCGATTGTGAAACTAAATAAGTTATCAGTATATGGCAATATGAGTGCAAAAACCTGTGAAACCGTCTTTATCTGTCCGTTTGCCGACAGTTTGTACCGGATAAAAATTGTATTACGTCTTCATCGCTCCATAATTTTATTAAATAATAAAAAACTTGTTTCCCTTGTGATCCATCTTATTGAGAAATGTGAAATATGAAAACAGGTTATATACAGTGTGACTGTACTGCCATCTAAACACGGCACGTTCGCAGTTTCCCCCTCTCCCCCCTGCTCCCTCCTCATCCCACAGAACCACAGTGGCGTGATGCGGCCGAGCTGAGCGCTATGGAATGCATGCCTGGGCATGGCACGTGAGCCGAATCTTGGCCGCCCTTGCTCTAGATGAACCTTGGAAGACGTATGAATATTAGTCTTTGGACAGAGAGGATTATGGGGATCTCGTATGCAGTATCTTGCTGAACTTAATAAAAGTTCTTTTCATTCATAACTGAGGCACATTCCGTTGAAGTTCCAACAGAGAGTGATATTACGGGGTGGTTTATGCACTGTAGACATCGCGTGACTCCAGAGACGGGCTATTAGTGACACGATCGCACTGCGGAAAGGCAAGGGGCCGCATGGAGGGGGACGCAGTGCCTAGCGCGCCGTTCCTCGGCTGCACTTGAGGAGAGCCACGTGCCACCAGCCACTCCGCTCACTTGTCAGCCAGTACCTGTTCCCGCCGTCACTGCCTTTCTTGCGCTGCCAACAGTGACAGCTCCAGACAGAAGCTGCCGAGTTTACGATTCTGCTGCATCGCGCGCTTTCACTTCTAGCGAGCCGTGCTGAGCACACTTGTGGTGGCTCCTCTCAGCACAAACCCAAACAAAGCTGCAGGAAACGGGCGGAAACTTTACTGCTCCGCGGAAGCTGGGTGCCTGACGTGGCCAGGTTAGGCGCCGCAAGTCGCAACTACGCTGTTGACAACCTGGGAGGCTTTACGAGTGGCCTCCGACGACTTTGGGGGCTTTAACGAAGCGGGTTTACACGCATCACTTAGCCGCCGCCTTTTTCTACAGACCGACTAGGGTCTCTGTTGGAGCTACGCCTTACAACATGAAACTTATTCTACTACCCACCTGTAGATTTGTTCACTCTGTATGGGCCTTTTGGAAACAGAGTTCCGTTTAAAATTGAAACTACTTGTTCAGGAGTTACGGCGGGGCAGTGGTTTGTTGGAGAGGGGGCTTTGTTGGAGAGGGGGCAGGGGACTGGGGGGGGGGGGGGGGGGAGATGGAATCAGAACTCCGATGCCAGTTTGCTAATTTTCTTCACAAACTTAAGGTCATTCAAAAAATGTACGTTGCATACGAAATGCCGTAGAAAAGCCTGTGACGCAGCAAGTATTGAAACCCTGAAGTTTAGATCAGGATGTAACAAAGAGTGGAGTTCAACGTTCATCGAGGAACAGGTAATTAAAGACGGAGTATAATCTCAGACTGGAAAAGACATCAGCTGAGCCATCTTCAATTCACGCAGACTACAGAAGTTCTACATATGAGTGGCCCTGTGAGTTTAACCGCCATCACCTAAGAAAACTAAAGGAGACAAATGGGGAAGTGAAGGAGGAGGAGATTAGTGTTTAATGTCCCGTCGACAGGCAGGTCATCAGAGACGGACCCAAGCTCGGATTAGGAAAGGATGGGGAAGGAAATCGGCTGTGCCCTTTCGAAAGAACCATCCTGGCATTTGCCTTAAGCTATGTAGAGAAATAAAGGAAAACCTAAATCAGGATAATCGGACGTGGATTTGAACCGTCGTCCTCCCGAATGGGAGTCCACTGCGCTACCTCGCTCGGTAAATGAGAAAGGTATTAATGCATCGTCAATCTTAGGAACCTTAAAGAGGGAAATATTAGAAAAGAAAACAGAAACCACTCAGAAGGAATCATTCAACAATTCACCTGAAATGATTTCACGAAGCACAGAAAGCCTACATCACAACCGTTGAAGAGATATTTGCATCCTAGTCCTCTTGAAAAATAAACTAGTGCCTTGTGAACCGGAAATGAGAAGTGTGTAACGAGACTTTCACGACGAATTCCCTATCTTTTTTTCTAGCCTCAGCCAATGCAGATTCTTCAACATTACTGTGGTACAGACCTGAGACCGAAGCAGACTTGTGTGCATCCCTCCCGCCTTCTCTTTATACATCGCATATTTCCTGGTAGTCTTATCCAATATGTATCGTACGAAAAAAAAATAATTATCCACTGGTCACTGTAGGAGTGATGCGAAATAAGTCTCTACTGTGGATGACATGCAATTTTCTACTATACCAACAATGAAACTAAGTTGTCACATGTTCACAACGACTGAGTTCATGCGATCATTTATTCCATGTCAAAACACACAGATGTATTTATCAGTCGTATGCCGTTGTTGGCCTGGCTACCCCAAGGGCAGGTGCAGCTGCCTAACTGGAAATGTTTCTCTGTTCGTCGCGCACAGTGCCACTTTTCCTTCGCCAAGGGTGAGAGTCGTGTGTTTAAATGTATCTGATAAGAGTATGCGGCTGTAATGGGTGCGTGTACACAACTGGTCAAACTTTTTCGATCACCTATCACAACTACGGATTTGTGATTTAAACAGGGATTTCGTTTTCAATATTCTAACGATACCCAGTCTGATAATAAGACAAGTATAAACATGTAAAGACTAAGCGACCCTGTTGTGTATTTCACTGAATGTTCGCCTAGAAGGTCGCTCGTGAGTATCGACAACAACACCGACATGCCTTTAACCAAGACGGTTGCATTCTAAAAGGCTTCATTTCTTCTGCTGTCTGTGTAGCAATCAGTTCTCATTCGTTTACAGTGCACTGCGTGTATCCGGCACTGTGTTTGTATACCGGATCTGGTTCATACCACATTACCTCCTAATGGGAAGGAAATAGGAAACTGGAATTGAAAAAAAAGTGCTGTAACTGTAGCTCTGCATCAGGAAGATTATTCAACTAAGACAATAGTAACAAAATCAACGTAGCCGAATCTGAAGTTGCAGCGGTTCAAGCAAACTGGTGCCAATGCAAGTGTTTCGCGATCTGGAAGACCCAGAAAACCTTCACACGGGGAAGATCAGTGCATATATGTGTAGAGTAATAGTCAAAGGACTCGTAGTGTCACTGAAATTCGCAAGGAAGCAAACAGCGTCCGAGCAGCTCTATTCTCTGTCTCAACAGTGCAACGCCGTTTCCGTGAACAAGGTTTAAAGGGGTGCATAGCGGCCGAAAAACTGAAAAACCTTTTACTATGCAAAGAAAATAAGGTGAAACGAGTGCATAGAAATTCGACCGTGCAACGATGGTCGAAGATGTTATCCGGGGGCGAAACTCAGTTTGAAAAATTTGGAAGTCATCATCGAATGTTTGTTCGTCGACTTCGTTAAGAACATATGCAGACTCAGTATATAATAGCAACAGTTAAGCATGGAAGAGCGTCGGTCAAAGGTTTTGCGGGTGGTAAAGTCGGTGATCTAGTAAGAATTAATGGAACATTAAAGAAGGAACTAAATCACAGGGTACTGCCCATCTGGCAAGAGACTTATTAGACGTGGGTTTGTTCTGCAGTGGGACAATGATGCAAAGCATGCTTCAAAACTGTGTAGAGGATATGTCGTTAGAATAGAGAAATGTGGGGAGGAGCTGAAGAATACGATTTGGCCAAGTCAGAAACCTGACTTGAATCCCATTGAGCTGTTTTGGGATGAGCATGACAGTGGTCAGGAAACTGAGATCGTCTAATGTTGAAGATCTATGGAATAATTTACAGACGTTTTGCACTGCAACATATGGAAAAAAAAGAAAAAAACTACAAAATATTATCTCCAGAACGCCAAGAGTTTGTGCAGCTGTTCTGAGGGAATTTGTTTGCACACTGAAATGAAGTATGTAGCTTCTTTCATGGATGACCAAAAACTTTTGACGAATTGTGTATTGTGATGTCATATTGGTGCTGGATGATGAGAGGAGGGAGAGGGTCGAACCCAGGGCTGGAGCATAGCCTATTGCTCTCGAATAGCACTAAGGGGACTTATCATCTCAATGAAACGGACGTATCACCGTCAACACCGACGCATGGCCTCGCTTCCTGACACACTTTGGAGAAGTTTGGAATTTAATCCAGGACATTGGCGGAAATTCTTATGATCATGAACTTTAGGCCACCATACATCTCTCCCTTTGTCATAAAGACAAAGGAAAAAAGGCAATAGCACGTGGCTTTCGAGTATAGAAACAGATTTGTCACTGCATTCAGGACTTTCTGTGACGCAGACCTCAAGACATTGTTCTTAATGAGCCGAAACTGTCGCAGTATTTATAAATGATGACGTTATATGTAGGAAGGTTGTAATCCCCAACAGAATGTAACGAAATACAGCAAATCCTGCAGCGGACTGATGTCTTATGCAGTGACTGCCAATTAAAGCTAACGAAAAAGCGATGCTTCGCTTGAATAATTCTCTTAGTTTTAATTCTAATACTTCATTTTTTAATAAAAGACGAATGGAGTGTTTTTAACCTTTTTTTTTAAATTCTTACATTACACCTTCTACTGGGATCTTTTGAAATAAAAGCTGACAATCAGAACAAAGTCTCTCAGAGTTTCCTCGTTGGTCGTTATGTCCGGTTCTGTACAATAAACTTGGTAATTCTTTTTGTGTTGGTAACAGTATCATAGTAATTGATGCTTGACAACATTCATCAGCGCCGTCGATGGGATATTTATTGTCTTCTCTTTGTTCCCTCTTCTGTGAGGAAGACACTTGATTTCTATGGCGCTCGACATCGTGTCCCTGCTGATGTAATCTGGCATGAGCTTCTCACTCAACTTTACCATTTTGCTTGCTCGTTCCGCCACTTTTCCGCCAGCAACATCACTCATTTCTCCTTCTCCTCGTCTGTACATTTAATGACGTTAACATTAAGCCCTCATAGGTGCCTGCGGAGTACTTTTCTATGATCAGTTTATATACTTAAACGTCGAGCTAGATGTGCACACTTTAACTCCGAATTGGAACGTGAATGTGCCTAGTCACGTGATAAACCTAGTTCCCACTAGGTCCAGTATAACGGTGCACTTTCTCGAGCAATACCCTCGTTATGGACTCAGTGATTTCATACTCGCTACGAGGTTTCTGTTTCGGCCTCAGCACAGAGCTATGAATCATTACCTTTGTTATTTTCTATCGTAGGTCCGTTGCAGGTATGGTGTTCTAAGCTGTGTAAATAGTGGTGCTCATTGTGAAATTTCCAGTTCTGTACAAAAATAGAGTCCGACTACGAAATTGAGTGAAAATCACGGTTTACTGCCATGCGGAGGAGCCGGGTTCGTTTCCCGGTACTGCCAGGGATTTTTCCTTGGTGGAGGGTCGAAACGGGGTGCAGTCAGCCTCTTGAGGCCAACTGAGAAGCTGTTTGACCGATTAATAGCGATTGAAACGTCAAGAAACCCGACAACTCAGGAAGAGCCGGGAGCTGACAGCGTGACCCTGAATAGCTCTTCCGATGACGCCATTGTCAGAGGATGACATGACGGTCGGTCTGTCCCTATTGGCGCATCTAGGGCCAGAACACGGAACTTTCTTTCCTTTACCTTATAAACACAATAACGACACAATAATCTGCTGGTGGTTTTCATGCGTAGTGACTTGTTACACATGTCGTCTCCCGCTAAGACCATTGTGTGATAAGAGTGGCGAGGTACATGTTCTGGGCTTCCCTCAGGCGACGCGGATAACGAGTTCGTAAGAGTGTGCGAGGGAAATGGCACGACAACTGTAAAAGTTCAAAAATGTTCAAATGTGTGTGAAATCTTATGGGACTTAACTGCTAAAGTCATCAGTCCCTAAGGTTACACGCTACTTAACCTAAATTATCCTAAGTACAAACACACACACACCCATGCCCGAGGGAGGACTCGAACCTCCGCCGGGACGAGCCGAATGGAAAAGTACTCCATTGTTGAAGTACGTGGGACAGTACTATTCTTATGGACAAAACGTCTTGTGGGCGTACGGAGTGACCGTGGAATTTTGGCGGTATATGGATCAAATACATTGTCGGGTCCAGCCGTTGTGAAATTGTACGAACAATTCGATCGAGGTCGCACAGGCGTGGGTGATGCTGATCGGGAAGAAAGGCCGTCGCCGTCGTCCACAGACGACAACGTCCAAACAATAAAGAAACTGATTCGCAGCAGACGTAGAGTGAATATTGCCGACGTTGCTCAGCAGATACGAATCCGAGATCGTCTGCAGTACGGAAAACTGTGCTCACGCAGAGTTCCGCGATAACTGTCAATTGCATACGAAGGCACAAGTTTTATAATGTATCTGGACTTTCTTGAGCGTTAGTCTGTGTAAGGCAATGATTTCCAAAGCCACACCATTACGGGCGACAAGATAGTGGTCCACCCTTTCACACTTGCAACAAAGAGAGCATCTACAGAATGATGGTACATCTCGTCGCCTCCGCGGAAGAAATGCAGACTTACACCATCAGCGGGGAAGGTCACGACCACAGTTTTCTTCGAATGTGAAGGAGTTTTGTATACAGAGTTTATGGCGAAGGGCGCAGCCATTAAAACTGTGTGACACTGACATCCCTGCACGGCGCCGTAAAGAATAAGAAGCGCAGTAAAGTAAGCAAAGGCGTTGTTTTCTTACACGACAGCGAAACACCTCACAAGGCGCGCACAATACAGGCTCTGCTCCAACATTACCGACGAGGCGTTAGGAAGCATCCGCCTTGCAGTACAGATCTTGCACCATGCGTATTCCGTCTTTCCGGGTAGCAGAGAGAACATCTGAGAGGAAAGGAGATTTTCCAGTGATGAGGACGTTCACACGACGGCTCGCGTGTGGCACCGTTACCAAGGAGCGGACTTCTGACGTCGAGGAACTGAATGATTGGTAGAAACTTCCGATTACTGTTTATGGAGATATGATGACTATGACGAAAAACAGTGTCGTATAATCTATGTAACTTTCATCAGAAGTTACGTGGTCTGCAACGATTATATGTAAACTACTTTTGGAGTCCTCTCATAAACACAGTTGTGTGTAGATTAATTGGAACAATACGATTAAACTTCAATTGTTCACATTTATTACTATACGTACGCTGAAGTTCCAAAGAAACTGGTATAGGTATACGTATTCAGATATAGAGATATGTAAACAGGCAAAATACCGCGTTGCGGTCGGCAACGCCTATATAAAACAACAAGCGTCCGGCACAGTTGTTAGATCGGTTACTGCTGCTACAACGGCAGGTTATCAAGATGAGTCTGAACGTGGTGTTATAGTCGGCGCACGAGCGATAGGACACAGCGTCTCCGAGTTAGCGAGGAAGTGGAGTTTTTCCCGTACGACTATTTCACGAGTGTGCGGTGAATATCAGGAATACGGTAAAACATAAAATATCCGACATTTCTGTGGCAGAAAAAAAATCCTGCAAGAACGGGACCAACAACGACTGAAGAGAATCGTTCAACGTGACAGAAGTGCAACCCTTCCGCAAACTACTGCAGAATTCAGTGCTGGGCCATCAACAAGTGTCAGCGTGCGAACCATCCAACGAAACATCGTCGATATGGGCTTTCGGAGACTAATGCCCACTGATGTACCCTTCCCTTCATGACTGCACGACCCAAAGCTTTACATATCGCCTGGGCCCTTGAACACCGAAATTGGATTGTCGAAGACTGGAAACATGTTGCTTCGTCTGACGAGTCTCATTTCAAGTAGTCTCGAGCGGATGGACGTGTACGGATATGGAGACAACTTCATGAATCCATCTACCCTGCATATCAGTAGGGGCTGTTCAAACTGGTGGAGGCTCTGTAATAGTGTGGGGCGTGTGCAGTTGGAGTGGTATGGGACCCTTGATACGTCTAGATGTGACTCTGACAGATGACACGTACGTAAGCATCCTGTCTGATCACCTGCATCCGTCCATGTCCATTGTGCATTCCGCATTCCGACGGACTTGGGCAGTTCGCCGCACCGTGTAGCCGCGCGGTCTTGGGCGTTTTGTCACGGTTCACGCGGCTCCCTCCGTCGGAGATTAGAGTCCTCCCTCGAGCATGGGTGTGTGTGTGTTGTCCTTAGTTTCAGTTACTTTAAGTTAGATTGAGTAGTGTGTAAGCTTAGGGATCAATGACCTCAGCAGTTTGTTCCCGTAAGACCTTACCACACATTTTCAAATTTTTTGGGCAGTTCCAGCAGGACGATGCGACATTCCACACGTCCAGAATTGCTGCGGAGTGGCTCAAAAAATACTATTCTGAGTTAAACACTTCTGCTGGCCACCGAACTCCCCAGACATGAACATTATAGAGCATATCTGGGATGCCTTGCAACATCCTTTTCAGAAGAGATACGCACCCTCTCTTACTCTTACAGATTTATAGACAGCCCTGCAAGATTCATGGTGTCTGTTCCCTTCCGCACTACTTCAGACATTGGTCGCGTCTAAACCTCTTCGTGTTGCGGCACTTCTGCGTGCTTATGGAGGCCCTACACGATATTAGGTAGGTGTAACAGTTTCTTTGGCTCTTCAGTGTATAATACAGTTAGCAGCTTACTGAATATTAGCAACTCATGTGTCATTTTGCTTTAATGAGCTTCGGAACGCGTTGTGGCATTGATTCGAACAGGTTAGAGCAAATGTTTCGTAGTTCGTCGTCATGAAACCACACTTTCACGGCATTTACTAACATGCATTCTTTTGTTGAACAACCCATTTTACCAAGACGCCTTTGCCCAACACTTCACAATTTCTCGATGAGATTTAAGTCTGGTGAATTACCCGTGTGACACGGGGCAAGGTCATAATTAAATGCTCTTACACCGTAGGAAAGGGATGTAGGAGTGGGTCAATACTGCGCCTACGGCTTTCTGTATTCATCTTGCCGCCAACTGGAACTAGCGTCCAAGGGCCACTTGCAGTGAAGAAACCCCAAAACATTTTTGGTAGGGTATTTTACAGTCCGTTCAAGATGCACAGCTTTCACCGCGTAAAGGGTGCTTCACCTGACATCCCTTGCTCTGTGACGATGAACAACAAAATGTCACTCGTCACTGAAAACTACACGTTTTCAGTCACTGGTGATCCTGGATTTATATATTTTGGAAATTGCCAACCGTTTTTTCTTCATGACAGGTGTTAAAAATTCCTTCTTCATTGGCTTTCGTGCCTTCCGCCCACAATCACGAAGCCTACACTGTACTGTTTGAGAGACCGTTTCAACCATAGTAGCCAATAAATCTCTCTGTAGCTCCTTACTGGTCACCGGAGGATGAACTCTGCTTCTCATAGGTACACGTTTGTCAATACTAGAGGTGTTTTTTCGTTTTCGTCTGCATTTGGCTTTTCTCTTTGAAGACAACATGACCCAATAAATTTTGAAAACCTAGATTTTCCCACACCAACAACAGAGGCAATGTCTGT
Organism: Schistocerca piceifrons; assembly: GCF_021461385.2. NCBI lineage: Eukaryota > Metazoa > Arthropoda > Insecta > Orthoptera > Acrididae > Schistocerca > Schistocerca piceifrons. The sequence continues at coordinate 678,982,223 of NC_060138.1, forward strand.
TATAGTCATAGATGTGTGCTCATGAATTTTTTCCCGCTTCTTGGGTGAAATATCCATTCTAACACAATGTTTTCCTATCGATAACACAGACGTAAAACGCTTTTAATACACATACACTACGTGATCAAAAGTATCCGGACACCTGCATGAAAATTACTTACAAGCTCGTGGCGCCCTCCATCTGTAATGCTGGAATTCAGTATGGTGTTGGCCCACCCTTACCCTTGATGACAGCTTGCACTCTCGCAGGCATACGTTCAATCAGGTGCCGGAAGGTTTCTTCGGGGATGGCAGCCCAGCTTCCACTCTCGCAAGCATACGTTCAATCAGGTGGCGGAAGGTTTCTTCGGGAATGGCAAACCATTATTCACGGAGTGCTGCACTGAGGAGAGGTATCGATGTCGGTCGGTGAGGTCTGGCACGAAGTCGGCCTTCCAAAACATCCCAAAGGTGTTCTATAGGATTCGGGTCAGGACTCTGCAGGCCAGACCATTACAGGGACGTTATTGTCTTGTAACCACTCGGCCACAGGCCGTGCATAATGAACAGGTTCTCGATCGTGTTGAAAGATGCAATCGCCATCCCCGAATTGCTCAACAACAGTGGGAAGCAAGAAGGTACTTAAAACATCGATGTAGGCCTGTGCTGTGATAGTGCCACGCAAAACAGCAAGGGGTGCAAGCTGCCTCCACGATAAACACGATCACACCATAACACCACCGCCTCCGAATTTTACTGTTGGCAATACACACGCTGGCAAACGGCGTTCACCGGGCATTCTCCATACCCACACCCTGCCATCGGATCACCACATTGTGTACCGTGGTTCGTCACTCCACACAACGTTTCTTCACTGTTCAATCGTCCAATGTTTACCCTCCTTAGACGAAGCGAGGCGTCGTTTGGCATTTACCGGCGTGATGTGTGGCTTATGAGCAGCAGCTCGACCACGAAATCCAAGTTTTCTCACCTCCCGCTTAGCTGTGATAGTACTTGGAGTGGATCCTGACGCAGTTTGGAATTCCTGAGTGATGTTCTGGAGATGTCTGCCTATTGCACATCATGACCCTCTTCAACTGTTGGCGGTCTCTGCCGGCCGCGGTGGCCGTGCGGTTCTAGGCGCTGCAATCCGGAACCGCGGGACTGCTACGGTCGCAGGTTCGAATCCTGCCTCGGGCATGGATGTGTGTGATGTCCTTAGGTTAGTTAGGTTTAAGTAGTTCTAAGTTCTAGGGCACTGATGACCTAAGATGTTAAGTGTCATAGTGCTCAGAGCCATTTTTTTTGGCGGTCTCTGTCAGTCAATAGACGAGGTCGACCTGTACACTTTTGTGCCGTACGTGTTCCTTGACGTTTTTTTAGGAGAGCGTAAATGTCGCTCACAGACGTATGACACAAGTGACACCCAATCACTTGACCACGTCCGTGAGTTCCGCGGAGCGCCCCATTCTGCTCTCTCACGATGTCGAATGACTACTGAGGTCGCTGATATGGTGTACCTGGCAGCAAAATGCACCTAGTACGAAAAACTATATTTTTGTGGGTGTGCGGATACTTTTGATCACTTATCACATAGTGTACGAGCACTCAACTAACCTACAGTTCATACATTTAGACAATATTGTCTATGCGGTGCAGCCATCCGGTGCAACATTTACGTTACAATCAACAGTCAAGATCGTAATAATATTTGTTTATTTATCGGTTTCGGCTTATGTTAAAGCCATTCGGAATATATTAAAAAACTAAAAACCCGCCTCGATTGCGAAAAAAGCACCTAGTGTTAACCCAGGTTTCGGCGTAGATAACTACACCTTCTTCAGAACAATAATACCCACAAGTGCCTAAGAAGACCTTTGTTAATGATTAAAAGAACACCAAATTTGTACATTTATAAACGAAAAAGAAAAGGAAAACACAAACAGTACATATGTACAAAGTCAAAGCCACTACTTAACTTAATAGTGTACGCTCCGCCTCACACCGGCCTATGTTCTATGGGCCACGCCCCGCCATAAACTGCGATCGCAACCGAGGGGGGTTTTTAGTTTTTTAATATATTAACCAACGGCCGGCCGGAGTGGCCGTGCGGTTCTAGGCGCTACAGTCTGCAACCGAGCGACCGCTACGGTCGCAGGTTCGAATCCTGCCTCGGGCATGGATGTGTGCGATGTCCTTAGGTTAGTTGGGTTTAATTAGTTCTAAGTTCTAGGCGACTGATGACCTGAGAAGTTAAGTCGCATAGTGCTCAGAGCCATATTAACCAACGCGCTGCGATGTTGAAGGTTCTTTCTTACATTCGGAATATATTTATTTATTTTTATTTTTTTGTCCCCCGTGGCTGATGTGCGATCGTGGTATCACGAGAAAACCGACGAGCCGCCAGCATCAGCCATAAGGGACCAAAAAGAAACAAAAATAAACTGAAGATGCTTTAATATAACTCGAAAACGTTAAATAAACAAATATTACTGCGATCTCGACTGTTGATTGTAATAGATCTGCAATTGTTGTTCATGATCAAGACAACAATCGTAGGGCAAGAGATTAAAATTGCACGGATAAAGTTGTTTACAGCTAACCATTCTCAGTTCCTTGTAAATATGAGATTGTCCCAATTAATTTGCACACTATCGTGGGGATGGTCAGCACGGACGCCACGCCACTAAAGCAGAGGTGAGACGTTAGTATGCTTACACAGCGCGGCCGAGCGTGTGAGGCTTCCCAACACGGTGCCGGGCGTGCTCTCTCGCGGCCGGGTCCTGTTTTGGGCACGCCGGACCTTCGGGCGAGTGCCGAATATGAAACAGGGTCGCTGGCCGCAGCGCGCCCACGCACGCACACACACACACACACGTACCCTTAGTGTTCGCAATGAGCCTGCCTCCTTCCAGTCTCATGCAACATACATCTCTGCCATTTACGAGATACTCCGTAATTCATAGCGCGCTAAATCCGGCCGACAGCGGGACCATTACCACAGACTAACAGCCATACATTACACTGGCAAACGGCTTCCCTCGCTGGCAAATCGGAGTTACCGCTCTGGAATAGTATCTCGCCTTCCACACAAGGAGACCAGGACACATAGCGTTCCGAATGTGACAACATAGCACTGATGAGAGCTTCTATTTTCTTATATTCAAACAAACAGTATGTGCAACCGCCTTGTACGAGGGCGTGCTGAAAGGTAATGACTCCGAACTTCTTATGTGAAAACTTGTAAAACTTATGAAGTAAAACAAACTTTACCAACAGTCCAACTTTTTATTCTTTGTGTCTTCATATTTATTTGTCAACAGAGTCACCCTGGCGACGAACACATATCTACGAGACACTAGGGATGCGAAAACCGACCGGATGAAACCAATGCCGACCGTTTAAAGTTACCGGTGTTATTAGGTATTTGTGCGGTCTCAGTTTTAAGAGTTTTTTCCATGTTTTACTAATAACTGGATCAAAAAATTGGCGTACCAATTTGCCGTTGCAGAAGTGCTAAAATTTTTTATTATTTGAAAACTCTTCTTTCAAAAAACGAGTAATGTTTTTTGCAAAATTTCTGTTGCTTTGTAATACAGAACTAGCTGAGACAATAGCGTAACAATTTCCGTGTGGTTTCGCCCATTAGACGGTACGAGTGAACGAGCAGTGTGCAGGACTTACCCCCACCTGGCCTATGCGGTAGTTCTTCATTGTCATCCTTGGACATCGGTTACTTTTGCGAAGTGCGCTAGCAATGAAGTACAATGCTCCTTTGCTTTAAAACGTTGAAAACGGGACGAGACACAACAAACTTGCGACATCCTATAAGGAGGAAATATTCGCAACATCCCTTGGAAGAGAAGAAAATTTGACAGATATACCTACAATTTTATTGACGTACTACAAACTTCTAACAACAACTAAAGCCTTACTTTTGTGGTTAGTTGAGGGTGAAAAACTGATACCATCCAAAAGTGTGAAATCAGGGATGTCAACAACTCGTAACCGTTCGTCCACATCGTCACCGTGCCCGTTCCTTTCAACTCCGCAATCTTTGCTGGAAACAATGAGAGGAACTTCTGCCACAACCTCATCCCCGTATTCCATCTTCTTTAGAGCTTTTGTGTTGATAGAGATTTTGTATTCCGTCTTCGTTAGAATTTTTCAGTCTTTGTTCGAAGTCTACGTTTATTACTGGAAACAATAGGACTAAAAAACCGAAAATCAGATATTTCAGAAACGGTTATTTTGAGCAGTTTTTGAAGTCAGCTTAAGCTGGAGGCGTAAAAAACTAGTATAATGGAAAACCGATTGTCACAGTGAGAACTGCCATCCCAACGATATATCAGCTTAATGATATCGTCACTGGAGAACCTCACCTCTGCTTGCAACGCTTCATCACTATCGAAGTGAAGTCCTAGAAGAAGTTCTTTAATTTTTGGAAACACTCCAAGATCTGTCACACACGTTGAGGTTAGCACCACCGTTTCCTTCATTGCGGTTACGAACAACCCAACGACGCACATTACTGATGTCGATACTCTCATCACCGTGCACAGATTTCATTCGTCTGTGGATTTCAATCTGAGGCATGTTCTCTCGACCAGAAACACAGTTAAAGCACGCTGTTTCTCGCGCACCGACGTAGTTCCACCGCTGAACACAACTCGGAACCTTCCAGCGACAGAGGGTTGCAACTTGTGTCAGCGAAGCGGCAAAGTCGACCGAGTAATATGCATGACGAATAGTATCTCAACTGATATTGAGAACGGTACAAAAAATTTGGAGACACTACTTTCAAACACATCTCGCACTGAAGAACCATAGGTTTTCTTCCACATGGATTTGTTTGATGATACTCTGTTCAGCCAAGTACGGAAACCGTGAAAAGCCGTTCTGTTGATCCAAACACTCTGGATGGGTCCATTACGAACACTGAAACCACTTGAGACTTTACAATGGCTACAAAATTTTTCACTCTCTTATTATCTTGTTACGTCGTGAACGGAATTGTTTGCATTAAATACGTCTGATGTTCGCGGGTTTTCTACTTGTGCACTATATTATAATTTCGCGATAAATATCTCTTAACCGCTATTAAGATAGTACTAGAATTTTCCATCTACAAAAATTATACATTACATGCTTTGGTTTACTTCCACAGCACTACGTCAACCAAGAAGGTCATACAACGAGTAGTTAAAGCCAATCTGAGTGCTTCCAAGTTGTTCTGTGTACTGGAATCATTCGATATTTCGAGAGAATATCGCAAACTTCCACCAGGAAGAAAACATAAAAGTCACCGAATGTATATTACGCCAGTAAAGCTTTAGACCATATGAGTATAATCACATCTACGCGACAAACATGGAAGTCTGAAACAATTCAAAACTTTACATATCTCGAAGATGTATTTCGTACTAGAAGGCACTGTACTCCACATACAACAAGGTCATTAATGGTTGTTACGCGCTACAGGTCTGGATCCTTGTTGCGAAAGAAATTTTCGCAGATGGAATCTGGCCGGGAAAGAGAGAGACGGGATTGTGTACAGTTCCATATCACCGGACTATTAGGCGCCCATGTTCTTTGTGTTACGCAAGAAACTCTGTATTGTTGAATAGCGTGAGGGTTCGTGACACTATTGTTGAGGATTCGTCAGATGGGGAATTTCCCCATGTATTTACAGATCTATACTCTGCGATCACTACAGAGTATGTACCAGAGTACACGTGGTATAGTACCATCTACTAAAGTTTCCTGTCAACCATCCATGCGCGTTGGCACGTCGCTTACGAGATTTGGGGAGGTCTGGCGGATTAATGACAAGGGCCGGTGTTCGGGTAGCCTGGATGTAGTTTTTAGGCGGTTTCCCACATCCGACTAGATGAATACCTGACTGGTATCCATATTCCGCTTCTGCTGCACGATTCAAAAAATGGCTCTGAGCACTATAGGAGGTCATCAGTCCCCTAGAACTTAGAACTACTTAAACCTAACTAACCTAAGGACGTCACACGCATCCATGCCCGAGGCAGGATTCGAACCTGCGACCGTAGCGGTCGCGCGGTTCCGAACTGTAGCGCCTAGAACCGCTCGGCCACTGCACGATTCACAAACATTTCGAAAACCATTCTCACATTTTCACTAGTCGCACAAAGATGGTGTAAACAACTTCAGTCCCGGTTGTGGGAATGGTTGGGGTAATGGATGGTAACAGGAAGGGAAACCGACCACACCCTGCCACTAACACTGACAAATCCAGATTAACATGCCGACCCCGTGAAGATATGGGATAAGATGAGGAAGAAGATTAAAGTTTCTTGCCGTTACATTCACCGTCGACCACTTGTACACTTCTCTGTGAGTCTGCGTCAATATTTTTTTCATCTCTATGAATCGATGCTTTGACGAATATTTGTAGCAGTCGATATTGAAACCCAGTTCTTGAGCTTATCTAAGGAGGTTTCCGCAAATTACAAAGCATCTTTCTGGATGTTACTTCTAGTTCAGATTTTTAACTAATTCTTTTACATTCTCTCATCAATGACACAAGTTTGTGAGCGATTCCGCTGCTGTTCTTTGCATTCGTCGGTGTATTCTGGTAGTCCGGCTTTTGTACAGGTCCCATTCTACAAAGGGCCATACAAGTATCTAAACAACTAACTCAGTTCAAAATGGTTCAAATGGCTCTGAGCACTATGGGACTCAACTGCTGTGGTTATCAGTCCCCTAGAACTTAGAACTACTTAAACCTAACTAACCTAAGGACATCACACACATCCATGCCCGAGGCAGGATTCGAACCTGCGACCGTAGCAGTCGCACGGTTCCGGACTGCGCGCCTAGAACCGCGAGACCACCGCGGCCGGCAACTAACTCAGTGACAAGCTGCAGTTTCTCAGTATCCTGCTGATAAATTGAAGCCTGTCATTTACTTCACCTGCTAACGTGCTTATCGGATCGTTACACTTCATCTCTAATTCTGCTCCCAGGTATTTCTATGACATGATTGACTCTGATTGTTATTCACTATTGGCACAGTCAACTTCTACTACGGATCTACAATTCATGAAGTGCACAACTTCATATTCTTTTGTGATGAACGTAAGTTAGAGTCTTTTCGGTTGAAAAATACAGAAAATCAGTCAGGAGGTAAATTTTTTGTTGTGTTTCAAAAATGGTTCAAATGGCTCTGAGCACTATGGGACTTAACATCTGTGGTCATCAGTCCCCTAGAACTTAGAACTGCTTAAACCTAACTAACCTAAGGACATCACACACATCCATGCCCAAGGCAAGATTCGAACCTGCGACCGTAGCGGTCACGCGGTTCCAGACTGAAGCGCCTAGAACCGCACGGCCACACCGGCCGGCTGTTGTGTTTCGTTGAGTGTTTAAAATAACTTAGCGTCGCTGCTTCACTCGCGTGGACGGTATGGTCTGCAAAGTTTTTTTTGTTCTCTTTAATCGAATTTGTATATTTTTACGACCATGTATAAATCTACACACTATAAAAGAGTTAGTGACCCGTCACATGGGTGCCAGTCTTTGCGTAACTAAAGTTCCAATGGGCTTAATTTAATTTTTAGGTGGTTCTATAGTTATTAACGCCTGTGTCATGCCTTGTAGTGAATTCTCTCGTCACAAACGAACGTTCTTGCACATGGAACAGTATTTTAACGTGATATCTGTTTTGTCATCAGTAATGGTTAGTTACCGTAGTAATTACAATGAAAATAATTTTATGAACATATACTAGGGCTACCGATAAATTAATGTATTAAAAATCCGTTTCTTTTTCTACCCAATTCTGACAACGCCGATTTGTTGTGGTGAATTTCTTTCATTTAGTTCACAAATTGTAACACCTTCCAAGTTTTTCGCTCTGATTAAGGCCATAGAAGCATGGTCTTTTCCGAAGGTACTGCTGATAAAAAAGCGATGCTGCTTTCATACTGAAATGTTTTCGTAAAACCTTTGATCCCCTACTGAATTTCCAAAAACACTGAAACGCGTATATATTTTTTTTATTTCCAGCCGAGAAGCCAAATACAAATTTTCATGTATTTAGATTCAAAAATGATTTCATACTGAAACATTTCTATAAAAATTATCATCACCTATTTCACACCCTTAGGGTTGAATTCTCACAAACAATGATCAACGTATTTTTTTATTTATTTTTATTTCTAACCAAGAAGGCAAAACTTATTTTCAGGGATTTATATTCAAAAATGCTTCATAATGAAATATTACCACAGAAATTTTCATCCTCTATTTCTCCCTTAGGGCCTGAATTTCCAAAAACACTGAAAGATCTTTTCTTTAAACTTATTTAAATTTTCATAGATATGTCTTTAATAAATTCTTTAGTAGTTCTTTAATAATGATTTTTTTTTCAAACAAACTTCCATACGCTATTTCATCCCCTTAGGGGTGGATTTCGAAAAATACCTGCGAGTCTACAGTATAAGATCAACACCCTTTCCAAATTTCAAGTTTCTGTCCTTAGCGGTTGGGCTGGGCGATGGTAAGTCAGTGAATCAGGCAGGACATTTCCTTTTCTGTACAGAGGTAGTTAATGACTAACTATGAGGCATATAAATAAAAGCTAATAAGGTCAAACGTGTTTCTTTTTTCTCTTGTGGAAGGTTACATAAGGAAACGATAGCATCATTATCACGTTGGTTTTGGACAGCTCTATGGTAGTATAGGAGTAATCACAGATCGACAAAGACTATAATGAGAAAGTGAGAACAGTGAAGAACCTACTGTCGTAACTGTTTTATCTGTATTTATTCACGTTGATATCTGCTTAATTTCAACGAAATGTTCTGTTCAGACAAGGAAAGCAGACACGAAGAGAGTATTAAACGTGAAACAGCCACTGTCTGATAAGCATGAAATGGCGAGACGACCGGGTTGAAAGAAAGGCTGCCGGAAGAGACGAGAGGCGAGAAAACAGCTCGTGACTGTGTTTACTATCGCGGCCACTGAGGGAAGTAACAACCTCATAAAGTTTCTCGCCAGTTCTACGAAAGAATCTTCTGTTCAACTGGAAATATCGCTTAAATCGTATACACCTCATCTGGTGCTTTACAAGTGAAGCTTTACAGCAACCGCGACAGGCCCATCTTCAGTTAGCTGCCAACATAGCGGACGTGCGTGTGTCCCCTTCATTAGTTCAAATCAGCACGTCGTGTGATATTTCAGTAGGTGTACTTAGGACGTACACTGATTGTGTGATGCCCAGCCTTTCCGAGCGGTTCTACGCTCTTCAGTCCGGAACCGCGCTGCTGCTGCGGTCGCTGGTTCGAATCCTGCCTCGGTCATGGATGTGTGTAATGTCCTTAGGTTAGTTAGGTGTGTGTTGTGTGTGTGTTGTGTGTAATGTGGACTGTACATTGTGTAAATAAAAGGAATGCAGAGGATGAAACTACACAGAGGTGACAAAAGTCATGGGTTATCGATATGCACAAATAAAAATGGCGATAGTATCGGGTACGCAAGGTATAAAAGGACAGCGCATTGACAGGGCTGAAATTGTACTCAGGTGATCGATGTGAAAAGGTTTACGATATAGTTATGGCAGCACGACGGGAAGTAACAGACTTTGAAAGCGGAATGGTAGTTGGAGCTAGACGCACGGTACATTTCATTACGGAAACCGTTAGAGAATTCAATATTCCGAGATCCACAGTGTCAAGTATGTGCCGAGAAAATCAAATTTCAGGCGTTACATCTCACCACGGACAGCGCAGCGGCCGATGGTCTCCACTTAACGACCGAAATCAGCTTCGTCTGCCCAGAGCTGTCAGTATTAACAGGTAAGCAACACTGCTTGAAATAATTGCAGAAACAAATGTGAGACGTTCGGCGAACGTATCCTTTAGAATAGTGCGGCGAAATTTGGCCTTAATGGGTTATGGCAGCAGACGACCGACTCTCGTGCCTTTGCTAACAGCATAATATCGTTTGCAGTACCTCTCCTGGGCTCGTGACCATATCAGTTGGACTCTTGACGACTGGAAAACGGCTACATGGTCTGATGACTGCCGAATTCAGTTGGTAAGAGCTGATGGCATTGCTCGAGTGTGGCACAGACACAACGCAGCCATGGACCAAGTTGTCAACAAAGCACTGTACGAGCTGGCGGTGACTCCATAATGGTGTGAGCTGTGTTTACGTGGAATGGATTGGGTCCTGTGGTCCAACTGAACCGATGACTGACTGAAGTCGTTATGTTCGGCTACTTGGAGACCATTCGCAGCTAATCAACGACGGAATTTTTATGGATGGCAGTGCGCTATGTTATCGGGGCACAATTCGTCGCGATTGGTTTGAAGAACATTCTGGACAATTCGAGCAAATGATTTGTGTACTCAGGTCGTCCGACATGAAAGCCACTAAAGATTTGTGGAACATAATTAAGTAGTCCGTTGATACATAAAATCCTGCAGCTGCCACACTTTCGAAATTATGGACGGCTGTAGAGGTAGCATTACTCAATATTCCTGTGTTGGATTTCCAACGACTTGTTGAGTCCATGCCAAGTCCAGTTGCTGCAGTATGCCAGGCAAAAGGAGACCCGACATGATACTAGAAGGCATCCAGTGCCTTTTATCACCTCCGTGTAGATACCGACAAACGCCTGTTTCCTACCTGATACCTCCAAGGCTGCCGAGCTGTAGTTCCCCAGTATGATGAGTTAATCAACGTTGTTACATGCTTTCTTGCATTATACACGGCTAAGTAACTAGGTGTTAAGCTCAGAAAAGAGCCACACATTTGAGTGAACATGATCTGTACGCCATCACCTTTCCTCGCCTTGAAGTCCGAATACTGCTGATAAAAAATTTTGTTCAACCAACATGATTCGACGAGGAATGCATTGTTGACTTAGTTATAAAAGTAGATTAGCTACGTCTATCAGCAATATTAAAATACACACATCAAAAAAATTTTGCATCACCTCGGTTCCGAGTGTTCTGGAATCTATACAGAAAATTGGAGTAGAGATCAACATAAACATAATTTCGCCCTTTTCATTGTTAAAAAACCATACATTGGATATTGTACCACCATACAGCGAGACTTTCGGAGGTGGTGGTCCAGATTGTTGTACACACCGTTACCTCTAATACCCAGTAGCATGTCCTCTTGCATTGATGCAGGTCTGTATTAGTAGTGGCATACTATCCACAAGTTCATCAAGGCACTGTTGGTCCAGATTGTCCCACTCCTTAACGGCGATTCGGCGTAGATCCCTCAGAGTGGTTGGTGGGTCAGGTCGTCCATAAACAGCCCTTTTCAGTCTATCCCAGGCATGTTCGATAGGGTTTGTATCTGGAGGACATGCTGGTCACTCTAGTCGAGAGTGTCGTTATCCTGAAAGAAGTCATTCACAAGATGTGCACGATAGGGGCGCAAATGGTCATCCATGAAGACGAATGCCTCGCCAATATGTTGCCGATATGGTTGAATTATCGGTCGGAGGATGGCATTCATGTATCGTACAGCCGTTACGACACCTTCCATGACCACCAGCGGCGTATGTCGCCATCCCAAAACAGCAGGGAACCTTCACCTTGCTGCACTCGCTGGACAGTGTGTCTAAGGCGTTCAGCCTGATTGGGTTGCCTCCAAACACATCTCCGACGATTGTTTGGTTGAAGGCATATGCGACACTCATTGATGAAGAGAACGTGATGCCAAACCTGAGCGGTCCATTCGGCATGTTGTTGGTTGGACCCACCTGTGCCACGCTGCATAGTGTCGTGGTTTCAAAGATGGACATCACCATGGACGTCGGGAGTGAAGTTGCGCATCATGCAGCCTATTGCATACAGTTTGAGTCGTAACACGACGTCCTGTGGTTGCACTAAAAGCATTATTCAACATGGTGGCGTTGCTGTCAGGGTTCCGCCAAGCCATAATCGTAGTAGGTCGTCCACTGCAGTAGTACCTCTTGAGCGACCTGAGCGAGGCATGTCATCGACAGTTCCTGTCTCTCTGTTTATCTCCTCCATGTCCGAACAACATCACTTTGGTTCGCTCCGAGACGCCTGGACACTTCCCTTGTTGAGAGCCCTTCCTGGCACAAAGTAACAATGAGGACGCAATCGAACCGCGGTATTGACCGTCTAGGTGTGGTTGAACTACAGACAACACGAGTCGTGTACCTCCATCCTGGAGGAATGACTGGAACTGATCGGCTGCCGGAGCCCCTCCATCTAATAGGCGCTGCTCATGCAAGGTTGTTTACATCTTTGGGCGGGTTTAGTGACATCTCTGAACAGTCAAAAGGACTGTGTCTGAGACAGAATATCCACAGTCAACGTCTGTCTTCAGGCGTTCTGGGAACCGGGGTGATGGAAAACTTTTTTTGAGATGTGTATTTGGGAAAAAAAGGACTAGAGAGGCGTCACACAAGGACAAGAGAGAAACAGAAAATCTTCGATTGTAGTAGTTGTGTATTAGCCATGGTCGATCGACATCGTTATTTTATGTCATAGGTGAAGTCGTGTCGACGCGCAAGTTGCCGAAGTGGCGTCGACGGGGATGATTAGGACAACACAACACGCAGTCGGCGAGCGGAGAAAATCTCCGACCCAGCCGGAAATCGAACCCGGGTCCTTAGGATTGACATTCTGTCGCGCTGACCGCTCAGCTATCGGGGGCGGACAAGATGAGCTAAAAGTTTAGTATTTGAAGGATACTGGAGTTAGTGATGGAGGAATGGATCAGCTTCATAATCTTAAGGAGAACCAGTAGACATAGAACCCCCGTCGCAGGAGCCATCTGATAATTCGCCAGATGTTTATTACGGAGATGACGGATAACCTGAATCGGGATGATTAGCCTAATGGTCTGATTTCAGACCCTGCCAAATACGAGACTAGTATTTTATGCAGCGCTACGCCACACTCGATCGTGTCGCAAATATTAAGTCTGTGCTCGCCGCTTTCCTAACAAGCTCGTGCGCCACACTCTGGCATCCGGCCGTGCCTGCTTTTGGTGGAGCAGCTCACACCACACCCTGGCAGGAAGTGCGGTCCGGTCGTGACAGCAGCAGGCCGTGGGCGCGATGCGTTCGGCAGATATGACAGGAGCCTGTCACTCGCAGTCGAAGCGGTTCTCCTTTGGCTACCAGTCGTACGTCCAGGAGTCGGGTCGGAAAGAGGAGGGGAGGCGAGTGTCACAGGCTCTTACTGTCTCCCCTCTCAGCCCCAAAGACAAGGATGGGTGACAATCTTTGGAAGGGACTAGAAGTAATATTAATAGTGGTTGATGCTTATTAGTTCTGTACTTTTACAAGCCACCGCTAGTTGGCTTATTTGAAAGGGTTTGCCAAACACCTGTCCGAAACGTTTCTTTTCTAGTGTTCGACCATTTGGTACTTTAGGTGTTGTGCTGATATAACGAGCAGACCACCGAGCAATCGCATTTTTGTAATTTTTTTGTAGTACCTCAAGTTCAGAAGCCAAATATCAGTATCCCACTTCACGATCTTCAATTCACTAAAGTGAAGTCGATTTTCACGACAGGCACAAGCGCTGTACATTTGTGAAAATTACAGTCATTTAGTAACATGGCAGCATCACTATTAAAGGAATTAGCAAAGGACGTTCTTGACCTCCCAGTAGATTTTCAACACATCCCGAACGAACTATACTATGTGAAACACTTCCACATAGAATATAGTTAAACTAAAATGAGAACTTCTGAGAATTATATGATCAAAGTCAAAGACGTGTGCAAGAATTTAATGCAAAATAAAAGCTGAAATGTCATAGAACAAAAGTATAAAGATTCTAAATGGCACAAAATCTGAAAGAATATATACAATCCGCTATTACCCACCAGTCTAGAGGCTACGTGGTACTGTCAACTCCAATTATGCGCTGACTCATAATAAGTGGACGAACTCTCCCCCACTCCCAGGTGCATTAATACTGTGGTCGACTAATAATTGTCCGTGTATGTGTATGTGTGTGTGTGTGTGTGTGTGTGTGTGTGTGTGTGTGTGTGTGTGGACTTGGTACACATATACATTACGGCAAGCAACAATCGCTACCTACAAACAGGGTGGGGGTGAAAATGAAGCGTAGCCTGCGATGCGTGAATATCCAGACTACATATCCAGTATTTGACAATGAGGGCACTTAGCGACTTGCAACATACTTTATACATAATTTCAAACCTTTACGAAATTATTTCTCGCCGACAACTTCTACAAAATGATTAAAGGAAAGATGTTTATCGCTTACGACTTCTCCGCGGGTCATGCAGTAGAGGCCTGAGGCATGATGTTATAATTTATTACTTCTTTACTGCTAATTGTATTCGTGCCATGTTCTACAGACACTATGCACATATACCACTGAATGTACCTACAAACTTATATTCCTATACGACACATACTTTAGGAGATACGACGTCATGAACAATGAGATGCGTGAAAAACTGCCGCATAAGGCATGACGTTTAAATTCATTACTTGCTTGCTACTAACTGTATTGGTAAAAAAAATTGACAGACGGTAGCCACGTATGCCGATGAACGTACATAGAATATTATGTCATTGTACGACAAGTAATTCAGTAGACATGAGTTCATAAACTTTAAGCACAATGTCAGACGCTGAGGCGTATGGACCTGGACGCACAGCTGTAAATGAATACCTGGGCAACGCCTGGTTTCTTCGCTAGTCTTTTATAAATTATCGATAACTGAGAAGTTATGTTTGTAATGAAAATTGGAATTCTGTGTGCATTATATAACTAGATGTGTGTTAATTAGAATATATTTGATGAATTTTTATAAAACTATGTAGGTACTCGAAACGAACAAAAAATAAAATGATGATCACCACGATATAGAGATATGCACCAGAAACCGTCTGATTACCCTGTCACCATTCTCCAATGCTCCGAGTGAATCACGGTGCCTGTCGTAAAAATCGCCTCCACTTTAGTGAATTAAAATTCCTAAAGTGGGATACTGATACTTTACTTCTCAACTTCATGTACTATAAATACAAAAAATTACAAAAATCCTATTGCTGGGTGGTCTGCTTATACGACATGAAATGAATTCACATACGATGAATACATATTAGCGTTAGTACTTGTGACAAACGAAAATTTTTGCCGCAGCTGCATTCGAACCCTCATTTCCCTCCTGTTATGAACAGTTCCCTTAACAACTTCGGCTATCCGAGCACGCCGCCATTGCAGGTCCAAACATCTACATTTCACGCAGTCACAATCCAAATGCCCACAATTTCGTGAAACTAAACACAGGAGGACTATTATAATTTTGGCGTCGTCATTTTAGTCCCGCTAGACGTGGTTGTATTATTAATGGTAACAGTGTCTATGTTTACGCAATAACTGAATTTTTCAAAATACAATGTCCTTCAGACATCCATTTATATCTGAAGGACATCATATTGTAATACACAGAGGTGCCAAAGAAACTGGTATAGGTATGCGTGTTCAAATACAGAGGTATGTAAAAAGGCGGAATACGGCGCAGCGGTCGGCAAAGCCTATATAAAGACAACAAATGTCTGGCACAGTTGTTAGATCGGTTACTGCTGCTACAATGGCAGCTTATCAAGATTGAAGTGAGTTTGAACGTGGTGTTATGGTCGGCACACGAGCGATGGCACACATCATTTCAGAGTTAGCGATGAAATGGGGATTTTCCCGTATGACCGTTTCACGAGTGTACCGTGAATATGAGGAATCTGGTAAAACATCAAATCTCCGACATCGCTGCGGCCTAAAAAAGATCCTGTAAGAACGGGACCAACGATGACTGAAGAGAATCGTTCGGCGTGACAGACGTGCAACCCTTCCACAAATTGCTGCAGATTTCAATGCTGGGCCATTAACAAATGTCAGTGTGCAAACCATTCAACAAAACATTATCGATATGGGCTTTGAGAGCCGAAAGCCCATTCGTGTATCCTTGATGACTGCATGACACAAAGCTTTACGCCTCGCCTGGACCCGTCAACATCGACACTGGACAGCCGATGAGTGGAAACATGTTGCCTGGTAGGACGAGTCTCATTTCAAATTGTATCGAGCGGATGGACGTGTATGGATATGGAGACAACCTTATGAACCCACTGACCCTGCATGTCAGCAGGCGACTGTTCAGGCTGGTGGAGGCTCTATTATGGTTTGGGGCGTGTGCAGTTGGAGTGATATGGGACCCCTGATACGTCTAGATATGACTCTGACAGGTGATAGGTACGCAAGCATCCTGTCTGATCACGTGCTTCCGTTCATTACCATTGTGCATTCCGAAAGACATAGGCAATTCTAGTAGGACAATGCGACACTCTACTCGTCCGGAGTTGCTACGGAGTGGCTCCGGCAACACTCTTCTGAATTTAAACACTTCCTCTAGCCACCAAACTCCCGTAACATGAACATTATTGAGCGTATACGGGATGCTTTTCGACGTGCTATTCAGAAGAGATCTCCACCCCCTCGAACTCTTACGGATTTATGGACATACCTTCAGGGTTCATGGTGTCAGTTCCCTTCAGAACTACTTCAGACATTAGCCGAAGCC
This sequence comes from Schistocerca piceifrons, assembly GCF_021461385.2. Taxonomy (NCBI): domain Eukaryota; kingdom Metazoa; phylum Arthropoda; class Insecta; order Orthoptera; family Acrididae; genus Schistocerca; species Schistocerca piceifrons. The sequence goes on from NC_060138.1 coordinate 678,998,801, forward strand.
ATGCCACTTCGTGTTGCGCCGCTTCTGCTTGCTTGCCGGGGTCCCACACGATATGAGGCAGGTGTACCAGTTTCTTTGGCTCTTCAGTGTAAATGCTGTTACTTCATAAATACAGTCACTGTCGCCATTAATAACTCCTTTTAAAAGTAGAGTAGTCCGGTGGGTGTCTGCGTGTGTGGTGAAATCGGCCACAGCCTTCTGCTGCGGCAGGTGCAGGTGGTCGTTGTCGTGGTCGTGCAGCCACGCGGACGTCAGCGTCCCGCCTCTGCTCGGCGCTGGACCGGAAAGGGCGCGCCGTGGAGGACCAGGGCAGACCGGCACGTAATGGAGCGCCGCACACCGCCTCGCTGCTCTCGTTACGGCGGCCACTCGACCGGCCAATCGCGCCATCTCTGCTCGGGGAACCTGGACCCCATTATACCTGCCTTTAGCGGACCCACTTCCTCCTTTTTTCTCGAATAATGAGCAGCTGCAAAACTGAGTGTACACGTCGCGCACTCTGCTGAACCCGGGGGAAGGATGTTGTTAGCTCTGGGGGCCCTTCAGCCTACCGAGTAGAGGCAAAAGGAAGCTATCATATTTCTGACAGTGATAATTGCAGGGCTCAGAGTACTACTGGTACAAATGAATGCTGAAACAAACTCAGTAAATGACTGCCAAAGTTAAATGGCAATTTATACATTATGCGAGTTACAATTTAACTGTGATGTCGTCCAAATATTGCAGTGCCACACCAACGTTCTCAACATGCATCGACACCATAGCCATTAGCGATTCTCGCTGTAATCTACGACGACGAATGGGACAGGCCGAAGAAGACACACCCTTTCTCCCAGCACAGTACCGACCTTACACACAGGTCAATATACAGCCGAGCATGGGAGCACTAGCCGGCCGAAGTGGCTGTGCGGTTAAAGGCGCTGCAGCCTGGAACCGCAAGACCGCTACGGTCGCAGGTTCGAATCGTGCCTCGGGCATGGATGTTTGTGATGTCCATAGGTTAGTTAGGTTTAACTAGTTCTAAGTTCTAGGGGACTAATGACCTCAGCAGTTGAGTCCCATAGTGCTCAGAGCCATTTGAACCATTTGAACCATGGGAGCGCTCAGCCCCAATCCATGACTTCAGCTGAAACAGTCAACATTATCGATTAGGATTAAAGCGTGATTCAAGTCTCAGATGGAAATGAACTATCGTACATGTCGAATAATACTTCGAGAGAAGAGTTTGTTGATTAGTCCATCAAGTTATGCTGTAATTGTCGGTTCTAGGCGCTACAGTCCGGAACCGGGCGACCGCTACGGTCGCAGGTTCGAATCCTGCCTCGGGCATGGATGTCTGTGATGTCCTTAGATTAGTTAGGTTTAATTAGTTCTAAGTTCTAGGCGACTGATGACCTCAGAAGTTAAGTCACATAGTGCTCAGTGCCATTTGAACCATTTTTTTGTAATTGTCGGGGACAGTTATTAATTGTCAAGCAATCCTCTGGCAAAGGACTCTGTTAAGTAAATCTTTTTATTTATTCATGTACTAAAGAGCACTAACATTTCATATGTTCTAGTTCAAACGAACCATTTCCCAGAGCAACCAAAGAACCCACAGCAATGGTCAAACAACTGTAGTTTCGTCTAAGAGTAATTTCTGACAATCGAAACACCAGAATTTTTTTCCTAACAGTCAGTTAGTCCATGTATAGTTGTAGGTATGGTTCGAAATTGTAGTCCTTTTATATTGCTTTTAAAATATATTAAAATACTTATACTCCTTGCACCTTAAGAACCCTTTCAATAAAACAGGTGCAAGTACTAAAGCACTTTCTTTACTGTACTTTATTCTGGAGATTTGTTTTGCTACAAAGCACACAAAACGAGACTATGTGCGTAATTAATGCAAAATTAATATAACGAGCTGAAAAACAAAAGATAAATGGCAAATACAATAAAAATACCAAACCGAAAATATATTGGTGTGGTTCCAAAATGCACGAGAAATTATTCATTGTCATTTTCTGTAATCCTCTCCTAGTCAGTGCCTTAATATGGAATCACAACAATTTTCTTCCTTGGTATGTGTTGAAGGATGTCCTTCCTGTGCAACACTCGTCATGTTATGCATTTTTCAGCCCCCGATTGTCCCCTTCTCTGACCACGTCCTCTTCTTTCTCCACGCCCTCTTCTTACAGCCACGGTAACTGCTGTCTGGCAATAGGATATATTGTTATAGAACTCATGATGAATTGGAGGGATTTAGTTCCTTATTTCCAGAAGATTTTTCCACTTCCCAAATTTTATTTCAAACTCATCTTGTTGCAATGGCTGCAGAAGAGGTATTGATGGGGACCAATATTGTGCCTTCTAAAATCTGTTTCAATAAACACAATATCACGTTTTATATAACACTTGAACTGCATTGTCGAATGATTTTCTTTACTAATTCTTATCCTACTATTATTCATAACAACTTTATCCTTTGCTAAGGCATCCATGGTTTTAATTCAAATAAATTTTTCCGTTTTCATTTGAACTACGGAAAACTTTAGCCTCAGCTTCTTCACTGCTTCCATCCTGTCTTTGGGAACATATACATATTTCCAAGGTTTCTTTGCTTTGTTACATTCCATTTATTACAGCTGGGGACATGAAACTTGTGACTTATAGTGTCAATATGCTCGTATTGCCTCAAAATGGACACCCACAATCTCAAAACAGGGGCCATTTAAACATGCAATAAACATTACTATAAGTAATATTAAAAGCCTACACAGTAGGCTATTCCATTACTTTTGAAGTAACTGCATACCGCCGGCCGCTTTGGTCGAGTGGTTCTAGGCGCTTCAGTGCGGAACCACGTGGCTGCTACGGTCGCAGGTTCGAATCCTGCCTCGGGCATGGATGTGTGTGATGTCCTTAGGTTAGTTAGGTTGAAGTAGTTCTAAGTCTAGGGGACTGATGACCTCAGATGTTAAGTCCCATAGTGTTTAGAGCCATTTGAACCGCAACTGCATACCAGAAGTTTCACTGAAGATTAGCCACAATTATCCTTTCGTCTTTCATTTCACTTGCACTAGTTGTGTTCTAAATACACTTGAGTCATTGGCTTACAGCCTACACTTCATAAACACAGAGACTATGCAGGAAATCGCTTGTAGTTCTTTTACCCTGCAGAGATCAACACTTCTCAAGTAACTGCTGTCCGGACAAGATTAACTCATTCTGTAAAGACCTTATATGGGATTAACATGAGTACCACCGACAACGTTTTAGAGGTTCTTCAGCGATATTTTCTGAGTATTTTGGTGTATGGCATTCGTCATGGTCTCTAACAGCTCGTTACCGAGTAATGGTATTTTGTTCGATTTATTGTCCCATTTGTCGTTGCTTCTGAACTCCACTGAAAGTAATTGTACAATAGTGCAAATGTCGGCGGTGGATGTTGTGTATATTCTTTGGAACCAAACTTGTTCCTCACAACACTAATCGCCGCTTTATTCTTCGCCGCCAAGCTTGCGTTCAGTATTGCTCAGTCCCGTATCAGGTTTGTTTTTCAGGCAGTGTTAATTGCACACTAACAGTGGTACACACCAGTTTCGATACGTTTGCTGATGTAAGGTCAGTTGCAATGCACCTCATATGTCGGTTCACTGAAAGCAATGAAAGAACGGTACGACGATGCTATGCTTAATTGTTCCCGCTATGGTGGCAGTCGCATCACAGTTTTTTGCATCTGTACATATGAAGAGCTTTTGTTTTACGTTTTGGTGGCTGCATATTACAGGATTTATCATCGTTGAGCAACTGTTTTTACAGGAAACAATGTAGTTGGGCTAGCAAATCGAATAAATAATTATGAATGGCTTTCAGTAATTAATGAAACACTCTTTTTCCCCGGCCAAATTCGGTTGAAAAAATGCGGAATTTGTTGTGGGACATCATGGAATATTCCCTCTTCAGCTCCTACAGTTTCCTGAAGTTTCTACATCTACATCGATACTCTGCAAATCACATTTGAGTGCCTGGCAGAGGGTTCATCGAACCACCTTCACAATTCTCTATTATTCTAATCTCGTATAGAGCGCGGAAACAACGAACAATTATATCTTTCCGTACGAGCTCTGATTTCCCTTATTTTATCGTGGTGATCGTTTCTCCCTATGTAGGTCGGTGTCAACAAAATATTTTTGCATGCGGAGGAGAAATTAGGTGATTGGAATTTAGTGAGAAGATTCCGTCACAACGAAAAACGCCTTTCTTTTAATGATGTCCAGCCCAAATCCTGTATCATTTCTGAGACACTCTCTCCCATATTTCGCAATAATACAAAACGTGCTGCCCTTCTTTGAACTTTTTCGATGTACTCCGTCAGTCGTATCTGGTAAGGATCCCACACCGCGCAGCAGTATTCTAAAAGAGGACGGACAAGCGTGGTGTAGGCAGTCTCCTTAGTAGATCTGTTACATTTTCCAAGTGTTCTGCCAACAAAATGCAGTCTTTGGTTAGCCTTTCCCACAACATTTTCTATGTGTTTTTTCCATTTTGAGTTGTTCGTAATTGTAATACCTAGGTATTTAGTTGAATTTACGACTTTTAGATCAGACTTATTTATCAAAATGGTTCAAATGGCTCTGAGCACTATGCGACATAAGTTCTGAGGTCATCAGTCGCTTAGAACTTAGAACTAATTAAACCTAACTAACCTAAGGACATCACACACATCCATGCCCGGGGCAGGATTCGAACCTGCGACCGCAGCGGTCGCTCGGCTCCAGACTGCAGCGCCTAGAACCACACGGCCACTCCGGCCGGCCAGACTGATTTATCGTGTAACCGAAGTTTAACGAATTCCTTTTACCACTCATGTGGATGACCTCCCACTTTTCGTTATTTAGGATCAACTGCCAATTTTCGCACAATTCAGATATCTTTTCTAAATCGTTTTGCAATTTGTTTTGATTTTCTGATGACTGTATTAATCGATAAACGACAGCGTCATCTGCAAACAACCTAAGACGGCTGCTCAGATTATATAAATAAGGAACAGCAAAGGGCGTATAACACTATCTTGGGGAATGCCAGAAATCACTTCTGTTTTACTCGATGACTTTCCGTCAATTACTACAAACTGTAACCTCTCTGACAGGAAATCACAAATCCAGTCACATAACTGAGACGATATTCCATACGCAAAAAATTTAGCTACAAGCAGCTTGTGTGGTACAGCGTCAAAAGCCTTCCGGAAATCCAGAAATGCGGAGTCGATCTGAAATCATGTGAATAAAGAGTTACTTGTGTTTCACAGGAACGATGTGTTCTACACCCATGTTGACTGTGTGTCAATAGACAGTTTTCTTCGAGGTAATTCATAATGTTTGAACACAATATATGTTCCAAAATCCTGCTGCATATCGACGCTATCGATATGGGCCTGTAATTTAGTGGATTACTCCTACTACCTCTCTTGAATATTCGACAGGAGATGGCGCTGTACGCAGCCTTCAGAATGGCGTCTGCCTTCCGAGCAGACAACTGTCATTGAGTTTCTTCTGGCGGAAAACCAGAGCATTTAGGCATTCGCGGAATATCTACGGAGAGCTGGTAGTGAACAAAAACACGGTGAGTCGTTGGGCGAGGCGTCTGTCATCTTCGCCCAAAGGTCGCGCAACAATATTGGAACTTTCGGACACTCTCATTCGAAGTGATCGAGGGATCACAATCAAACACTTCGCTGCACAAACTGGATGTCTATGTTGGTAGTGCTGACACACTTGTCAACGACTTGGAGCTAACAGAAGATTATAAAGAGCAACGACAGTTTTATGTCAAACATCCTCACAGACGATGAAACATGGATTCATCACTTCGAACTGGCAAGAAAACAGCAATCCATGGAATGGTGCCTCCAAAGAAAAAGTTCCAATCCGGATCGCCAGGTGTTTGATGTCCCCAGGTGTTTGATGTCCTCCCTCATGAAATCTGAAGCGTACTGTGCTACCCTCAGGAAACTGAAGAAGCGACTTCAGCTCGTTTGTCGCCAAAAAATGCAAACAAACTTCTCCTTCTCAATGACAACGCAAGGCCTCAAGCAAGTGTGCGCACCCGAGAGGAGTTTACAAAACTTCACTGGACTGTTCTTCCTCAATTGGAAATTTGTGGTAAGGTCTTGTGGGACCAAACTGCGGAGGTCATCGGTCCCTAACCTTACACATTACTTAATGTAACTTAAACTAAAATACGCCAAGGACGACGTGCCCTAGGGAGGACTCGAACCTCCTGCCCGCATCTCGTGGTCGTGCGGTAGCGTTCTCGCTTCCCAAGCCCGGGTTCCCGGGTTCGATTCCCGGCGGGGTCAGGGATTTTCTCTGCCTCGTGATGGCTGGGTGTTGTGTGATGTCCTTAGGTTCGTTGGTTTAAGTAGTTCTAAGTTCTAGGGGACTGATGACCATAGATGTTAAGTCCCATAGTGCTCAGAGCCTCGAACCTCCGACGGGGGAAGCCGCGAGGACCGTGACAACGCGCCTAGACCGCGCGGCCACCCCGCGCGGTTTTCTTCCTCATTCAGCATGCACACGGATCTCGAGCCTACTGACTTCCATCTATTTGGCCCACTCATGGATGTGCTTCGCAGGTAGCAGTACGTGGATGATAGGGAGGTTACTGATGCAGCAGAACGATGGCTCCGATGTCGACCAGTAGAGTGGTACCATGCGGGCACACAGGCCCTACCAATACAGTTGTGTACTTCTCTCGCATTGAACGGAGATCATGTTAAAAAATAAGGTTTTTTAGCCAAAAGAGTGGGGAATGATATGGTATATTGAAGTCCTGAATAAAACCATCCTGCTTTTAAGGAACAAAAAACTGTTGCATTACTTACTAAACGCCCCTCGTACATTGCAACGAGCCGCAGAAGATCATGGGCCTGTATAATACGAAAATATCCAGGAACGTCCTTCCAAATTTTGTTTCTGAAGTTGAGCTTACACTTTACTACTGTAACAAATCATTCTTTCTTGGAATTATTCCGAAAAGCAAAAACGCTGAAACTAATGTCTTGTCAAAGGGCAACTAATGTCCAAACATTTTGTGGACTTGTCTTCCAGCTCTCCTACGTCAAAGGCTCCAAATATTCCGAATATTTTCACAGCCACCTCATCGACACCTCTTGAACTGCGATTTTATCTCCAAGTTTTTCCATAATTAACAAATATGCTCAAGTCTTACCAACCCCACTACCGAAGATTTGTTTAGAGTGCACATTATAGGAAGATAAAATATTAGTTTAATTTATTTTTTAAGTACTCAACTTATTTTGCTTAACGCATCACAGTGGATTTCAGTTCTGATAGCGCCTCCTCCACAAACATTCACGAACTGTGTGCCTTTCTTATTAAAAGAAAACTTGCCTTATTCTTCCGATGACACCCAATTCCGTTGCCTATGTCGCTAACGCGAGCAAGGGAAGGAGAAGTGGCGGCTTTAAATTCCTGGACACCAGACTTTACGCCAAGGTCCTCGACTAAATTCCAAACCTGTCCGCAGTGTCTCACAAAGTGAGGGCATGTGACTCTGTTGAAGGTGATCCCTATACAGCTACTCCCAACATAAACACTTATTACACGGTTCTCAAACATCATTTACGAATGGAACTTTCCCTCGGAATCTACCAACCAGAAACGCCGTACGATTCTTTGTTACTTTCTGAAGCATCAAGATTACTCTTCTGTTCTATCAAATGGGGTAAAGACGTCATCAACATGGAAGTGGAACACCATGTTGCAACCCTTGGCATGGCTCTGTTAGAGACATATAAACTGGATCAACCAGGCGATTATACTCGGAAGTCGAACCACAGTGTGGCCTTGGCCTCTTATTACTTCATAAGACTGGAAACCACACTGGGAATTAGAAGACATCACAAAGACCAGCAATGAATCAAACCTTCAAATCAAAAATCAAATGTGTGTGAAATCTTATGAGACTTAACTGCTAAGGTTACACACTACTTAACCTAAATTATCCTAAGGACAAACACACACACCCACGCCCGAGGGAGGACTCGAACCTCCGCCGGGACCAGCCGCACAGTCCATGACTGCAGCGCCTTAGACCGCTCGATCAAACCTTCCACCATTGGAATTACTTTCTATTCTATAGCCCCAGAGCCAACATAGTTTGTGATTTTTTCAGTCGTGAACTGGTTAGTGAATCCTGGTGAAACAGTTTATAAGATAAATGTAATTATTCCTATCGCCATGTTGTAGCACGCATGATAGTCGACTGGGGATACTGGACGTACCTTACGTCTTTACTGTTCACGGGTAAACGATCCATCTCTGCGTGGTGTGCAAAAAGGTCGTTAAGACAACGAGAAACTACGAACTTGCGGCCGCATCTCGATGAACCCATTAAGAGGTGAACATGGAGGGGGCGGGGGGAGGAGGAGGAAGGAGAAAACCAGTCTTAATTACACGTTTCCTTCATAACTTCCAGACGGTTGCATCAAACCGCTTACCTCTTCCTGAAATATTCAGAAGTAATGCAAGGAGATCATCTTACTGCTTCTTCAGCGATTATCAGTCTTACCAAGTGTTGAGAACTTGAAACTTCCCGGCAGATTAAAACTGTGTGCCGGACCGAGACTCGAACTCGGAACATTGCCTTTCGCGGGCAAGTGCTCTACGGTAGAGCACTTGCCCGCGAAAGGCAAGGTCCCGAGTTCGAGTCTCGGTCCGGCACACAGTTTTAATCTGCCAGGAAGTTTCATATCAGCGCACACTCCACTGCAGAGTGAAAATCTCATTCTGTTGAGAACTTTTTTGTGTGTGTACAATCTGTTGAGTTGAAATTCGCCGAGAAAGCCTGCATTCCCATATAAAATCAAGCGATAACATAGGTAAGTAACTATGAGTTTAATCAGACTCTGCTTCGGTTGTAGTAGGAATTCATAGATATCCTAGCACAGAATTAGATTGTACAAGGATGAAAAATCACATGAACTGGAGTCTGTTCCATGGGTATTTATTTATTAGACGCCAGTTTATAGCTTATAGGATGATCGTTAGGGAACAATTGAATAGGAGCCGCCCACAGAAACACTGGTGTGGATAAAAGAAAGCCTTTTTAAGCTTAACAGTACCTTTAGCTGTGACAGTTGGACTTTTCTCGCACACAGTCTTGTTTGTGAACACTAGACGATACTCTGACGAAGATCGTGTAAGACGAGATATAGTCTGTAGCTGGTAAATAACACTCAAATAAAACGCAAGTTGTGTTTACTCCACCCCAAGTTCCTATCCCGTCCCCCCATACTAATTTGTTCTTGTCCCACAACACAGAGACATAAAAATGCGTTAATATCGAGTAAGACATTCGATATATTTATAGGGTGCTTTCTGCCACATCCTCCCTCCATTACCTAAAGCAGTAGTTCGCAACCATTCTGAGACCAATACCAGTGAGTTCAAACACATATTAGCTAGTAACCTCCCCCTCCCCTCCTCCACCCACCATCATCAACTCTAGCTGCTAAATGTTAGAATGAAAAAAGAATTTTTCTGAACACTTTTATTTTTAAAACGTTGAAAGATATATTTAGTTTTTTATGCGTTTTATTAAACCACGAACTAATGAGTTAATGAGACAATTGGTACTGCTTATTTCTAACAACTATTTTGTTGTACATTGACGAAGCTATTCTTAGTGCATCGCGAGTGCTACCTATAATTACGTCTTAGAAAAGGAAGTTGCTCATCCACACTGAGGGTTGACATTTATTGTAGAAAATGCTTCCCCCTCTTCCTAACGATACTTACTTCACCCATGCCCTAAATCCTCATTAAAAATTAACTAAGTTAAGATGTGTACATACTGTTTGTAAATCACTTAAAATGACAGAAACTGGAAGACTTCGGGCTGCGTTGCTTTGTGTCTAATTACTGCAATTAATAATAATAATAATAATAATAATAATAATAATAATAATAATAATAATAATAATAATAATAATAACAAAGAATAGTTACAACAAGAAATGCAATCTAGAAAAACAAAGATAAAATACTGTATCACAGTGGTTCGACCAGAATGTTTACATTGTTGCGAAAGCCTAGCGAGAACCAAAAGCTGGACAGAACAGAGGCACCTGAAATACAGAGTGTTAGGAAAATGATGGCTGAAATACAAACTACAGATGTCTGGAAAATGAGAAGTAATGAAGAGATATACAAAAATATAGAGAAAATATCAGAAGTAATGGCTAAAAGAAGATTATTTTTTTGGACACCTCTACCGAACGAATGAGAACAGGCTCACGAGACAAATAATCCTCCTGTATTTCTGGAGGAAGAAATCAACAACAGCATGGGTTACAGAAATAAGGAAAGAACTAGATAGAAATAACATTAAAGATTCGGAAACAACAGATAGAAAGCTTTTTAAGACTAAAATACTAAATTCAGAAGGCTTTCAATGCAAGAGAAATAAGAAATCGGGAACAACATTGATAAAACAAGGGAAAAGACAATAAGGGGAGAAGGTGAAGGAGTACTGGAAAAATAGAAAGCAACACGGAAGGAAGAGGAACTGAAGCTGTGAGATGAATAATAATAATAATATGCGTAGGCCCTACAGCAGCGTAGTAGTATTACATAGTTACCACTGTGTTGCGCTATCAGTTAGTTCGTTTATTATTGCGAAGTGAATAATGAAGCAATATCTCGTCTATTGTAAGTCCCACCTTCTAATCCGAGAGAACATTTTCATGGGATATTTAAGCATATGTGACATAGACGTCTCAATTTTACTGCCATAGATTGATGGTACAAAATACAAAATATGTGTCTAATGGGTGGACTATGCGAGGAAGATGTTCGCAAGTTCATATCAAAAGATGTAACCTCCAACACATCGCGGCACAGGTCGATGAAAAAATGCATCGAAAGAGAAGTAACTGTTAGTAACTTACGTAATCTGTAATAGTAATGATCTTTTGAAAATAATTTATTTCTGAGAATGAAACACAACTGAACCTTTCTGTTTTTATCGTTCAGAAAATCTTATTTTACTCCTAGGTTAATAAGCACTGTCCTAAATGGTGATCATATCTGTACACGCTTGTGCACGGAGGCTCCAGCTATTTTTGTTGTAGGAGTTGCAATATCTTTACAGTTTCTCGTGTTGTTGGTGGAAGTTTAGTTCGTGCATCTCTAACTATCGTATTATCGGGAAATGGACCAGAAAACAGATACAGTACAGATTCAAATGATGTTGTCGTACATGATCGTTACTTTCGGAGCCAAAGTGTGTTTGAACAAGGCTCTTCTTAGCGTGTGACCGTGTCGTGACATGATAAAAGTACTGAAGTTTCGACTTCTATTTCAGACATCCATCGTTGGGGTGACTGGTGAAGCTTCCCCGCAGTAGTAGCCCAAACGTCGTTATTTTTATTACATCCTGATGCCGTCTCGCGCTCAAAAGAAGCCTATTGAAATGTGACTGTATTAAATAAAATTAAATAAGAGTTTACAAATTTTGGGCCATTCACCAGAAGATGATGAGAGTGACATCCGACGAAACATTGCTGCATCTCGACACTGTCACCTACCGTAAACCTGAGATTTTTTCACCAATTGCGAGGGGGTAACCAAAAACAAACCGAAATAACTTTTAGGTGGGTTGAGCTTTTGTAGTACTGTGTTTTGCCGCTAGGAGCGCATAAAGAGAAAATTCCAGAGTCACTAACCCGCGTGCCGTAGCTGAAGGAGGTCAGACTAGTTTCTGCAAGGTTTATAGTAACAACTTATTTGGATGATTGTTGTTTTTGCAAGGGCTAATTTTAGTGAACAGCGTGCAGTGGTGATATTCTGCTTTTTGCTCGGAAAAGGGGGAACTGAAACTCTTGAAGTGGTTCAAATGGCTCTGAGCACTATGGGACTCAACTGCTGAGGTCATTAGTCCCCTAGAACTTAGAACTAGTTAAACCTAACTAACCTAAGGACATCACAAACATCCATGCCCGAGGCAGGATTCGAACCTTGCGGCTCCAGACTGCAGCGCCTTTAACCGCACGGCCACTTCGGCCGGCTAACTCTTGAAGTGTTAAAAAGGGCGATGCTGTAACGAAAGCTCATGTGTTCCAATGCTTTTTCCTTTTAGAAGATGGTGATATGCCAATTGATGACAAACATCGTTCTGGCCGTCCCTCGACAGCCCGAACACATGTAAATGCTGAAAACAATAGTGCGATCATCATCGAAGATTGACGACGGACCATCGAAGAAATTGTGGAGCTTCGGGAGGGACTTGGAGTTCAGTGTAGCGAATTGTGACAGAAGATTTGGGAATGAAAAGGGTGGCTGCCAAATTTGTGCCACGACTGCTGACGCGTGGAAGCATGCTGTGCTTTGAAAGAAGAGTCCCTAAATGATCCAAACGTTTTTCAGAAATTACCACAGGTGACGAAACTTGGTGCCATGCTTACGATCCTGAGTCAAAGCAACAATCAAGCCAGTGGAAGACTTCAAGTTCGCCTCGCCTCTAGAAAGCTCTTCAGGTGAAATCAAAGATTAATTTATTTTTTCGATGTGAGGAGAGCCGTTCACCCAAGAGTTCGTTCCGTGAGGACAGACAGTTAACCAGGCTTTCTATCTGGAAGTTTTAAAAAGATTGCGCCACGGTGTGCCGCGGAAGCGGCCTGATTTGTGGCAGCCGGTTGACTTTTTCCGTCATGACAATGCCCTTGCTCACACAGCACAGTCTTAACGATAATTCTTGACCAAAAATGGTATGAGAACTGTTCCTCACAGTCCTCCCGCCCCCCTTCATACTCACCCCTGCGCCGGCCGTGGTGGTCGAGCGGTTCTAGGCGCTTCAGTCTGGAACCGCGCTACCGCTACGGTCGCAGGTTCGGATCCTGCCTCGGGCATGGATGTGTGTGATGTCATTAGGTTAGTTAGGTTTAAGTAGTTCTAAGTTCTAGGGGACTGATGACCTCAGATGTTGAGTCCTATAGTGCTCAGAGCCATTTAAACCATTTGAACTCACCCCTGCCATTCTTTTTGTTTTTATACCTGAAAGGACAGCATTTTGCTGATGTTGCTGAGGTGAAGGAAAAACGACAGAGGTGCTGTCGCGCATTACAAAAGATGAATTTAAACCGTGTTTTGAAAAATGGAATAAAAGGTTAGGCATGTATTAGTGCAAATGGAGAGTACCTTAAAGGAGACTGGCGGTTTGTGCTTAAAATGTGAATAAATAAGTTAAAAAGAAGTTCAGTTTCTTTTGTGTACCGTCTTGCACAATTCGTTGGTCGTATAAAATATTTTTGAAATTTCTTTTAATGTCAGTTGCAAAAAAAAACGCAATACTACACTTCGATTGATGGAAGGAAAAACAATTGCGAATTCGCAGTAGAATACGTCTGCGCACAGTGTTTGTGTTGGCTGGCGTGCGGCACGCGCGGTGCACAGACAGCGCGTGTGTAGCACAGAGGTAGGTGCAGGCGCCGGGACCGCCCATGAGTCACCGCCGCCAAGGCCTGCGGGTCGCCCCGCGTTAAAAGGCGGCAGCAGGTATTTCGCAAGGTGTGCGCGGTGTAAACAGAAACAGAAACAGAGCGGGGGACCCTTGACCCAGCGCCAGGTGGGAGCGGCCGCCGGCTGGCCGTGACTCAGACGACTGGCGTGCGCAGGCACAGGTAGTCCGCAGCAGGCGCCCACGCCTGGCCAAAGGCCGCAATACACGACGAGGGAAACTGCGTATGTCTATCGTCCCGTTGCCGCAACTCGTACAGTATCCATCTGCGGTCTGGTCGATCTCTGACTCATTAGTGTGTGGTGTCATTCGTGAATAGTACATAAGCAGATCGCACGGCCAATGATACAAACGATTATAATACTGTCGTGACGCACTTGCTAAACAACAGACGACTGAACTATCATTGGAACAAACCACACTCCTGCACCATACCTGACATGGAAATGGTCTGACAGGAACGCGGCTTTGGAAGGCGTGCAGATGTATTGGGTGGCTGCCGAGATACACAGCTGTTATCTAGACAATCATTCCTCTCACTGGAGACCATTAACATTTATTATTATTGTTCTTGTGCCCTACGACTTATCTTAGAAGCTAGATTAAGGAAAGGCAAACCAACGTTTCTAGCATTTTTAGACTCAGAGAAAGCTTTTGACAATGTTGACTGGAATACTCTCTTTCAAATTCTAAAGGTGACAGGGGTAAAATACAGGGAGCGAAAGGCTACTTACAATTTGTACAGAAACCAGACGGCAGTTATAAGAGTCGAGGGGCATGAAAGGGAAGCAGTGGTTGGGAAGGGAGTGAGACAAGGTTGTAGCCTCTCCCCGATGTTATTCAATCTGTATATTGAGCAAGCAGTGAAGGAAACAAAAGAAAAATTCGGAGTCGGTATTAAAATCCATGGAGAAGAAATAAAAACTTTATGGTTCGCTGATGACATTGTAATTCTGTCAGAGACAACAAAAGACTTAGAAGAGCAGTTGAACGGAATGGACAGTGTCTTGAAAGGAGGGTATAAGATGAACAACAACAAAAGCAAAACGAGGATAATGGAATGTATTCGAATTAAGTCGGGTGATGCCGAAAGAATTAGATTAGGAAATGAGACACTTAAAGTACTAAAGGAGTTTTGCTATTTGGGGAACAAAATAACTGATGATGGTCGAAGCAGAGAGGATATAAAATGTAGGCTGGCAATGGCAAGGAAAGCGTTTCTGAAGAACAGAAATTTGTTAACATGGAGTATAGATTTAAGTCTCAGGAAGTCATTTCTGAAAGTATTTGTATGGACTGTAGCCATGTATGGAAGTGAAACATGGACGATAACTAGTTTGGACAAGAAGAGAATAGAAGCTTTCGAAATGTGGTGCTACAGAAGAATGCTGAAGATTAGATGGGTAGATCATATAACTAATGAGGTATTGAATAGGACTGGGGAGAAGAGAAGTTTGTGGCACAACTTGACTAGAAGAAGGGATCGGTTGGTAGGACATGTTCTGAGGCATCGAGGGATCACCAATTTAGTATTGGAGGGCAGTGTGGAGGGTAAAAATCGTAGAGGGGGACCAAGAGATGAATACACTAAAGAGATTCAGAAGGATGTAGGTTGCAGTAGGTACTGGGAGATGAAGAAGCTTGCACAGGATAGAGTAGCATGGAGAGCTGCATCAGACCAGTCTCAGGACTGAAGACAACAACAACAACAACATTATTGTTGTTGTTGAATGCGGCTAATCCCATTAGTACGATATTGCAGTGCTTGTATTGTTCAGCACTACGATGCAATGTCCCGTCAGACATGCATTTATGTCCGAAGGAACAGGCACTACGACGACCACAGCGGTTATGAAATACATGAAACGCATTGGCAGTTGCGAATGAGGCCAATCATCAGCTGTGTAATCGAATGACGATAATGAAAACATGTGCCAATTCAGGAATCGATCCCTTATTTCCCGGTTATCGAGAGCGGTCGCACCACCATTGGGCATTCCGAGCACGCTCTATGGCCACACGCATGGTTGCCGACATATGGAAGATTGGGTGTGGCCGTGGAGGGTGTTGGGAGAACCTAACTGCTCTAGAATCCAAGTCCGGCACAAATTTTCATTTTCCACACCCCATTATGAAGCTGATGAATGACCACATTCGCAACTGCGAATACATTTCATGTAAACGCATTAGCGCTACGTGAAGTACTAATAGGTGTGCATTTGTATTCCTTTATCCATCTTCTTCCTGTGGTCTTCCTTTCTCTATTCAGATCATCTTGTTCCAGTCCGCTTCTTTGTTTTTTTTCTCTTGTTCAATTTGCTATTTGTGTATTATGGGCCCGCAGATTTCGCGATTTTGGACGCCTTCTGTTGTATTTTCTGCCAGTTTTAGAACATCTTACTTCTCGCCAGTTGATTACATCGTGTCTGTTTCGGCTTTACTCCAGCTGTCAAAGAATTTGTTTTGCGTGTCCGTAGAGTTCATTCTTCTGATGTGTCAATCGAATCTTAACTTCAGTTTTCTAATGACACTACGGACGATAAAAACTAAACTCCACGCGAACGGGCCGTGAAGGCCCAACGGTACCTACCGGCAGCGTAAGTAACTCTGCACAGATGTTACTTCCTTGTTCTTTATTGCCTTCTGTTTCGTGGCGAGGAATCCAGTGGGCGCCTACCTTTGAGTACCCCAACTGGTGGACAAGTGTGTCAGCAGTACCAACAGATGCGTGAAGTTGAGCAACGAGGGTCCTGATTGCGATCCATAGATCACCTCGAATGAGTGTGTCCACACGTTCCAACAATGCAAGAGTCACAGCTCTGCGAGGCCGGCCGGAAGGCGTTCGACAAAAAACTGTCACGATTAGCCTCGTAACGCCAGGAATAAAACGGCAAACCACAGAGTGGCACCACACCACTTTTCCCCCAAAGAGAAAGTTAAAAGCCACACCCTCAACCAGTAAAGCCATGGCGATCGTGTTCTGGGACTCTGAAGGGGCTTTTCTGTTTGATGTCTTCCCTCATGGTACAGCGTATTCTGGTAAGCTCAAGAAACTGAAGAAACGATTTTAGCATGTTCGTCGCCACAAAAATGCAATCCTAGCTTCTCCTTCTCCATGACAACGCAAGGCCTCACAGAAGTCTGCGCACCGAAAAGAAGCTCACAAAACTTCATTGGACTGTTCTTCCTTATCCGCCCTGCAGCCCGGATCTCGCGTTTTCCGATTTCCATCTGTGTGACCTAATGAAGGATGCACCCCACGGGAAGCAGTACGTGGATGATGGGGAGGTTACTGATTGTGCAAGACGTCGACCAGCAGAGTGGTACCACGCGGGCGTAGAGGTCCTCCCAGCAAGGCGGAGTATGGAGGTCGCATTGAACGGAGATTGTGTTGAAAAATCGGATTTTGTAACGAGAAGAGGAATCCTAAATAAGATCAACCTGCTCTCAAAAAAAAAAGCATTGCCTTACTTGTTGAATGCCCTTCGTACAAAAGCTGCGCTTTTACGCTTGAAGCATCTACTTGTACCGCAATATGATAGCTTCCTGTAGTTGTAACGGAATATGTAGAGCCTACAGTTTTCTCTATAAAGCTAAAGTATACAATGAACTATCGAGTTCTCTTACTTTCATTTCCAGATGCAGATTATCAAACAGTGTGGTTGATATAAAATTAACAAGAAAAGTTCTTCCCCGCTTCCTTGTCTCACATTTAGCATCGACATGTTAGGTGCAGATAACTTAAACAAAGGAATAAACAAGTTGCGTTTGAAAGGAAAAGTGAAAAAGTATGGAATCCACTGGTCGAAGGAAAGGGAAATAGTAAGGACGAAGATAATTGCAATTTTTGTGTTCAGAGTAATTCATTGTTTTATACTGATTTTCTCGCCGACGTCATAACGATGTTTATATAAGCAACATGTGTACGCTGTAGGAAATGGGTGTTCCACAGGGTAGACAACAAGCGCGGACGCGTAACTACCTGCTGCCTCTGCTTTAAGATGGGGCTGCCACATCCGTCTCGGTCCGCGAAGACAATGGCCCCGTTCTCTGCTGGTGGGCGACAGCGTGGCAAGGGCGTACATCGGCTGAGGCACACCGCGCCAAGATCTCGCCGGCTGAGGCAGCTCACGGGTTTAGCATTCTGCCGACGCGAAACTTACGAGGACCACGCTCTTCTGCTTCTTTGCGAGAATACCGCACTTGATCCGCTGGAGTTTTGTTCTACGACAACAACATTTATGAACACTATCTGTGGAAGAATTGCCTCTCTCGGGTCTTTACGTTTTCTAAAGCCAAACTGATCGTTATCTAGAAAATTCTCAATTTTCTTTTCCATTCTTCTGTATATTATTCTTGTCAGCAACCTGGATGCATGAGCTGTTAAGCTGAGTGTGCGATAATTCTCACACCTGTCAGCTCTCACAGTCTTCGGAATTGTGTGAATGATGTTATGTCTCCAACCTCATACAATTTACACACCAACGTGAGCAGTCGTTTTGTTGCCAATGATTTTAGAAATGTTGAGGGACTGTTATCCAGCCCTTCTGGCTTATTTGATGTTAAGTCCTCTAAAGCTCTTTTAAATTCTGATTCTAATACTGGATCCCCTATCTCTTCTAAATCGACCCGTGTCTCCTCTTCTGTCACATCATACAAATCTTCCCTCTCATAGAAGCTTTCAATTTATTCTTTCCACCTATCCGATCTCTCCTCTGAATTTAGTAGTGGAATTCCCATTGCACTGTTAAGCCGGCCGGAGTGGCCGTGCGGTTCTAGGCGCTACAGTCTGGAACCGCGAGACCGCTACGATCGCAGGTTTGAATACTGCCTCGGGCATGGATGTATGTGATGTCCATAGGTTAGTTAGGTTTAAGTGGTTCTAAGTTCTGGGGGACTGATGACCTCAGAAGTTGAGTCCCATAGTGCTCAGAGCCATTTGGGCCAATCACTTCCTTTTCAGTTTTTTCACATTTTTCCTGCAGCCATTTCGTCTTATCTTCCCTGCACTTGCTGTATATTTCATTCCTCAGAGACTTCTATTTCTATATTTCTGAGTTTCCCTGAACATTTTTGTACTTCGTCCTTTCATCGATCAACTGAAGTATTTCTTCTTTTACCCATTGTTTCTTCGCAGGTACCTTCTTTGTACCTATGTGTTTGTTTCCAACTTCTGTGATGGCCCTTTTTAGAGATGTCCATTCCTCTTCAACGGTAGTGCCCACTGAGCTATTCCTTATTGCTGTGTCTACAGCCTTAGAGAACTTCAAGCGTTTCTCGTCATTCCTTAGTACTTCTATATCCCAGTTCTTTGGGTATTGTTTCTTCCTGATTAATGCCTTAAACTTCAGCCTACTCTTCAACACTACTATATTGTGATCTGAGTCTGTATCTGCTCCTGGGTACGCCTTGCAATCTGATTTCGGAATCTCTGTCTGACCATGATGTAATCTAACTGAAACCTACCGTATCACTTGGTCTTTTCCAAGTATACCTCCTCCTCTTGTGGTTCTTGAATAGAGTATTCGCTGTTGTACTGTGTGGAACTGGGGACCTATAAACGACGGAGAGGCTTCGTCCCCGCCTTAGCCCTCAGTGGTACACAACTCCACAACAGGCTACAGCAGTCCACTCCTGCCACCCCACACCGAACCCAGGATTATTGTGCGGTTCGGCCCCAAGTGGACCCCCCCCCCCCCCCGCCCTCTCCGGGAACATCTCACACGAGACGACTGTAACCCCAATGTTTGCGTGGTACAGTAATTACGGTGTACGCGTACGTGGAGAAGGGTTTGCGCAGCAATCGCCGACATAGTGCAACTGAGGCGGAATATGGGGAACCAGCCCTCGTTCGCCAAGGCACATGGAAAACCCCCTTAAAAACTATCCACAGACTGGCCGGCACACCGGACCTCGACACTAATCCGCCCGGAAAGCAGTGCGTTAGACAGCGCGGCTAACCGGGCTGTACTCGCTATTACTAGCTGAAACTTTACAGAACTCAGTCTTCCTCCTCTCTCATTACTTATCCCAAGCCCATATTCTCCTCTAACCTTCTACTCCTTGCCCTACAAATGCATTTCAGTCTCCCTTGAATACTAGATTTTCGTCTCCCTTTACGTATTGTATTACCCTTTCAGTATCCTGATATATTTTCTCTGTCTCTTCATCTTCAGCGTGCGACGTCAGCATATATACCTAAACTGTCGTTTTCGGTGTTTGTTTGCCGTCACTGAACTGTTCACAGTAACACACCCTCTGCCCTACCTTCCTATTCATAACGAATCCTACACCTGTTATACCATTTTCTACTGCTGTTGATATTACCCGATACTAATCTGACCAGAAATCATTGTCTTCTTTTCATTTCACTTCACTGACCCCTACTATATCTAGATTGAGCCTTTGCTTTTCCCTTTTCATATCTTCTAGTTTCTCTGCCACGTTCGAGCTTCTGACATTCCACGCCTCGGTTCATGGAACGATATCCTTTCGTTGATTATTCAATCTTTTTCTCGTGGTCACTTCCCACTTGGCAGTACCCTCCCGGAGATCCGAATGGGGGACTATTCCGCAATCTTTTGCCAATGGAGAGATCATCATGACACTTTGCAGTTACAGGTCATACGTCCTGTGGATACACGTTACGTGTCTTTAATGCAGTGGTTTCCATTGCCTTCTGCATCCTCATGCCGTTGATCACTGCTGTTTCTTCCGCCTTTAGGTATGGTTTCCTACCTCTAGGACAAGAGAGCGCCCTGAACCTCTGTCCGCTCCTCCGCACTCTTTGGCAAGGCCGTTTGCAGAACGAGCGTGACTTCTTATGCCGGAAGTCTTCGGCCACCATTGCTGATTGTTAATCAAAATTTAAGCGATGGCGGGTTTCGAAACCGGGATCCAGGACGTTTTGATTACTTACCAACGACGCTACCACTAGACTCATCTGAGTATATCGAGCGATAAAAGGCACATACTTACCTTGAAAACTTTCACCATCGTTTTTTTTAGAAACTGTCGAGTATCAACAGATAAGCCGAGACACGACCTCGCTTATTTTGACTCCTCTTCCACTCAGCGAAGTTCCTGGGAAATCGTGTTTTGGCACTTCCCGCGTTCTCCTCGTGAGTCAGGACTCGTCTGAAAAGACGTGTTGCTTATCCTGTTTGCACTGTTCTCGTTGGAAGCATCACCGCCGGCGAGCTCTCTCTTTTGCTGCCTCAAGGACATGGCCGCAGAGCTGACAGTCGGTAGTGCGCCGTCGTACAATCCGTGTGCGCACGTGTCACGCTGTAATCTCCATTTCGTGACTCAGCGTGCTGACGTGGCCGTACGATACTGGGCGATCGAGCAAACTTACACTGAAGTGACAAAAGCTATGGGATAGGGACATGCAAATATACAGGGGCCGAAGTCTCGCGTATACAAGGTATAAAAGGACTTCGGCTTGGTGAAGCTTTCATTTGCACTTAGGTGGTCCATGTGAGAAGATTTCCAATGTGATTACGGCCGCACGACGGGAATTAACACACTTTGAACGCGAATGGTAGCTGGTGCTAGACGCTTTGGACGTTTCATTTCGGAAATCGATAGGGAATTTAATATTCCGAGATCCACAGTGTCAAGAGTATGCTGACGATATCAAATTTCAGTCATTACCTCTCACCACAGACAAACCAGTGATCGACGGCCGTCACTTAAAGGCTAAATTAGGGGCGTTTGCGTGGAGATGTCGGTGCTAACAGACAAGGAGCAATGCGTGAAATCGATGTGGCACGCACGACGAACGTATGCGTTAGGACAGTGCAACGAAATTTGACGTTATTGGACTATGGTAACAGAAGACTGACGGGAATGCTTTTTTTGCTAATAGCACGACATCGCCGGTACAGCCTCTCATGGGCTCTTGACTGTACCCCATACGAATGGAAAATCGTGGCCCTATCAGATGAGTCCCGATGTCAGTAGGTAAAAGATGGTGGTAGGATTCGAGTGTGGCGCAGACCCTACTCAGACATGGATCCTAATTGTCAAAACGCACTGTGCAAGCTGGTGGTGACTCCGTAATAGTGCGGGCTGTGTTTACATGGAGCGAACTGGGTCCTCTGGCCCAACTGAACCGATCATTGACTGGAAATTTTTATGTTCGCCAACAGCCATTCATGGACTTCATGTCCCCAAAAACGTCACCAGACCACTATTGTTGACAGCTGGTTTGAAAAACATTCTGGACAGTTTGAGCGAATGATTAGGCCATCGAGATCGTCCGACATTAATTCCATCGAACATTTACGGGACATAATTGAGAAGTCAGTTCGTTCACAAAATCCTGCACCGGCAACAGTTTCACAGTTGTGGATGGTTACAGAGGCAGTATGGGACAATATTTCTGCAGGGAATTTCCAACACATTGTTGAGCCCATACCACGTCGAGTTTCTGCACTAAATCGGAAAAAGAAGATCCGACATCATATTAGGAGGTATCGCATGATTTTTGTCACCTCAGTGTATGTCTGTCCCCTCTGGCGCTAGTCGCGTGGAACCCCTGAGATGACACATGGCGTTCAGTATGGCCCTCCTGAACCCATGGATTCTGTCCCCTCTGGCGCTAGTCGCGTGGAACCCCTGAGATGCTACATGGCGTTCAGTATGGCCCTCCTGAACCCAGGGATTCCATTTTCGCACGACAATCGTGGGATCTCAATCAGTACCAGCAGCAACAGAGTGCTATCATAAACCGCAGTCTCGACAGGCTACGATCGCGCCCATATCGGACTCCGACACTTCCTGCTTGCCTTCTTACACGAGGCGTAACACGATCTCCTCACAAACAATCAACACTCAGATGCGATTTATGAACGAGAAACCTGCTGCGTGATCTTTCCTTACAGAATGTAGATGACATTACTCGCAACTACTCTGTACAGTTCCGTTCGTTTGCTAAACATTTGCATATTCTGGTTCAAATGGTTCAAATGTCTCTGAGCACCATGGGACTTAACATCTGTAGTCATCAGTCCCATAGAACTTAGAACTACTTAAACCTAACTAACCTAATGACATCACACACATCCATGCCCGAGGCAGGATTCGAACCTGCGACCGTAGCATGCATATTCTGGCATGTAGTATACGTCATGCTAATTTGACGTTTTGTCGTACACCGTCCTCAGTGCGCTGCAGTTTTAATGACCAGCAGTGTCACAGGTTTGGTTGGTTGGTTGGTTATTTTGGGGAAGGAGACCAGACAGCTAGGTCATCGGTCTCATCGGATTAGAGAAGGACGGGGAAGGAAGTCGGTCGTGCCCTTTCAAAGGAACCATCCCGGCATTTGCCTGGAGTGATTTAGGGAAATCACGGAAAACCTAAATCAGGATGGCCGGACGCGGGATAGAACCGTCATCCTCCCGAATGCGAGTCCAGTGTCTAACCACTGCGCCACCTCGCTCGGTCACAGGTTTGGCAGTGGACACTTGTTCCCTAAAAAAAAGGTCAGGCAGGCATTTAACATAGTGTTATACGAAACGCCACGGTATCGAACACCACAAAAATGAAATTAAATGTTCCTACTGCCAGTTTAGAACAATCACCCGGCTATCACCTTCTGCTTCATTTTCTGCATGAGGCGTTATTGGACGGCAGTGTTGGAAAGTCACGTCGACAATGCACATTTCTCCTGGTCATAGAAGTTGGTTTTAGAAACTGGAGCTTCTAGTTTTACTTCAGGTCGCTTTTCACAGTACTGTCCGGCCTTAGTTCCGATTCTTCCTGAAAAGTAAATTTCCTGGAGTTACTGCGATTCAAACGTGGATCCTCCTTGTAATAGTTAGACAAGCTGGCACCACTGATGCACCCCATCTGGTATCACGTTCCTTTTATTTTTTGTTGGTACAGTTTAGCTCATGTGGTCTCTTAAAAATGGATACTAATAGCTCTAAATTATAATCTACAATTATTACCTATTTGAATCTACTTACTAGCTCTCTTACATAAAATGCTATTAACTAAATATATACCGAGCGAGGTGGCGCAGTGGCTAGCAGACTGGACTCGCATTCGGGAGGAGGACGGTTCAATTCCGCTTCCGGCCATCCTGATTTAGGCTTTCCGTGATTTCCCTAAATCGCTCTAGGCAAATGCCAGGATGGTTCCTTCGAAAGGGCGCGGCAGACTTCCTCCCCCGTCCTCCCCCAATCCGATGAGACCGATGTCCTCGCTGTCTGGTCTCCTCCCCCAAAACAACCCAACCCAACTAAATATATACTGCCGTAAAACAATGTGCTGGCCTATCAATTTTTCAGAAACACAGACACGTTAATTCTTGCAAACCGTACACGGCTTTACGTCATTTCTTTCACAAACAAAATGTGTTCAACGATTAAAGGAAGAAGTATCTACAAAGTCAGCTACAAAGGAAATTAGAAATAAAGAAAATGCTGGTCAGAACAGCGCAGCTCGATGACCCTATTGCGAGATCTGCCTTCCTGACGGGCCCCATGAAGTATTGACACTAGTGACTGCTACAATAATTGTCTTCGAAGTGTATTTCATGATTGTCAATAAACAGTGACCGGCTGTTGTTGCCTAAGGGTCAGTTAGAACGTGGAACTGATTTAAAAAACTAACCATTAACATATAGCCGAATTTAATACTAATATGTAATGTCAACTCTAAAGGAAAATGCTCGATGCAATTCTGAGCCTTTCCCTTCGACCAGTGACGGTGGAGTATAACAGCTTACCTATGCTTTCCTGTCTATCTTTTATTCTCTTCTACAGTACTAACAGTTTTATTTAAAGTAATTTGCAGTTCCTATTTTGTGTAATTTTCTTTGTGACTCAATATATTACCTTGTTATGCCTTCACTGAAAGCAATATTTGTTTGTAACAGGGAAAAACTATGATTATTACACGATTTAAACAGTAAAATATACTACATAACAGGTCTTTAAATATGCAGTAATTGAAATGAAATGAAAATCAAGTATGTTTGCTTAGCCATTATCCGCAGCAAGCACAGAAATATTCATATGCCGGCAGGAGTGGCCGTGCGGTTCTAGGCGCTACAGTCTGGAGCCGAGCGACCGCTACGGTCGCAGGTTCGAATCCTGTCTCGGGCATGAATGTGTGTGATGTCCTTCGGTTAGTTAGGTTTAATTAGCTCTAAGTTCTAGGCGACTGATGACCTCAGAAGTTAAGTCGCATAGTGCTCAGAGCCATTTGAACCATCTGAATATTCATATTGTAAATAAAAAGCGCCTTTTTCTTGCTGCAGTAATTTTTTTCGCCTTTTTAGTTAAGGCATTTTTAGTGGAATCCAGAATGATACAGTTTTGTTTTAATGTGCGATATTTGTAGATCGTAAAACTTCAAGTCTTACGTAAATGTGAGAGTACTTACAGTTATTCGAGTTTTTGGCTGGCGTATGCGTTTCCTCTCGTCTGTTCACATTCTGGAGGTCGCACTGTAATTTCTGTCACTAGCGATATTTTACCTAAAACTGTGATTTAAATTCGTAACTACTGTCTGTTCGCATTACGCCTCTTCCTCTTTGGTTTATGTATGTTTTTTTTTGCTAACCTAATGAAGTATTTGTAACGTCTGTTCATTTCTGTTCTCTCTCTCTCTCTCTCTCTCGCTCTCTCTCTCTCTCTCTCTCTCTCTCTCTCTCTCTCTCTCTCTGTGTGTGTGTGTGTGTGTGTGTGTGTGTGTGTGTGTGTGTGTGTGTGTGTGTGTGTGTGTGGGGTTAGTCAGGGCGGGTTGCAGAAAGTTGAATGTGAATGTAATAGTATCTACCCGAGAGTGGCTGAAAGTTTTGGTATTCGGCTGATTTGAGTTTTAGTTCAAATGTCTAGTGGTGGGGTTCATGGAAGAGTGAGGAGAAAGAGGCTGGGTGGTATTTATTATAGTGACTGATAATTATCTGTTGGAGTGTTTATTGTACTATTTTATCTGTTAATGTAAACAGCGAGTTGTTTGTCATGTATACTTGATAATTCAACAGGGTTTTCTTTTCTCCTTGGTTTTTTGTATGTGGTAATTTTCTTGTAGGGTTAGAAGGTGTTTTTCATTGTTCATTCTAATTATTTTCATATCTTCTTCATTAGAGGTTAGCATGTGATTGTTTTCTCTCAGGTCTCAAGCTCTCATGTGTTCTTTGAATCTTTGTATGATTATGACCATAATAGTACCAGCGAACCCCTTTCCCCCTCATTCTTCCATGAACCCCACCACAAAACATTTCAACCGAAACTCAGATCATTTGAACACGAAAACTTCCAGTGACTCTCAACGCTGACTAATCACTCACCCACCCGCTCACCCCCCCCGCCCCATACACACACACATTCAAAGATATGATCAGATTAGGAATGAGCAGACGTTAGCTTTGAGCATATATTTCATAAGGCTGGCAACAAGTACATAAACTACACAAATACAAAGAGTCATAAAGTGAACAATCACTAGTTACGAGTTTAAATCACCATTTTAGGTAAAATATTTACAGCTAGTGACAGCAGAATAATAGCGCAAAGAACATGAAAATTGTGAAGAAAAACGTGCGTAACGTGAAAATGTGCCTATGTTTCGTAATTGAAGTTACAGTGCGACCCCCAGCATGTGGTCAGAAGACAGGAATCGCAGATGCCAGACAAAAACTCGGATAACTACAAATCATCACTTATTTACTAAAAATATAAAACGTGGGAATTTTTGTAATGTACAAATATCGTGTATCAAAATAAAACAGCATCATTCTAGATTCTACTGAAGATGCCTTAAACTAAAAGGCGAAACGCGTCTGGAACAAATAAAATACATTGCCGCAAGAGAAATGGGTTTCTTATTTACAAAACGAATACCTGAAATGAAAATGTAGCCAGTGTTCACGATAAAAAGCTTTGTCACCATTGTAAGTATCTGAAATCTGATAGTGAACTAGAATACCGATTTTAAACAGGAGCCGTTGATGATATAATTGATGAGGTGAAATTTATTTTTCGTTAGAGCGTGCGTCAGTGGCTTATAAGGAGTGGTTGATGGGTAAGTTGCATCGGAGTCAGTACGCTGCACGGGAAAAGCATTCCGGTAACGCGATGGGGAGAAAGCAGCTTTGCAAGTTAAAGAGCTTAAACAAGCTGAAACCTGGCGACCTCGCTGCCCCTCTATGCGTAAAAGCATTAGCATCTGCCGTAACAAGAGGCTGGCCGCTCGCGCGAACACAGCAAGGCAACCGGCAAGCGCACGCAATTTCATTTTGCATATGCGGCCCATGCGACTGACCCTTAAAACCCGCTCTGGTAAATCGGTGGCGCCGTCCACGGTTTATTCTCTTATGTTCTACTGCACAGTAACGGTCTCGTCATTATAAAGGGTATTTCAGGATAAAACGCATATGCGTTTAAAGGTGACAGCGTGCATTATCTCAAAAGTTAACTTAGCATAAACGTATGCTCTACCCTCAACATATTTCGACATGAAATAAACCTATATGAAACTAATTCATTTACAACAGTAACTGTGAAACATAAGCTAATGGAACCCGTAACACAGATGAGGCGTAGATTCGCAGTTAGCGTGTGGTGCGCAATCACTGAAACTGACTGTGGGCACGGAATTACATACCAATCTCTACGACGTCCTATTTTCCAAGATCGTAGAGGATTTTCTGAAGTCAAACGTTACGACGTCAGTGACGTCATTAGGGGAAAACAGAGCTTTCTTCAAAGAATCAATACTGATTGAGGAAAAAACCAAACGTGAGGAACACACAGCTTGGTCGATTCGTGCACTACATCTTGCAAAAAATACTGACTGTAGAAAGCAGCCTTAATGGAGCACGATATCAGAAAATCTTGGAGAATCTATTGGCCGAGTTTTTGGAGAACGTGGCACTGGCAACAAAAGCTGTAGTGTACTAGCAACATTGTGGAAACCCTGTAGTTTCCTCATGAGCTGTTATACACCATACATCTGTGACAAGTTTAACTGTGAAACTTTCTGGCAGATTAAAACTGTATGACGGAACGAGACTCAAACTCGTGACCTTCCAAACTTCACAGAAGCTCTTCTGCGAAGGTAGGAAACGAAGCTGTGAGGACGGGTCGTGAGTCGTGCGTAAGTAGCTCAGATGCTAGAGCACTTGCCCGCGAAAGGCAAAGGTCCAGAGTTCGAGTCTCGGTCCAGCACACAGTTTCAATCTGCCAGGAAGTTTCATATCAGTGCACACTCCGCTGCGGAGCGAAAATCTCATTCTGGAAGTTTAACTGTATTTTGGGCTGGTTATGTGTCAGTACATATTTCGTACCCCAGCTTTCATTTCCCTTTGTAACAAGTACACCGCATTTCATGAGCAATACGTATTTTCTACTCCCGCTTTCATTTCGATGTGTAACAACTGCACTGCATTTCATGAGCAATCTGTATAATCTCCAGAATGAATCACCGACCCTGTAGCGCAGTGTGCACTATTTTTAAATTTCCAGGCAGATTACATTAGGGTGAAGCTTGGCACTTACAGTGAAGTTGTCAGGACAGATCGAGCAAGGTCGGTAAGAGCATTGCCCACGGAAGACAAGGTTCGAAGTTTGAGTCTGCGGTCGTGCAGACGTTAATGAGAGATCACACGCATAATTCGGAGCACTTCACCATCAACACAGCTCAGACGTACCTATCTTCCTCAGACAGAATCACATGGTTGACGAAATTTGATTTGGTAGGTGATTTGGAAAGAGGAAACTATGAGCCACGCTAATAAATGGTTCAAATGGCTCTGGGCACTATGGGACTTAACATTTGTGGTCATCAGTCCCCTAGAAACTAGAACTACTTAAACCTAACTAACCTAAGGACATCACACACATCCATGCCAGAGGCAGAATTCGAACCTGCGACCGTAGCGCCACGCTAACAGACACACTACATGACACTCCAAAATTTACGAGAAATTTGACGGAGAAGAAAGGAGTCCAGTACTGATGCAGTAATTCCAGTAGGAACTTCATGGGATGAGATGGTCGTGTCGAATAAACATCATGAAAGAGGAAGTGAGGTTGTAAGCTACATCATTAAGGCTGTGTGACAATTACAAGGCAAACGTGTAGCTTGTAGTAGAAATTAGAACGACTCCAGTCTGGGGAGTCTTGTCGTGTTAATTTTGTTGATCATGATGAATGATACGGGACGTTGAAGTCTCACCGCCACGACTTTCTCATCAGCAGATATACCTGCCGTTTGTCTGTCAAGCGTTCCCACCCATCCTATGCCTCCTTCTCCGATGACTCCTTTGATCGCCAGTGTGGGGTGCGTACCTCTACTCTGTTATCTCCTGAAGTTCGCTTTCGGCTCTTGCTATGGCAGATTAACTTCACACTCCCTGCAACTTTTCGGTGGGTGTAAACCCTTCACCACCTTAGCTTCGTGCAGCGGCACGCGTTCACTTTGACCTTCATCGGTTCCCTAAGGAAACAACTCCAACTTCGTTCTATCGCCTTCAGTTTGACAACCTTCGCACGGAACTTCGCGATAGTACCTTTGTGTCCACTGATGGCTCTCGGACCGACCGTGGTGTCCGGTGTGCCTTCGTCATTGGCGCCGACGTTTTTCGGTATCGGCTTCCGGCACACTGCTCAGTATTTGCAGCAGTGCTCTTCGCCCTGGACCAGGCCACGGACACAGGCTTTTCTATTGCGTCATCTGCTCAGACTCTTCTCAGCGCCCTTCAAAGCCTCTGTGCGCTTTACACCGTCCACCCCTTAGTGCAACGGGTCCAGAAAAACTGTCACTTGCTCACCCTTGATGTAGCCACTGTGATGTTTATGTGGGTTCCTGTTCATGTCGGTCTGAGAGGAAAACGAGGCTGCTGCCACGGCTGCAGTCCTCGTACCGCAGCCCACTAGTTCTTATATTCCCTCCGATGATCTCTGTGTTGCTGCCCGTCAGGAGGTGGTGTCACTTTGGCATCGCCAATGATTTTCCCTTCACGGAACTAAGCTCCGGGTTATTAATCCTCTCCCAGCGACTTGGACGACCTCCTCTCGGCCCTCACGCCGTGAGAAGGTCATTTTAATTAGGCTGCGTATTGGGCACTGCTTTTTTAGCCATCGCCATTTGTTAAGTGCTGCTCCCCCACCACTTTGTGCACATTGCTCACATCTTTTAACTGTCTGCCATTTCCTGGCGGAATCCCCTTTTTTTGGCCATTTACGTTCCCATTTGGATTTGCCGTCTGAGTTATTGGCCTTTTTAGCGAACGACTCGCGGGCTGTCAACCGCATTTTACTTTTCGTCCGCCGTAGCAATATGGCGAAGACCATTCAATTTTGGTTCTAAAGCTCAGTTTCTCTGTGGGGTCTTTTACAGGCTTTTCTCCTCGTCCGTGTTTCTAGCTGTCTTCTCTTTCGTCTATTGGGATTGAAGTATAGTCGTTTGTAACTCCTCTCTTTTTCTTGGTGTTTCACGGTTTCTACATGTGTACGCATGAACCTAGTTGTTTTTGCGCCCGTTCCTCTTGAATAGCACCAAATGGTACACCGAGTTGAACATACCCATCCTACGGACAGTCCAATAAGCATGTGGCCTCGTAGACACACTGATCACCGTTATCGCTTTCAGTGTAAGACTTCTGCGGTTATAACTATCTTCCATTATTTTTTTATGTATTGGCTCTCGGAACGTGCCCGTTCAGCCACCTCAATATTACAATGTCACTTACGACGAAACGAACGTGAAGACAACACAACACCCTGTCCCTGAGCGAAGAAAATCTCCGACCTGGCCAGGAATCGAACCCGAGCCTACCTGCAAACCCGTTGCGTTGACCGCGCAGCTAGCGAGGCGGACTAAGAAACTTTTGAGTGTGATTGGCTTAATATTGTAGTTCCAATGCTGATGACGTGTGCAAGAGCGGAAAGCATGAAATACGGTACTTGAATGTGACTGCCTGCTACAGAAATAAAGCGTCTCAGACGGATTGGTTCAAATGGCTCTGAGCACTATGGGACTTAACTGCTGAGGTCATCAGTCCTCCAGAACTTAGAACTACTTAAACCTAACTAACCTAAGGACATCACACACGTCCACGCCCGAGGCAGGATTCTAACCTGCGACCGTAGCGGTCGCGCGGTTCCAGACTATAGCGCCTAGAACCGCTCGGCCGCCCTGGACGGCCAAAAGTTACAAGTTCACCACAGTCTGACGTTCTACATGAGAGTCTTTGGAGCAATTTACTAACTATATCTATTAGTAAGATGAAGATCAGTCGCACCAGTGCAGACTTGCCTGGAGGTGTGAGATTCGGCTAATAATATGGCAGCAAATCCTACCAGGTGCTGTAGATTCTTATGCAGTAGGCTGTCGTAATTTACCAGTACAAATGGAAACGGAGTTTCTGGAGGACGATCTTGCGCACGTGAAATGCCTTTTGAAATACTCGTAGATGAAACTAAATTGAGAATCATTTGTTTTTTCACTTTGTTTGTTATTTCAGGTCTTAGTATTGTGCTCATTCCACACTAATTTGAAAAGGAGATCAAAATTCATTGTCGATACTTACGTTTCATTTTGAGCACAGTAATCGTCACTAGTGATTTGATGATTATCTCTCCCGCTGTTATCTCCAAGAAAGACTGATACTTGTAACATGGGTAAGTGACCAGGTGAATAAAGGCAGTAAACATAACGATGAAGTCCGCAGACCCCAGACGGGGTATTCCGACCAATAATGTTATACGATCGTTCCATTTCTTGATGAGGAAAAACGCTGCAACAAGTCAGAATTTCACCGACTGAATGATCTGTTTCAAGCTTCAGCTTGTCTCCACATGACGGCGCATATACTTTGCACAAATTTCAAAATTTCCATGATGCAGAGACGGAGCTTGGGAACGTAGCAGTTTGGAAGAAACAGTGTGTAGTTGCATTGATCACACAAAAAGCACCAAACAATGACTATTCTCCTACCTTAGTGGTCTGCATTATCCACAAAAAGCAGAAACAACAGGTGTACTCTCTCTTACACCCTGTCTTTGACCCTCCACGTTAGCCGGCCGGAGTGGCAGAGCGGTTAAAGGCGCTACAGTCTGGAACCGCACGACCGCTACGGTCGCAGGTTCGAATCCTGCCACGGGCATGGATGTGTGTGATGTCCTTAGGTTAGTTAGGTTTAAGTAGTTCTAAGTTCTAGGGGACTTATGACCACAGCAGTTGAGTCCCATAGTGCTCAGAGCCATTTGAACCATTTGAACCTCCACGTTAAAAACTCAATGAATGGTGCATAATCTCATCATTATGGGAAGTCTCACAGCCACAAAGTTGAATTCCAGGAAAGTAAAAACATCATTTTATGTGCACAACACTGTTGAACACATTTTGCCCAATGGTAAAGAGCGGAATATATGAAATTACTTGTAATTGTGGCAAGTTCTATATAGGTAAGTCTACTACGGCAATATGTAACCGCTTGAAGGAACACCACACAAGTTGGAGGCCAGGTGCTTAAAGGAGGCCAAAGTTACAAGGTGAAACAAGAAGTATTACATCACAACCATAAATGGAGATGAATAATCTTGAAATAATGAAAATTAATAACATGTCCATCAATCCAAGATTAGTACTGAATGAACAGACACAGTTTCCTTACTGCCTACTTCCACGTGCAGATACTGCTCATAATTCTATCCAGGCCACGTTGCAAATTACTCCTCTTTCTCGCATGCCTCATTTTCCTTTATTTCAGTTACTGTAATTTTTTTTTTTTGCTCTGTATAATCACAGCCGCTTTCCGCTTTACTAACCTGCTTAGCATCACTATTATTCGTTATCTGTTTGTACTTTAGGACCTATTAAAGACAAGACTATTTTGTTCAGCCACACTGCAATAATCCATTTTGTTTTATTCTTACTTCTAATATTAAGATTTTCAACTCTGGAAATGGAGCTGCTCTTTGGCCAAAATAAATAAATAAATAAATAAATAAAATAAAAAAATTCATTGCACCGTTTACTTATCTTTGTACCGGTTCGTGTGGCAAGTAATAAACATGGTACAATCTTAAACCTGTGTTACATGTGTTTCACTCACAATGTGAAGTACGCACAAAAATTATGATTGTTGTTAAAAGTTTCGTTGGCAATGTGATATCAAAGCAGTTATATACAGCACCCTCTTTTCAGGTGATAGCACTGAACTGTGTGAAAAACGTTAACGGTTCAGTGATAAAGCCTCGTGTGAGGAATTGTACACCCAGAGCGATTATTTGTTGGAAGTAAAGGACCCCGCGAAAGGAGGAATGAAACTCCGGTACGAGTGCGCTCAACACGAGTGGCGGGAGTGATTCACTGGGGCGAGGAAGCAATGCCACTAATAGCGGCGATTTCGCCGTTTCTCCGGTGAGCTGCTTTGAAATTCAATTTGGAGGCACAATAAAAGTGCAGCGGGCTGTCCCTCGATTAGCATAAGAGGCCAGCCAGCCAGATATGTGGCGGCGGTGCGTGACGGGCGGACTCTGCGTGCCGCGCCACGCCCGCCTGCGTCAGCGCGAGCCGCGTGGCGCGCGCCGGTCCCGCAGGCCTCTGTGCTCGCTCCCTTGCTGTACATTCTCTACGCAGCGGACGCGCCATCGCGTCCACTTTCGCTGCACGCCGACGATACGGCGCAATTCTCGCGCAGCATTTGCGTCCATCCCATGCAACGCAAAGGCCAGTCCGCCTATGACAACTCGATGTCGTGTGAGGTTAAATGTTGGCTTTCAATGCAGTGAAATCAGGCACTTGTCGTAGAGAGGCGCCCAGTCCCCGTGGACTTAAGTAGATATCTCTAGACAAAGCTGCGCAATCGGGGAACAAGGCAAGTACTTCTGGGTTTTTAAACTACGCCTTATGCAGAACACAAAGAATTCCGTTTTCCATTTATCTATGCATGTTTCCCACACCTTCTGTAGCCTAGTGTCCACTTCCGTGGGTCTCGATTTTTAGAAACTGGCAGCACACATTCCACTTTTATAGATTATCTCATAGTACAAAACCACAACCATAAACAACACTGCAACTGCTCTCTGAGAAAGCGATAGCCTCTATCAAAAACTTAGATTAGAGCAGAATTACCATGTACAAAAAGCAGTGATACTAGGAGAAAAGGTTTTGAAGGAATTTCCAACAGTCTTCAGCATAACACATTTTGCAACACTTAATGAATTACGCAAAAATACTTCCCTGTGTCTGGTTGTCAGTCTCCTCTCCTCCTTTTTTTCTATCTCAGTACAAACAGACAAACAAAATTACACATCACGGAAGTTCCCCCCTCCCCCCCTCCCGCCTCCTTTCCCAGCAGACGTCTCCCAGCAGACACACGACAAGAAGTTTTCACTAAGCATTTAAAATTAGCGCCACACAAAACAAAACGAAAACGATGAACAAGTGAGTGGCAGAAATACCATAGTGCGTTTTTTTTTTTTGGAAATTTGTGGTAAGTTCCTATGGGACCAAACTGCTCAGGTCACCGGTCCCTAGGCTTACACACTGCTTAATCTGACTTAAACTAACTTACGCTAAGGACAACACACACACCCATGGCCGAGGGAGGCCTAGAACCTCCGACGGGGGGAGCCGCGCGAACCTTGGCAAAACGCTCCAGACCGCGCGTCTACCCCGTGCGGCTCACCATAGCGAGTCTCTATAAGTGTGGGGACATACATTATTTTTCTCAAATCCCGTTTTTGTGAAAAAGTCGTGCTCTATCAGGTGCGAATGAACCATAAAAAGGTGTGAAAAATAATTATATAATCGCAATAGATAAAGAAAAGACGCCACAGATACACAAGAGGACGAAAAAACTAAGTACAGTGACATACGCAAACACTACTAAAAAAAAGATTTTTTAAACGTAAGCACATTTATTTACGACTATTCTGCGGATGACACACTGTCAGAACGATAAAAGGCATAAAGAGAGGTCGATCTGTAGCAATCCCTTTTCACAAGTATATAGTTTCAGGTGAGTAACTGAAACAAATTTCAGAAAACGCACGTGCTTTTTTTTTTGCTGGAAATAGAAACATAAAAACGAAAATTGTATGATATTTTACAGAAATAAATCAAGAAACACGGAAGATGACATACAGCTATCAAAAAATTCGGGCAAATATATAAAAAATACACTGTATTTTGTACAAGGCAGATTTTAGAAATCCAAATTTAATTAGCAAACATGTCATCGGAGCTTCCAACCCCAGCAGGATGATTAGCGTCACTCTCGAAAAGCGTCCAACGTGGCGTCACCAAGTCGAAGAAATGAGTGGTGGTGAAGAAAGGGGGGGTGGGGATAGAAGATGTGGGAAGGCTGAGTTAGCTGTACTCGCTGCTAAATCCGATGCCCACATCTCAGGGGACACTGGAGTTGTTCAATACAAGACGAAAATGTGCCCAGATTTTGGGTATGCAGCTGTCGTCTCCGGAAGCGCGGCCCTTACCCAAAACGATCGCCTAAAGACAGTGCAAAATTAACGTCAAACTCGCTTTGTAACTGTCTCGGAATTTCTGGATGGTAGAAGTCCATCAAGTAGATAGAAAACCTAGACGATCACCCATTGACTTTTATGAAGGAAAGGAAGTCACAGAAACACCACATCTGGAACCTGGGTAACCAGGTGTAGTGTCACAACACTACCAGGTGGCCAAACCGCCTGGCAAAATAACATGTTCTTCTAACACACTACTGTAACTTTTTTCGTATTTTTCAGATCGACACCAGTAAGGGCAGCCAAGAAGCAAAGAAAGCAGCAACGGACACCGATCATTCGTCGTAAGAGCCCGCAGGTCTAAGCCTCTGCCAGGATTGGGAGGAAAGCAATTCCCGTCAGGGAGGTCGAGGAGGTACCATGTGGCCCGGGGGCCTAGTGATACTCTCTGCACGCACTACCAAAGGCGCACGCGCCGTTTCAGCAGCCATCACACTGCATATTAACACAAGCACCTGACTCAGGAATACCTTGTAGTGAGCAACGCGGCGAACAAAGTATCGTATTTAATCTACATCTACATTCCGCAAGCCACCCTGAGGTGTGTAGCGGAGGATACATTTAGAACCAACATCATTCCCTCCGTCTCATGTCCCATTCACGAATGATGGGTCAGAAGGGGGTTCTAAAAACGTGCATGAGATCAGCGGGAGGAACCACCCGTGAGATCCAAAGTGTTACCAGCATTCCAGCTAACACAATCAATCTGCGTTTTGACTTGAAACTAATGGGGTATGATGGTCGAGCAGCTCTTAATAAGCCACACATTTGTATCATCAGTGCTAAGCGATGCTTGAGATGGCGTATTGCGCAACGCCACTGGACGGCGGATGACTGATTTTGGAATGATAAATCACGCTATATCTTCTGGCAATTCGACGGAAGCCTTTGGTTTGACGAATGTCTGGAGAACTTTAACTGCCATCAAGTGTAGTGCCAACAGCGATGTACGGAAGCGGTGGTGCCACGGTATGCGGGTGTTCCTCGTGGTTAGGACTTCGTTCCCTTATTTCGCTTAAGGAAACGCTAGATGTGGAAGAATATTTTACAGCATTGTGTACTGCTTACACCATATGAAGAGTTCGAAGAGGATGATTGTATCAGCATGACAATGCACCCTGTCACAGAGCATCATACGTGGGACAATGGCTTGTGGACAACAACATTCCTGAAATGGACTGGCCTGCCCGAAGTCCCTGTCCGACTTCAGTGGAAAACCTTTCGGATGAATTGAACAGTCGACTTCACTCCGGTCCTCAGCATCCAATGTGACTATCTTCTCTGGTTTCGGCTTTTGAGGAAAACCAGGCTGCCATTCCTACGCAGATATTGAGACACCTCATTAGAAGTGTCTCCAGCAACGTTCAAGCCCTTATAAAGGGGAAGGGTGAACGTACGCCATATTAATGGCCATTAACAGACGTCCGCATACTTTAGATCAGATAGTGTACGTCGTTGATTTACTGCTAGATGATAAACTGAAGCAGACTTAACAATCAATAAACGTCAATGTAGACCTTCAGAATGGAGCTGTAGGTGAAACGCGTCAGACTGACATGTTGCTCTTGTTGTTGTGGTCTTCAGTCCAGAGACCGGTTTGATGCAGCTCTCCATGCTACTCTATCCTGTGCAAGCTTCTTCATTCCCGAATAAATACTCCAACCTGCAGCCTTCAGAATCTGCTTAGTGTATTGGTCACCGATTTTTACCCTCTACGCTTCCATCCAGTACTAAATTGGTGATCCCTGGATACCTCAGAACATGTCCTACCAACTGATCCCTTCTTCTAGTCAAGTTGTGCCACAAATTCTTCTTCTCCCTAATTCTATTCAGTACCTCCTCATTAGTTACGTGCTCTACCCATCTAATCTTCACCATTCTTGTGTATCACCACATTACAAAAGGTTCTATTCTCTTCTTGTCTAAGCTGTTTATCGTCCATGTTTTACTTCCATACATGGGTACTCTCCATACAAATATTTTCAGAAAGTACTTCCTGACACTTAAATCTATATTCGACGTTAGCAAATTTCTTTTCTTCAGAAATTCATTTCTTGCCATTGCCAATCTACATTTTACATCCTCCCTACTTCGTTCATCGTAGGTTATTTTGCTTTCCAGATAGTAAAACTTATCTACTGTTTTAAATGTCTCATTTCCTAATCTAATTCCCTCAGCATCAACTGATTTAATTCGACCACATTCCATTATCCTCGTTTTGCTTTTGTTGATGTTCATCTTATATCCTCCTTTCAAGACACTGTCCATTCCGCTCAACAGCTCTCCCAGGTCCTTTGCTGTCTCTGACAGAATTACAATGTCGCCGGCAAATTTCAAAGTCTTTACTTCTTCTCCGTGGATGTTGATTTCTACTCCAAATTGTTCTTTTGTTTCCATTACTGCTTGCTCAATAGAAAGAATAACATCGGGGATAGGTTACAATCCTGTATCACTCCCTTCTCAATCATTGCTTCCCTTTCGTCTCCCTCGACTCTTATAACTACCATTTGGTTTCTGTATAAATTGTAAATATCGTTTCGCTCCCTGTATTTTACCCTTGAGACCTTCAGAATTTGAAAGAGAGTATTCCAGTCAACATTGTCAAAAGCTTTCTCTAAGTTTACAAATGCTAGACACGTAGGTTCACCTTTCCTTAATCTATCTTCTAAGATAAGTCGTAGGATCAGTATTGCCTCGCGTGTTCCAATTCTACGGAATCCAAAGTGTTCTTCCCCGAGGTCGGCTTCTACCAGTTTTTCAATTCGTCTGTAAAGAATTCGTGTTTGTATTTTGCAACCGTGAATTATGAAACTTATAGTTAGGTAATTTACACACCTGTTAACACTTGCTTTCTTTAGGATTGGAATTATTATATTGTTCTTTAA
Source organism: Schistocerca piceifrons (assembly GCF_021461385.2). Lineage (NCBI taxonomy): Eukaryota > Metazoa > Arthropoda > Insecta > Orthoptera > Acrididae > Schistocerca > Schistocerca piceifrons. The sequence continues at coordinate 679,036,722 of NC_060138.1, forward strand.
GTCTGAAAGTATTTCGCCTGTCTCATTGCTCACCAAATGGAAGAGTTTTGTCATGCGGACTCACTTAATAAAGTAAAATATAATGTCGTTACTGCAGAAGACGTTTCACTAATAATACTGCCAATCTACAAGGGAATCTTTGGTACAAGAAAGGCTGTCTTAAGCAGGGGCTGTAGTTTAGCGTGTCGGTACTTAAAGGTAGCAAATGATAAAATACGTGGACATGCCAAGGGTAGGATGTTCCGCCATAGGGAGCCCCTACTCACCCCTGCGCAAGCAAGGCATCAGATGGCTCGCTACTACACGCCATTAACGGCAGCGCGCACCCCGCCCGCTGCCTCTAGGCAACACATGGGCGCGTGAGCTCATCTGGTGCGCGAGTTACGCGTCCTGTCCGCAGGCTGGAAAGCCGCGTAGACCTGTCTGCACCTGGCGCTGCCTTGGGTTGGGGATTCAGAAACGGGTCTTCGGGAGGAAAGCGTGGTACGGGTGAGGGCACTTAAAAATACGATTCGCTTCGAAAAGCTAGCTTTCAGCGTACCGGAATTTAAATACCAGCAGTCTCGTAAACACCTTGCTTTATTTCGCGTATTCTGCAGAAATGTACTGCTAAACATGTTTTTTGAAACAAGTTACCTCTGCTGTCCGAAGTTCTCCAGAAATTTCCCTGTATAAGAGAAAATCCCCCCTAATGGGAGATTGTGCTTTAACTTCGACACAGCTGTATTTCGTAGTTTATTTTAATGCTCATTAAATATTTGGACAAACGATCAGGAACATAAAACTGCTTACACGAAATCAGCAACTCGTACCTGCTCAGCATTCGAACTTCACATCATGCCCAAAACTGCTCTTGCTGACTGTACCCGAAACCCGAAACTTGCAACAGATTCGTGATTTTCTCATGGTCACTTCCCGCAGCAAATCCTTTCCCTATTTCCATATTGTAGGAGAATAGAAATATTAAGCGGATGAGTAGTGATACATTTTATTACAAAGTTTACAGGCACTAGTATCTTAATCATAGTAGTGTATACGTCCGAACCATCTCACAAGCTGTACACGAAGTGACCCTCAGTTATTCCCTGGAGAAATCGCCTTAAAATAGAATATTTTATTATGAAATTGAACTCTCATGTATTAAATACATTTTGTTTCACCTCTGTCATATATGTTTTCAATCAATATTTGCATGAATGTGCATAAAATTCGAGATAAAAGCAAAATCTATCGTGGAACCTTTTCAATAATAGAACTTGAAAGTGATCTGGATCTAAAAATTTTACTTGCAGTTGAATTTGACGAAGATGCTATTTATTTAATAAGAACACACCGATGTTCTCAGTTACTCATAAATCCATTCATTAATTATTTACACACTCTTGGAATTCGGACAACAATATTATCGAAAATTGGCTGGCCTCTTTTATTTAGGAACAGCGGCGTTTCAACAATGACCGTTCTTACCGTGAACGACTGTATTTTCTTCAACGCGGTCTGTAGATTCGGCAGACTAATCGGTTTAGGCATTCTCCACAAACGCTGAAGGGCAACGCCCTTCAGAATAAGTTTCATCATGATAATCATTTAGCTCACTTACAAGACTGAGTTCTTTTATTTAGGAGATTTCTAATAACATTTAAACTTTATACAAAACATAATTCAAAAGTTGCAATCTGCCCGTTTCACAATATTGGCACAACACAATTTTATTCACTACTTGCCTTCTTTGGTTTTTTCATAGTTCTTGGTATGGAGTCGAAACCGACACTATTTTGTGGGATGTAAGAGTCTGTTTGTACAAGGTTGTAAACCCTTACATGCATGTGTTGTCATCCAAAATGCAGATGACTGCTGTGCGCAAATGTATGTACGTGATATTATACCTGAAGAAAAAGTTCCGGAATTCGGGTAAGAGGATTATTGGGCCCTTCCTTGGCCTTTCTTGAATTGCAAAGTTCGTTCAAAATGGTTCAAATGACTCTGAGCACTATGGGACTTAACATCTTAGGTCATCAGTCCCCTAGAACTTAGAACTACTTAAACATAACTAACCTAAGGACATCACACACATCCATGCCCCCGGCAGGATTCGAACCTGCGACCGTAGCAGTCCCGCGGTTCCGGACTGTAGCGCCTAGAACCGCAAGACCACCGCAAAGTTCGTGTCTACTCCCATACAAAACAGGTTCCCGACCTTGATCTCACGTACAGTTATCTGCTTCTGTTCGGACGACAGTTATGGGAAATACAGAAGTTTCTGTTAGCTAATTAACAGCATAATCGCAATTATCACTACTTCCACCACCACCACCACCACCAACATCGCTGTTCCGACATTGTCTTTCTTTCATCTCTAATTACCTTAATACCGAGAGGATTCCAAACTCGAATGTTCCTTCTTACCACCTGGCCTGCTTTGGAGCCCACATTACGAATGCTCCCAGTTTCTTAGTTCACGCCTTTTATCTGTAACTAGCGCTAATCAAAACCGTCTTCAATTCTACATTAGAGTATACTTCCAGTTTATTCATTTTTCGAACTTTCATCGACTGATACTTCGATTACATGACAAATTAGTCAAATCTAAAGGCCAAAAATTCAACTAAATACCTAGAAATTACAATTACGAACAACTTAAATTGGAAGGAACACGTAGAAAATGTTGCGGGGAAGGCTAATCAAAGACTGCGTTTCGTTGAAAGGACACTAAGAAAACGTAATAGATCTACTAATGAGACTGCCTACACTACGGTTGTCCGTCCTCTTTTAGAATGCTGCTGCGTGGCGTGGGATCTTTACCAGACAGGATTGACGTAGTACATCGAAAAAGTTCAAAGAAGGGCAGCACGTTTTGTATTATCGCGAGCTGGCCCGTGTGGCCGAGCGGTTCTAGGCACTTCAGTCTGGAACAACGCGACCGCTACTGTCGCAGGTTCGAATCCTGTCTCGGGCATGGATGTGTGTGATGTCCTTAGGTTAGTTAGGTGAGAGAGTGCCATTGAAATGACACAGGATTTGAGGTGGACATAATTAAAACAAAGGCGTTTTTCGTTGCGGCAGAATCTTCTCACGAAGTTTCAATCACCAACTTTATCCTCCGAATGCGAAAATGTTTTGTTGACGTAGGGAGAAACGATCGCCAAGATAAAATAAGGGAAATCTGATCTCGCACGGAAAGATATGGGTGTTCGTTTTTTCCGCGCGCTATATGAGATTGGAATAATAGAGAATTATGAAGATGGTTCGATGAACCCTCTGCCAGGCACTTAAATGTTATTTGCAGAGTATATGTACAAACTGAGCAGCTGCAATATCGAAACAGAGTTTAAATATCATCCATAATTTATTGTCCTCTTTGTTGAAGTATATGATATTACTTATTGGGGTAATATCCATGTTTTTGAGCCATTATTATGTCTTCATATTTGAGTCACGGTTCCAGCACGACAGATGTGCTCTTACGATGCAGCAGTTCCTAATAGTTATGTCTGTGCCCAGAAGGTGCCAGCATGTTGTGGACTACGAAATTATAAAGTTAAACAGTACATTGTAGAAACAAAGCTTTATATTCTGTAAATAGTAGGTCTTCTATTAATTATTACTAATTTAATCCGTTTAGTTATTATAGTGAATGAGAGTATGAATACAAAATAATATAATAACTGAATATCGTTATGTCCATTAACAGTGTACACGTTAGCATTAGAACTGTGGTTGTACGGAGAGAGTGAATCATGCTTCTAGGCCAAATTTGTCAAGTGCAACTAACCATTTTAAATGGCTCTGAGCACTATGGGACTTAACATCAGTGGTCATCAGTCCCCTAGAACTTAGAACTACTTAAACCTAACTAACCTAAGGACATCACACACATCCATGCCCGAGGCAGGAATCGAACCTGCGACCGTAGCAGTCGCGCACCTCCGGAGTGAACGCCTAGAACCGCGAGACCACCGCGGGCGGCTAACCATTTTATGGATATAGGGAAACAAGAAACGTTTTACGATAATTCAGTTATTTAAAGAGAGATTTAATTTTCAAATTTGGCTCAAATGGCTCTGAGGAATATGGGACAACATCTGAGGTCATCAGTCCCCTCGGACTTAGAACTACTTAAACCTAACTAACCTAAGGACATCACACACATCCATGCCCGAGGTAGGATTCGAAACTGCGACCGAAGCAGTCGAGCGGTTCTGGACTGAAGCGCCTAGAACCGCTCGGCCACCGCGGCCGGCTTTCAGATTTGTGGATTTCTATATGTTGGGGTTGGGTTGGGTTGTTTAGGGGAGGAGACCAGACAGCGAGGTCATCGGTCTCATCGGATTAGGGAAGGACGGGGAAGGAAGTCAACCGTGCCCTTTCAGAGGAACCATCCTGGCATTTGCCTGGAGCGATTTAGGGTAATCACGGAAAACCTAAATCAGGATGACCGGACGCAGGACTGAGCCGTCGTCCTCCAGAATGCGAGTCCAGTGTGCTAGCCACTGCGCTTCTATATGTTTTCATTTATAAATCACAGGATTGGACGGTTTAATACTAATATCGCATTGGCTATGTTGTGTATCAGCCAGTCAGAGGACAATAGGGTCGCGCGTATTTGGTGGGCTAAAGAACCCTTTGAGAGTTCCAGGCAGTTCGCAACCCAGCTATCATCATGCTCGAATGCGTACATTAGGAGCTCTGAATATATGTAGTAATTTTATGGAATAATGAGAATAACGTGAGCGTGGGGTGCCGCAAGGTGAACGCGAACATGTGAGAAAGACGAACGCGCGAAATTCCAGATTATGTGTATAAACTATGACTTTTGGACCAACCAAAATGCGTGTGGCGTATTTTGCAGTTCGGTACCGAGAACTGTACGTTCAAAGGGATCGAGATATGTTGTAATTGAGCGTGAACTCTGTCACAGATAATCCGTTTTGTAAGCCTTTTGGTAACTGATTTGGTTAAATATCGCAAGCTGGCTATTATGGGTTACTGTGATTACGTGCGTGTGCCGTAATTATAATTTAAGATTACCACAGACTTGATGTTTTTGTATCAAACAAGCCATAATATATTGTAGTTTTCACTTGTAAACTATATGTCCTTTAATACCTCAGCTAGCATCATACTAAAAAAAAAAAAAAAAAAAAAAAAAAAAGGTTGCTCTCGCTGGACTCGTGTAATGCTATTGAGAAAAATTATTCGTTTTTCACAGGACAGGAGTGAGTTTAAGAAGCAGAAGAAGATCACCGGAAGGTGAGAGGACGTTTTTTTTTAAGAGGAACTTAATAACCGCCATGTTGCTTTCCCTGTGAGAAGATTCTTCCTATTGCAGCTGTTTCGGCCTCTGTGATTCTAACTCCTCCAGGGACACGTTTGCCCCCACCCAGGGCATCTTGGGAGGGGAGGCGGGTAGCTTCGCTCAGGGGAATGCGTCCGCAGAAGCTAATTCTGGGGGAACTCGTAAAGAAGATTACATGCTGAATAAGTAATGTGCTTGTAAGAACAGTCAGGAAGAACAATTAGAGATTACTTATTTAGCACTGGCCATGACTGTGTCTGAACTTTATTCCCTATTTCAGTCTAGGGAAAGAAGACACTTTTGGGTTAACATTTCATTCGAGATGCTCTCTCTAAAACTCCCAGTACCATATAGGCAACGAAGAATCTTCACGACAACAGGCATGAGGCTCGTGATGTATCTGGTCTCAAATACATGGCGATATTCTGTTTTTCTGTGGTCAGTTACAGATATTAATGCAAGTATTAATGCAAGCGACGACGGAAACACCAATGAGAATAACTTTACCGTGTGATGTTGGTAATGGGTGTTCCCCAGAGCGCTGCTAGTGATTCAAAGGGATTCGTACTTCATTTCAGAGGTGCTCTGATTAGTTAGATCCAGGTTCGTTAGGGATAATAAATATGACGCACTTCATCAGCATAAATGACCAATTTAGAATCAATTTAGGAACGCGCTTTGTGTCAAAAATCGGAGATAATATCAAGATGCTGCAAATGGATTACTTGCTTCTTATGTGATAAGTTTTTGCCTCATACAGCTGTGTAATTTCTTTGAGGTAGCATCTTGGATGGAAAAAAAAAATGTTCCCGTGGACACCAGATTCCACAGAAATACATTGTTCTTAATTTTTAAATTTGTGTTTCTTGACGAAGCAGCATTACGTAGTAGTTGTGTATCGGTGTGTACCGTCTACGTTTACGTCCGCCTTAATGAAACGCAGATTTAGGCAACGCAATGTCCTTGTTAGTTTTCAGACAGTGACTTTGAGATTGCTATTTTTTCCGCTTCTTGATTATTATCACGTCAAAGATACAAAATTGCTTCACTGAAAGACGTTTATAACAACCGGAAAATGAAAAAAAACTATGAAAATAATCTTAGTTGGTCACTGTAATACTAGAACGCCCATTGTTTCCATTCGGATTCTAGACACCGGTAATGGGAACGAACGTAGTACAAACATTCTGTTGTGTATGATCGGAAATGTAACAATTTGAATGCAGTATGTACGAAACTTTAACATGTATGTACAGTAAGAAGATGCTACTGACTTTTATCGAAACACAAGAGCGCGATACTTAAACTCTTAAAATAACGTGGATTGTGTAAGGGAAATACTATTGATGAAAGAGAAAACTAAAGGAGTACCCTATTCATTACATAAAACGTAGAATAGCGAGGAGAGATAAAATACAGGGAGATAATGTTTATTTACAACTTTTTTAGAAATGAGAGATCATTTATGACCGTCGAAGGACATGAAAGAGAAGTAGTGGTTGAGAAAGGAGGGAGACAGGGTGGCAGCCCATCTCCAGAGTTCTCGTTTGTGGGGAGACGCTGGAGGACGCTACCCCAAAACTTTACCGTCCGCAAAGTAACTTCTTTACGACGTTGGGGAACTCAAAACTTTGCTAACGGTTTATTTCACAGACGTAAATCACGGATATAAATCGGATTCATTTCTTTTTTTCATGTTCGTATTCGTAATATGAACGATGGAAATGCAGTCTGTTGTAGGGAAAGCTATATATTTAGCTGTTTCCAACGTTTAGAAACAGTAGGATACCGTTATCGACAACTGATTCTCTGGTAGCCAGTCAGTGAGTTTACTTTCTTGTTCGGTGAGCCAGCCGACACACGGGACACAGCATACTTGACTAACCACCAACTGTTCCTGTCTTGTTGGTCGTATGTGTGATTTTACGGTGATGATGATGATGTTTGGTTTGTGGGGCGCAGCAAAATAAACCATTCTACTTGTTCTCCTGCGACTAAAAAGCCAAACTTTGCTAATAATTCTTGTGCGAGTAAAAAGTCAGGAATTTTGACGTTGTCGGTGGTTGATAAAAGCGAAAATGGAAACCTGAATACTGAACCAACGAGTGAAAATACAGTGAACGAACGTGTGTTGGTCAAATGAGTTGGTCTTTGAATCAAGAAATCACATTTTGTGACTGGTTAATCACTTCAAGCAAAAAATATGTTTGCAAATTTTGCAAAGAAATAGGAAATTTGGGTGGAGAAAAAAATAAACGAGGCATGAACATTGCACAACCCTGAGCTGTCGTATCTGTATCATCTTCCGGTAACGGTTTCTTTGCGGAAAAACATATTTAAACATTAAGACAGTTTCGTTCAACAATCTACTGCCCAAATCCTACTTTGTGCTAACGAGAATCTTTGGAAACTGCTTGCACTAGAGCGTTTCAAAATTAGCAAGAAGTGGCGGCGAATACATTTCACAATGCGTTTAAAGTCATGAAAAGGAATCAACCTACTAATGATTTTAAGACCGAAATTGACTTGCAAGAACTTAACCAAGTTGACATGGGCCTCATTTTACATTCTGAAAATGCGCATACTACCATTATTAATCACACTGCAGAAAAAATGAAAGACACAGTCATTAAAATAATCACTGATACATGATACAAGGTCAAAAATATCTTTAATTATTGATGAGCACAACAATTAGCCAATTATCATCTCTAATAATTTATTTACGAACCAAAATCCCCTGTCATGAGAGAGCCCACAAATATTTTCAGTTGTATACCTAGGCTAAGTAATGCTACTGCTGAATGTATTTGTAACACATAGTTAAACGGAGTTTCTGAAAGAAAATCTTATTCCAGTACAATAGATGGTGCAGCAATGATGAAGGGAAGAAAACAAAAGAGTTATTACATTAATGAAACAGCATTTCCCATAGAATTTGGTATGGCACTGTGGAAACTATAGATCGGAATTGTCAGTCGGTGATCTAATAAAAAGAGACATCCCATCTCATGTGAATCACTTCAAGTCTTTCTTAGACAACCTAAGTTCAGTGTACCACCAGTCACCGAAAGACGCTCGAGAGTTAAAGCAGCATGTAGTGCTACTTGACATTGAAACTTTGAAAATACATACAATATTGGACACCAGATGGGTAGCATTGAGCTTCGGCAGTGTGGAAAACTTTAAAGCTTTGGTTACTCACTTCACAGCTGCAGACGATGGTAAATGACTTAGCTCTAATGTGAGATACCCTTCAAGAATTATAAGAACTAACAAGAAGTCTTCAACTACAGTCACGAGACATCACACCGTAATCTGTCCAATGGAAGAATAGAAATCATCTGCTGGTGTTCGAAGAAAGAAAACTGAGCAGTCATTCTCATTACCGTGCAGCTCTCAAAGCAGAAGGGCTGAACCTCAGAGGAACTACACTGGAAAGGCGAACGAAAAGCAGACGTCTTGAGGCCAGTAGATTTTATGAATGTCTAAACATCAGATGGAGAATCGTCTCCTGCAGACAGAGGGTATTGCTATCTCTGGATGTGCAGGAGTGTTGGATTCGTCGACTTGTCATGAAAATCCTGAAATAAAATATGGTGAGACAAGTGTTACTAACCTTATGCCGCCGTTTTGGTATTCCTGAGAGAGTGATACTTAGAGGAGCTTGGTATTGTTTGTTGGAGAATAAAATTCCAGCAGCCCTCCTTCCCCTTCTCAGTGCAATGAAATATGTTCCCGTATCTACTAGTTAATGTGAACATGGGTTTTCGCAAATGAATCTCATTACCACCTCTAGAAGAGCTTCATCCCATCTCTCTACTGTCAGCAATCTGATGTTCGTTAAATTGGTTGGTGCTCCACTATAGTTGCTTCAACTTATGGGTTATATATGAAGAGCTTATTTCAATAGTGGTACAAGTCCATTACCTCCACTTTTCTGTCTATAATGCTTCTGAAATTAATGAGCCGAACAAACAGAAAGAAATGTACATCTCTAGCAAGAAGCCACATGATTGAATATTTCTAATATCTCAACTGTAGATTTTTCAGCGCTCATTTAACTTTAGCAGTCTGTATCTCAATACGAACAAAAATTGACTTGTACCACTACTGAAATAAGCCCTTCATATGCTCTTGGTTTATGAAAGGCAGATACCTTGCTACTGACACCAGGAAGAAAGTAGGAAGGCGTGGAGATTAGAGCAGCCATGAACTGATTTCAATTTAGGAATTGTTATAATGCTAGGTAATATGAATTACAATGTAGTTTTCTAGTTAAATAAATAATCAGCTACACTGAAAGTTTAAGTAATTGTCGCTGTATTACATCTAGGGTGGAAGTACCTCAAACTTATTTTAGTGTAAATAGTACTGCCTATCCCTAATGCTACACAATCCGCACATTGAGCAAGCATTAAAGGAAACCAAGGAGAAATTTGGAAAGGAAATTAAAATTTAGGAGGAAGAAACAAAACTTCGAGTTCGTCGATGAATTGTAATTTTGTTGGACCCGTTAACAACTTTAAAGAGCAGTTGAAGGGAATGAATGGTATCGTAAAAAGCGGCAATGGGATGAGTATCAACAGAACTAAAACGAAGACAATGGAATGTAGTCGAATAAAATCAGGGATACTTAAGGATTAGTTTAGGAAATTAGACATTGAAAATAGTAAATGAGTTTTAGTATTTGGGCAGCAAAATCATGTATATTGTTTCTCAACTCAAGATCCCTTTTTGTCAACACATACTAATTGTACAGGGATGAATGTGGTATAGTTAGAAAGGTTAGGGGTGGATGGGGTATCGGTAGAGAGCTTTTTAACTGGCTTCTGACATTATATAACGATTCTGCACTAAAATTGCTATTTGTGGGAAATTTTAACATAAAAGAGACTTTTAACCATCATAGACAAAAGGTCATCATGGATGTCCAGCTTCACACCTGTATTTTCCGAAGCTAACTTATTAATCACGAATGGGACACCCCTTTTCATATTGTCTTATTACAAAGACCGTTTTATTTGTTTTAAAGTACTTATTAGCTGGATAATTTGTATACAGCCTTGCCACAGATAATAATCGTGATCACTAAGCTAGTCCGTTATCTCCGCCCTTCGTACAAGTTGACTTTTCTAAACGAATATACTTTCCGAAACGACAAACATTTTTGTCATTGTCTTCTTGAATTGTGATTTACCTATGGCTGCTACGGCCTAACGTGCTTACTGCAAATGAAAATGTCTGTCGAGATAAAGTAATAGGTTACGTGACTCTACCGACACTCCCTGATCTCTGCCCGTCGTACAACAGGGACAAACATTCCGAATACAAAACACATTTTGGACATATGCAAATATACATAGTATACAAGGATGTATAATAAATTCATGATTATTATTTCACGTCTTTCATTTTTAAAGATGTTGTCTTCCAACAACCACACTTAATCCAAATACTGTCATTCTTTAAAAATATAGAAGTGGGAAAGTTTCCAACGTTTCCCTTGGTATGTGATGACAGACAAAGTAAAGACCTAGAAAATGTAGAATGACAATAGAGTGAAAAGATATTCTGAAAGAGAGAAATTTGTTAATGCAGAATAAAAATGTAAATGTTAGGAAGTATTTTCTGAAGCTATTTAAATTGTAGAGAAGTGAAGTGTGGACGATTAACAGTTCAGACAAGAAGAGAACAGAAGCTTTTGAAATGTGTTGAGATGGAAGAATGCTGAAGACTAGATGGGTATATCGACAACTGATCAGGAGTTACTAAATAAACTTTGCCTAAAAGAAAGTATTGCTTGATAGGACGCATTCTTAGGCATCAAGAAATAATCAATTTCGTAATGGGGGAGGGGGGGATAGTTTTGGGGAGGGAGTACAAATTGTAGAGAGAAATGTAAGTATGAATACAGTAAGCACATTCAAATAGATGTACGACGCGTTAGTAATGAATGGACTGCCACAGGATAGACTACAGTAGAGAGCTGCATTAAACCAGTCTTCTTACTGATGACCACAAAAACAACATCAAATGAAATGATAATCTCCTACAATGTGTCTGGTTACAGTGATTGAAAAACGTGAGACAATTTAGTTAGACTATCATTTTAGCAAAACAACGACTATGGCCACAGTTAATCACAAAATTTTTATTCTCTAGATCGAGAGTGTTTGTCGGGTGCTGCACTAAGCTACTGGGGTGGCACACTGTACCGCTTCTCTTGAGAAACGCCTCCGTACTGAAATTCTAACGGGCGGTCGTCTGCTTGCGGTCGACTCGCGGTCTGCAGCAGGCAATTTTAACAGCGGGTTTCCGGCCGAGGACCGAAACGCAGTCCGCTCTGCAGCTTACGGTTCCGCGTTCCCACGCCTGCTGAAAAGGGCTTCCGTTTTAATTTCTTTGGGTCACTTTTTTGCTTAGAACCTAATTTCTCTCAACAATTACACTGACAGAAGTGAGCTCGACCAGTCATAAGAAGCCAACTTTGACTTACTTGTTCTCTGCAAATAGAACAAGTTGGCCCTGGGCCGGCCGCTATGACCGAGCGGTTCTAGGCGTTTCAGTCCGGAACCACGCTGCTGCAACGGTCGCAGGTTCGAATCCTGCCTCGGGTATGGATGTGTGTGATGTCCTTAGGTTAGTTAGGTTTAAGTAGTTCTAAGTCTAGGGAACTGATGATCTCAGATGTTGAGTCCCATAGTGCTCACAAGGGAACCTCCCCATCGCACCCCCCGTCAGATTTAGTTACAAGTTGGCACAGTGGATAGGCCTTGAAAAATCGAACACAGATCAATCGAGAAAACAGAAAGAAATTGTGTGGAACGATGAAAAAAAAGCAAAATATACAAACTGAGTAGTTCATGCGCAAAATAGGCAACATCTAGGGTACAGCAAGCTCAGGAGCACCGTGGTCCCGTGGTTAGCGTGAGCAGCTGCAGAATGAGAGGTCCTTGGTTCAAGTCTTCCCTAGAGTGAAAAGTTTAATTTATTATTTTCAGACAATTATCAACGTTCAGGCACTCACACATAATCAACTTCGCTCTCCAAAACTCCAGGACATGTTCAGATTTGCTTGGATATATGCAGGATTTGACGGTCTACACACGGAAAATTTTGAAAACGTTAAAAACATATGTTTTGTCAGAGCATAGTGAAAACTGTGCGACTGTGAAACTGTTGCATTCATTTGTTGCAGTTTATGTGACAAACTCTTATGTTTTCATCACTTTTTTGGGAGTGATTATCACATCCATTTTTTCGACCCTGGACGTGGGGGAACAGCTCGTGGTCAACCAGATGAAGGCGGAGACTGTGCAACTTCTATACAGAACACACTCGTTATACAGCGCACTACAGATCCATGTCGAAGGGAGTCAAGCGTAACCATATAATATTTGCAAGAAATGCAGGGTAATCTCACTAAACTTTCGGCACTCTATCAAATAAACTGAACTTAAATAAAACCGCAAACAGCTAATGGATGATCTGTTCACGACCGGTTTCGTTGCGTTAAAGCAGCATCTTCAGGTGGTTAGTAGTGTCACACACAGAGACGATCGCAACGTTCGTAGTCACAGAATCCAGCCCCATGAAGAGGGGAAGTGATCAACAAATAATAACCGGCAGAGCATTTGGGCGAACAGCGCAGGGGATGAGACACAATAACAAACTAGTTAGAACCGAGAGTGAACATCAGTTAATGCGAGACCCTATTTATAATGGTAAACCCTGTAGTTGATTGTCGTGACGGTAGAGCGCTAGAAGCGGTCATCTGTATACTTTGGTGGGGTCTCCGTGTGCTAATTTGTGTGACACTACTAACCACCTGATGATGCTGCTTGAACGCAGCGAAACTGGTCGCGAACAAGTCATCAGTCAACAGCTGTTTACAAAGCAGCAGTTCCGGGTTTCTCGCCCTTAGCCAGGTAGACAGAACGAAGCCCGTGTGTGTGTATTGGATATATTAACAAAACAAGAAATACCTTTCAACTGAACTATTCAAATCTAGAATGAGATGTTCACTCTGCAGCGGAGTGTGCGCTGATATGAAACATCCTGGCGGATTAAAACTGTGTGCCGGACCGAGACTCGAACTCGGGACCTTTGCCTTTCGCGGGCAAGTGCTCTACCAACTGAGCTACCCAAGCACGACTCACGACCCGTCCTCACAGCTTTAATTCTGCCAGTACCTCGTCTCCTATCTTCCAAACTTCACAGAAACTCTCCTGGTAGAGCACTTGCCCGCGAAAGGCAAAGATCCCGGGTTCGAGTCTCGGTCCGGCACACAGTTTTAATCCGCCAGGAAGATTCACATTCGAATCTATTATATCTTACGGTAAGAAGAAAATGTGATATCCAGCACAATTTTTTACATAAATTTACATAGGCACTATCAGACTACTTCAATCACAGCACTGTAAGGATTGAACAGCACTGTATGGATTGATGATTTGGCTGATAGCAAAGACAGGCTCAAAATTACAGTATACCAAGGGAACGGTCGTCGAATGTACTCGATGCAGACGGATAACAAAGCTGTATGATGTATGGTTCTCTACGATCTCACACAAGTGTGTCCGTTACCAAGAGATGAGCAACGTTTGCTGTGGTCTCAGCAATTCCGGCATCACTGGCATTGGAAGGAGAAAGAGAAAAGAACGGATATCATTTTCAGGTATCTCAGGTTTCGCGTGGTATCTGTCGTGAGAGGTAGACTGCAGCAGTGCAACGAGAGTGACTGAAAGAAATCTGTGTAGTCCAGGTGTTTGATAAAAGTGGGAGATGGTCAACAGTGGCATGAGGGATTCTTCTTTCTTGCTGTTCAGAGAACAACGTGTGCTGTGTTGCGACTAATTAATAACTATACTGTGATACTTCACGTTATCTTTGCTGATTCCATAATCAGATAGGTATTTGTTGAATGAAAAACTATGTTTTTCTGATGCAGCTGTCTCGTCCATATTTTTAAAACGAATGTAGACGCTTCTTCTGTTGAAGAAAAAGCTATTAATATTTTAGATCATTAGATCTTCTTCGAGGTCTGACTAAAGCTGTATCTGTATGAATCAGCATATGAATGCACACAGTCTTGAATTTATCCATCACAGCCACGTCTCATTGCGTCCAGTCGTATGTACTCCCATCCTTGCGAAGGTAAACAGGTTTAAATTATTCCTGCCAAAGATACACGTGGTGATACCTGACCGACCGGCCAAATACTCTTTATGAACAACAGATCTTCCTCCTGTTCTATTGCTATGAGTGAGACGCAGGTGGGAGTCGTGGGTAGGCAATCATATTGTGCGGCCGCGACAAATGCACTGATAGTTCTGCAACTGATGGTTTTAGTGGCTGAACATGTTTTCTTTGATTTCAAAATTATCAACTTCTATTCGTATTCTTTACTTCCTTATCTTTAGCTGCCCTTGTCCTATTAATTTTCTAATATTTTATTACTTTTTCTTCTTTTTATCGTGCGAATACTACGTATTCAGTACCTTAGGTCATGTGTTCTTGGAGCTTTTGTGGAATTCATATTTATATTATTTCTAAAGAAACTTTAAAAAAATTTGAGCGTGGGTGGGGACTGGGTTACGCTGCACGCGTTACAATAGTTACATAATAAAGAAAGCTGGGAAGTTAAGGTGTGTTGCTTTTTGTAACAGATAATCAGATGCCCTTCCAGAATTGATTACTATAGTATGTGGAAGGCTCGGTCGCCTTTGCAACACCAGTGACTAAGCATCCCTGTCTCATCTTCCCTTTCTTCGTCATGTCATTCCCCCATATGGTGGAGGGAAGAGGGCGGGAGCGTCGGGCTCGCAGCAATCATATTGCTTTCTTCAACCAGACTGTATTAAAACTACACACAATCTTTCACATTTAAACCGATTAAATGATACCATTAAAATACAATAGAAATAATTTATTTTGTGATTTACTATAAAAACACAAACAGCAATAGAGTGACTGATGCCTTGGAGTGGATTACGAAGCTTCTGGGAAGTCCTTGTAGGTCAGCGCCCTGCAAGTACTGTGAGCGATGGAGAATGGAGGAGGTGACGAGCATCACGGATGGATGGGCACTATGTCTGGGAGAGAGAACGTGATGGGTAGTTTGATGGCTAACTGAGGGCTGGATTAGGAAGGGGAGAGGGTGGCTATTATGGTGGCCATGAGGCTAGGAAGGCTATTTAGAGCCTTGATCTAAGGAAAGGATGTGGTGGGTAAGGCTATAGATAGTAAAATAAGTAGGTGTCAGGAAGTATTTCTGGGGCGTAGGGGAAGATGTTGGTAAAGTGTCAACAACGTTCCAGAATTGTTTTTAAAGAATGTAGAATTATGAGAGATGTTCGAGGAATTTGGTAATATTGGAGAACTTCATCACCATGTAGAAAATGTGTCTGGGGAAAGAGGTCGTATACTGAAGGCGAAGCGAGGTGAAGTGTATAGCGTTCCAAAACTTACAGCGAGTAGATGCTGGGGTCCAAGCAACATTGTTGAGAGTAAGACTCGATCGGATAAGGCTTTTCAGGTATGAAGGATGAGGGAAAGATTGAACACGCATATACAGCCTGTTAAAGGTTCAGTCCTTTTCCTTTTCTCAGAGAAGTTACTCCTAATACTCTGAAGCACCAAAGAAATTGGTATAGGCATACGTATTCAAATACAGAGATACGTAAACAGACAGAATACGGCCCTGCTGTCGACAAAGGATACATAGGACAACGAGTATCTGGCGTAGTCGTTAGATCGGTTACTGCTGCTACAATGGCAGGTTATCAAGATTTAAGTGAATTTGAAAGTGCTGTTATGGTTGGCGCACGAGCGATGGGACACAGCGTCTACGAGGTAGCGATGCAGTGGGGATTTTCCCGTACATCCTTTTCACGAGTGTACCGTGAATATCAGAAAACCAGTAAAACATCACATCTCCGACATTGCTGCGGCTGGAGAAAGATTTTGCAAGAACGAGACCAACAACGACTGAAGAGAATCGTTCAGCATGACAGAACAGCAGCCCTTCCGCAAATTGCTGCAGCTTTCAATGCTGGGCCACGACTTTTACAACCTAACAAGTCGGCAGAGGCAGAGCACTGTATTGATAATGGTCACAGTATGTTGTATGACAACGTAGAAATTTTGGCAACTACATCATCCTTTTGGGACTCGATAGTAAAGGAGGCAATTGAAATTCGCTTGGCGACGAATTTAATTAACAGAGATAGTGGTTTCAATCTTGATAAATCCTGGAATCCGACACTTGCTGTAATAAACTCGCAAAGACATCGTCATAGTGCAGCTCACAATGATATATCGATATGCCAACACAGATCAACTGCGGAGTCATAGATACATCTCGCATATTATGCACGTCTCTGCCGCCAACCAACGTCTCTGGCGCATTTGCATCTGTGGCCGCATGCGCAGTCGCGCGGTAAAACAGTACAAAGGGACGAAGCGAGCACTGGAGAGGCAGTCTTGCGGCTCACTCTGAAGATGGCTGAACGTTACACAGCCGAAATATTAGAAGAAGAAGGAGATTTCTTGCGGCTGCACACCCGAAACTTAATGGAACAGTCCAGGTGTTTTCTACGTAGTTAAGATCGGATGATTTAGCGGGCCATTCGAGCTGCAGTAGGGTGTCAGAGTGTTCGTCAAACCAAAAACGCATGCATGGAGCTGTATGGCACCGCAGATGACATCCTGGAAGACAGGAGTGTCCACAGCACACCCGTCACGAAGATGAAGAAGATAGGACGCTCTTGATCACCGACGACGGTGAAATTAGCAAGCCGGTTCATGTTCACTATGACGTGAATGAGCGTCAACTAATGGTACGAGGAACACCATCAAAACATTGGAGAACCACCACCAGCTGGAAATACATGCTGCACCTCCACACACTGCAGACTAGTCACCTCAATAGGCCGTCGATGCACTCGACGCCATGCTCTATTGAAAAGAGGCAGAATCGCGACCTATCGGGCCAATGTAGACGCCTCCGGTCAGCTGCTGTCCTATTTCTAAGTTATTAAGCCCACTGAAGTCGTTGAGCTTCATGTTCCGCTATGATTGATGGCCTTTTCTGAAGTATCCGACTCCACGTGTCCATTGCAAGAGGTTACTTACATTCGCAATGTTCGCTTGGGAACTTGTTGAGGTACACCTGGGGGACATACAGTACGTGGCAGCAGCAGTGATTGTCATTAACAAGGTGTGACACTTATTTCCGGTCACTGCCAAATGCTTTTACGAGATACATGCTGTGCTACGTGGCTGCGAATGGTACACCATTCTTGTAGATACACAGGACAGTTCCGATAGTCCACTTCGGCACACCAACAAATCCGACAACTTCACTCACGATGTGGTGATGGGTACGTCCAAATACGACAGCTTCTTAGTCCTTATGTCACGTCTACACATCGCTCCGCGTGATCGACCCTGTACAAGCGATTGGTGCTTACACACCACATCACTGCAATGAGTTACGTCAACGGTGGAATGTCACGATCGCTCGGTAGTGGTTCCACGCCATACACAGCCGTCCAAAGCGTGCTCTCTTGCCGGCCGGAGTGGCCGTGCGGTTCTAGGAGTTACAGTCTGGAGCCGAGTGACCGCTGCGGTCGCAGGTTCGAATCCTGCCTCGGGCATGGATGTGTGTGATGTCCTTAGGTTAGTTAGGTTTAATTAGTTCTAAGCTCTAGGCGACTGATGACCTCAGAAGTTAAGTCGCATAGTGCTCAGAGCCATTTTTTTCGTGCTCTCTTAGAGGGTTGTTTGCGTCGTGCCAAATGGTTCGCGTGTGAGTGCTGCAGCCTAGGCGTTTTCCGTGAAACCCGACCAGTGCCGCGCGGCAGCTGAGCGGCGGCCACACGGAAGCGGGCATCGGAAGGAAGCAGCGGGCCCCTGCTGCCCTTGGCACGGTGCCAGCAGGGCGCAGCGGGGCTTCGCGGCCGCAACCTGCCGCAACGCAACGCAGCGCCTCTTGTGACGTAACGGCGCAAAACAACAGCCGGGGCAGTTCCGGCTGCCAGGACGCGTGTGAAGCAGTTGAGACTCGCTGGAAAGCCTTAAGTTACGTTGTGCAAGACGCGACAGTTGGCTGCGACTGCGACGCTGCCCCCTCCTCTTTCCCCACCCTGGCAGACGGCGACACGGCCGCAACACGACTGGAGTCGTCGCCGTTTCCCAAGCTCCGGTCGGCGGCGGCGGATTCAAATACATAAGAAAAATAAGAATTCCGATTTTCTTGCTGTAAAAAATACTGTATGTTAATGCAACAAAGTTACATCGGCTCCCAGAGTTAGTTTTTCGATACAGATTCTCCTTTTACTTTAAAAAATTGAAAAGTATCTCTTCCGGTTTTGCGTGTTTTTTTCGCTGTATATTACTTCTCAATCAATTGTGAGGAAAGTAAAAGGCACAAAAAATTGATGTTTGCGTATCTTACAGTTTCACATCACAGCTTGATAATGAGGTGTCCATTTTTCCGATATTCGTCACAGTTATCCCGATATTTAATTTACAAGTAACCTACTGCATAAAATTTGAATTGTGTACAGTGAAAAATGTGGTCGCTGGCTGCTTTACGTATGGTTCACGTTAGGTCATACATCGTTGCCGATGAAAAGAAGCTAACATATCGAAATTATTTTTTAAGTTGAGATCAGATTGATATCGATCTCCGTTTCCGAGATTTGGGCTCATATATCTCCGGGAGCGTCGCGACTAGCCGCCAGTTCTGTCGACGCGCGACGAGAATCGTGTGGTCATCACACGATAGAGAATGCATTTGTTTTGTTTCGCTGACACATTTGGACCTAATGAAACCATTTTATGTGATATTCCTACGGTATGAGTTACTAATATTTCTCCATATGCTCTTGACAATTTCATTTAAAATGCCACGAAACGTAGGTTTCTTAAAGCCAAGTGATCAAGCAGAACCCATTTTCTTGGTTTTGCTGAGGCATCTGAACCTGTTCCAAGCTTTCTTTCTCGTTTATTTCTCTGATACGAGTCCCGAATATTCCTCCATCTGTTTTTGCACATTTCACCTAAAATTCAAATGAAAGATAAGTTTATTAACAATAAGCGCACGCTAGCTTCATTGCATTGATTCAAGTTCTTGACAACAAGATAGGGTTACACCTTAAACATCTCTAGAATTTTGATTCTGAACGTCTACAGTATACACTGGCAGAAATGTGGAAGAAATAATGTCCATGCTTGTTCACAAAATTTCCCCAAATTATACTTGTCAGTTTCTCCCATGCAGAAACTTTTGGAACAAGCTAAGGCAACTTTCATAGCCGACTGAATCTTTATTCCCATCGAAATGAACTTCCATATTCTTGTATTCTGACAGCATACATCGTTATGGATGACATCAACATTTAATCTTGCCAAGCTGCACTCAAAAGATGACTCCAGGATTTACAAATGACGAATTTCAATTGTGAACTGTGTCAGACCAGAAGGGCCTTGTAAAACAGTAGTGCACTTTTGGCACAAGTTTTTTGAGCACCATCTTCTACCAATGAATTGAAGTGAATGTGACAAATTACTTATTGCAGCATACCGTTTGCGCAATCTGTTGAGAAACGCCTTCCTCAAAAACGAACATCTATTGATTACAGAAAGCTGTACAATCTGGTGGTGGTTTTTCACAACTAGAAGGTATCATCAAGACACCAATCTACCGTTTACTTTCAGAGTGAAGGTATTGTAAAATGTAACTTTCTCGTTGTACTTTAGATTGTTCATTTTATAATGTATTTGCCGTTTTCAATTTTTATCGTCACAAAAAAGAGTAATGCGAAAATTGACCTTCAAGTTCATTTTCATCATTCTAATTCTACATCTGCATGGATTATACTGATTTTCATAACAGGCCTGAAAAATTTGCATTAATTGGAAAATATTATATATTTCACTCACCTGCCAGTTTCAACTGTGCACCAATTTCTTCCCAAATTCTGTCTCTGAACATAGTGTCTCTATATTTAGGGTTCTTCAAATCGTAAAGGCAAGGCTGTTGCGAGACCAGCTCACAGAGCATCACATCCTGTGAGTGGCTCATTTCAGTTTTCCTTGACTGGCTCGACATCTTTCTCGCAGCCGTACGTCTTTGTGTCGTGCGACTTCCGTCGCAACACTGCTCACTGGTGCAGTGCTGCGACAGCTGCCGCAACAGTCGCGCGTCGCATCCCAAACTCGAACTGCGCATGCGCCAGCGGACAACTTCTGACGTCACGTAACGACCCGTCGCAGTCGCTAGTGTGCGTCGCGTCTTGGACAACGTACCTTTAAGCTTCCCTCGCAGATTGCTCTTCGTCAACTCTGGAACACAATGTTTACAACGTGCTTTTCTTAAAAGACATCATAGTCGCCGTTGACTGTATAAAATATTTATTGTTACTATTGCAATTTCGGCCTTATGGTCCATTTCAAGTAACGCTGCAAAATTACATTCTGTCAGAATATAAAACTGACATGAGTACATGTCGTCGTCAAAATGCAGCCTTTTGACTGTGAGAGTCCCACAAGATCCGATGAGTACGACACTTATTACACCGTAATATGTTGTTAAATATATACTGAATTGTCGATGTTACCACCGTTCTAATAATAATAAAAAAAATGGTTCTGAGCACTATGGGACTTAACATCTATTAGTCCCCTAGAACTACTTAAACCTAACTAACCTAAGGACATCACACAACACACAGTCATCACGAGGTAGAGAAAATCCCTGACCCCGCCGTGAATCGAACCTGGGAACCCGGGCGTGGGAAGCGAGAACGCTACCGCACGACCACGAGCTGCGCACTTCTAATAACCTATCACACATACAAGTTCAGGTGCACTGACAACATGTGGAGCTAAGTCAGTTGGCGTGAAAATACATTTACTAAAGATACTGCCTGAAATGTAAATGTATTTTCACGCCAACTGACTTAGCTCCATATGTTGTCAGTGCACCTGAACTTGTATGTGTGATAGATTATTAGAACGATGGTAACATCGACAGTTCAGTATATATTTAAAAACATATTACGATTGACGACGACATGTACTCATGTCAGATAGTTTTATATTCTGACAGAATGTAACTTTGCTGTGTTACTTGAAAATGGGAATAAGGCCGAAATTGCAATAGTAACAATAAATATTTTATAAAGTCAACGATGACTACGATGTCTCTTAAAAAGAAATATTATATGACTGTGAATCCCAACCATGAGTAGTTAGCCACAGTTTTGTTTTGACTTAGTTTTTTTTTATTTCTCGATAAAGTAAAGCAAAACCATTCGGACAGCCGTGCGTATTAGATACTGAATACAACCGGCAGATTAGCGACGGGGGTTTGGTGTGCCGTTGGGATGGGAGAAACCGTCCTGTTAAAGCCGATACCGGTATTTTAGTTCTGAACACCCAGTATTTATCGCTGTTTGTTTGGTGTCAGTTACAACAGGTGCTTTTTATTTTCAACTAATAACCGAGTAAAGAAACCGAAATATCAATTAGCCACAGTAGCGGCGCTAGAATTTTTGGTTTTTAAATAAACTTTTACGAGTGATTTTTATTCCTAAAATCTGCATTGGTTTCAAATATTGCATTATTATAGAAAATAGG
Source organism: Schistocerca piceifrons (assembly GCF_021461385.2). Lineage (NCBI taxonomy): Eukaryota > Metazoa > Arthropoda > Insecta > Orthoptera > Acrididae > Schistocerca > Schistocerca piceifrons. The sequence goes on from NC_060138.1 coordinate 679,058,668, forward strand.
AAAAGCGATCAGTGCTATTTTAATAATAATGCCGACAGAAACGAGCATCAAATACATGGCATAAGAACTGGTAAATCACTGAAACTTCCTGGCGGATTAAAACTGTGTGCCGGACCGAGACTCGAACTCGGGATCTTTGCCTTTGGCGGGCAAGTGGTCTACCGACTGAGCTATCCAAGCACGACTGAAACCCGGTCCACACAGCTTTACTTCTCCCAGTACCTCGTCTCCTACCTTCCAAACTTTACAGAAGCTCTCCTGCGAACCTTGCAGAAAGAAAGAAAGAAAGGATATTGCGGAGACATGGCTTAGCCACAGACTGAGAGATGTTTCCAGAATGAGATTTTCACTCTGCAGTTTTAATCTGCCAAGAAGTTTCATAACAGCGCACACTCCGCTGCAGAGTGAAAATCTCATTGTGGTATATCACTGTAGACACAGCAAAACCCCGTTGCCATACGTCACGGTTTAAGGTACTCGTGTACATGCAGCGTTCAATACTTGCCACCACCTCGTCTACACGGTAGTTCCTCGCTGTTGTCACCGGACATCCGTTGTACTGCAGAAAGGCACCAACCCTTGTCTGGAAATATTTCACGAAATGACATATCGATGAAGTACAATACCTCATTTGCCTTCATTCAAAATTATATATATATATATATATATATATATATATATATATATATATATATAAAATAAAGTAGCTGATCTGCTGCCAGTGTCTACATAATATGTATTTATCTGCTTCTAGCCCTTGAAAACGAACAGATAAAAACGAGAATTCTGCAACTTCGTGCGGTAGCGTTCTCGCTTCCCACGCCCGGGTTCCCGAGTTCGATTCCCGGCGGGGTCAGGGATTTTCTCTGCCTCGTGATGGCTGGGTGTTGTGTGATGTCCTTAGGTTAGTTAGGTTTAAGTAGCTCTAAGTTCTAGGGGACTGATGACCATAGATGTTAAGTCCCATAGTGCTCAGAGCCATTTGAACCATTTTCTTCTGCAACTTCAGAAACCGAGCGAGGTTGCGCAGTGGTTAGCACACTGGACTCGCATTCGGGAGGACGACGGTTCAATCCCGTCTCCGTCCATCCTGATTTAGGTTTTCCGTGATTTCCCTAAATCGTTTCAGGCAAATGCCTGGATGGTTCCCTTGAAAGGGCACGGCCGATTTCCTTCCCAATCCTTCCCTAACCTGAGCTTGCGCTCCGTCTCTAATGACCTCGTTGTCGACGGGACGTTAAACACTAACCACTTCTGCAACTTCAGTTTTCACCCTTTAGCCCTGACTATTCTTAATGGCTAAATGTTGCCGTGAGCATGTGAATGCAGCGGGTAGTCGTTACTTCACCCTGCACAAACAGCAAATGTGACCGCGAGTTGTAACTGTGGCCCCACACAATGAAGGCTGGGGTGGAACCTGTGTGTCGAAGGGGAATGCACTGTGAAATAGACAACTCACCAAGTATACGCCATACACGAGTACGCCTATCACTTGCTTACGGACAGAACCTGCCCTCATCACGGAAGGCAACAGATTGCCATTCCACTCTCCAGTCGCACCGGTCGTTGTGCCGAGCGGTTCTAGGCGCTTAAGTCCGGAACCGCGTTGCTAAGCAGGTTTGAATCCTGCCTCGGCCATGGATGTGTGTGATGTCCTTCGGTTAGTTAGGTTTAAGTAGTTCTAAGTCTAGGGGACTGATGACCTCAGATGTTAAGTCCCATAGTGCTCAGAGCCATTTGAACCACTCTCCAGTCGACTCTTTCACGACACCAGAGAGGCCATGCTTAGTGACGTCGTGGTGTCAGTGGTAGCCTGGCCTCACGTATACGTGATCTTAATCCAGCTGCAAGAAGGCGGTTCCTAATTTCCCTTGATCTTGCTGATCTCAGCTAGAAAAATAGCTTCCGTGTGCAAAAACAGGAACTAGGTTCGCTTACATTCCGGACTGAATTCACTGAAAGCAGGTACAATATGTGCCCGGGTTTCTTCCGATGATGATGTTCGGTCGGTCAGCAGTGCACACACAATGTGTCTGAACGCAGAAACAGTAACACGAAGGTTTTTATGTATGCGGCGACTTTCGGCCAATTTCCCCCCAATTAATTTCATTTATTTACACTGAGGGTCGTCTACCAGTCCTCGCACTAACAGTCTATGCTCTGCAGGTCTTCCTAAATTTTTCCAAAATTTTACGTCGTTGCAACATCGAATTCTACAACAGCATCATCCATGAACAATGCCGTTTAAATAAGGTAATTGAACAACAAGTTCAGTTGCAAACTGATTTGGAACGATTCCAGTTCGTGGTTAGTCATCACTAGATTGTACGGAAAGAATGCCCATAGAATCACTAAACCTCTACGGTAATGGTTAACTAAATTCAGAATATGAGCATGCTAGTGGGTGATATTGAATTTGTGACGCTGAGAGTCGCGATCACTTGTGCCGCTACTGCTACCAAGGTTGTCCTTAATATGTACAAAAAAAAAAAAAAAGTCTGCCTCGTAGTAAGAGACAGCATAAGTCGGCAATATCTGATCTTTGTGAAGTCCCTCAAATCTGATAAAGCTGAGGAAGAAAGCAATTTTTATCGACTTTGTGCCCCGAATTACCACAAAAAAGAAGAAAAATCTCCTCCAACAAAATGTTACAGTAAAATTTACATTTACATTTGGCGTGTCGCGTGAGAAACAATGGAAGTTTATTTGCGTCTGCGGCGGAGATCCACGAAGTTCATGAAAATACCTTCTAAGAATTCATTGAGGAGACGAGGGAGCCATAAATCTCGGCAGCAGAGATAGCCATCTTTCCCGCGCAGGGAGAGGAACGAGCTGCGCGCCGCAGTGCATGTTAGTGCCACGCATTCCTGCGATAGCGGCCCGAGTTAATTCACTGCCGCCGACTATCTGCACTCCCCAGCTACTCTAGCTGCATTCCGCGAGCGTAATGCGTTTTGCGTGCTTCCCAGACTGCATCTCTCTGATAAGGCTCTGGGTTTTGCGTGTTTCCGTCAACATCTGCTCTGCACAGCTGTCGTTCTCCGCGCGTGCCTTTGGTGACAACGTCGTCCGCTGCCACAATTACCACAGGAGCCAACGAAGAACCGGTTCGGTAGCCGTTTTATGCGTTGTCTTCGCCAGTGGTTCCCAACATGTAGGCGATTACCTCCTGAGTAGTTGGGTTGGGTTGTTTTGGGGAGGAGACCAAACACCAAGGTCATCGGTCCCATCGGATTAGGGAAGGATGGGAAAGGAAGTCGGCCGTGCCCTTTCGAAGGAACCATCCTGACATTTGCCTGGAGCGATTTAGGGAAATAACGGAAAACCTAAATCAGGATGACCGGACGCGGGATTGAACAATCGTCCTCCCGAATGCGAGTCCAGTGTGCTAACCGCTGCACCACCCCGTTTTTATTTTTTTTATTTATTTTTTATTTTTTTTTTATTGTTCCCTGGGACCAAATTAAGGAGAAGTCACTATGGTCATGGAACGAGTCAATACATGAAATTATAACACGATATTAGAAACAGATAAAATGAAATATAAAGAAAAACATATTCAGGTGATAAGTCGTAAGTTTAAAAATAATCAACAATGTAACACTGGAATTTACTTAATTTTTTAGCTCTTCCAGGAGCTCCTCGACAGAATAGAAGGAGTGAGCCATGAGGAAACTCTTCAGTTTAGACTTAAAAGAGTTTGGGCTACTGCTAAGATTTTTGAGTTCTTGTGGTAGCTTATTGAAAATGGATGCAGCAGAATACTGCACTCCTTTCTGCACAAGAGTCAAGGAAGTGCATTCCACATGCAGATTGGATTTCTGCCTAGAATTAACTGAGTGAAAGCTGCTAACTCTTGGGAATAGGCTAATATTGCTAACAACAAACAACATTAAAGAAAATATATATTGTGAGGTCAATGTCAGAATTCCCAGACTATTGATTAGGGGTCGACAAGAGGTTCTCGAACTTTCACCACATATAGCTCGAACAGCCCGTTTTTGAGCCAAAAATACCCTTTTTGAATCTGAAGAATTACCCCAAAAAATAATACCACACGACATAAGCGTATGAAAATATGCGAAGTAGACTACTTTTCGTGTTGAAGTGTCACTTATTTCAGATACTGTTCTAATGGTAAATAAAGCAGCATTTAGTTTCTGGACAAGATCCTGGACATGGGCTTTCCACAGCAGCTTACTATCTATCCGAACGCCTAGGAACTTGAACTGTTCCGTCTCGCTTGTAATATGCCCATTCTGTCTGATCAAAATATCGGTTCTTGTTGAATTGTGAATTAGAAACTGTAAAAACTGAGTCTTGCTGTGATTTTGCATAAAATTATTTTCCACAAGCCACGAACTTATTTCATGAACTACATTATTTGATACTGTTTCAATATTACGCACAAGATCCTTCACTATCAAGTTGGTGTCATCAGCAAACAGAAATATTTTTGAATCACCTGTAATACTAGAAGGCATATCATTTATATAAATAAGAAACAGCGGTGGCCCCAGCACCGACCCTTGGGGAACGCCCCACTTAACAGTGCCCCATTGGGACTGAGCATCACTACCACTCCCAATATTGCGGAGAATTACCTTCTGCTTTCTGTTCTTAAAGTAAGAGGCGAACCAATTGTAAGCTACTCCCCTTACTCCATAATGGTCCAACTTCTGCAGTAATATTTTGTGGTCAACACAGTCAAAAGCCTTCGTTAAATCAAAGAAAACACCTAGCGTTCGCAACCTTTTATTTAATCCGTCCAAAACCTCACAGAGAAAAGAGAATACAGTATTTTCAGTTGTTAAACCATTTCTAAAACCAAACTGTACATTTGACAACAAATTAAGTGAATTTAAATGCTCCAGTAATCTTGTATACAGGGTGTTACAAAAAGGTACGGCCAAACTTTCAGGAAACATTCCTCACACACAAAGAAAGAAAATATGTTATGTGGACATGTGTCCGGAAACGCTTACTTTCCATGTTAGAGCTCATTTTATTACTTCTCTTCAAATCACATTAATCATGGAATGGAAACACACAGCAACAGAACGTACCAGCGTGACTTCAAACACTTTGTTACAGTAAATGTTCAAAATGTCCTCCGTTAGCGAGGATACATGCATCCACCCTCCGTCGCATGGAATCCCTGATGCGCTGATGCAGCCCTGGAGAATGCCGTATTGTATCACAGCCGTCCACAATATGAGCACGAAGAGTCTCTACATTTGGTACCGGGGTTGCGTAGACAAGAGCTTTCAAACGCCCCCATAAATGAAAGTCAAGAGGGTTGAGGTCAGGAGAGCGTGAAGGCCGTGGAATTGGTCCGCCTCTACCAATCCATCGGTCACCGAACACCGAATCTGTTGTTGAGAAGCGTACGAACACTTCGACTGAAACGTGGAGGAGCTCCATCGTGCATGAACCACATGTTGTGCCGTACTTGTAAAGGCACATGTTCTAGCAGCACAGGTAGAGTATCCCGTATGAAATCATGATAACGTGCTCCATTGACCGTAGGTGGAAGAACTAAAATGAGCTCTAACATGGAAATTAAGCGTTTCCGGACACATGTCCACATAACCTCTTTTCTTTATTTGTGTGTGAGGAATGTTTCCTGAAAGTTTGGCCGTACCTTTTTGTAACACCCTGTATACAACCTTCTCGATAACTTTAGCAAACACCGATGGCATAGAAATAGGTCTAAAATTGTCAACATTATCAATGTCTCCCTTTTTATAAAGTGGATTAACTACCGAGTACTTTAATCGGTCAGGAAACCGACCACTCCTAAATGAAAAGTTACAGATATGGCTAAGTATTGGGCTAACATACATAGAACAATACTTCAGTATTCTTCTAGATACCCCGTCATATCCATGAGAGTTCTTGGTATTTAGTGATTTAATTATTAACTCAATCTCCCTCTTGTCAGTATCGTGGAGGAGCATTTCAGGTAACAGTCTCGGAACACTTTTTTCTAAGAGCGCTATATGATTCCCTGTTGGGACTAGGTTTCTATTTAGTTCACCTGCTATATTCAGAAAGTGATTATTAAATACTGTACATATATGCGACTTATCAGTAACACGGACATTCCCACTACGCACTGATTCTATATCCTCCACCTGTCTCTGCAGACCAGCCACTTCCTTTACGACTGACCATATGGTTTTAATTTTATCCTGAGACTTAGCTATTCTATCTGCATATCACATACATTTTGCCTTCCTGATAACATTTTTAAGCACCTTACAATACTGTTTGTAATAGGCTGCTGCATTTAGATTTTGACTGTTTCAAACGTTTTGATTAATTGCCACTTTGTTCTACAAGATATTCTTATCCCTCAGGTCAGCCACCCAGGCTGCCTGTTTGTGCTAGTACCCTGTTTTGAACGTTCTAACGGAAAGCAGCTTTCAAAGAGCACGAGAAAAGTATTGAGAAAAGCATTGTATTTATCGTCTACTGTATCAGCGCTATAAACATCTTGCCACTCTTGTTCCTCGATAAGGTTTACAAAGGTCTCTACAGCAACTAGATCAGGTTTCCTAAACAGCTGATGACTATATTTAACACGTGTTGCAGCACCAAAATCTTTTAGAGTTAAAATTTGTGCATCATGATCTGAAAGGCCATTCACCTTTTTGCTAACAGAATGCCCTTCTAGTAGTGAGGAATGAACAAAAATGTTGTCTATGGTTGTTCTACTGTTCCCTTGCACTCTCGTTGGAAAGAATACGGTTTGCATAGGATTACATGAATTAAGGAGGTCTACAAGCATCCTCTTCCTTGCACAATCACTTATACAATTAATATTGAAGTCACCACATATAACTAACTTTTTGTATTTCCTATAAAGTGAACCAAGAACCTCCTCTAGCTTTAGCAAAAATGTTGTGAAATCGGAGTCTGGGGATCTATAAATAACAACAGTTAGAAGTTTAGCTCCGTTAAATTTAACCACACCTGCACAACATTCAAACATCTTTTCAGTGCAGTACTTTGAAACAACAATTGAATCAAATGGGATGCCGTTTTTCACATACATGGCTACTCCCCCACACCGCAAAGAGCTCCTCGAAAAGCTGCCAGCCAGCCTGTATCCTGGTAAAGGAAGCCTCTGAATTATCTCTTTATTTAAGAAGTGTTCAGATATACCAATAATTTCAGAGTCAACATCTATAAGCAGTTCACTAACTTTATCTCTAATACCTTGTATATTTTGATGAAATATACTAATTCCCTCATTACTCGGATACCTAAGCTTTGTCAAAAGTGGTTCCTTTGTTAGAGAGACTTCCCTTAAGCAGGAATACCTGTCAGATGACTTCAATCTAAAAAAGGTGCAGCTCTAACACCCACTACTGCAGGAATTATCCCATGAGTGATCCCACCAACCCCACCTATATTGTCACTTATAAGCTTTGCCAACCTCCCCTTCCCATACCTGTTGAGGTGCAGGCCATATCTAGTAAAACCCGTGCTGCTGATAGACTCCACCGACACCACTGAAATGTGACCCATGCTTTCTGTCGTCAGCGCACCCCAAAGTCTCATGTTATTACGCCTGACGGCTGTATTAAGATGAGGCCGATCGTGACGCTGAAACAGTTCCACGAAATGCACATTCGTGTTGCCAGTCTGAGTGGCTATCTTTTCCAGGTCACCATCTATGTCATACTCCCTATCCCTATCAATACTATTACCAGCCCCACGCACAATCACTGCCTGATCCTCTTTAGTAAAATCCCTACGTAACCCCCCTATGTTAACAGTCACCTGAGCCAATCCTGCATTAGGCTTCACAATGCTGGTGACCTGGTACTCACTCCCCCGCACTTCCTGCAACTGCTGGCCTACACTTCTGCCATGAGAACTACCTAACAGCAGAACCTTCTTCTTCCTCTTCTTCGACTTTGCAACTGTTCTAGCCACCGTAACTACTGAGGTCTGCTGCATACTTCGTACAGCTACAGCTACTAGAGATTCCTCTCCACTAGACTCTGGCAGTTGGTCATATCTATTGTAAACACCAACATTAAAACCATCTGAAAATCTTCTTCTCCTAGCAGATCTCTTGCCAACAGCCAGCTCCCATTCCCCAACCCCCTTCTCCCTCCTCATCCTATCTAGCTCCTCCTGTGCGTTTTTCAACTGCACCTGAAGGGCACATATCTTATGCTCCTGCTCCTCTATTAACTTACTCTTGCTACGTAACCTGCAGTTCCAGGAGAGGATCTCACCAGAATGCCCACTGGCTTCCCCACTGCATTCCCCCCAGTGAAAATACTTGAAACAAGTCTCACACCGCAATCCACTGCTCACGAACCTACGGCAAAGCCCACACTTCTCATTCATGGTAAAATTTTACTTTTTCTAGGTTCCGCTACTACAATAAGAAGATGTCAAAAACCTGACTACAATAATCACAAACTTACTCTACAAGGGAAGTAACTACTATTATTAACAGTATTAACAAATGTGAATATAACAAAATACTAATACAGAAAGAGTATCAAACGTCTAATGACACAGTAACGAAGCTGAAAACAGTTCCCAAAAGGTTCTTCTGAAATTATTTCACCAGAAAACACAAAAAAACTCCGGTTGAAAACTACTAAAGTTCCTAAATAAAGCACTATACACAAACAATTAATTAGTACTTAGCTTTCGATGCGCCACTACAGCTGCAACTGGTCAGCGCGGAATGTAAACATAGGTAAGAGGTTACGTTGTTCGATACGAAACACTCACAAATATCAGGCCACAACACAAGGAAGGCAGAGGTGAACGAAGAAACCACTAATAAGTCACTTATATAGTAAATATTATCACAAAAACCGTTAAAATATGTATCTGAAACCTAAAAATATATAAAAACTTGGAGAGCGATCTCACATGCAGTCACTCGCTTATGACGTCGCACCAAAAATTGTGTCCCTGAGTGGTAAAATGAAATTTTCTGAAGGGTGAAAACAAAGAGCTTCGATTGCGTTTCTGTCACGAAACTAAATTATTGTTAAAAAAAAGTTACTACTTATATATGGGGCAGTCAAATGAAAACCAAACACATTCACAGCGGGACCATAAAACGGTTCCATTCAAAAGTAATCAGCACAAGCCTTAAGATATTCACACCACTGAAACACGAGACGATCAATTCCTGTTTCGTAGAAAGTGGTCGCCCGGTGGCGCATCTGCAACCGCACCGTTTCTTGCACTTCCTCGTCCGACAGAAACCGACGACCACCCACGCACGTCAAGTCGCCAAAGATGTCAAAATCACACGGTGAAAGATCCGGCCGGTACGGCAGATGTTACAGTGTTTCCGAACCAAATCGCTGGACCGTGGCCTTCCTCCGACTGGAAATATGGGGCTGGACTTTATCGTACAGGAGGATGATCCCGTCCGACTGCGTTTCTGGGCGTGTTCACTTTACGGCGAGTCGCAGTTTCTGCTAAGTGTCTTCGCAGCGCTGCATATTCATTCTGGTTCCAAGGTCGAGGAACACGACGAGCTTCCGTCCGGAATCACGCGGCTGCTACGGTCGCAGGTTCGAATCCTGCCTCGGGCATGGATGTGTGTGATGTCCTTAGGTGAGTTAGGTTTAAGTAGTTCTAAGTCTAGGGGACTGATGACCTCAGATGTTAAGTCCCATAGTGCCTAGAGCCATTTGAACCATTTGAACACGACGAGCAGAAGGCCCCTGCCATCGAAGGAGGTTTTTATGAACTCCGTGTGCCGTCGTGTTGTCTGAATGGTGTTCGTCGGAACCATTCCGTTGTGCTACAAAGCCTGCTTCGCACACTGCCAATGGGACGAAGGCTACTCTTCAGCGATTTGGTTGGGAAACACTGCTACACCCTCTACAGTCCGGATATTTCACCGTGTGATTTTCACATACACGGCGACGTGAATAAAAACATATGTGGACGTCGATTTCAGTCGAAGGAGGAGGTGCAAGAGTGGGTGCGGTTGTGGATCCGTTAGCGGCCGACCGCGTTCTGCGAAACAGCAATTGATCGTCTCGTCTTACAGGGGAATAAATGTCTTAAAGGGGGTGGTGATTATTTTTGAATGGAACCATTCCGTGGTTCACTTGTAGTGGGTGCTCAGTTTTCATTTGACTGCCCCTTATATTATCAATATGTTGTAAGGCTGCTTACTAAGTTACCAATATTTTTTTTTTCAAATACATGCATTAACGAGTGCGAAATGAATATATGAATATCTTCCTCACATAGTCTACCCCCAACACGCATACTTTGCACGTTGAATTATGCATTTATGGCAATAAAACTGAGTCATACATGTCACATATGTTTAAACATCTCATGAAAATACCTTCTCCGAGATGTACGTAGTTCCCGCAATAGACCAAAAGTTGGCTACTTGCTATACTGCTGTACAGTCAGACACAAAGTATTAGCAGCTTGAAGTCTTCCAATTTCTGTAATTTCGGTAGTAAGGAGTCCAGCAAAAATAAATTAAAAAAACAGTACCTATTGACTCATTAGTTCATGGTTTAATGAAACATCTACGAAAACTAAATATCATTTAATTTCCATCATTTTAAAAACAAAAATGTTCAAAGATTTTCTTTTCATTCTTAAGTGTTGTTAGGTGTTAATGTTGATGTGGTCCGGCGGAGGGCATCAGCTAATACATGATTGCAGTGAGGGGTAATAATCTCACAAAGGATGGGAGCCACTGCTCGACGCGAAAATTGTTATCGTATCATCTGCCTTAGATATGAGTTGTGCACGAGTGGGAAAAGGGAGGAGATTGTAAATATGGGCAGAGTCTAAACTGCAACACCGTGAGAGATTCTGGCACTGAATAATTTGTGGTATGCGTGAAATACACAACACGAACATACTTTCATAGGCTGACAGATGCAAAGAGTGGCGAGGAATTAGCGAGAACAGACCAAAACACTTGTGTTTCCAAGACTGAACTGAAACAAACTGTTGCCAACCGTGTAACGTCATAGGCGGTAAGTTTTTACAATGGCGATGTTCAATAACTTGTCACAAGCTACAATAAGTGGCTCAACAATAAGTGTCTCTATGCTGCTGCAATCGCGCTGTATCACTGTGATTGCGAAGTTCGGTATGTTCAAGGGTGTTGTCAATTTTTAAGTAAAATCTTTCGACGAGCGACACAGTAATCATCTTCAGGCGCTGCGAGCTGTGCCGTTATATACTGCAGAGCCAAAGAAACTGGTACACCTGCCTAACATCGTGTAGGGCTCCCGCGAGCCGGCAGAAGTGCCACAACACGACGTGGCATGCACTCGCCTAATGTCTGATGTTGTGCTGGAGCGAATGGAAGCCATGAATCTTGCAGAGCTGTCCATAAATCCGCAAGAGTACGATGAGGTGGAGATCTCTTCTGAACAGCATGTTGCAAGGCAGCCCAAATATGCTCAATAATGTTAATATCTGGGGAGTTTGGTGGCCAGCGGAAGTGTTTAAATTCGGAACAGTGTTCCCGGAGCCACTCTGTAGCAATTCTGGACGTGTTGGGTATAGCATTGTCATGCTGGAATTGCCCACGTCAGTTGGAATGCACAATGGACATGAATGAATGCAGGTGATCATACAGGATGCTTACGTACGTGTCACCTGTCAGAGTCGTATCTAGACGTATCAGGGTCCCATATCACTCCAACTGCACACGCCCCACACCGTTACAGAGCTTCCACAAACTTCAAAATGGTTCTGAGCACTATGGGACTTAACAGCTGTGGTCATCAGTCTCCTAGAACTTAGAACTGCTTAAACCTAACTAACCTAAGGACATCACACACATCCATGCCCGAGGCAGGATTCGAACCTGCGACCGTAGCAGTCGCACGGTTCCGGACTGCGCGCCTAGAACCGCGAGACCACCGCGGCCGGCCCTCCACAAACTTGAAGACTCCCCTGTTGATATGGATGGTCCATGGATTCATAAGGTTTTTTCCATATCCGTACACGTCCGTCCGCTTGATACAATTTGAAACGAGACTCTTCCGACCAGGCAACATGTTTCCAGTCATCAACAGTCCAATATCGGTGTTGACGGGCCCAGGCGAGGCGTAAAGCTTTGGGTCGTGCAGTCATCAAGGATACACGATTGGGCCTTCGGCTCCAAAAGTCTATGACGATGATGTTTCGTTGAATGATTCGCACGCTGACACTGGCTGATGGCCCAGCATTGAAACCTGCAGAAATTTGCGGAAGGGTTGCACTTCTGGCACGCTGAACGATTTTCTTCAGTCGTCGTTGGTCCCGTTCTTGCAGGATCTTTTTCCGGCCGCAGCTATGTCGGATATTGATGTTTTACCGGATCCCTGATACTCACGGTACAGTCGTGAAATGGTCGTACGGGAAAATCCCACATCGTCGTTACCTCGGAGGTACTGTGTCCCATCGCTCGTGCGCCGACTATAATACCACCTTCAAACTCACTTAAATCCTGATAACCTGCGATTGTAGCAGCAGTACCCGATCTAACAAATGCGCCTATTTTGCCTGTTTACATCTCTCTGTATTTGAATATGCATGCCTATATTACTTTCTTTCGCGCTTCAGTGTATATACTCGTCGACTGGACTGCATCCAGACTCCTTAGTATAATCATTAGTGCCACACCGCTATTATTAATAGCAGAGTTCCATAAGCGGCGCCCACTAAGCCTTCTGATGTCCAAATGTTTTTCAAACCACCGCACTGTTCTTCCGTGAAACATAAATTCTCTCAGCTTTATCCAGTTCTGATGAATGAGAGAGCAAGTTTCTAATTAAGTGAGTGCTGGACCACAGACGTTGTTTAAATTGTAGCCTCCGTCGCGGTTTATTGGTTATTCCGACTTCTTCATTTCAATAACTCTTTGATTTCTCTGCGCCAGAAACTTCGTGTTTGCATCCCGGTACTGTCTTTGTAGTCTTCCTTTCCCTATTACGTATATTACTAAACAGGTAACCAGGTTGATGGGGCACGGTTGCCGTTGCAGTTTGCGTATCTAAAGGCTTCCAGGGACAGAAAAAATTTGATTCTCAGTATTTCTCTATAATGACTGACTGAATTTAAAATTTTGAATTGCCTTCGTAATCTGTTCATTAAGAGGTATAACCTTATACGTACGTTATTAAGGTTTAAGGTAATAAGACAAGTGTTATAGTTAGAAACTATGTACGTGTCTTGGGGCAGTGTAATTCACGGCAGGCAAACCTCCTAGAATATATTCATCCAATATTTGAGAATGAGAGAACAAACTTTACACGTTGTATTGTATTGTATTGTATTGAACCAGGGACCTAGAAACGACGCAGATGTTTTGTCTCCGCCGTAGCCCGCAGTGGTATACTGCACCACAACAGGCCACAGCAGTCTACTCACACCACCACCGCCCCATACCGAACCCTGGGTTATTGTGAAGTTCGGCCCCCAATGGACCCCCTAACCCGCACCCCATGGGAACGTCTCACATCAGACGAGTGTAACCCCAATGTTTGCGTTGCGTGGTAGAGTAATTATGGTTTACGCGTTCGTGGAGAAAGTGTTTGCGCAGCAATCGCCGACATAGTGTAACTGAGGCGAGGCAGATGGAAAACCATCTTAAAAACCATCCACAGACCGGCCGGCACACCAGACCTCGGCTCGACACTAATCCGCCGGGCGGATTCGTGCCGGGGACCGGTACGCTTTCCCGTACGGAAAGCAGTGCGTTAGACCGCACGGCTAACCGGCGGGCTTAACTTTACACATAATAACACATTTTCACGAAACATTTTCTCGCTAAAACCTCCTACAAAATCATGAAAGGAAGAAATTTCTCTCTAACTACGTCTCCATCTACAACTAACCCCCGAAAGCCACCTTGCGATGTGTGACGGAGGGTACTTTGTGTACCACTGCGACTCCTCCCTTTTCCTGTTCCAGTCGTGAGTGGTTCGGCGGAAGAATAATTGCTAGTAAGTCTCCGTCTGAGCACGAATCTCTCTAATTTTATCTTCACAGCGTTTTCACGAGATACACGTAGGTTGAAGCAATACTTTTGCTTATTATTCTAGGAATGTATGCTCTTGTATCTTTAACAGTAAACCACACCGTGGTGCAGAACACCTCTCATGCAACGTCTGCCGGGATTTCCTCCAGCAACGGATACCGGAGTGACGAGCAATAGTCAAGTATTTGTCAAACATTTTCGCTGTTTATGCTGTGAAACTTCTACATTAACCGTGACGTTTTAGGTTGTTACTTCTGCTATCTCAATTTGCAATACATTTTGCAGACAGTATCCGTATGTACGACTGAATGCATCTGTATATTTATATCATTGTACGCCAAAGAGCTTAGGAGGTATGTCTTCATAAATATTGAGCTCCGTGAAAAAGTAGCTTTTGCTTAAAACGGAGCGCAAATTACACATACTGTACTCATCCAGTATTTGATAATGAAAGCACTTAGCAACTTCCAACAAACTTTAAAAACAATTTCAAACCTTTCCTAAACTTTCCCACTTGCGTGCTTAGCGTCAAATATTTAAGGCATTAACTCGTTTGTAATATACTCAGACGTTTGAACTTGGGACTTCGATTCTTTAAACAAAATGGGGTGGAAGGAGGGTTACTGGTATTTGAGAAAAGCTGAGAGATCTCGCTGTAATGGTTCGCTAGAGGTGCTGTGCTCTAGCTGTGTGTCACCCTCTCAATAAAGTCCCCCGGGTCTGCGCTTTGATCCACCAGTAACCGTGACGTAAGTAAACAATGGCCGGTGAGCCGATAATGCGGCCCGTAAGAGGGAGGTCACGTGTTTTGATCTCGGCAACAGCAGCAGCGGCACGCGTCTGCCGTGTGAAACGCGCCCATCGATCGGCAGCGGGCGCCCGCAAGATGGCGGCTGGCGGCCTCTGGCTGTGTCGGTGCCACGTGTCCGCCTGGAACACCGCTGCCGCACGTGGCGTGCCAGACTGCGCGGCGCCACCGCCTCTGGGGACCACCAGGCGCCGCTCTGGCTGGCGGGCAGCACCGAGGGGGACCCGGGAACCTCCCCGCACTCGGCAGCGCGCCTCGAGGTCTCACCTACGATCTTAGACAGCCGAACCGTACGTGCATCTGTGAGGAAGCCAGACGAATATATTTTAACTCAAGCGGGGCAACAGCCTATACAGTAATTGCACGAGCACCAGTCTGAACGACTGCCAGTGTGCACTTGTTGTGTTGGTACTGCAGCACGACTGAAAGCAAGAGGAAACTAGGTGACTACAACCCTTATCCACTGTCCAATCACGTTGAGAGGTGGCATGAGCCCCATCTCAAATTTCTATCTTACTCTGAGTAATTCGACTTTCCTCTCTAATTGCTTGCGGTGAAAAGTTGCTATTCCTTCAGACGCGGACTTCCCACGCAGCGTCTCTCGTCACCCGGCTGGTCCGGTGACAGGCGGGTACTGCTGATCTTGAAAGGGTTAAGCCGACGGGTGTGACGGAGTCGAGTTGATGCTTTCCGGACGCCAAGGAGCGACTGGGCTAGAGATTCCGTTACTTCACAGAAACTTAGTGAAAACACTTTCTGGCGGGCTACCAGCGAGCAGTTGGAATGACTTGTGTTCCCAGGCAGTCTTGGCGGGCAAATTCCCGCGTTTTCTGCAAAATCATAACTGTGATTGGGTGGCTCAGGCGATAGCTCCGTGACGTAGCAAAATCGGCGCAGAAATTTACGCCAAGTATTTCCATTGGTGAAATAGTAGTGTCTCGGCAATAGAGTGTAATTTTCCGCCGGTTTTCGAGTTGCTTATTGGAACGTTTAACCACAGCCACTGTCGTGGGAGCTGGAATGTTCTGTGTTCGGCTTGTACGGGTGCTCTTGAGAGAGTCGGCTCTCGCCTTTCGGTCGGAGTAGGTTACAAGACTGAGCTCTCGCTGCTCTGTCCAGCCTGCCTTCCGTTGGCTGTCTAATATACTTTCATTTAATTGTAACTGTTTGACGAAGTTGCTGAAGTTTCGACTTCAACGTAACTTTTCGAGTACAGTTGGCAATTGAGCGTTCTGTGTACAAGCGTCCTATGTTGTCCGTCTCGAACAGTATTGGCTAAAGTTGACTGTATCGGAGTTACTGTGTGACTTTGCTTGTTAAAATCAATCACTGTACCGTCAGTGATTGTGTAGCGAGCCTTCTTCGTCTCCCTCAGAGGCGCATTTGTATTGCTAGGAAATCTTTAGTATGGAACAACCAGACCAGGATAATTTGTTTCCTGCTATACTCGCGACACTATCATCACCACGACGGGACGTCGAAGCAACCAGCCATCGCCTCCGGTACGCCAGATCGTGTCCTTGCAGTTAAGAAGACAGCTTAGTAATGTATGTCCGCAGCATCAGCAGACTAGGGAATTTTGCTAGGTGATAATCAGAGCTCAGCAGAGCGTGCCTGTTCGTCTTTTCTAACTTTGTTCTGTCTTCGGTGTTCATTGTCTGAGTTCCCACAACTGTAGCAGCAATTAATGTTGGGTTGGCTGGGTGTTTCTCTTAAGATTTGAGTTGCAAGGAATTGATTCCACATACCACTTGGTGATAAATGTCACAATCACCCTCACAGCATTTATTTGAGTATCCAATTTGACGTATTGTAAATGTTTCATGTGTTTTGTTTATTATTTTGAGTTTAGTCATAATAAATCAAATTGTTATTTTTGGACAGAACATTCATTTTTTGAATGGTAGAGCAACCCTTTCATTTCTCACTACGTAAATGAAACTTTCCTTTATCAAATTAATTTCTATCAAATTAATTTCTATCAAATTAAATTATTGCAGGTGCCAAACTCCACTTGCAGGGTCAATTACAGTCAGTTCGCGTTTCTTCTTAATCCATGCGCAACCGCAAAAGTCTGAGTTAGAAAAGGGGGGGGGGGGGGGGCTTAGAGTATCATTTCCATATAAAGATTCTAGAAGAATTTAGTGTTAAATACACTGCTAGCCCCAGCACCTCGCAACATTAATGTGGTCACCTGTCACAGGCCCGGATAACCATCTTTTGCAGTGTGGACCGCTGCGAAAAGTGCAGGAAGTGAGTCAATGAGGTTCTGCAACGTACCGACTGGGATATGGAGTCGTGCAAAATCCTATGGCGTGGCCATCTCCGCTGGGTTTCTCTGTTGAGGATCTATGCTACGTACAACCCCACCGATGTTGTCCCCCAGATTCTGGTTTGGGTTGAAATCCGGAGCGTTTTGTGGCCAGGGGAGACGGTAAGTTCACCCTGGTTCTCTCTGAAACACTCACGTACACAGCGAGCTGTGTGACACGTTGCATCGTCCTTCTGGTAGATGCCATCCTGCCGAACTGCATGTAGGTGTGGATATGGTACCCAAGATTAGATGCATACTTGTGTTGATCCATTGTGCCTTACAGAATGAAGAAATCACCAGGGAACGCACGAAAACATTCCCCAGACCATAACGCTCCCTCTGAGGCGTAGCGCCGTATACCGATCCGGCCTTGCAGGCGGTTAAGTGGGAGATGTGTCTCAGAGCTGGATAGTGACAGATGGTGACGCGAGACTGGACGCGCACGTAGTTTATGTTTCAGCCGATAGATGACAATATTGGATAGGCGACTGATTTAGTTTCGATTGTGCCCACTAGAAAGCACTAAAGTAATAGAATGCTATTCATAAACTGTTCTGGTATATTCATAAAGTGATATTACGTATTTTTGTGTAGGTAAAATGTTATAAATATGTTTTAACAGTATGAATGATGCGTGAGTGTGGTTTAAGGTTAATATGAAGAAAACTGTTTAACGAATTATGTAGTGGGATTTAGTGTGGGAACATTTCGAAGAAGTATGGATATGGACAAAGGGGATTTTTGTAGAATAGATTTGTAAAGTAAGTTTATGGTAAAGGCAAAGTTATGTCAGGTATAAATAACAACAGTAAATAACTTTATGCATAAGCAAAACTTCAGCATATTAGATAATTACGTCCGTAAAAAGTGCAGTCGTTAGGTTTACTATTTTGCGATTGGTTATTGATGAAAAGCGCGGACTGGCGCGGGAAAATGTTGATATGCTATTGACTGTTGAGTAAACTGACCAATGGCTGGTAGAGAAGACTTAGAGTATTCTAGGGAGGAGTCGGAGCCTAGCCATGAAACAGTTCGGACGTGTGTAGTAGTAGTTCCGATGGAAATGATAAGTTGCCGGATCTAGCAGTGTTTCATACATCAAAAGTGTGGTAAAGTGACGGCATAATTATTCCGATGGGTGTGTAGAAATTTCGATATTTTTAAGTGAATTTTGTGACGAGAAAAGACATATTCCGCGTGGCGTATTGAGCACGTCGGTGGCTAAAAACTGTGACTGCATTAGGTACCGACAGACTTAATATTTGGCGAGCATTGTCAACCAAAAACAATACGTATTTTTGTAGCTATTACTTTTTCGGGAAATGCAACACCATAAACTTGCTAACGTGAGTGAAAGGGATTATGAGTGACTGTGTTAAGACTAGCACGGGCTTGGCAGTGATACTTGTTCACCCAAGTTTCAGAATATATTTATTAAGGACAAAATTTCCAGTCTTTCATTTCGTGTGAAACCTTCTCCCGAAACGTAGATTAGTGACTTTAATTGCAGCCTGGTTCACGTCGAAGTACAGTAGGTTTCGCTCGGCTTCCATACTGATGATATGCTGAGACAATGTTCACAGGTAGGTGCAGGTTCGTCGTAAAGGGACGGAAGGAACCGCGCCGCCGCACCTCCTCCGGCCTGGACCCTTCCAACGATTGTTGCAGGGTGTTCGCTCCCTTTGTCCAATGGAGCAAAGACGTGATTCACGTAAAAAGGCCACCTGTCACCACTCAGGAGGTGTCCAGATGCGGTATTGGCGTGCAAATTCCATACTTTGTTGTCGATGAACAGCAGTAAGCATGGGTGCATTATCCAGGGGCCTGCTTCGGAGGCACATGTGTAGCGTCGTTCGCTGGATGGTCATTGATGAAACAATGTTGGTAGCCCGTTGACTCGTCTGGACACTCATCTGCACAACACTTGAATGTCTGTTCGCCCGTACACATCTCCGCAGCCGTCATTCCCCTTGCCGTCTACGACCCGCGGTGCACCACTGTCGCTTCGAGCCATTATGCTATGCATGGTATGCTTTAACCACGGCGGCTTGTGAATGGTTCACAGATTTAGCCGTTTCGGAAATGATTTTGTTCTTGGTCCGAAAGCCATGATGATGCCCTATCGGAAGTCAAATAAATCGTTCCAGTTCCGCATTAAAACAACGACTGCACTGAAACTTCCTGGCAGATTAAAACTGTGTGCTGGACCGAGACTCGAACTCGGGACCATTGCCTTTCGCGGGCAAGTGCTCTACCGACTGAGCTAGCCAAGCACGACTCACGCCCCGTCCTCACAGCTTTACTTCTGCCAGTACCTCGTCTCCTACCTTCCAAACTTTACAGAAGCTCTCCTGTGAACCTTGCAGAACTAGCACTCCTGAAAGAAAGGATATTGCGGAGACATGGCTTAGCCACAGCCTGGGGGATGTTTCGCAGGAGAGCTTCTGTACAGTTTGGAAGGTAGGAGACGAGGTACTGGCAGAAGTAAAGCTGTGAGGACGGGGCGTGAGTCGTGCTTGGCTAGCTCAGTCGGTAGAGCACTTGCCCGCGAAAGGTAAAGGTCCGGAGTTCGAGTCTCGGTCCGGCACACAGTTTTAATCTGCCAGGAAGTTTCATATCAGCGAACACTCCGCTGCAGAGTGAAAAATCTCATTCTGGCCAACGACTGCACTGTTTTCTGCATTCCCACGACACACTTTATATACCTTCCTCTGCTAGCGCTGCAACTTGCCGTCTGTTGAGTGGTTATTGCACGCGAACGTCGAACATGTGCAGTGGTCTCATTGACTGGATTTCAAAGTTATGCAAAGATTGCTGACTACCTTTAAATGTACAGAAATGTAAAATTGCGCCCTTATGAAACGCAGTAGACGTTGGTCGTTCGCGAAGGAACGGGTCCAATAGAACAGTTCACTAAACTGAATTGAAGCCCCGAGGAATGATTTCTCAGGAATGGTCATTCACTGTTTTTCCTTCAGATCCGTCTCGTTCTCACCTCTGTCTCCTTCCGGTGGTTCTCGTTCTATTTCAGATGGTCACTTGTTCACTGTTCAAATTTCGTCTTTACTAGTTTCCGCCTCGGTCTCTTTCGGTAGCTCTCGTATTTTTCGGGTGATCACTCATTACTCGTTTCAGTTCCGCTGTTTTTCGCTTAGTGCCAAGTTGTATTTCCTTCCGTACATTGTGTTCGCCCATTCTTGTTCCATTTCAAAACGTTCTGAAATCTAAAGTTCTAGTTATCTGTGTACGTCATTCAGCATCCACCAATGGTAATTTATAATATTGTTATAATTCAAGTGGTTCAAATGGCTCTAAGCACTATGGGACATAATATCTGAGATCATCAGTCCTCAAGACTTAGAACTACCTAAACGTAACTAACCTAAGGACGTCGCACACATCCATGCCCGAGGCAGGATTCGTACCTGCCACCGCAGCAGCAGCGCGGTTCCGGAATGAAGGGCCTAGAACCGCTCGGACACAGCGGCCGGCTTGTTATAATTATGTGTTGAAATTAAAACAAGTTCCGATTCTGTGAAACTCTCTTCTCGATATGCTAGCACATGTTCTTTAATACAAAATACCCAAAATTTCCATCTTCGGTTTCACAGATAATATTTATCAATGATAACATTTAAGTTTGTGTACACATGTTCTGCGGCTTGTTAAATACAAAAATTTTAAAATGAAATTAAATGAATTTATTAAACAGTTCTCTGTACCGTTTTCACTTCCTTCTGAGGGGATGAAAGTGTAGTTGGACGATCTGAAGTCCATTCTAATTTTTTGTTTCCCTTCGCTAAAGCAAGCAATTACTTCAGCTAAAATTTCGAAAATTTCTGATTCCACTATTAATTTGATATATTCGAAATTTAGCTAAATATCTCAGTTTTTTATTACCTATGCACTTTACAGTCTACTTGTTTTTCACTGGAATGTAGTGTGTATCTTGTGAGACAGAATTTGTGTAAGAACCGTTTAATGAACTTTCAGCTAAAATGATTTCTATAATTCTAACTAACATTCTGAAACGAAGGAGCAAATGTACCCCGAACCATTTATCGCAAAACCTTAAAATCTATTTCTCCGTCCACTGCGAAATTAATAGTTGCCTCTCGCTCAGGTCGGATCCTGTGTATGCTCTTCTTATTCGGTACTGTACTTCTAGTTATCGATTTTGACTTCTTTAAATCTCATACGGTATCATATAATTAGGTAAAAAAGGAACGGTAAACGAGTAAAAACGGACGGGCCCCAAAAGGACCGGTCACCAGTGAACTACTTCCCCAGATGCACGACTCTGCCCACCTTTAAAACGCAGAAAAGATTCCGGGATCGAGCTCCGCTCCAGCACACAATTTTAATCTGCCAGGAAGTTTCAGGAAACTACCGACTATGGGAAACATTGTATAGTTCGAGAATGTTCTGTTCCGTGGCCAGTTATTTCGCCTGATTCGACGCCACTTGACTTTACTGCTTGATGGTATGTCAAGAATGTGGCTTAAACTATATTGTAACTGCCACTAGTCTCGAGTTGACAGTTATCATAAATGAAGCGTTTCAAGATATGAAAGACCATCCTGCCTTGACTTACAGATTTGAAGAGTCAAATATACTTTAATCGTAATACACGGTTACGTGAATTGCTCTCCACTGCTAACTAGAACGCAAACCGAGAGTGCAACCTCTCATCTTTGGGTTTTTCTCAACGAATTACAACGTTTTTATTGTTACAGTTTCTTGCACGAAACCGAAAGATGAGAACCTGCGTTCTGGAAACAAGTTTTAGTTAGGACTGAAGACGAGAACTTGTACTAGCGAAACAAGTTGTAGTCAGAAATACAGAACAAGTTATGTGACTGAATATCGCAAACAAAGTATATTTTAATGCTCAACAACCACAACTTCAACCCGCTAAAATGAGTACTCTTCGACAGCCACTGTTGCGAAGATATCAAGTACGTACTGAGTCAGTGGTGAAAGTGTTCGAACATCTTTGCAAATTTATTCAATACACCTTTAAAGTGTGTAACTTATATGCGATTTTTATCATTCAGTCTGACAGTCTTATGGACATGTCGTAGGCACCGCTCATGATCCTTTAAGACAATTACATTTTTATGTGATACATCATTTCTCAAAGTTTGTAGTTGATGCCCAGAAAGAACTTGTACACACATAAAAAAAAAAAAAAAAATATTGCATCACCTCGGTTCCGATAGTTCCGGAACCTGTACGAAAAACTGGAATAGAGAACAACATAAACATCATTTCCGCCCTTTTTATTGCTCATGAAAACCACACATTGCATGTTGTACCTCCATACAGCGAGAACTTCACAGGTGGTGGTCCAGATTGCTGTACACACCGGTACCTCTAATACCCATTAACACATGCTCTTGGCTTGATGCATGCCTGTATTAGTTGTGGCATACTATCCACAAGTTCATCAAGGCACCGTTGGTCCAGATTGTCCCACTCCTCAACGGCGATTCGCCGTAGATCCCACACAGTGGGCGGTGGGTCACGTCGTCCATAAACAGCCATTTTCAATCTATCCCAGGCATGTTCGATAGGATTTATGTCTGGAGAACATGCTAGCCACTATAGTCGAGCGATGTCGTTATTCTGAAGGAAGTCATTCACAGGATCTGCACGATGGGGGCACGAATTGTCGTCCATGAAGACGAATACCTCGCCAATATGCAGCCGATATGGTTGCACTATTGGTCGGAGGATGGCATTCACGAATCGTAAAACCGTTACGGCGCCTCCATGACAACCAGTGGCGTACGTCCGACCCACATAATGCCACCACAATACAGCAGGCACCTCCACCTTGCTGCACCCGCTGGATATCGTGTCTAAGGAGTTCAGTCCGACCGGGTTGTCTCCAATCACGTCTCCAACGATTGTCTGTTTGAAGGCATATGCAACACTCGTTGGTGATGCCAATCCTGAGTGGTCCATTCGGCATGTTGTTGGGCCCATCTGTACTGCGCTGCATGGTGTCGTGGTTGCAAAGATGGACCTCGCCATAGACGTCGGGAGTGGAGTTGCGCATCATGCAGCCTATTGCGCACAGTTTGAGTCGTAACACGACGTCCTGTGGCTGCACGAAAAGCATCATTCAACATGGTGGTGTTGCTGTCAGGGTTCTTCCGAGCCATAATCCTTGGGTAGCGGTCATCCACTTCAGTAGTAGCCTTTGGACGGCCTGAGCGAGGCATGTCATCGACAGTTCCTGTCTCTCTGTATCTCCTTCATTTCCGAACAACATCGCTTTGGTTGACTCCGAGACGCCTGGACACTTCTCTAGCTGTGAGCCCTTCCTGGCACAAAGTAACAATGCGGACGCGATAGAACCGCGGTGCTGAACGACTAGGCATGGTTGAAGTACAGACAACACGAGCCGTGTAGCTCCTTCCTGGTGGAATGACTGGAACTGATCGGCTGTCGGTCCCCCCCCGCCCTCGGTCTACTAGGCGCTGCTCACGTATTCATGTATCCACAGTCAACATCTATCGTAAATGAATGAGTAGATAGACTCACTAGCGAAAGTATTGTTGAGTGTTCCATATGGGTCACAGGATTGTTACTGTTTACAATATACACTCCTGGAAATTGAAATAAGAACACCGTGAATTCATTGTCCCAGGAAGAGGAAACTTTATTGACACATTCCTGGGGTCAGATACATCACATGATCACACTGACAGAACCACAGGCATATAGACACAGGCAACAGAGCATGCACAATGTCGGCACTAGTACAGCGTATATCCACCTTTCGCAGCAATGCAGGCTGCTATTCTCCCATGGAGACGATCGTAGAGATGCTGGATGTAGTCCTGTGGAACGGCTTGCCATGCCATTTCCACCTGGCGCCTCAGTTGGACCAGCGTTCGTGCTGGACGTGCAGACCGCGTGAGACGACGCTTCATCCAGTCCCAAACATGCTCAATGGGAGACAGATCCGGAGATCTTGCTGGCCAGGGTAGTTGACTTACACCTTCTAGAGCACGTTGGGTGGCACGGGATACATGCGGACGTGCATTGTCCTGTTGGAACAGCAAGTTCCCTTGCCGGTCTAGGAATGGTAGAACGATGGGTTCGATGACGGTTTGGATGTACCGTGCACTATTCAGTGTCCCCTCGACGATCACCAGTGGTGTACGGCCAGTGTAGGAGATCGCTCCCCACACCATGATGCCGGGTGTTGGCCCTGTGTGCCTCGGTCGTATGCAGTCCTGATTGTGGCGCTCACCTGCACGGCGCCAAGCACGCATACGACCATCATTGGCACCAAGGCAGAAGCGACTCTCATCGCTGAAGACGACACGTCTCCATTCGTCCCTCCATTCACGCCTGTCGCGACACCACTGGAGGCGGGCTGCACGATGTTGGGGCGTGAGCGGAAGACGGCCTAACGGTGTGCGGGACCGTAGCCCAGCTTCATGGAGACGGTTGCGAATGGTCCTCGCCGATACCCCAGGAGCAACAGTGTCCCTAATTTGCTGGGAAGTGGCGGTGCGGTCCCCTACGGCACTGCGTAGGATCCTACGGTCTTGGCGTGCATCCGTGCGTCGCTGCGGTCCGGTCCCAGGTCGACGGGCACGTGCACCTTCCGCCGACCACTGGCGACAACATCGATGTACTGTGGAGACCTCACGCCCCACGTGTTGAGCAATTCGGCGGTACGTCCACCCGGCCTCCCGCATGCCCACTATACGCCCTCGCTCAAAGTCCGTCAACTGCACATACGGTTCACGTCCACGCTGTCGCGGCATGCTACCAGTGTTAAAGACTGCGATGGAGCTCCGTATGCCACGGCAAAGTGGCTGACACTGACGGCGGAGGTGCACAAATGCTGCGCAGCTAGCGCCATTCGACGGCCAACACCGCGGTTCCTGGTGTGTCCGCTGTGCCGTGCGTGTGATCATTGCTTGTACAGCCCTCTCGCAGTGTCCGGAGCAAGTATGGTGGGTCTGACACACCGGTGTCATTGTGTTCTTTTTTCCATTTCCAGGAGTGTATAAAGGTATTCCGTAAGTAGCTTTATAATTTCAAATTACTGTGGTTTATTGATAGCCGAGTGACTGCACTGAAGACATTCCACACGCGTATTATATGAGGTGGTTCTCATTTGATGTGTCTTTTCTCTATAGATGGTAAATTACGATATGCAAATTATCGGAGAAGGAAGAACCTAGACTGTGGCATGTTTATGAAACTAGATCCATAAACTATCACCGGAAACTACTAACGACGGACAGTGTCAGTGCTGCGATGAGAACAAGTCCGTCAACGCAACAGTTGCTATTATAATGAGAAAGTTACCAGGGATCCACAGAAGTCACTTCGTCAAGGGACGCACGAAAGTGGTCTAACAGTTTATCCAATTCATTCCGGAGAAGCATATTTCTTTACAGAAATTATAGCCAAATTATGCACAAAAATTGTTCATTGAATATCACGACCGCAGGATGGTGTTCGCTCAATCACTGAAATCGTGTTGTACCGCTACGGAAGAAAGTGTTCGACAATGTATAGTCAGATGAGGTCGTGTTTCACACTGGCGACTTTATCAACATATATCACCGTCACTAATTCTTTTGTGTCGGAAAGGAAGCAGATTTATTCCAGGATAACAAAATAATGCGTGAATACATTGTCTTCTTCTGTTGGTCCTTTTCTTTTTGACAGAATAATGGGCTGATGAAGGCTGTCTAGTAATGTTGGAGAATCGCATAATGCCAATAACTGCTTAGTGAGACAACACCGCACACATTCCCTTTTGTGCAGGGTAGGATGACCCACACCCACATTTGGAAATGACCTTTAAGAGTTTACATAAGCGCTTCTCAGGTAGGCAAATTGGCAGAGGTGGCCAACATATGTGGAAGGTTCGATGTCTAGATCCAAGGAAAACCACAGAGCTTTCGATGTTCGGATCAAACGCTGTGTGTGGCGCGTTTATAAGGTTACAGCGGTCTGTAGGTAAGTTATGACTAATGTATCAGCCACGCGGGATTAGCCGAGCGGTCTTAGGCGCTGCAGTCTTGGACTGTGCTGCTGGTCACGGCGGAGGTTCGAGTCCTCCTTCGGGCATGGGTGTTTGTGTTAGTCCTTAGGATAATTTAGGTTAAGTACTGTGTAACCTTAGAGACTGATGACCTTAGCAGTTAACTCCCATAAGATTTTACACACAGTTGATGTTTTGAACTAATGTATCAATCGTGGGGGGGGGGGGGGGGGAATATTTACTTGTGATGGCATGGGACCTCTCGTAAGTTAGCCATGCCGCCTCACGGCCGAATTGTACAGGAACGTAGCGTCCAGTCGTGAGCGTCGGCTTGTACGCCAACGGCACACCGCAGGCGACCTGAAGTGCCAGCAAAACAGTGCACCACTCTATCGCTCCCTAATGACGCCAGAATCGTCTGAGGAACACTCCACGGACAATCCCCGCAATTTGTGATTAGTTTTTGCTAGTCTAAGGGCAACCATTCTAGGGATGTGCAAACACCTTCTCGTAACCCTTTCAGAAAGTTAATAAGCTGTTTTTTGACGATCCGGTGCAGGCTAAAAAGAGCCGCCAAGAAACTTATTTCACGTTTTTGTACGATACGATATCAACACCTTTAGAGGTTTAGGCTTGTTTAGCCTTATGACAGTGATGAAGAAAAAAAAAAACAGCTGTGTAAGATGATTTAGCTGTTAAGACAATGAACTCGTATAAGGAAAATGCCATGTTAAAATTCCTGCCGGTAGATTCCTCAAATATATTGAGACGGATGTCTATTTCCCTAGACACTAGCTTTGAAGAGTCCTAAATTGGCTTTTACGTCTAATTAACTATACAGTTGCTTGGAATTGACAATATTTAGCATCTTTATCATCTCTTAGTGTAATGATAATCGAGAAACGAAAGCATCTGAGGATAGTCACTGCGCAAATTTTTCTTTCTAACAATTATCTTGAATCTGTCGTTTTCAGTTTCATTACGTCAAATTATATTCAGTCGTTAACTATACAGATCATTATCAGACATTCTTATGTCGCATAACGTTTTTCCATCCGACAAAGAAATAAAAAAATATAACAATGCCGCGGATATGAAGAATTTAGAATTATAGATATATCAGCATGCCATGTATGATTTTAGAAAGAATACGGTTGCTGAAAGGCTAAATTAAGGCGTTTTGCAACATACAGTTGGAAGATTGAACTAATATTAAACACAACTGCAGCTTTGTACTACTACTTCAGGAATGTTTCTGAACATAAAAATGTATTATATTCATAACCCTCTTTCACGCTGTTTTATAGAATAAAGATACAACTCTCTTGCCTCGATGTACATTTTCTGTAAATAAAGCGCTAATCAACCCGGGGGTTAGCTTGCACACCCCAGTGGCCTGATGCTGTATAGGTGCCACATTAGCCCGTTGACCCTAAGTGGAACCGGAAAAGTGATTGATTCAGATCTCGTACACACACACACACACACACACACACACACACACACACACAGAGAGAGAGAGAGAGAGAGAGAGAGAGAGAGAGAGGGAGAGGGAGAGGGAGAGGGGGAGAGAGAAAGTACTCACGAAGGTGATAGGTTAAACGACATGAAAATCAAACCTAACGGGATCAGAACACCGTACATTTAGATTAACAAATAAACATTCAGCTTTCAGTAAATGAAATGCCTAATCACTTGCTGTCTGGATGCGCAGCGGACTCTACCTCTAAGTTCTTCGACACTCCAAGTTAATTTTGATATGCTATCAATACCGCTTCGTAAGCATTCCTTAGTAAAGATATAAGCTGAGATACGCGACGCGTGAGCAGAATGCGTTGGTAGACGGGTCTGGTTCTAGGCAGACAACGGCGCCGCAACCCGTTCCACGCCCGATGTCTGATTGATCAGCTACTTTTCTTCGCATTTATGGAGGCAACAAATCTGTTGGTGTCCGAACAGAGATTACTGCCATTAACGACGCTGTACCCGCATTAGCTGCGTTACCTAATGGGCGCAGGCCAGCACGAGATGAAAGGGCACACGCCGAGGCGCTGGACCGCCCGCCTCCCCCTACACCCACAGCCGTGTAATTACGATAAACGCGTCACGTGGAAAAGCTGTGGTCGACATAACACAACAGCCGTTACCTGCTACCATCTTGTGGTAGGGGACCAGCCTACTCAAAATTGCCCCTCGTTTACCATGATGAAACAACAGATTCAGAACAGCCGAATGATGTAATCGGTACGTACCGTCAGTTGAAACTATTACGTCGCAGTATGTGGACCAACTACGACTTTTTCGCAGCCTATTAGGCAACAATGTGGTCGCGGAAAGTACGTTTCAGAAAACTTTCGCCTGCGGCAAACAGTACGGCACAGTTGGTACTACTGGAGCATCTCTACATTGGTTTTCCGATAGTGGTTCATGCAACAGTCATGCAGAACGTCCCTTTGCCGTAGAAATCAGTGTCTTCGCCGCATGGACCGCAGATCGCGCTGCACCTGACATGTACAACGGGTACCAATGGTAAAGAGAAATCGTTCACTCGACTCTACGCAAATTACGTCATAAATAAATGGCTAAAATTATTACAAAGACATATTAAAATAAATAATGCTCCTCTAACCGTGTTCCATGCAGACTGTTACGTGATTTTAACTGTCGCAGTAGATTAACTACAATGTGGGCTTTAACTGGTTCTGAAAGTAACAAATGACTGCAATTTAAACATCTCCGAGTATATATATATATATATATATATATATATATATATATATATATATATATATATATATATATATATATATATATTGAACAAAAACGCTGGCAGGTCGATAGACACACAAACAAACACAAACATACACACAAAATTCAAGCTTTCGCAACAAATTGTTGCCTCATCAGGAAAGAGGGAAGGAGAGGGGAAGACGAAAGGAAGTGGGTTTTAAAGGAGAGGGTAAGGAGTCATTCCAATCCCGGGAGCGGAAAGACTTACCTTAGGGGGAAAAAAGGACAGGTATACACTCGCACACACGCACATATCCATCCACACGTGGAATGTTTCCTTCCATTATATATATATATATATATATATGACGATTGGGATTCGAGCCAGTTAGGGATGCAATATTTATTTGTGAAGAGGCAATAGAGAAAGTTAGCAAATGCTATTACCTTGGGTGTGATATTATTTACACATGAAATGATGAATTGAGTGGACAGCTACAGAAATTCCAGTATCAAGCGATGTTTTAAAAATAGCAAAAGAGAAACATTACTTCAACATATAAAGTAAGGGCAGTACCAACCTTGCTGCATAGATGCGACTGTTGCGCCGTTACTTACCGACAGACTGAAAGGGCGGAAAGTGCAGAGACGATATTTCTGAGAGTAATAACTAGTTCCATTTTATTTGATAGAAGGAGAAATGAAGATATCAGGAAATAATTAAACATCTCAATGAAGAATTGTTAAGCTCAGGAATAAATGGAAGAAGCATGGAACAAAAATAAGAAGCCTAAAACTATAGTCACTGCTGAAACATAAACCAAAAGATGGAAGATCGGTCGCCGAGGAAAACATAGACTGGGCAAAACCAGAGATAAATGGGTTAATCGTTGTTGATGATGACGATGACTCCATGCACAGACAGTGCGGAAATATACTGATTCACGACATTATGCAATGAGCTATAGGTCAGGGGTGAATATCATGGAAAAAAAATCAGAGCCACAGATGTCGCCGCGCGGGGTAGCCGAGCGGTCCGAGGCGCCTTGTCACGATCCGCGCGGCTTCCCCCGTCGGAGGTTCGAGTCCTCCCTCGGGCGTGGGTGTGTGTGTCATCCTTAGCGTAAGTTAGATTAAGTAGTGTGTGTGCGCTTAGGGACCGATGACAGCAGTTTGGTCCCACAAGACCGTATCACAAATTTCCAAAATTTTCCAACTGTCGTCATGTATGTAAAAATGGCGGTGAAATCGCTTGTAGACAACAAAGCGTGGGCGTTGATGCCCCATTTAAGATCTCGTAGTCTTGCCCCCTTTATAAAGCACAGCACGGAGCATTCGCCGGCGCAATTGACAGCCGACTACAATGGCGGGAAGGAGCAAGTGTTTCGGGACGCACCGTTCATCGCACGCTGTTGAAAATGCCGTTCCGGAGACGGCGATACGTATGTGTGTCATTGTTGTCCAAACGATATCGTCAGTTACGCATGCAGTGGGCATGAAAATAGCGCGATTGGACCATGAGACAATGGCAACTATTTGCATATTCAGATGGATTGCACTTCCTGTTTCCCCGTGTCGACAGCCGTGTCAAGACACTGAGTGTTCCAGATAGCGCGTGGCCAGTAGGCCCGTACGTTATCTAAAGGACGCACAATGGTCAGTAAAAGCAGCGTAATACCATCGGTAACTTTAATCTACGAAGTACCATGTTGCAAATTTCAATTTAGTGGTTTTTATTCATGTTTGCCGTTTGTCCCATGAGTAACTCGAGTAGAAATCTGGAATGGTTTAGTAAGTAAAGCCATGACCGATTACCTTCTATGTTCTTCCGAGATACGATCACGCGACCTCGACGGTGACGGGACGTCAAATTATGACTGCCTTGCTACATTCCTTCTTCACTAGTCCGTTCCTCTCCACTGCCACCATTCAAGCTGTTGACTACGTTCACATTGTTGCTCGCTCCCGGGTTATTATTTGACAGAGGAACAACTGCATGTTTTACGTAGCTTGAACTACGTGAAAGTGGAATGGGGCGCAGGAAGTTCACATTCACTTGACAGCCTGACGACATAATTCGCTGGTTATCACCACTAGCAGACACTGATGGGACGTTACCGTGCAACAGTTCACAATCCGTCTGCTCTTTGTTTACATGAGTTACATGGGCTGGGCATGGACATCTGATGTCATGTACGTATTAAATGAATGGTGAAAATGCTGTGTTTGTGTTCTATTCAACAGAGGCTTATCCGCCTGATTTTAAAGACTCATATTGTGACAGAACGCATAAGTCTATGCCAGCTAATACGAATCCAATATTTTTACATTTCTGTATACTCTTGACAGAAGTAAGGTTCCATTGGCATATTCGGAAGAGAATGATTAATAGAGCACGGCTGGAGTTTTGTAACACTTGGATTATTGGGGTGATAGGTGTAAATTCGAGACTGGTGCACCTTATAATTTGACTTGAGGTCAAATAAATAACATTGCAAATCAACCAATGTACTTGGGCATCAAATATATCTACGTAACTATATCCATTTAAATAATGAAAACATGGCCCAAAAGTTATTCGCAGCATACCTCGTTTATGTCTTTAAACCAAAACGCAAATTTTGAGCTATCGACACCACCGGTCTACACTGACACATGACGTTATCAAAATAACGAACATAAACCACTCATCGTAATCCAAAACGTGTAAAAGATGTGCCGTAACAAGAACTGTAGATATTCACATGGCATCACATTCGCTGACTTCGAAAACTCACAATCAGACTGTGACCTTCCGATCTAACGTAGACTTTTGGGTACGCTAAAAACCGAACTGTCACAACAAACTACGTTGCAAAAAATAATGCAGAAGCAAACCAGACATTGTTAGTGTTCTAGTCTATCTCTGTACACGTATGACATCACATGACACAACGGCATAAAGTCGCAAGCGAGGCCTCGGTCACAAGTAAAAGCACACGAACGACATCGGCTAGTTCAACCAGCCGACAGAAACAGTTGTGGAGCTCACGGCACCCAGAGGCGATCAAAATTTATCGACAGTTTTCCACTAGGCGAATTAAAGATATGTTCTGTTTCAAATGTACGAGGGGGAGTTGGAAAATAAGTTTCCCCTGTCGACTGTGAGTAGAGTTGTGTGATATGGGCGAAAGACGACACGGCAGGTGAACGCGCTCGTGGAAGACACCGATATACCATTGAACAGAGGTCGACCGCTATCTAGCACATGGGACTGTCGTAGTGCCTACACAAAGCGGAGGCCAGCCGCTCAGTCAGCTGTGGAGAGAAGGTGCGTTTTGGAGTCGTGGTCAAAGGTGGAAGTGAGAGCTGTTATCCGCTATGAATGGGCACGTGGAGTATCAGGCACAGAAATTCAGGTGTGATGTCGAGGCAAATGGTGCGGAGATGGTGTCAGCAATTCAGTGATGGACGTCAGCAAGTGCAGGACACACCGAGGCCTGGACGGACGCGCACAGCCACTACACATGCAAATGTCAGGAAGGTGGATGACATGATTTATTCGAACCGGCTTATCACCATCGATGGAGTAGCGGCAGAACTTGAAATCGGACATGAGCGACCTCTCAAGATCATCCACGACATTCTTCGATACAGGAAGGTGTCAGCACGATGGGTGCCCCGCCAATTGACCCCGACACACATGGAACAACGCATGGCGTTCAGCCTGGAACAGCTCGTGCGTTACCATGAATCTGGCAATGACCTTCTGTTTCGGATTGTGACGGAGGATGAAACGTGGGTCCACCATTACATGCCCGAATCGAAGGCCGCATCCACGGAGTGGAAACATCCGTCATCACCTGTCCGAAAGAAGTTAAAAAGCTCTTCGTCTGCTGGTAAAGTGCTGCTCACCGTTTTCTGGGACGCCAAAGGAGTTTTGCTGCTGGACTTCCCGGAGGATGCAACCATCAATGCTGCGCGGTACTGTGCCACCCTGTCGAAATTGAAAGAGGTGATTCGGAAGAAGCGGTCTGGCCTTCTCAGATCTGGCGTTCTGCTGTTGGATGACAATGCGAGACCACACACGGCGACGGCAACGCAAAACCATATTGCAACTCTTGGTTGGGAGCGCCTACACCGTCCGCCTTACAGCCCGGATCTCGCACCAAGTGACTTACATCTGTTTCCTGCTTTGAAGAAGACTCTCAGTGGAAGGCGCTTTGGCAGCAATGCTGACGTCAAACAAGCCGTTCAACGCTTCGTCCGTATGCAACGCCCAGATTTTTTCCTGGAAGGCTTTTTGAAGCTTATAAAGCGGACTTGTCTTGAAACTGCTATCATTCAAGGCGTAGCCGCAAATACTGCGATAATGGGTTTTACAGGCACGCAAAAAACAAACACTCAGAGGCAGAATTTGTCCAGTGGTTCAGGAGGGACAGTTTGCTCTAAAGGAGTATGATTTCCGTACTCTGACCAGGAATCGAGGAGAAGCAAGTTATTTTGACCAGTTATTAGCCAAAAGCAGGATCGTACCATACTTAAAATTCTCATAAGCCCATTTTCTCACTATTGCTTGCTGTGACGTTAATATTCCCTACTGCCCTTGCAAGATCACGCATACGAGAAAGAATAGTAGGGGGCACAGCACCTTCAACTTCTCGCAGCACAATAAATAACTTTCCAGCCATTCGGTATAGCTGTATGCGAATGCGGTAAAGCATTGAGTTACTTGGTATTGATGCAACTCTCTTGGTACCTGTAATTTCCAGTGCTCCTTTCATATGCAGTTTCTCTTAAAATCCCGACTGGTCGGAGCTGAAAACAAATTCTTTTTGAACGACGGGACAAGTTTGTTTATCAAATTTTCGGGCCGATTCCGCTGTTTGCTGTGCACCGTCAAGTTGATACTTTGTTTGAAATTTCATTATCTTACGCCTTCCAATTCTGTATCACTGTTCGAAGTTACGCAACCATCCACTGCTTGCCTTGAAATCACTGTAATCTATGTCGCGCGCAATTTTATGTGCATGACATAGTAGTTCACTGCCATGCACTTCCCGTAAATTGTATCGAGCATCCGCGAAACGTGCAAATATCAGTTTTTCTGACATATGCTCCTTGTCCTCCCTTGAACATCCACAGATCTCCTTATGCACTACCAGAAATGTTATTGCAGACTTAATCGATATATGTTCCTTAACTGCTTTTTACTATGCTGCGGATGCTCTTCCACGTATGTAATCATGTTTAATAGTCGCTCCTTGGACAACGATTGTTCTTCACTACGTTTCACTGTAGACGGGATTTGTGGCTCTCTGTCCGACAAGGATTATGAAGTACATGGCTCGACACCGATTCCAGTATCATTTACACTTTTTAAGCACATATCGTCATCATTGTACTCCTTGTGTACATTGTCCACACAGTAGAGCGCATACGACCCCACACATTCCATTGACTCAGGTTGCACAAACCCTAATATTCCCTCTGCCACTTCTTTCTCAGTCTGCGAAATTCTTTGGGTTCCTTCCTGACGAAATATAGTGTGTTAGCATGTGAAGTATATCAAGAATGAGAACAAATTGAAGAAACCTTGAGTTCTAATAAAACTAATAATAAAAACATCA